>NW_027362771.1:341786488-342450863 GCF_046119375.1 Phyllobates terribilis
TCTACTAAACTGCTTGTGCATGCCCTCATCATATCCCGCCTCGACTACTGCAACATCCTCCTTTGTGGCCTACCTGCTAACACTCTCGCACCCCTCCAGTCCATCCTTAACTCTGCTGCGCGACTGGTTCATCTCTTGCCTCGCTACTCCTCCGCTACCCCCCTTTGTAAATCCCTTTAAGGCTCCCAATTGCCCAGCGTATCCAGTTCAAACTACTAACACTGACCTACAAAGCCATCCATAACCTTTCTCCTCTGTACAGCTCTGTACTAATCTCCCGATACATTCCCTCACGTAATCTCCGGTCCTCCCAAGACCTCCTTCTCTCCTCCATACTTATTCGTTCCTCACCCAATCGCCTCCAAGACTTCTCCCGAATATCCCCCATCCTCTGGAATTCTGTGCCTCAACACGTCCGATTATCCGCCACATTTGGACCCTTCAGACGGAACCTGAAAACCCATCTCTTCAAACAAGCTTACAGCCTGCCATGACCTTGCTTGCTGCCACCTCAACAACACCGGAGCTACTGCAACCCTCTCAACATACTGTCTCCTTCCCCATTCCTGTAGAATGTAAGCCCGCAAGGGCAGGGTCCTATTCCCTCCGTACCAGTCTATCATTGTTAGTCATTTACTGTAAGTGATATCTGTATTTGGTATGTAACCCCTTCTTATTTACAGCACCAGGGAATCAATGGCGCTATGTAAATAATAATAATAATAACAACAATAACCAATGCAAAAGATGTCTCAACACAGTACTAAGTAATAGGACATAACATAGGACTATAGAATTTGCTCAAATTTTCCAACAAATTGATTCCACTTTTTTATTCAGGAGTATTGCGAAAAACGTCAGGTGGGATGAACACAACAACCAAAAAAATATGGGCTTGTGATTTTGGCTTGAAATACTGGTGACAGCAGGAGAAGCAATAAGTGTTATCTTCTAAATAAGTACACAGCAAATCCAAATCCATTGTAAAATGAAGACATAAAATGCTCAATGTCTGTCCTACAGCTTTAGCTAAGCAATGTGGAGTTAGCATCAGCTGCTGTCTACCTAGTGTTAGAGTATGAATATATTGGGATTTATCATTCACACTTCAGCTTTACTGAATGTGTCACTGTTCTCTGCCAGTGGTGGGAAATATAAGATTTTAATTGTATCTGCTACTGCAGAGGAGTTATGGTTGATCCTAGAGACTAGTGCTGTCTTTTAGCCTGCTACAAGTATGGAAGAGACGCCGTGTATGCATGTTGATGGCTGTGTTTCCTAATCCTTTTTATACCTTGATACATCTGTGTCTATATAGTCTTAATAGCTATAGGATTAGAGCAAAGAAGTTTTGCCAGACGAACTACATTTAATAAAAAAAAAGGTAGAAGAAAAAAAGTATATATGATTTTAAGGCATATCGTGAAGTACAGGCTGAGTTATTTAAGGCAATCACATGATTCAATGTGATAAACAGTGCCGGCTTTGAAGGGATGAATCTATGGGATGGGGAATATGGCAGAGACCAGCGCTATCATCATCCTTGCTTTTAGCACATTTGATTTATTTAATACGAGGAAGGAAGTAATTATGTTTTCCCATCACATGTGTATGACTTATGTAATAGCCATTAGTAGTATCATATCACTCTCTGTACACAGTTATACTATTAAATAAATGCATATAAATAAATAAATATATATTTATCTATGTGTGTATTTATATATGCATATATTTTATATACAGATAAGTACACATATATACAAAAACACATGCACTTATATATACTCATGGTCATACTCAGACGCACACATTCACAGTGGATTTATTTCTATACATTAGTCTATTTGCCTGGAATCCGTCTCCCTCTTCTCTTGCTGTCTTCCTCATTCCCTCCCTTTTTCCTCCTCCCCCTCCCAGCTCTATCTCTCCTGCTTTCTCTCTCCTCCTGTCTCTCTCTCTCTCCCCTCCTGAACCTGGTTACATAACAGACCAGCTTTTCCAAATCCTGCATTTCAGTCACCCAAATCCCTCTGGCTTAAATTCTCCCCCTGCAGAAAGAGAATCAGCCAGGAATCTCAGCAGAATGCCGCTTACTGAATTCCCTCTCAAACATTGCCCATATTAAATCTCTCCTTTCGTGCAGTACATAGCCCCTCATACTGAATCAGCCATCTTTAAAATTGTACTTAATAAAGCAATATTCCTGGTACAGGTGGCACGGGCACCATGTAGGCTGCTACATTGTTGCCATTTCTTTGTAGTTTAGCTGAAAGTATATTTTAAGAATTCTTGGAAATGTAGTTTGGAAAACAGTTATAAACCAGATGTACTCTCTGCGAGCGAGAAAGTTCATAAAATGGGTAATATCTCAGTTCCCTTTTCTGACATTATATGGATTCTTCACAGGGCTTTTTTCACGTCACGGCAGAGGCCTTTGCACACGTGCTAATGTTTACTCTGCCTGACAGATGGAGTCCATCATTCCGTATGCTTAATTATCGAGCAGCAATAAGATCTCGTGTCTAATTCCCAGATATTTATGTGATCTGAATGGAGGAAGAATGATACACAAAGATATTTCCGTTTTTTTTTTTTACGTAGAAGAAACAATTTTGCAAGCTTGAGACAGCATTGAAATACAGGACTACGCACTTATCCTTCATCCACGGGGCAAAGGGCAAGTAAACAAACATTCTGCAGATGTGGTAGGAAGGATCGCTGATAGAGACCACTCATTACACACTTACAGGACATAATGTGCTCAGTTACTTAATGCATATTTATGATTTCCCTCAAAACCCCAACAAGCCCTCTGGAAAGTTTCAGTGGCAAAGAACTAAAATATGTTCACATGTGGCAGATTTGTTGCCGAAATTTCTACAATCCAAAATCTTTTCCATATACTGTATGTGAATGAGTTTTTTTTTCTGCAGCATCATGAAGTTTTACAACTGTAGGTAGCAAATCTGCGACATGAGAATATTCTCCTATAGGTCCCTCTCCACCTAACACAATGTCCATCTCCGAACCACGGCAATGCTATTTTTATTTGCAACCAAAAAAAAGTTTCTTTCTTGACAGGTCCTCTTTAAAATAAGGCAACCAATGCCACTATTCACATTTAAGGGACTGTTCAAAGGCACATGACGTCTAAAAATCTACACATCAATCTTGGCTGATTGATCAAGAGGGCCAATATGGTTAGCATTTCATAAAAGAAGAGACTGGCTGACTGGTCCTGAGGAAAGTACTGATCATTATACAGTCAGTCCTCCCAACAGGAACTGGTGGGAAGAGAAAATATAGACAGTGCTTAAAGGGAATCTGTCAACAGTTTTTTCCTATGTAATCTGAGGACAGCATGAGGTAGGGGTTAAAATACTGAATTCAACGATGTGTTACTTATCAGACTGTGTGCTGTTTACTTACAGTGAAGGTTTTATCACTAGGACATTATCATTGCTGTTCCTCCTGGCACAACACCGCCCTCTCCTGTGATAAGCAGCTCAGGGTCTACAGACATTGTACATACAGAACCTGGTGTGGGCGGGGTTAGCGGTCTCAGCTCTGCTGCATTGCTGAATCTAAAACCTCTGATTATGTCAGAACCGATGCACCCAGTAACCTAAGTGATACATCGTTGGATTCAGCTTCTCTTTCCCTATATCATGCTGCTCTCAGATTAGGTAGCAAAAAACTGCTGATACTTTCCTTTTAAAGGGGTATTAATGGCTGAGATGGGAATATTTGTCACAAAGCACTGGCTGGGGCTACAGAAACAGAAGCATTTGTAAACATTTTTCAGTAGCTCCCCTTGAACTGAAAAGTGAACACAAACAGGTACATCCCAAATTATGTAAGCAGCATAGGTCAAACTCATGAGTTACGAAAACAGCATAGAACAGCCTGCTTGGGTGTCATATATACATATTCCTATCTCAGTCATGAATGCCCGGAACATTTTAAAGGGAATCTGTCATCCCCTAAGAGATATCAGACCTCATGGGCATACAGGGTATAGAAAAGTAAATCTATACATACCTGTATGGCCCATAGTAGAGGTCTGCTTGCAGTGAAATGGAGTTTTATAAAATCGGTGTTCACATGCTTGGTGTCCCACGGACGCCAAGAAATCCCTGCCTATCTCTTTAGTTAGCCCAGAAATCCCCACCTATCTACTTATATAGATTATATTTTTATTATATCCGGGGGACGCCAAGCATGTGAACACAGATTTTTATAAAACTCCATTTCACTGCAAGCAGACCTTTACTATGGGCCATACAGGTAAGTATAGATTTACTTTTCTATAACCTGTATGCCCATATTAGAGGTCTCAAATCTCCCAGGGGGTGACAGATTCCCTTTAAATAGGACATAAAATAAATGTTTAAATGGGTTTTCCAGCCAAATAAAAAGTGGTTTTATTGTGTTCAAGGTGAACTCCATCCCTGTGTCGGCAGATGATCACTGATGTGTATGAAGGGCACTGGCTGTTTATTTCAATATCTAGACCAACCCATTTACTCTGTCTCTGAATCAGTAGGGCCTATTTATAAACAGTTACTATGAAAATAACCCTTTTTGAGATTGAAAATTTACTAATAAAAACAAGAATTTAATTAATTTGTGTGTAAGATAAATGGAGAGACAGGATGTGTATAAAAAATGTAAGACATATTGTCATCCAACACTGGGGCTCAGGTAAGTAGAAAGTAATCCCAAACGGCGAAACACAATATCTGTTCACCTATACATGCTGAAACATAGTAAATGTATACATCGCCTGGTGCTTTTATACAAATTGTATGAGGGAGAAATGGATTATAAAATGTGGCAATGTATTACACGGATGAGTTTACAAGAGAGTGGATGTGTTCTTAGTGTCTCTCAGCTCTGGATCATAGTGACATCAGATGGTCCTGTGCCGGGGACCATCCTCTATAATGTTTCTATGTCCTTAAAGGACTTATAGACAAAGTTGGCCTTATGAGATGTTTCCTTTTAATAAATCTTTTGGTTTTATGCAAATAAAACTTAATCACTACATAAATGAAAATGTCTAACATGCTTTGAGCTTCCATTCTTCACCAGTTTAAATATCTTTCCTGCTGAAGAATGGTGTACTTGTGTTATCTGGACATGATCGGGGCAGATCAAGAGCCTCTGATATTAAACAAGCATCTTTCCATTCACTAACAACAAGCAGATATCTTACAAATGGCGAGGGATTGAAGACAAAGAATATTTAGAAGTTGCTGGACATTTCCATATACAATGAATGAACCTAAAGGGGTATTTCTATCTCATACATTTTTAGCAAATCCACGTTATGTATGGCTGATGGGTGGTCCCACCAATGGGACCTTCATCTATCTGGAGAATGGGGCCTTATTACTTGCCACTGTCAGTGGGGAGAAGGTTGGAATTCATATTCTCTCTACTGATAGCAGTGTGTAACTGGGCCCTATTCTAAGGGTAGATGGAGGTCTCTTGGTGGGACTTGCATCTATTTTAAACATGACATATCCTTTGGATATTGACATTGTAATACAAAAGTGATGGCATTACATGCATCCCATACAGGGAGATTCACTCGAAAGACGCCCCGAATATTCTGCAATAACTCTCGCTAGGTCTAGGCAATCTGAACAAAACCACTTGCAATGTGCTCCTCGGTATACGAAGCTTCAAACGAGCCACGATGCCACCACATTGGAATGAGGAGGTTGAAATTGGACAGCCATTGAGACGTGTAACCTCTGGAATAAACGGAAAGTTACTTCTCGCAAGATGGAGCAATGTGCAAATTGTCTCTTCAGAGAGGACTAGAACTCTAGTGCCACCTATAGGAAGTAGCAATCCTAAAAGTCAATATCGACTCTCTAAAGAGCCTTATCACATGACTTAAGATAAAAGCCAGAACTAGAATCTCAATTTGCAGACAAGGTGTGTCGGTGTACTGCCCCTCGTCAGTGCAAAGTGTGAGATCTGGTTTGGCCAGGTGAGAGTCGTCTGACTGGGATCCAAGGGGTAACGTTTCTCCTTGCAGAAAGTGACATGTTAAGCATGTCAAAGTGAGGAGACTTTTAAGCCGCAATGCTCGGTAATGAGCATGGCAGAAATTGAGTCCTTTTAGGCAACAGGGATCTGACACCCCCAGACTTCCTCCTTTGGGGTATGCACAAAAATCAGAACAAGCTTCAAATTGTGGAAGATTAAGTACAAAATCCAAAGTGACATTTTTGCTATTCTCCCCAATATGCTTGCCGATATGTTCAGGAACATGGAGCGCCACTTCGAAATATTTCCAGCAGAAAACAAAGATCGCTTCCAGCATTTTAAGTAATGCAATCAATTACACGTACGTCAAGGTATGTACAATATTTTTTTGGTTAAGATTGCTTCATCTTAATGGGAGTTACAAAAGAATATTCGGGGCCTCTTTCGAGTGAATCTCCCTGTATTTTCCTAACACAAATATAATGCACATATAGAAAATATTATGTGATAAAAGCACGTTGCACTAGATTGCACTTTATATGACTTGTTTCACATGGCAGCTACTACACTAACATTATTTTATATTAAACCTATCTATAATATTTAAATAATCTGAGATTGTATGTATTTGTATATTTCTTTGCAAGTGTGTAACCGTGTAACCATGATCATTGCTATAAACTAAGTGCACGCACTATCGCAAACTCCATAACCACGCTCTTAATAAAATGCAGGATGAATGGGTTAAGCATCATATTTTTTTCTTTTGCCACGAGAAGACAAGCGTTCTCTGAAAGCTGGAGCTGATTTATACATTATTTATAAGAATAATTAAACTTGCAGGCTTATTTTCCCACTATGCATGGCACATCCCTTCAACTATTCTTTCTAGACTGGAAAGACATATCTGAAACAACAGAGAGGAGTGAATATACTTCTACACCAGAGAATGGCACAAAGCTGAAAACATCATTTGTAAGCCAGGGGAGCACATTTATTTAGGAATGGAGAGGACAATTATTTATTGTGACTACGTGGTAAGGCTGCCAGGCTACGTTCACACGATCATATTTTCAGTCCTGTCTGTGAAAAAAAAAAGTGCCTACCCATATGTGTTGTTCAGATGAAAGTTTTTTTTTCATGGACCGAATGTGTGCGTGAAAAAAAATCGCCACAAGCACTAGTCTCTCCGTATTTCGGATGAGACTTTGGATTTAAATCTATGGGTGCACAAAAAAAATCCGATCCCAAACGAATCATCCGTATAGCAGCTGATTTTTACGGATACCTTGCAATTCTTTCACATAGGAAACTGTTTTTGATCTTTTTAAATTTAGTAACTGCTGCATAAAAACTGGATGTCATACAGATGACACAACAGAAACCAAAACATCTGTTTTTTATGGATTTTTTTTATACGTTTGTGTGAACTTGGCCTTAGGGCTCCTTCACACGTCAGTGATTTTTCTTGAGCACTAAAAGACGGTCCGAGTTTCATCAGTGGTTTTGAGCAGCGTGTAAACTAAATTTGGCCAATGTGTCAGTTTTTATCAGAGTTTGGTCAAAGTTTCATCAGTTTTTCCCGGATTTAAAAATATAACTGCTGGACGTTTTTTAAGCTTCTCGTATTGAACAGTCTGTGAAAAATGAACAGCACAAGGATGGCGTCCAATATTTTCACTTATCCAAAGACTCGCATTGGTGAGATTGATCCAACACTCATGTCAATATCAGACATCTCTATGCTTTTGTGCACACCACAAAATAAAATTGGGCTTGTGAACTACCCCATAGAGTATCATAAGTACTGTGAAAACACAGAAAGCATTCGTACAAGAAAAACTGACGCGTGAAGGAGCCCTAATGCTCCCGGTTTGTTGCCCTTATCTAGTTGGTGCAATGTATGGCAAGCTCTAAACCACAGATGCTTTTTACACCTTCCCCGCACATTAGAATGTCACTACTCATTTAGCTGCAGACATGTGGGTTTATATGAGTATGGCAATAGTGTCAAAACCATCTTTCTTTAATGAGCTGCATCAAAGAGAAAGCAATTTGCATCAAAAAGAGTGCATGTGAGTCACAGGTATACTAAGTGAAGTGTGGGAGTATATTTGATTAAAACATAGATGCAAAGGTTGGAGTAAGTGCTATGCGCTGGCATTTGCTGAGCCACACTACAAAGCCTACCCACATATCTGACAGTAACTTACGTAATTGTTTATTACACAATCCATAACATCTCCTTATACAACTATAATGGGGGAGAGTCAACATCACCGGCAGCCACAAGGTCGGGCAAATGGTCCCTCTCACCGCAACCTATCAGGCCCTTTAGTTGTTGTTTATTCATGTAGACATACTTTTGCTATGAAAAAATGTATAAAGTGTCAATATTTTACACAGACCTTCACTATTACTGCCACTTACAGACATCAAGTGAGGCACATAGTCCTCTATGACCATGACCACATCATTCTGCCGGGATGTGGAACAGAACAAACCTCAAGATTTTACTCATTACATAGTGTTTCTTCTATCAGATAGCAGTGCTGCGGAAAACAAATAAAATATTTAAAAGAAAAACATATAGTAAAATAACAGTTAAGAAAACATTAACACTAAATGTGACAGATGCCATAAATTTGACCACAACTTTATATTAGTTCTACATAACCAACAAAATATAAAAGAAACAGATGAATGAGCTTTCTCCTTATGACTTTCTCTCTATCTATGACCATTCAAAACCATTTTTCAGAGTGAAGATGGATCATAGCCGAGGTGCTTCTTCTGTCTCCTGAAGGATCATATAGGAGGTGTAAAAGTCCCAGTAGTTCAGCTTCAGTGCAGAGGAACAAACCTGAAAGGTGTCATTCCTAATGCGCTCCTTGACTAGTTCCACGTTTTAGTAGTTTTTCTTACTGCTCAGTGTATGGAGAGCAGAACAAATAAAAGATAAAGTAACTGATCAAATCTCGGCTGTGGTCAGTACCCTAATAACATTGAAAGATGAATACACTGTCCACAAAAATGGTTTGAAGACCATATAATTGCACAATGCTCTAGTATAACGCCTATAGATTTTCTATAGAGGTATATTTAATTATTTTCTTTCAGATTCCATAGAAATCTAACAGAAAACATTATCATGATGAAAAAGTAACAACGGACAAAAAGGTAACAGCGTCTGGATCTGAGCACCCCCGACCCTGGATCCTTGACAATTATCATGACGTGCTCGGTCATGTGCCTATTAGGATAATAATTCAACTTTATGTGCCATATTATTATCCATCTGCCTCCATATAGCCGTTGTGCCAGATGCCTTGTATATAAGCATGCTGTATTTGGTGTAGCCAGTATGAATTAGGTTTACAAAGAAATTGTTCAATCTGCCTGACTATATAATCCTCTAGTTTGGCCAGACACATGAGTGGACACATTTAATGAGATTCTGTCATTCTGCGTCTGATGCTAAGCAATGGCTGTAATAATTATTGTTATCATTATACTATTGTATTAATGCAGCACTAATACTGTACATTGCACAGCATCTCATTATAGCATACATTAGTCAAATCTAATGTGGTCACCTGGTGGACACATAAGGCCAACTGTAACATTGTTGTAGGTAGAACTGGTACTGGTATGTATAGCTGAATCCTATGTACATAGCTACAGTGCAGGCCAAAAGTATTGGCACCCCTGCAATTCTGTCAGATAATACTCAGTTTCTTCCTGAAAATGATTGCAATCACAAATTCTTTGGTCTTATTATCTTCATTTAATTTGCTTGCAAGGAAAAAACACAAAAGAGAATGAAGCAAAAATCAAATCATTGATCATTTCACACAAAACTCCAAAAATGGGCCAGACAAAAGTATTGGCACCCTCAGCCTAATACTTGGTTGCACAACCTTTAGCCAAAATAACTGCGAACAACCGCTTCCGATAACCATCAATGAGTTTCTTACAATGCTCTGCTGGAATTGTAGACCATTCTTCTTAGGCAAACTGCTCCAGGTCCCTGATATTTGAATGGTGCCTTCTCCAAACAGCCATTTTGAGATCTCTCCACAGGTGTTCTATGGGATTTAGGTCTGGACTCATTGCTGGCCACCTTAGAAGTCTCCCGTGCTTTCTCTAAAACCATTTTATAGTGCTTTTTGAAGTGTGTTTTGGGTCATTGTCCTGCTGGAAGACCCATGACCTCTGAGGGAGACCCAGCTTTCTCACACAGGGCCCTACATTATGCTGCAAAATTTGTTGGTAGTCTTCAGACTTCATAATGCCATGCACACGGTCAAGCAGTTCAGTGCCAGAGGCAGCAAAGCAACCCCAAAACATCAGGGAACCTCCGCCATGTTTGGCTGTAGGGACCGTGTTCTTTTCTTTGAATGCCTCTTTTTTTTCCTGTACACTCTATGTTGATGCTTTTTCCCAAAAAGCTCTACTTTTGTCTCATCTGACCAGAGAACATTCTTCCAAAACGTTTTAGGCTTTTTCAGGTAAGTTTTGGCAAACTCCAGCCTGGCTTTTTTATGTCTTGGGGTAAGAAGTGGGGTCTTCCTGGGTATCCTACCATACAGTCCCTTTTCATTCAGACGTCGACGGATAGTACGGGTTGACACTGTTGTACCCTCGGACTGCAGGGCAGCTTGAACTTGTTTGGATGTTAGTCGAGGTTCTTTATCCAACATCCGCACAATCTTGCATTGAAATCTCTCGTCAATTTTTCTTTTCCGTCCACATCTAGGGAGGTTAGCCACAGTGCCATGGGCTTTAAACTTCTTGATGACACTGAGCACGGAAGACATAGGAACATTCAGGTCTTTGGAGATGGACTTGAAGCCTTGAGATTGCTCATGCTTCCTCACAATTTGGTTTCTCAAGTCCTCAGACAGTTCTTTGGTCTTCTTTCTTTTCTCCATGCTCAATGTGGTACACACAAGGACACAGGACAGAGGTTGAGTCAACTTTAATCCATGTTAACTGGCTGCAAGTGTGATTTAGTTATTGCCAACACCTGTTAGGTGCCACAGGTAAGTTACAGGTGCTGTTAATTACACGAATTAGAGAAGCATCACATGATTTTTCAAAGGGTGCCAATACTTTTGTCCACCCCCTTTTTTCGGTTTGGTGTGGAATTATATCCAATTTGGCTTTAGGACAATTCTTTTTGTGTTTTTTTCATTGAAGACAAATTAAATGAAGAGAATAATACCAAAGAATTTGTGATTGCAATCATTTTCAGGAAGAAACTGAGTATTATCTGACAGAATTGCAGGAGTGCCAATACTTTTGGCCAGCACTGTAGTAATACTACTTTTCTTTTTACATTTTGCAACATTATCGGATGTCTAAGTCTTTAGTGAGTCCAAAGATTTCCTGTAAATTCATGTTTTATCTTCTTATTTTGCTGGTTCCTCGGTATTCTCCATCCGTTGTGCCCTTTGAGCTCACCAGACAATAACACAGAATACACCTTACATGGTGTAAAATGTGTTTGAAGTGCACAAGGGAAAAGGCCACCCAACAATAACCCTTAGAGACAATCATAAATGAAGAATGGCAGAACATTCAGCAGATGCCAGTCCTTTGCAAGAAGTCCATGGCTATGTCTTTTTAGCTCGTGCCTCCCTTGGGGTCTATGTATCTGTACGCTGCAAGTGAATGGCACAGAGCCAGTTCGTAAAATTAAAGATTCAGCAGATTTTTTTTAAATGTGAATCCCTTATAATGAATTTAAAACACCTTAAAAACTTTTGTATAAACTAATTTATGCAATACAATGGCAACAAGGTTCTTGTAATTTGAATGGCCCTATAGTATGGAAGAATATCCAGAAGAATATAAAGATTACTAGTATTGGTCACAGACAGTTCCATGCCAAAGAGAAATCATGCCTATCATTTATTTGTAGTTAAAATAGTGTAGTAATCTAAGTGTGCTAATCATCTACTGGTGCAATCATAGTGGGAAGAGAAAAGCCAACAACCCCAGTGTCCAGGGGCCGATATAACATTTGTGCAGCTTGTGTGGCTGTAGTTGGATCTACATGAGGTAGAGGGGGCTATGGAGGGCAGTGTGTCTTTTGCTTGGTTTCTTGGGTGGTAGAGGTCTACCTGTTGTAAGGTATGATTTTGTGTTATAAAAAAACCTTGTTGGAAATAAAAGTCTTTTAGGGTGCTTTCACATTGTGTTTCCACTGTCCATTGGAAGAACGGTATGTCTGGAGAATTTCCTAGATTTTACCGCTAATAAATGTCACCTATTGGTGTATGAGTTTGAAAAATTTAAAAGATAGTGTAGGTGCTTCTTTATTAGATGCCTTAATCTGGAATAGTACTGACTGATCTATGTGGGATCGTACTGATTGCTCTATGTGGGATCTTACTGACAGATCTATGTGGGATCTTACTGACTGATCTATGTGGGATCGTACTGACTGATCTATGTGGGATCGTACTGATTGCTCTATATGGGATCATACTGACAGTGCCATTCCATACAGAAAAAAGCAAGGTATACCAACACATTCAGACTAAACAGAGGTCAAACACATACTTGTTTGGCCTTCAATGAGCAAATGAGGGCCTATGGATATGTTTGATATCGGCACCGGGAGCTTTCCCAGTTTGCCTGGTTAATGGCCTTTGCAGTGTGAATCCACCATCATAGACATGTTTAAAGTGTGTATGTTATTTATATAGTGAGAAAACTTACCTTTAGTGTAGAATGCCATATACACTGCGAATGTGACATATGGCAGTGTATGTGTGGTGTGTATGTGTAATGTGTGTACGGTACAAGCCATATGTGTGTACAGTGTGACTGATATGTTTGCCATAAGTGGTACTGAAGGAAAGGAGGGCCACACACAAAGTTTTGTACTGGAGTCCTGTCAATGTCCATCTCTACTAAGAGTGCAACTATAAGTCCACAGCCTCTGCCCCACTGTCAGTATTGGGTCAGTATTCGGTCAGTATTTTTTCTCAGCAGTGGGAGCCAAAACCAGGTGAGAAACAATCAGAGAAAAGGTATAATAGAAACAAGTCACCAATTCTGCATTTATCCCCCACTCCTGGCTTTGTCTCCCACTCCTGAGAAAAAATACTGACTGAATACTGACCAAATATTGATAGTGGGGCCGTGGACTAAGGCTCAAAATTGGAAGCCTGACTAGACCTTTAGGCCAGGGCAATCAAGAAGTCTACATTGAATATCAGATCAGTGGCAGCATTGCTTTGACAATATAGTTGGCTTGCTGGTTGGTGTGACAGGACAACCTACAGTTCTTTCCTGTTATCCTTCAGAGGATTGTTTGGATGTAGATGTAGCCGCCTTCTGCATCTCCATCTAGTACTTTGCTTCTGCTGCTTTGAGATTAAATTTGCTGCAAAATTGACTTTTTAGGTTAAAAACATTGAGAAAAAGAGAACAAGGAAGATAATTGGTCTGTTTCACCAATGTCAGTGTCACCCATGTAACCACAGTTTTAACCTCACACATACAAATTAAATGTCATCATCATTATGGCTGCCAATCGACTGAATAACTTTTTTCAATAGTGTCACATGTACGTCTGACCCAAGCCTCTGGTTCTTCCCAGGGGCGGACATATCATTCGTGCAGCCTGTGCAAACACATGGGGGGGGCCCAAGAGGTAAGGGGGCACTTCCACCATCAAAGCCAGTTAAATTGTGCATTATGATGACTTATTGGACTGTAAAGGGCCCATATACTGTTCTTGCACAGGGGCCTCTTCTATCTGTGAATGCCACTGGTTCTTCCCAGTATTGGATAACTTATGACAGTCTCAGGGCTCATTCAGACGATCGTATAATATGGAGGTGTGGTGTCTGAGTAAAGCATCGGACAGCACACTGACAACTGTAATTCTATAGGGCTGTTCAAACGCTGCATTTTCACACGGACTGATTGTCCGTATGCACTATTCTTTTTCTGAGTATCGGACGAGAGTTGTCTATACAAGTTTATACATATGCAGAAAAAAATCGGATGCCTTATGTATCATCCATATAGCATCCGATTTTTACAGTAAATTATTATCATAGGACTCTGTCTTTGATCATGCACATTTTCCAATGATCTATAAAAATAGATGTCACATGGACATGGAAAAACTGAATAAGGATGGTACATGGATGAAAATCGTTTGAGTATTGTATGAAGCTTAGACGATTTTTCGATGACATGCTAGGCCTCGGAGTGACTTCTGGCAAGTGAGTTTGGGTCTTCTTGAAGTACAGACATATAAAAGCATATCGTAATATCCATAATTACAATGCGGTTCATTCTTCCTTCAGCTCCGTCCAGATATCACGTGTAATCTTTAATCCAAATAAAAGCTGCTCCAACAGGAAGTATGTCATTAATAATCCATATGGAACAGTGCACGGAGCCCAACACCTTACAAATGTACAAGTTATTAAAAGACACTATTTTTCCTTTACGTTCCCACTTTCTGCTGCATGTCACAATTACGAGGATTGTAGCACTCAGTTATCATTCACTCATTCTTCTCCAGCTTTTCTCACTTAACTCAGGACAGTGGGATCAATTCCCCTGACGGCCCTTATACAATAAAGTATGTGTAAAGTTTACATTGAAGGTGTACCGATGAGACTTTAATATCTGTTTTGTCCCAGCACGAACTATGCACACCTATATAACCTGATATAATCTGCTGTAATAGCACTACGTATAATTATCATATAAATGTAATTACACATTACATAACGCACTGCGCGTACTACTTAAAACATAATAAACCCTTCCCGCACTACTAGAATCAAATGTGAAATTGCAATCAAAGCCACGTAGGGTTAACCCTTAATCCTTTAAGAAGGAAAAAAAACACATTAATAATGAAAATAAATAAAAACAATCGAACGGAGAGCTACACAGAAAGAGTGGTGATATCGGCGTAAATTAACCCTTCACAGTCTAATTCACTTTCCCTGCACCATCTGGAATCTGCGGGGTTAGGTTATGATTCAAAGGCGTAAAACAGCGAGCAGCTTCTAATGTGTTGCTACATTTGCCAGCACTTAAGGGGTTACTGTCATTCATTAGATGCCGATAAGAGCCGAAAGTGGTTGGAAAGCTGCATGGGGGTCAGGTATGGTACAATGTGATGGAGCAGGGGAAGAGGGATCAGGAGGAGTGGTACCCAGGTCAAACCAAACCCCCACTTATATTATTGCATCTGTCAGTGTAAATCATTGCAATGCAAACTTTTGTGTAGTTTCACTAATTACTGCACATACTAGAAACAATGCTGCAGAACGCAGGGCTACATGGCGGATTCTGAGCTGAAGAGGTTAATTAACACCCCTCCTTCCCACAAAAAAAGCTGTCAAAGTTTTCCAAGGCTGCTCTGCTGCCTTAGCTCACTATCCTCCCATCCCTGCTTCTATCTCCCTCCATGAATGTGGAATGAAAAGCCCAGATTGCCTCCGCCACATCTCGCTGCCCCTCTCCACAACCCACTCTGCTTAGGAGATGGTACCTCTGTTGGTGGTGGTTATAGGGTAGCTGTGTCTTCCTGCAGCTCCTGTATGATCCCCTCTTCTTGCAGGTTCCTGGGGGTCTCTGGGCTGGGGGGCTGGCTTGTTGATTTCTGTTTCCAAAGCCGGATCAGGGCTAGCAGGAGAACAAGGATCCATTATTCCCCCCAAAAGAATGATGTAGTAGGGTCTTGAGGATCAGGATCCCCCCCAATGTTAGATATTGCTGGGAGGAGGCTCATAGACTCCCTCTGTCTCTGTGTCAATGCAACTCTATGGTAAGGAAAGGAAGGAGGGAGAGACACAGGGAAAAAAGAGTGTGATATAAGAACAGTTACCTCATGTGGCCACTGACAGCGCTAGAGGGAAGCGAAGAGCTGGGATATATTATGGGAAGAACACATGTATACACAGTTTCATGTCTACTCACCTAGACAGGAAAAATCACAGACCCCTAATGCACAATCTGCATTCACCATAGGGGACGTCTCTGACCATTTAAAACAAAAAGTTCTACACCTTTTTCCTAGTCCAAAATTTATGTTCGGCAAAAGTGACATTAGGAAATGTTATTTTTTGCTGAAAATAACAACTCTGCTCAGTTATGCATTAATATGTCCATCAATGCATAGCGATGCCGTTCAGGAACCTGTAAAAGATGTGTGACAAAGCTTGTGCTAGTAATAGACCCAACAAGTGAGATTTTTTTTAGGAACACGACAATAGATGAAACTCAGAGACTATGTTTGTGTAGTTTGTTCTTCAAGGTAAATTTATATATACATGTTTTTAATAAATGTATAGAAAGAAAAAAACAGACAGATATGTACATGGGCTTGGAGATCAATACATACACGTTTTTAAACTTTTTTTTAAATGAGAGTCCTGCCTCTTTTGATTCTGTATACATGGTGGTAGTATAGTGGTCCGGACTTTGTGGCTTGTACCCACATGTTATTTGATTGGTGCTGCTTTATCTTTTCAGTTTAGAAAGATAAATAGTTATTAGATGGATGGAAAAACAGACAGAAAGACACACAGACAGAGAAATTATTAGTTGAATACACATCAGATTCCCAAAACTCCAGTCCTCATGCCATCCCCAGCAGATCATGTACTGAAGCTTACCTTAGTATTGCACAGAGAATGGAATTATTATCAAGAAAGCAGAAATTACCACAATCTCACCTGTGCAATACTAAGGAAATCCTGAAACATGATCTGTTGGGGGGGCCAGAAGGACTGGAGTTTGGGAAACCGTTATATACATCCTAACCGCATAGATATTTACCAGATAAAGAGATAGAGAGATAGGTAGATAGATAAGATAAGGAATAAGAGATTATCGAGAGTAAAAACTGATTATTTGTTGGCGATAGACAGATAGATAGATAATAAATAGACAGATACAGTACAGACCAAAAGTTTGGACACACCTTCTCATTTAAAGATTTTTCTGTATTTTCATGACTATGAAAATTGTACATTCACACTGAAGGCATCAAACTATGAATTAACACATGTGGAATTACACTGCTCAAAAAAATAAAGGGAACACTTAAACAACAGAATATAACTCCAAGTAAATCAAACTTCTGTGAAATCAAACTGTCCACTTAGGAAGCAACACTGACTGACAATCAATTTCACATGCTGTTGTGCAAATGGAATAGACAATAGATGGAAATTATTGGCAATTATCAAGACACACTCAATAAAGGAGTGGTTCTGCAGGTGGGGACCACAGACCACATCTCAGAACCAATGCTTTCTGGCTGATGTTTTGGTCACTTTTGAATGTTGGTTGTGCTTTTACACTCGTGGTAGCATGAGATGGACTCTACAACCCTCAGAAGTTGCTCAGGTAGTGTAGCTCATCCAGGATGGCACATCAATGTGAGCTGTGGCAAGAAGGTTTGCTGTGTCTGTCAGCGTAGTGTCCAGAGGCTGGAGGCGCTACCAAGAGACAGGCCAGTACACCAGGAGACGTGGAGGGGGCCGTAGGAGGTCAACAACCCAGCAGCAGGACCGCTATCTCCTCATTTGTGCAAGGAGGAACAGGAGGAGCACTGCCAGAGCCCTGCAAAACGACCTCCAGCAGGCCACAAATGTGCATCTGTCTGTACAAACGGTTAGAAACCGACTCCATGAGGGTGGTATGAGGGCCCGACGTCCACAAATGGGGGTTGTGCTCACAGCCCAACACCATGCAAGACGCTTGGCATTTGCCACAGAACACCAGGATTGGCAAAGTCACCACTGGCGCCCTATGCTCTTCACAGATAAAAGCAGGTTCACACTGAACACATATGACAGACGTGACAGAGTCTTGAGACGCCATGGAGAGCGATCTGCTGCCTGCAACATCCTTTAGCATGACCGGTTTGGCAGTGGGTCAGTAATGGTGTGGGGTGGCATATCTTTGGAGGGCCACACAGACCTCCATGTGCTCGCCAGAGGTAGCCTGACTGCCATTAGGTACCGAGATGAGATCCTCAGACTTCTTGTGAGACCATATGCTGGTGCGGTTGGCCCTGGGTTCCTCCTAATGCAGGACAATGCCAGATCTCATGTGGCTGGAGTGTGTCAGCAGTTCCTGCAAGATGAAGGCATTAAAGCTAAGGACTGGCCCGCCCGTTCCCCAGACCGGGATCCGATTGAGCACATCTGGGACATCATGTCTCGCTCCATCCACCAACCACCACCATTTCTTGCACCACAGACTGTCCAGGAGTTGACGGATGCTTTTGTCAAGGTCTGGGAGGAGATCCCACAGGAGACCATCCGCAACCTCATCAGGAGCATGCCCATGCGTTGTAGGGAGGTCATACAGGCACGTGGAGGCCACACACAATACTGAGCCTCATTTTGACTTGTTTTAAGGACATTACATCAAAGTTGGATCAGCCTGTAGTGTGTTTTTCCACTTTAATTTTGGGGGTGACTCCAAATCCAGGCCTCCATTGGTTAATAAATTTGATTTCCATTGATGATTTTTCTGTGATTTTGTTGTCAGAACATTCAACTTTGTACAGAACAAAGTATTCAATGAGAATATTTCATTCATTCAGATCTAGGATGTGTTATTTGAGTGTTCCCTTTATTTTTTTGAGTAGTGTATATACTTAACAAAAAAGTGTGAAACAAGTGAAAATATGTCTTATATTCTGGGTTCTTCAAAGTAGCCACCTTTTGCTTTGATGACTACTTTGCACACACTTGGCATTCTCTTGATGAGCTTCAAGAGGTAGTCACCGGAAATGGTTTTCACTTCACAGGTGTGCCCTGTCAGGTTTAATAAGTGGGAATTCTTGCCTTATAAATGGAGTTGGGACCATCAGTTGTGTTGTGCAGAACTCTGGTGGATACACAGCTGATAGTCCTACTGAATAGACTGTTAGAATGTGTATTATGGCAAGAAAAAAGCAGCTAAGTAAAGAAAAACGAGTGGCCATCATTACTTTAAGAAATGAAGGTCAGTCAGTGCGAAAAATTGGGAAAACTTTGAAAGTGTCCCCAAGTGCAGTTGCAAAAACTATCAAGCGCTACAAAGAAACTGGCTTACATGAGGACCGCCCCAGGAAAGGAAGACCAAGAGTCACCTCTGCTTCTGAGGATAAGTTTATCCGAGTCACCAGCCTCAGAATTCACAGGTTAACAGCAGCTCTGATTAGAGACCAGGTCAATGCCACACAGGGTTCAAGCAGCAGACACATCTCTTCAACAACTGTCAAGAGGAGACTTTGTGCAGCAGGCCTTCATGGTAAAATAGCAGCTAGTAAACCACTGCTAAGGAGAGGCAACAAGCAGAAGAGACTTGTTTGGGCTAAAGAACACAAGGAATGGACATTAGACCAATGGAAATCTGTGCTTTGGTCTGATGAGTCCAAATTTGAGATCATTGGTTCCAACCACCGTGTCTTTGTGTGACGCAGAAAAGGTGAATGGATGGACTCTACATGCCTGGTTCCCACCATGAAGCATGGAGGAGGAGGTGTGATGGTGTGGGGGTGCTTTGCTGGTGACACTGTTGGGGATTTATTCAAAATTGAAGGCATACTGAACCAGCATAGCTACCACAGCATCTTGCAGCGGCATGCTATTCCATCCGGTTTGCGTTTAGTTGGACCATCATTTATTTTTCAACAGGACAATGACCCCAAACACACCTCCAGGCTGTGTAAGAGCTATTTGACCAAGAAGGAGAGTGATGGGGTGCTACGCCAGATGACCTGGCCTCCACAGTCACCAGACCTGAATCCAATCGAGATGGTTTGGGGTGAGCTGGACTGCAGAGTGAAGGTAAAAGGGCCAACAAGTGCTAAGCATCTCTGGGAACTCCTTCAAGATTGTTGGAAGACCATTTCCGGTGACTACCTCTTGAAGCTCATCATTCTCGTGACTCTTGGTCTTCCTTTCCTGGGGCGGTCCTCATGTGAGCCAGTTTCTTTGTAGCGCTTGATGGTTTTTCCAACTGCACTTGGGGACACTTTCAAAGTTTGCCCAATTTTTCGGACTGACTGACCTTCATTTCTTAAAGTAATGATGGCCACTCGTTTTTCTTTGCTTAGCTGCTTTTTTCTTGCCACAATACAAATTCTAACAGTCTATTCAGTCGGGCTATCAGCTGTATATCCACCAGACTTCTGCACAACACAACTGATGGTCCCAACCCCATTTATAAGGCAAGAAATTAAACCTGACAGGGCACACCTGTGAAGTGAAAACCATTTCCGGTGACTACCTCTTGAAGCTCATCAAGAGAATGCCAAGAGTGTACAAAGCAGTCATCAAAGCAAAAGGTGGCTACTTTGAAGAACCTAGAATATAAGACATATTTTCAGTTGTTTCACACTTTTTTGTTAAGTATATAATTCCACATGTGTTAATTCATAGTTTTGATGCCTTCAGTGTGAATGTACAATTTTCATAGTCATGAAAATACAGAAAAATCTTTAAATGAGAAGGCGTGTCCAAACTTTTGGTCTGTACTGTAGATTCATAGATAGATAGAGATAATGGATAGATAGATAGACAGATAGATACATAGACAATAGATAGATAGATACATAGATAATATATAGACATACAGATTCATAGATAGATACCATATTTTTCGGACTATAAGACGCACCGGACCATAAGACGCACCTAGGTTTTAGAGGAGGAAAATCTTTTTTTTTCTTTTTAGCAAAAAATGTGTTCATGATGCAATTTTAAGGGGGAGGGGGTCTTCTGCTGATACTGGTATAGGGGTAATATCCCCCAATTCTGACAATATCCCCCTATCCTGGTATATATGCCCCTCCCCCTTTTATACGTGGTCCCCATCCCCATCCTGGTATGCCTGGCATCCCTCCATCCTGGTATGCATGGAACCCCTCCATCCAGGTATGCATGGCACCCCTCATCCTTATCCTGGTATGCATGGCACCCCTCATCCTTGTCCTGGTATGCATGGCACCCCTTATCCCTGTCCTGGTATGCATGGCACCCCTCATCCCTATCCTGGTATGCATGGCACCCCTCATCCCTATCCTTGTATGCATGGCACCCCTCATCCCTATCCTGGTATGAATGGCACCCCTAATCCCTATCCTGGTATGCATGACACCCCTCATCCCTATCCTGGTATGCATGGCACCCCTCATCCCTATCCTGGCATGCATGGCACCCCTAATCCCTATCTTGGTATGCATGGCACCCCTCATCCCTATCCTGGTATGCATGGCACCCCTCATCCTTATCCTGGTATGAATGGTACCCCTCATCTTTATCCTGTTATGTATGCCCCCCTCAGAGTTATCCTGGTATGTATGGCCCCCTCATCTTTATCCTGTTATGTATGCCCCCCTCAGAGTTATCCTGGTATGTATGGCCCCCTCATCCTTATCCTAGTATGCATGGCCCCCCTAATCCCCATCAGGCTGCACATAAAAAAAAAAATAAACACTCATACTGCCTGCACTGATCAGCTGCCGGAAGTTACTGCTCCCCATGCCGGGACTGTGTGCGCGGGGAGCAGTGACTTCACTCTCCTTCATAGCCGACACACAGTGTAGCCATGCTGCGGCTCCTGCTGCTGCCGGGCTATCGCGTGTGTCTGCTTATAAAAGGGCATGAATATTCACCCCCTCCCCACGCCCATGGGCGTGGAGAGAGGTTGAATATTCATGCACTTTAACAGCGGGCACAGGCGATTCCGTCATCAGCAGGAGCCGTGCTGCGGCTACACTGTGTGCTGCTATTAAGGAGAGTGAATATTCAGTGCTCCCCACGCCTCATGGGCGTGGGGAGCAGTGAATATTCATTTTCTTTAGCAGCGGGGACAGTGTAGGCTGCAGCAGGCGGCTGCTGCCTCCTGTGCCCCACTCCTCCACCGCTACTGTTCCCCCCACACCCCACATATATATATATACACCCCCCCAACATTTTGACTATAAGACGCACCCCCCATTTTCCTCCAAAATTTTGGAGGAAAAAAGTGCGTCTTATAGTCCGAAAAATATGGTAGATAGATAGATAGATAGAGATAATGGATAGATAGATAGATAGATAGATAGATAATAGACAGATAGATACATAGATAATAGACAGATAGATAGCATTTTGCTGCCAATGCAACATTAAAACATCCTAAACCGTATCACATTTTTCAGGTTTATGCGACTTTTTACGGAGGATTTGCAAAACTTTGTTCTTTTATTTATTACAAAAAAGAAAGCGGCTCTATTTATATCAAACAGATGGGTGTCATTTCCAGGAGCATGGTCTGATCTGCTCTTGTACTAGTCACTAGATGACTATGTAACAATTGTTCTCAATCAGTGATGCCACTCCGTGTATAAATAGTATACAATCGTGTATTTTATTTGTAAAGTAAAAGATTTCATGTATAAACAGTGTGGGTGTTGGAAACTGTGGTAATACAGGCTTAGGCACATGTACTTACATCACAACTATAAAAACAGTCTTATTGCATAATTATTCCTACGTATGTTGTGTCAAGACTACAAACTCCATTCCTTCCAGCGCATATGATGCAAGGTTACCTTACTGACAGATTTCATGTATGCCATTTTCTGTTTTTGTGCCATTTTTGAGAATATGACTTGATGGTCTCACTTCATTATTTGACATTTTTGGGGTTTCTGGATAAGAAGTGTTACTTTTAGGAGTTGCCATAATCCAGTTAAATGGGCTGAACTGCAATTCCAGACATCAGCCTGAGGACAAGGGGTCACTATTTCTGTAAGACAACAGACTCTTTAATCTTATATACTCACTTTAGTAATTGTGCATATACTTGTGATGTATGTACATGTTATAAAGCACTTCTTCTCCATTCATTTATGCATCATTTCTGTGAACATACTACACATCAAATGTAACACTGAACCATTTTTGCAGATGAAAAACAGTCAGCAATGAACATCTTTTATAAAGGCGCCTGTTTATTTGTATTACGATGTCAGCAAAATATTTGTAATATAAACATGTTATGATATCTTAATTTATCCCAAAGCACAGGAGATTTAGAACAATGGGAGTGGTCGCAGCAGTATTGGACTGGGGTACCTGGGGCCCATCATACGCAAATAGTATCTGTTCATTTTTAGACCTTTGGGGGGCATGTTTTTAATTTTTGACTTTCTTGTTTTGACATTGAAGCACTCAAAGATTTTTTTATTATTTTAGTTTACCATATGGAGGAGGTACATGCACCCTGTAGTACAGTATAAATGGCATTCCTTTATATTAAAGATTATTTCTATTATAACAATACCAAATGTGTTTTGTTTGTTTTATTTAGTATTACCTTTGCATTACATTTTGGAGGAGGAATGATATAAAAAAAGGGAAATCCTTTATCATTTTTAAGCCATGAAATTTTAATACTTTAGTATGTTAAAAAAAAATAATATAAATAATATAATAGAATATTAATACTATTTTTTATTATTAAAAAAATATATTATGTTTATTACGTCATCCAGGTGGTTAAACGGCCAGGGAAACTTGGAAGACATATTACGGCTGGTACCAGCAAATAGTAGTACAGGCTAAAGAAAAAGACGTACTATTATGGTTGATTGAAGGAATGACAAGTGAACTGTGACATATTATTAAATCATAGGACACCAAGAGGTTAAAATGAACCTGACAGCTGATACATGCTGCCTGTGGATCAGACGCTGGCTGCATGGTTTCAGTCAGGTATGTTTAACTCTGAAACACTGCGATGTTTTAGAAGAAAACATACTTTAATAGCCACCAAAAAATCAAGCAGCATGAAAAAGCGGGTCCCCGGGTATATTTGACTCTAAAAAGCTGTGTGTTTTAGAGAAAAACATACTTTGAAGGCCGCCTTTCTGACTAGTCTCCATCAAGGCTCGATCCCCAGTGGCTTCTCCCCGCCCACTGCCCTAGATTGACAGGTCTCTCCCTATACGTTCACCTTGGCAGAGACCTGTCAAAAACTGGCTGTGGGCGGGGAGAAGCTGCCGGGGACCCACCTGTCTGACTAGTCTCTAGTGCAGCTCGGTTCTCAGCTGCTTCTCCCTGCCCGCTCCCCTAGATTGACAGATCTCTCCCTACCTCCCTACACCTGCAGACCTGTCAGTCACCGGCTGCAAGTGGAAAGCAGCCGCCGAGGATTCGCCTGATTTCTCTTATCACTGCAGCGTTTCAGAGTCAGACACACCTACCTGAGATCATACAGCCTGATACATGCTGCTCACGGATCGGGCGACATGTATCAGCAGTCAGGTTCACTTTAAGAAGGGAACAAATTGTGTGGTTTCCCATCTGTAAAGAAAATTACAACTCCCATCAAGTCATGAAGATCTGCAGCTATCAGGGCATGATCTGAGTTGTAGTTCCTCCAAAAATAAATGGTTTATACATTAAAAAATAAATGATCATATATTACCCAGTTTAATGTATACAGACGCATAAGAAACAAAGATAACAATGAATTAAAATATACTGTGCAGTCGCCAATTGAAGGTTGGGATGGGGTTCATGGTAGCGCCTGCAGAAAGCATTAATATAGAGAGGCCTACTTGTTAGTTCTGGGACACACGGAGGGATTTAGCAGTTCTCGGAGGACCACTGGAATTATATAGGACACATTCTCTTTCGCATTCATGTCTCACTTATGGATGCACATGTATAAAATGAATTCCAGTGGTCAAAAATCAGTCTGCAGTCTGCATTTGTACATGTGCTCCATATTTGCAGGAACAAAAACAAAAAAATATAACATCCAGAATTTACACTTCACATCGAAATGCGCATTGCATCAAATACAGAGAACCCTGCGACTTATTTACTTGTTAGTTCATTCGCCTGGTTTGTATTGCTCGCAATAGTGCAGAAATACATCTACAGTGATTGTATATAATTTGAAAACTAACGTTACAATTTGCTGGTTTGGAAAGTATTATTATTAAAGGCCATTTACCAACTGGAAAAAGTATGAAGGCAATAATGTGCCTGTTTGGATGCGAAGCACATACATGAAGGCACACCTCCCTTAAACATTCTGAAGTGCATCAGTGCCCATGCCACCATTTCCAGAAATGGGCAGCCTACAATACAAATGTTCATACTGGGAAATATATTATATCTTAAACACAATGTATTGGTTTTCACCAAAAATACCACCATTCCAGCTATAATGGTTAATAAATGATCTTGTCCCAGGGCACAACTTGTCTCAGAGGTGAACAAATGGTTACACCAGTCTGCAGATGCAGAACAGTCCATATTGTAACCTTGTTAAACAAATTGCAATGGCAACCAGCAACTAATATGCTATTGACTATACATTGTATGACAAAAGTGTGTCTAATATGCTGTGCACCAAATGTAATAGGCAGCAGGCATTGTAAGAATGAAATTGGTGCAATTTTAAATAAAGAATATATAAAAATGGTGCAATTTTATATTTCCAGCATCTATAAATCTGTGAACATTTTAGGCAGCTGTCTTATAAGGGCTACCAGTCTATAGATACACTGAACAAAGGTATTGGGACAGCTACTCATTAGGAGCTTTCATGACCTCCATTCTCAATCCAGAGGAATTAAAGGGAATCTATCAGGCGATTGAAACTGCAGGCAGCATGAATTGCTGCCTGGCTGCACGATGGCAGCCAGGAATATTATTCTCTCAAACACTATGGTGTTTCAGATAAAATATACTTTAAAGATCCAGACAATAGCAGAGACTAGACTAGTCTGGCAGTGCCTCGGCTTGCTCTTCCCATCGCAGCTGCAGGTGATTGATAGGTCTCTCCCACAGTTTGGGCAGTATAAATCACCTGACAGGTTCCCTTTAATGCGGACTTGTTCCTTCCTTTGCAGTTGTAATAAATTCCACTTTTCTGGGAAGGGTTTCTACAAGATTGTGGAGTGTGTCTGTGGGAATTTTTACCTATTCATCATGAAGTGAGACAGTGATATTGGAAGAGAAGGCCTGATTCACAATTTCCATTCTAGTTCATCCCAAAGTTGAGATCAAGGGCTCTGTCAGTGCCAGTCAAGTTCCTCCACTCCAAACTTACCTAATGGACTTTGCTTTGTGCACTAAGGCACAGTCATACTGGAACAAAAAGGGCCTTCCCCAAACTGCTCCTACAGTTGGAGGCTTGCAATGGTCCAAGATGTCTTAACCCCTTCGCCACCTTGAGTTTTTCCGTTTTTGCTTTTTCGTTTTTTGCTCCCCTACTTCCCAGAGCCATAACTTTTTTATTTTTCCATCAATATGACCATGTGAACGCTTGTTTTTTACGGAACGAGTTGTACTTTTGAATGACACCATTGATTTTACCATACAGTGTACTGGAAAATGGGAAAACAAATTCCAAGTGCTGAGAAATTGCAAAAAAAAGTGCAATTCCACAAATTTTTTTTTTTACCATGTTCACTAAATGTTAAAAATGACCTGCCACTATGATTCCCAAGGTCATTATGAGTTCGCCGATACCAAACATGTATAGATTCTTTATTATTTAAGGGGAAAAAAAAGCCAAAGTTTGTAAAAAAAAAAAAAAGGCTCCATTTTCCGAGACTTGTAGCGTCTCCATTTTTCGTTTTTTTTTTGGCTGGGTGAGGGCTTATTTATTGCGGGCTGAGCTGATGTTTTTATTGATACCATTTTGGGGTAGATACGATCTTTTGATCACCCGTAATTGCATTTTAATTCAATGTTGCAGTGACCAAAACCCGTAATGTCCCAGAAAAGCTCATCGCCGGAGCCCACATCAAACAGGGAGAGGCGACCTATGATGTACCTATACGTCCAAGGTCGCAAAGGGGTTAATATGTTGTAGCATTAATATTTCTCTTCACAGGAACCAAGGGGCCTAGGTTAAACCCTGAAAAACAATTCAATAGCATTATCCAACCTCCACCAAACTTTACAGTTGGCCCAGTGCAGTCAGGTAGGTAATGTTCTCCTTGCATTTGCCAAACCCAGACTTATCCTTCAGACTGCCAGAGAAGCATGATTTGTCAGAAGAACACATTTCCACTGCTCCAGAGTCCAGTGGTGGTGTACTTTACACCACTACATCCTACACTTGGCATTGTGCTAGGTGATATAGAACTTACATTCAGCTTCTTGGCTATGGAAGCCCACACCATGAAGCTTTTGTTCTCAAGTTAATGGTGAAGCTTTGGAATTCTGCAGTTATTGTGACAACAGAGAGTTGACAACTTTTATGTATTATTTGCCTCAGCACGTGGCGACCTCGATCTGTAACTTTACTAAGTTGCTGTGGTTCCTAAATGCACCACTTGTCAATAATACCACTATCTACTGATCCTAGATTAGTTAGGTGGCATCCTATTACAGCACCACGCTGAAATTTACTGAGCTCATTAGAACAACCAACTTTTTCACAAATGTTTGTAAAGGCAGACTGCATAGGTAGTCCAGCCAATATTGATTTGATTTAGCTTTCTCTTTGCATTTTTTTAATTGATAAAAATAAAGTATTAATATTTCTATTGTTGAAAGCATTCTTACTTTGCAGCACTTTTTTCCACACCAGCCTAAAAGTTTTGCATAGTACTGTATATATTTAAGAACATTTTAATTTTTAAATATATAAATCTCCTTTATTTTGAATCTATAGCAAAGTACCATTAAATAAATCATCAATATCATTGCAAAATTCCAGCCTGTTCTGTCATGCCAGTTGTCAACTGTTGCAAAATATGATTTCAACTTCTGCAAATCACTGAAATTATATTGCAAAATTTAGTTGGAACACTGTTCATAGAGTTTTTGAAAGCCAAAAAAGACATGTAGATGCAGGGCTGTGATCAGGGCATTACTGCCCATACTGGCATATGGGGCCCGGTGAGCAGAGGGGCCCGGACCAGGCCCCCCCCTCTTCTACTCACCGGGCCCCAGCGGTAGGATTCTGCCGGTTCAGTTACTGAACGTGCATCCTCGGACTCATGTTCAGTTGAAGTCTATTGCCGTTTGGGAAGCTTGCCGCATGGCAATAGTTAACAGCTGCCAGCCAATCACAGGCCAGCAGCTGACGTTAGTGCTCACGTTGCCGGTGTATGACATCAGTGTCATGCGCCGGCTACCGTGTCTCAGATGATGGGAGAGCCGGCCGTGGCTGGACCGCGGCAAGGTAAGGAGAAACTTTTTTTTTTTTACTTTTTTTTGTACAGCCGCACTATGGGGGCAGAATAGACACACTGGAGGCAGAATGGAGACATGGGACAGAATGGAGAAACATGGGAGCAGAATGGAGACAAATGGGGCAGGATGGAAACATGGGGGCAGAATGGGAGACATTGGCGGCAGTATGGAGACATGGGGGCAGAATGGAGACAAGGGGATAGAATGGAGGCATGCGGGCAGGATGGAGACATTGGGGGCATGATGGAGACAAATGGGGCAGGATGGAGATAAATGGAGCAGGATGGAGACATTGGGGGCACAATGGAGACAAATGGGGGCAGGATGAAGACATGGGGCAGCATGGAGGCAAATGAGGGCAGAATGGAGACAAATGGGAGCAGGATAGAGACATGGGGGCAGAACGGAGACAAGAGGACAGAATGGAGGCATGGGGGCAGGATCGAAACATTGGGGGCAGGATGGAGACATTGAGGGCATGATGGAGACAAATTGGGCAGGATGGAGACAAATGGAGCAGGATGGAAACATTGGGGCAGAATGGAGACAAATGGGGGCAGGATGGAGCCATGGAGCAGAATGGAGACAAATGAGGGCAGGATGGAGACAAACGGGGGCAGGATGGAGACATGGGGCAGAATGGAGACAAATGAGGGCAGGATAGAGACATGGGGCAGAATGGAGACATGGGGCAGGATGGAGACATGGGGGCAGGATGGAGACATTATTACTGTAGGGGCTAATTATGGATATTATTACTGCTGTGATGTATTTTATTTTTGAGGATACTGTTTTCAGTGTGGGGGGATCCTGTTACTGTGCAGGGCAGCACTATGTTGCTTTTTTTTCTTCATCTGGTGTAGTGTAGAAGTTGGGGAAAAATTGGAGAATGTGCGTTGGAAGTGGTGCTCTAGATAACTATGTTATTTTCTGAGATGAGTCCTGGCTGGAAAATGTGATGGCGGTCTGTGCTGGATAAAAAAGAAAAGCGAAGATGAAGGACTTCAACTAGAGACGTCACCAGTGAGTCAGCGTGTCATCTGTACACTGCCACTATACAATATATACTATGTACAGAGCTCCTGTGTATGATGTCACTGATGATCACTGTATTACCTGTACGCTGACACTATATACAGAGTTCCTGTGTATAACGTCACTGGTATTACCTGTACACTGACACTATATACAGAGCTCCTGTGTATAATGCCACTGGTATTACCTGTACACTGACACTATATACTGAGCTCCTGTGTATAATGCCACTGGTATTACCTGTACACTGACACTATACAGAGCTCCTTGTATAATGTCACCAGTGATCCTGTATTACCTGTACACTGACACTATATACAGCGCTCCTGTGTATAATGTCACCGGTGATCCCTGTATTACCTGTACACTGACACTATACACTGTATACTATGTACAGAGATCCTGTGTATAATAACACTTAGGGTAATATTAGTATTGTGTTTTTTTTATTAGTGATCATTATTGTAGTATTCATTCACTATGTGATGGTAATATGTGGTCCGGTCATGGTGTGGTGGTATTTGTCCCTTGTATGTGGTATTATTTGGTCACTATGTGGTGGTAATATGTGGTCTGGTCATGGTGTGGTGATATTTGTCCCTTGTATGTGGTATTATTCGGTCACTATGTGGTGGTAATATGTGATCTGGTCACGGTGTGGCGGTATTTGTCACTTGTATGTGGTATTATTCAGTCACTATGTGGTCGTAATATGTGATCTGGTCATGGTGTGACGGTATTTGTCCCTTGCATGTGATATTATTGGTCATTTTAAAAAATGTCTGTGACACATTCCCTTAAAGAAAAATAAAGAAAAATATACCTAAAAAGAGTATTGGATAGTATAAGAAATGTTTAATAGGTTAGAGTAGAGTAAGGCCTGGCTGAAAAAGTTTACCTTGTTGTGATGGCGGCTTAAAAAATATTTTGTCCAAAACAAAAGCTGCTGACTATGTATGTGATATGGTGTTCAATGGGAACTGTTAATGTGTGATTGGTGAGGACGTGGTGCAGAAAGGGAGTTTTCCAAGAGTAGGGGGTGGGACTGTGGAAGGTTTGAGAGGTGGAGGAGGAGCTGGGGTGGAGCCTGGGTGGAGTCTCAAGGGGGCCCGAAAATTTTGCCAGTATGGGGCCCCAAAATTCGTGGTGGCATCCCTGTGTAGATGCATCACTTAGGACGCTTTCTTTACTGCCACAATGCCCTTAAACCAGTGCTACCACTAAGTCTTGTAACTATTTGTTACTCAGATAGTTCATAAAAATATCCAGCATCTTTGATAATAAAATAGATACATCCATGACATTTTTGGAGGTTATTGTGTTTGTAATCATTGTCATTTTACAGTTCTATTAAAGAGGGCCTATCAAAAGTGGCCAGTTTGTGCTCCTATATTATTCCCACTGCGGTCCTGAGTAGGCAAGATTGTTTTTAAGTTTACCATATGGATCCAGAGATATTGGTCTTTTTATTTGGTGCTAATCTTTATGACCTTTACCAAGGAGCGTTGCACACAGGATAATAATGTACAGCAGTCTAAAGACACCTCCCCAGAGAAACCTGTGAGCACCGCCTCATTGGTGAACACCAGAAAAAATAGCACTAAATAAAAAGGCCCATATTGCTGGAAGCATATGGCCTATTTAAAAAATGTAAAAAAAATTTTTTAAAAAAGTGATACTCAATAGAGCAGTGGGAATAAAATGTCTGTGTTTTGTCATTGATTTTTGAGCTATTAGTTTATTTATAAAAAAGGTTAGCAGCCCTGGCTTAAAACTCTTCAGTGCCTGCCAAGGAGGCTAGATTCCAGCATGGTGCCCCAGTAGCGTCCACAGTGCCCTCAGTGCCCGCTAAATTGTGCTCATTGACTATTAAAAAATGAATTGCTAATTGGGTGTTGATTGATTCTGGTTTGTGTGTCACTTCAGTCAATATTCAACTAGCAATACTAGCAAACCCCTTCACCACCTTGCGATTTTCCGTTTTTGCTTTTTCGTTTTTTGCTCCCCTTCTTCCCAGAGCCATAACTTTTATTTTTACATCAATATAGCGATAAGAGAGCTTGTTCTTTGCAGGACAAGTTGTACTTTTGAATGACACCATTGATTTTAACATATATTGAAAAAAATTCCAAGTGCTGTGAAATTGCAAAAAAAGTGCAATTCCACAATTTTTTTTATTTATTTCCCATGTTCACTAAATGCTAAAATTGACCTGCCATTATGATTCTCCAGGTCAATACGAGTTTGCACATACCAAACATGTGTAGGTTCTTCTTTATTTAAGTGGTAAAAAAAAATTCCAAAGTTTGTAAGAAAAAATAAGTGGCGCCATTTTCTGTCTCTATTTTTCGGGATCTAGGGCTAGGAGAGGGCTTATTTTTTGCACATCGAGCTGATGTTTTTATTTATATCATTTTGGTGTAGACACAATGTTTCGATCGCCTGTTATTGCATTTTATTGCAATGTTACGGCTACCAAAAAAACCTTAATTCGATTTTTTTCTTATTACACTATTTACCAATCGGATCAATTTAGTTTATATTTTGATACACTGGGCATTTCTGAATGCAGCAATACCAAATATGTGTATTTTTTTAATTGTTTTATTTTGAATGGGGCAAAAAGGGGGTTATTTGAACTTTTATATTTTTTAAGTCTCCCCTCAGGAGACTTAAAGCTGCGATCATCTGATCACCTGTGTTACACATAGAGTAGGAGGGCTTCATTCCTGCTATGTGTAGCAAAAATCATCATCTCGTATGAACGCCGGCAATGGGCCAGCATTCATAGGAGATCTGCAATGCCAAGCATGGGGGTCTTCTGTAGACCTCCGGCTGTCAAGACAACCCATCGGAGCTCCACGACCAAATGACAGGGGCTCTGATGGGCATGTCTAGTGACGCGCTTCCGCCGGGTGCGAGCTAAATGCTGCTGTCAGAGTTTTGTCAGCCAGCGGCATTTAACATGTTAACAGCCGCGGGTGGATCGTGATGCCACCTGAGGCTGTTAGAGGCACATGACTGCTGATCAGATCAGCTGTCATGTGCAGGGAATCATGTGGGCTCAGCGTTGCAGCCTACATCAAATACAGGGACACGACCTATGAGGTACCTATACGTCATAGGTCGTGAAGGGGTTAAAGAGTATGTTAGCAAGCCCACAGTCAAGCATTTCTGTGTGGTATTCTAATATATCACGGCAGCACTACATATCCACAACTTAGCCATTATGTTGGACCATGTCTGCAAACTCTCAGTGGGAGTCTCAATTTTCATTCAGTGGATATTTCAAAACGGGACACTTTATATCCGAGACCTTTACATTATAAAGGCCTCTTACTAGCAAAAGATGAATTTGTCCGGTCATTTCCAGATTTGATTACTTAAAAAAGAGATATTCAAAGCCAATTTTCTATTACTGCTTAGTTTCAGTGTAGCTTGTTCCAAACTCCCCCCGCCATTTAAATTTCCTAAAATTCAATTGTAAATACCGATAGATTTACCAGTTATTCTCTATACAGAATTGCCATAAAGTTGAAAGTTGACAGATGGTATGGCATGACACTATAAAAGGACTGATTGCCTTTTTTTTATTTGAGATTTATTTGCCCTGTACAAATTTTCCACGTTACCAGCACTGAGACATCCTCAGGCCATCAAATGTCCTCCATCATGCATGAAAGATGATGTCCAGCATTCATGTAGCATCTTTTAATTTGTTCTGCACCTGAGAAATGTCCTTCTTTGAGATCCAAACACCTCAAATCTACTATATAATTGTCTTATCCCGTCTGTCTGTCTGTCTGTCTGTCTGTCTGTCCTGGAAATCCCGGGTCGCTGATTGGTCCGGCCGGGGCCAATCAGCGATGCGGCATTTCTGAAAAACATGGCGGCCGTTAGTGGCTCATGTGCGGCACGGAAGTCAGAGGCGATGCAGCTGGCTACTTGCAGCATAAGTCCCCCGACCGCAGGCACCGCTGACCTACATGCGGCTATCGTCGGGAGATCAGCGGCTACGGCCGCTTATCTCCCGAGGACAAGTGTGACGCCCCTCCCCTCCTCTCCCCTCCCCTCTCCTCCCGTCCCTACCCCCGCTCGATCAGGACCCCGGCACCCGGCGTCATACTTACCCCTCCCCTCCCCTCCTCTCCCCTCCCCTCTCCCCTCCCCTCTCCTCCCGTCCCTCCCCTCTCCTCCCGTCCCTCCCCCCGCTCGATCAGGACCCCGGTGTCATACTTACCCCTCCCCGTGCCTCCGCAGCAGCTCCTGTGTCTTCCGCTGATGCTCTGTGACATCTCAGGTCAGAGGGCGCGGTGATGTCTTTACACCGCGCTCTCTCCTGACCGGTCACAGCACAGAGCGTCAACATGCAGGCTACGCTGGAGTCCAGAGAAGCAGCTGAGAAGAGAGGTGAGTATTGGATTTTTTTTTTTTTGTATGGGGCCATAGGGGACCTGCATGGGGCACTATGGGGGGATGGATATACAGGGGATATGACTTCCTGCATGGGGCATTATATGGGGGGGAGAGGGGACATCCTGCATGGGGCATTATATGGGGGGAGAGGTGACATCCTACATGGGGCATTATATGGGGGGGAGAGGTGACTTCTTGCATGGGGCATTATATGGGGGGAGAGGTGACATCCTACATGGGGTATTATATGGGGGGGAGAGGTGACTTCCTGCATGGGGCATTATATGGAGGGGAGAGGTGACTTCCTGCATGGGGCATTATATGGGGGGAGAGGTCACATCCTGCATGGAGCATTATATGGGGGAGAGGTGACATCCTACATGGGGCATTATATGGGGGAGAGGTGACATCCTGCATGGGGCATTATATGGGGGGAGAGGTCACATTCTGCATGGGGCATTATATGGGGGAGAAGTGACATCCTACATGGGGCATTATATGGGGGAGAGGTGACATCCTGCATGGGGCATTATATGGGGGGAGAGGTCACATCCTGCATGGGGCATTATATGGGGGAGAGGTGACATCCTGCATGGGACATTATATGGGGGGAGAGGTCACATCCTGCATGGGGCATTATATGGGGGGAGAGGTCACATCCTACATGGGGCATTATATGGGGGAGAGGTGACATCCTGCATGGGGCATTATATATGGGGGATGTGACTTCCTGCATGGGGCATTATATGCGGGGGATGTGACATTCTGCATTGGGTATTATATACGGGGGATGTGACTTCCTGCATGCGGCATTATAAAGGAGGGTCGGGAGACATATGCTAGAATACCCGATGCGTTAGAATAGGGCCACCATCTAGTTTAGATATATTTGTCCATAACCTTTTTCTCTAATCATCCTTTCTATAATATTTGTATTGTTTGGCCTTTTAATCTTTTCTTTTATAGGCCTGCTTCAGATAAAGCTTTTTCTTTGCTATAAATACTCTAGCCAAGTACCTGGAAGGTGTCTGTTTCTCACGCTAGCGAGGCACTGGAGCCTCACAATTCTCTTTCTATCCTGGTTAGAAGCAGTTTGTGCTGTTCTCTAAAGGCAGTAATACACATTGTCATGTCCCACAGCCTTATATCTGTCTCTAGGAAAAAGAAAAAATTGCAACCAGCTCACCATAAACTGCTCATAAAGTGCAGAGGCACTGGTCTCATTTTGAGCAAATATAGAAAATCCAAGAGAAGAAAAGTACCATAGTTCCAGCTCCTGATAAAATGCAAAACTTTATTGGAAAAATTAAAAATTGGATTTCATATTACTCCCATTAAAAAAAGCTACATGTTTCAAACGCACTCCTTTGTCTTAGCTGAATTACAATGTATCCCATGGTGCCTAAAAACCTTCTTAGGCACCATGGCATACATTGTAGCTCAGCTCAAACAAAGGACGCTGGAGTGCGTTTGAAATGCGTAGCTTTTTTTAATGGGAGTAATATGAAATCCAATTTTTAATTTTTCCAATAAAATTTTGCATTTTATCAGGAGCTGGGACTTTTTTTTTTTCTTCTCTTTTATTTCTGTCTGTCAGCCAGGCATTCTTCACACTTCCCTCGTTCCCATATGGAGGTCATCTATGGTCTGTTTCCTGCTTTCTTTCACCTCTCTATTGCTGTCTGTGACCAGTCTCTCTTGAGCTGCCACAGTTCTCGCTAAAGGGCCAGTGTGTGAATGCACGCTATGTTCAGGCAATAGCCACCCATGACATGCTTTTTAGAGACCCTACCCCTATTTTCCAGTGTTTGAGAAATAAGGTCCATTAGGTTCCTGTACAGTACAACATCTTATTATCTGTGGACAACCCTGACTTAAATGAGATCACATAGTCTTGATTCCATATATAAAGGGAATAATTTTACCAGCTAACACAAAAAACCCTTTTGTCTATTTATCTTAAAAGATAATCTTTAATAGTCATACTTGACACATATAACATACAACAAGTGCCCATAAAAAGTGACCTAGTGCAGGTAGAGATATTCATTCATTATGATTATTTTTATGATTATTTTTTCTTTTTTCACACCTTCTTACGGAAGACAATAGTCTTTCACTACTGGATATATAATATATAGGTGTGAACTTGAACAAAAACAGCCTGTACACAATAAGTCACTAATCTTAAAAACAGCAGGAGAAGGTTGTTGTAGGTGGGGCTTATGAATGCATATCTATTATTTCCCAAGCTACATCAATATATCACATATATATCAAGGGCGCAACCTTATACCAGTAGTCCTTAATCAGATATATTCACATATTCTAGTATGATATTCCTATAATTAGCAATGCTAATCCCACTCACAGTTTGGATTTACATGGTAAACTGATACTCCATTCCAAATACTTTTTCATGACAATAACATGATCAAAAATAGGACTTATCTTATATAAGTATTCAGGTTGCTCCCATCATTCCTCCAAACTCCTCGACGCGTTTCCCCGTTGTTTGATGGTTCATCAGGAGAAGATCATCCTGCAGAGAGCTACACTGTGTCATTCCATCCCCTTCCTTATATGTGTTTACCACGTGAAGTCTGATTGAAACAACTTCCACAATCCAGAGTCAGAGCTTCATTCACAATCATTATACTTCTCTGTCTCCTATCTCTACTGCGCATGCTCCAATAGTTATTCATACACTAGAGGTTCCCATTGTCTACTGCGCATGTCCGCAAGTCCCATTTGCAGTCAATCTTATCCTCTGTCTCTTATCTCCACTGCGCATGCGTTAGTCGCGATTCAAAACTCTGCCCCATTGAATTATACCCATCTTAACACTTCTCCTGTGCACTGCCGTTATACTACATACTCAGGTTTCCTGTTTTCCACACATCAGTTGTTGCCAATGGAGATGATTCCAGGATAATAATAATCTTAGGTATTGATTTTGCTTTTTGAGTTTTCTGAGTCAGTTATGGTGCTCAGGGGCATGACTAGATTCTGACTATATTTGTCCTCCATCCCAGTATATATGTCACTCATCCTGGTATATTTATTAGTGTTGAGCGAGTATGTTCTATTAACCCTTTCGCCGAGTACGCTCGGGCCGAGCTCCGAGTATTTACAGCTGCTCGGTGATAAGGATAAATCGCTCCCGTATGCATGATTTGCGACTGACAGCTTTCATACATGTAAGGAATGTCTATTTCTTACACATTCCTCCCATGTAATAAAGCTGTCAAACAGTTGCAAATTTAACCTTATCAGCGAGCAGCTGTAAATACTCGGAGCTCGGCCCGAGCATACTCGGACAGATCATGCTCGCTCAACCCTAATATTTATATATATATTGTGGCAAGTCGACTTGCTCAGCCACTTTCGGAAGTAGACTCAGGAACCCGGGTTTTCTCTGCAGGCTTTATTAAACAGCATAAAGCTCTGCACTCCAGCAAAATAAACACGGCCTTACTGGCAAAATGACAAAACAAAAGAATAAACGATAGCAAAGTCCATATGAGTATGGGATTTGCCCACACATGTAGTAGTCCCAACCTTCAGCTCTGTCCTGAGCTGAAGCTCTCCCAGTCTGGAGACCTTGCCTCTCTAAACCACAACAGAGAAAAAAAAACAGGACTGAACATTTAAACGTTGCTGTAACATACCTGGCGGCGTACTTGCATAGTGCACCATCTCCCACTATGAAAGATCGCAAACTTAATCTTCAGTCCAGTCTGCCAGCCTGGCTTCTGTTCTTGCTGTCTGCTTGTCCCTGTCCTGACTGCTTAGGGCGGCGGCTCGGTTACTTCCTGTTTCTTGTAACTGCTGTGGGCACACCCCTAATGCGTCTCCAGCCTATTGCTGTCTGTCACTAGATATTTAAACCAGCTCCACCCTGAAGCTGGGGCCTGACCAACTCTTACCTTCAGAGGGCTCCTTGCTGCTGATGTGCCAGGTCCCGTCCCGTCCCGCCAACCTGGGGGCTGTATTCCCAGGCCTGTCTGAACTATCTCCTAACCTGTTTGTTCGCCTCTCTGGGGGCCATATACCCAGACTCGCTCCTGTATCTTGTTGCAGTGTCAGTTCATGTCTGAACTCTCTCCTAGCCTGTTTGTCTCTGTGTCCGTACCTTCCCTTTTCCTGCAGTCTCTGACCCTGCACCTAACTCCTACTCGTTGTCTCTGTACTTCTGTTGTGAGTTTAGAGTCCACTCGCTACTTCATTGCAAGTACCTTGTGTGTATCTGGTTCTGCTTTTCCCTTCCAGTCTGTTCAGTGTGAACAGAGCCCTGTCCTCTCTGCTCTGCCTTGCTCACCGCTTCATCGGTTCCTCTCTGCCTTGCTCACCGCTCCGGCGGTTCCTTCCTGCTCTGCCTTGCTCACCGCTACGGCGGTTCCTTCCTGCTCTGCCTTGCTCACCGCTCTGGCGGTTCCTCTCTGCTCTGCCTAGCTCACCGCTCCGGTGGTTCCTTCCTGCTCTGCCTTGGTCACCGCTCCGGTGGTTCCTCTCCGCTTTGCCTTGTTCACCGCTCCGGCGGTTCCTCTCCGCTCTGCCTTACTCACCGCACCCGCAGTTCCTGCCTGCTCTGCCTTGCTCACCGCTCCGGCGGTTCCTGCCTGCTCTGCCTTGCTCACCGCTCTGGCGGTTCCTGCCTGCTCTGCCTTGCTCACCGCTCTGGCGGTTCCTGCCTGCTCTGCCTTGCTCACCGCTCCGGCGGTTCCTGCCTGCTCTGCCTTCCTCACCGCTTCGGCGGTTCCTGCCTGCTCTGCCTTGCTCACTGGTCCGGCGGTTCCTGCCTGCTCTGCCTTGTTCACTGCTCCGGTGGTTCCTGCCTGCTCTGCCTTGCTCACCGCTCCGGCGGTACCTCTCTGCTCCGCCTTGCCCACCGCTCCAGCGGTTCCTCTCTGCTCTGCTTGTCTACCGCATCTGCGGTTCTGTTCCTGAATCCCAGTCTGTACTGGACCCTATCCAGCCTGTGCTCCAACCTGCTAGTACCTCCCCGTCTGCACGCCAGCCGTGCCTGCCAATGCCCACCTGTCTGCATGCCAGCCGTGACTGCCAATGCCCACCTGTCTGCATGCCAGCCGTGACTGCCAATTCCCACCTGTCTGTGTGCCAGCCTAATCTGCCTGTTCCTGTATACCCCGGTGTGGGTCAACAGCCGTGTCCGGGGTCTGGCCTGGAGTAGCACCTGGTCCCTCTGCTCGGTTCCTCCCTGGTGCACGGCATCGTTAGCCGTCGTGCGACCTTGGTCGGATCGAGTTGACACTTAGTTACGCCCCTCCAGGCACTCTCCGGTTCATGGCACAGTGGAATTACTAAATCACGCACACGCCAGTCAGCCCGGGCGCATGCATAACAGTTGCTCAGCCACACTCTGAGGTGGAGGTATGGGGAATGACTTCCCCCCCCATCTCTATGTCATTCCCATAAAATCACACCCTTTAAAAGAGTTAACCCCCAGCATATAACATGCTGGCAGAAAGTTTATCGGTTTCATATATATACACTGCTCAAAAAATAAAGGGAACACTTAAACAACAGAATATAACTCCAAGTAAATCAAACTTCTGTGAAATCCACTTAGGAAGCAACACTGATTGACAATCAATTTCACATGCTGTTGTGCAAATGGAATAGACAATAGATGGAAATTATTGGCAATTATCAAGACACACTCAATAAAGGAGTGGTTCTGCAGGTGGGGACCACAGACCACATCTCAGTACCAATGCTTTCTGGCTGATGTTTTGGTTACTTTTGAATGTTGGTTGTGCTTTCACACTCGTGGTAGCATGAGACGGACTCTACATCCCACAGAAGTTGCTCAGGTAGTGCAGCTCATCCAGGATGGCACATCAATGCGAGCTGTGGCAAGAAGGTTTGCTGTGTCTGTCAGCGTAGTGTCCAGAGGCTGGAGGTGCTACCAGGAGACAGGCCAGTACACCAGGAGACGTGGAGGGAGCCATAGGAGGGCAACAACCAAGCAGCAGGACCACTACCTCCGCCTTTGTGCAAGGAAGAACAGGAGGAGCACTGCCAGAGCCCTGCAAAATGACCTCCAGCATGCCAAAAATGTGCATGTGTCTGCCCAAACGGTTAGGAACCGACTCCATGAGGGTAGTATGAGGGCCTGACGTCCACAGATGGGGGTTGTGCTCACAGCCCAACACCATGCAGGACACTTGGCATTTGCCACAGAACACCAGGATTGGCAAAGTCGCCACTGGCGCCCTGTGCTCTTCACAGATGAAAGCAGGTTCACACTGAGCACATGTGACAAACGTGACAGAGTCTGGAGATGCCGTGGAGAGTGATCTGCTGCCTGCAACATCCTTCAGCATGACCGGTTTGGCAGTGGGTCAGAAATGGTGTGGGGTGGCATTTCTTTGGAGGGCTGCACAGCCCTCCATGTGCTTGCCAGAGGCAGCCTGACTGCCATTAGGTACCGAGATGAGATCCTCAGACCCCTTGTGAGACCATATGCTGGTGCGGTTGGCCTTGGGTTCCTCCTAATGCAGGACAATGCCAGACTTCATGTGGCTGGAGTGTGTCAGCATTTCCTGCAAGATGAAGGCATTGAAGCTATGGACTGGCCTGCCCATTCCTCAGACCTGAATCCGATTGAGCACATCTGGGACATCATGTCTCGCTCCATCCACCAACGTCACGTTGCACCACAGACTGTCCAGGAGTTGGCGGATGCTTTAGCCAGGTCTGGGAGGAGATTCCACATCCGAAACCTCATCAGGAGCATGCCCAGGGGTTAAGGGAGGTCATACAAGCACGTGGAGGCCACACACAATACTGAGCCTCATTTTGACTTGTTTTAAGGACATTACATCAAAGTTGGATCAGCCCGTAGTATGTTTTCCACTTTAATTTTGGGGGACTCCAAATCCAGGTCTCCATTGGTTAATAAATTTGATTTCTATTGATGATTTTTGTGTGATTTTGTTGTCAGCACATTCAACTTTGTCCAGAACAAAGTATTCAATGAGAATATTTAATTAATTCAGATCTAGGATGAATTATGTAAGAGTTCCCTTTATTTTTTTGAGCAGTGTATATATATATATATATATATATATATATATATATATATATACAGTACAGACCAAAAGTTTGGACACACCTTCTCATTTAAAGATTTTTCTGTATTTTCATGACTATGAAAATTGTACATTCACACTGAAGGCATCAAAACTATCAATTAACACATGTGGAATTATATACTTAACAAAAAAGTGTAAAACAACTGAAAATATGTCTTATATTTTAGGTTCTTCAAAGTAGCCACCTTTTGCTTTGATGACTGCTTTGCACACTCTTGGCATTCTCTTGATGAGCTTCAAGAAGTAGTCACCGTAAATGGTCTTCCAACAATCTTGAAGGAGTTCCCAGAGATGCTTAGCACTTGTTGGCCCTTTTGCCTTCACTCTGCAGTCCAGCTCACCCCAAACCATCTCGATTGGGTTCAGGTCTGGTGACTGTGGATGCCAGGTCATCTGGCGTAGCACCCCATCACTCTCTTTCTTGGTCAAATAGCCCTTACACAGCCTGGAGGTGGGTTTGGGGTCATTGTCCTGTTGAAAAAGAAATTATGGTCCAACTAAACGGAAACCGGATGGAATAGCATGCCGCTGCAAGATGCTGTGGTAGCCATGCTGGTTCAGTATGCCTTCAATTTTTAATAAATTCCCAACAATGTCACCAGCAAAGCACTCCCACACCATCACACCTCCTCCTCCATGCTTCACGGTGGGAACTAGGCATGTAGAGTCCATCCGTTCACCTTTTCTGCGTCGCACAAAGACACGGTGGTTGGAACCAAAGATCTCAAATTTGGACTCATCAGACCAAAGCACAGATTTCCACTGGTCTAATGTCCATTCCTTGTGTTCTTTAGCCCAAGCAAGTCTCTTCTGCTTTTTGCCTGTCCTTAGCAGTGGTTTCCTAGCAGCTATTTTACCATGAAGGCCTGCAGCACAAAGTCTCCTCTTAACAGTTGTTGTAGAGATGTGTCTGCTGCTAGAACTCTGTGTGGCATTGACCTGGTCTCTAATCTGAGCTGCTGTTAACCTGCGATTTCTGAGTCTGGTGACTCGGATAAACTTATCCTCAGAAGCAGAGGTGACTCTTGGTCTTCCTTTCCTGGGGCGGTCCTCATGTGAGCCAGTTTCTTTGTAGCGCTTGATGGTTTTTGCAACTGCACTTGGGGACACTTTCAAAGTGTGCCAATTTTTCGTACTGACTGACCTTCATTTCTTAACCCCTTAAGCCCCGGAGCATTTTCCGTTTTTGCATTTTCGTTTTTGCTCCCCTTGTTCCCAGAGCCATAGCGTTTTTATTTTTTGGTCAATATGGCCATGTGAGGGCTTATTTTTTGCGGGACGAGTTGTAGTTTTCAACGCCATTACTAGTTTTACCATATCCTGTACGGGAAAACGGGAAAAAAATTCCAAGTGCGGTAAAATTGCAAAAAAAGTGCAATACCACAGTTGTTTTTTATTTTATTTTTTTACCACGTTCACTGAATGCTAAAACTGACCTGCCCTTCTTATTCTACAGGTCATTATGAGTTCATAGACACCAAACATGTATAGGTTCTTTTATATTTAAGTGGTGAAAAAAAAATCCAAAATTTTGTTAAAAAAAAAAAAAAAAATATAGCGCCATTTTCGAAGACCTGTAGTGTCTCCATTTTTCATGATCTGGGGCTGGTTGATGGCTTATTTTTTGCGCACCGGGCTGACGTTTTTATTGATAACATTTGGGGTAGATCCGATGTTTTGATCGCCCGTTATTGCATTTTATTGCAATTTTGCGGCGATCAAAAAACGTAATTCTGGCGTATAGAATTTTTTTCTCGTTACGCCGTTTACCGATCGGATTAATTCTTTCTTTATATTGATAGATCGGGCGATTCTGAACGCGGCGATACCAAATATGTGTATGTAGGGTTTTTTTTTATATATATATTTTATTTTGAATGGGGCGAAAGGGGGGTGATTTAAACTTTTATATTTTTTTATTTTTTTTTATATTTTTAAAAACTTATTTTTTTTACTTTTTGCATGCTTCAATAGTCTCCATAGGAGACTAGAAGCAGCAACTGTCCGATCGCCTCTGCTACATACAGGGGACGAGCAGGTCCCCTGCATGCAGCAGAAATGGTCCTGTGCTATGAGCGCCGACCACTAGGTGGCGCTCATAGCGACAAGATCATGACAACCACAGGTATCTGCTGCAGATCCTGGGTTGTCATGCCCACCCATCGGTGACCCGCGATCACGTGACGGGGTCGCCGGTGGGCGGGGCTTATGACGCGCTACCCGGAAGCGCGCGTTAAATGCCGCTGTCGGAGATTGACAGCGGCATTCAACATGTTAACAGCCGCGGGTGGATCGCGATTCCACCCGGGGCTGTTGCGGGCACATGTCAGCTGTAATAATCAGCTGACATGTGCTCGGTTCAGTGAGGGCTCAGCGCAGCAGCCCTCACTGAACGGGCAGTACGCAAATATGCGTACTAATACGGCACCAGTAGTTAAGGGGTTAAAGTAATGATGGCCACTCGTTTTTCTTTACTTAGCTGCTTTTTTCTTGCCATAATACAAATTCTACCAGTTTATTCAGTAGGACTATCAGCTGTGTATCCACCTGACTTCTGCACAACACAACTGATGGTCCCAACCCCATTAATAAGGCAAGAAATCCCACTTATTAAATCTGACAGGGCACACCTGTGAAGTGAAAACCATTTCCTGTGACTACCTCTTGAAGTTCATCAAGAGAATGCCAAGAGTGTGCAAAGCAGTCATCAAAGCAAAAGGTGCCTACTTTGAAGAACCTAGAATATAAGACATATTTTCAGTTGTTTCACACTTTTTTGTTAAGTATATAATTCCACATGTGTTAATTCATAGTTTTGATGCCTTCAGTGTGAATGTACAATTTTCAAAGTCATGAAAATACAGGAAAATCATTAAATGAGAAGGTGTGTCCAAACTTTTGGTCTGTACTGTATATATATATATATATATATATATATATATATATATATGCCCTCCATCCTGGGAAATATGTCCCTCATAAATAAACAATTAGGAAAGGGAAAAGAAGGGGAAAGGGTGTGAGTAAAAGTGAAATTCTTTATTAGAAGTAATAAAGAATTTCACTTTTACTCACACCCTTTCCCTTCTTTTCCCTTTCCTAATTGTTTACCTGTAATTTTGGTGGTGTTCACCTTTGTGAGTACTGTCTGATGAGATCAGACAATACTTTGACGAAATATGTCCCTCATCCTGGCCCCATCCTGGTATATATATCCCCCATACAGGTATGTGTCCCTTATCCTGGGCCCCATCCTTGTATATATATCCCTTATCCTGGTATATATCTCCCCCATCCTTGGCCTCAGTCTGGAATATATATCCCCCATCCTGGTATATGTCCCCTGTTCTTCCGCTGTTCTTTAATGTATAGAAAAAAATAAACCCTAATACTCACCTTCCCTCTGCTCCACCGCTACTCTGTATCCTCCCTACAAGGTCATTAATAAATATGATAAAAAGAAGAGGGCCTAATACTGACTACCTGTGATACTCCACTGTTAACTGTGACCCATTCCATCAGTTATCACCCTTTGTTTCTTTTCACTGAGCCAGTTGTTAACCTAGTGACACATATTTTCACCTAGTCTCATTTTTTCATGTTATATACCAACCTTTTGTGTGGCACCGTATCCGACGCATTTGAAAAGGCCATATAGACAACATCCACTGCATTTCCTTGGTTCAGTCTGGAACTTACCTCCTCATCGAAGTTGATCAGATTAGTTTGACAGCTCCGATCCTCATAAAACCATGTTGATGCTGGGTCATGAGGTTATTCTTATTGAGATACTCCAGGATAGCATCTCAAGAACCCTCAAGAATTTTGCCAACAAACAAGTTTAAATTTACTGGCCTATAATTTCCAGGCTTAGATTTTGTCCACTTTTTGAACATTGGCACCACATTTGCTGTGCGCTAGTTCTGTGATACAGACCCTGTTATTATGGAATCTGCAAATATTAAAAATAATGATCTATCCATCACTGTACTTAATTCCTGCAGTACTCTGGGGTGTATGCCATCCTGGGCTGAGGATTTGCCTCCTATAGTGATTTTGAGGTTGGGTGGCGCCGTACTTCTTGCTGGGTTAAGCAGGTGACATTTAATGGAGAATTTCTAGCTTCCGTGATCACGTTGTCTGTCATGGGATTTTTTTGTAAAAATACTGAACAGAAAAAGGAATTTAGCATATTGGCCTTTCCCTCATCCTCTTCCACCATTTCCCCTAGACTATTTTGAGTGGGTCAACACTATAATTTTTCTGTTTCTTACTGTTTATATAAATGAAGAATACTTTTGGATTATTTTAACATTCTTTGGTAATGAGCCTCTGTCTCGATCTTTGCTGCTTTTTTTATATGATTTTTACATAATTTTTTTTCTGTAATTGTTTAATGCCTCGTCACTACCCTATTGCTTTAATTCTCTAAACACTTACTTTTTGTCATTTATTGTGCCCCTTACAGCTTTAGCAATAGTGGTTCCCTCCTATTTCTAGCTTGTTTTTTTTCCCATTGGGTATATGTTGAGCACAGGTCCTATTCAGGATGCTTATAAAAGTGTCCCATTTGTTTTGTGCACTTTTATTTCTTAGGACATTGTTCCAGTTTATGGCACTAAGATCATCTCTCAGCCATTGGAAATTAGCCTTTCTGAAGTTTAGTAGCCCGTCTACTATACATCTTATTGAAGGATATATGAAAACGTATTATTTTGTGATCACTATTACTCAAGTGACCCCCAACATACAGTATTTCATATGCAGTCAAGCCTATTGGTCAATATTAGGTCTAGAAGTGCCCTCCTTCTTGTTGTATTCTGAACCAGTTGTGAAAGGTAATTGTCTTTGATCGTTTGCATTGTTTGCAATGGATCTGTTTTATACAAGAATTCCTTTTATCTGTTCATTTTAATTGAATCAATAGTAGTTTTCTTTCTGACACAGATTATTTTCTCAGCAATCCCAAACTTTTGAATAGTAGTAAAAAGTATATGAAAATAATTTATCACATCATGTTATGGTGCCTCTTAAGCACACATAAAAAGGTTGTAAGAGGATTTGGCTGAAGCCCATGGTTTATTGTGAACCTGTGGAACTTGTGAAGTCCAGGTTTCCACACTATGAGCATCACTAACCTAATATATTATAATATCAGGTATTAAATCATTAAAGGAAATTCAATCACCAGGTTTTTGCCACTTAATCTTAGAGCAGCATAATATAGAGACGGAGACCCTGATTCCAGTGATGGTGTCACTTACAGGGCTGCTTAGTGAAGTTTTGATAAAATCCCTATTTTATCACCAGAAGATTATCACTAGAGGACTATTAAAGCTGCTGCCAGGTAGTCAAGAATATTCATGAACTCTGTATAACCCCGCCCCAACCACTGATTGACAGCTTTCTGTGTACACTGTATATGTCCAGAAAACTATCAGTGGTGTGGGCGGGTTATGCAGAGCTCAGTATTTTGAGAACGGATAGATCAGCAGCAGATAAAACAGTGATGTTGTCAAAATGACAGCAAGCAGCCCAGTAAGTGACACATCACTGGAATCAGGGTCCATGCCCCTATGCTATGCTGCTCTTAGATGAGGTAGCAAAATCCAAGTAGCAGATTCCCTTTAAATGAAAAGGACACCCACCGAAGACAGTTCATTTCTTTAAGATGTTTTTCTGATGTGTGTCACCAGAAGCATGCTTATCGTCTCTGGTGTCTTCTGGCCATTATATGGTGTGCATCTTGAATTTTTCACCACTTTTCCCCTCTACAGACCAATTGTCAGTTTTCCCTGAACTAGTGGGTAGAGACTATAGAAGCTTCTGTGATATCAGTATTGTATAGTACACAGAAATATGAGAAGATCCTTTGTCCCTACTATCCTTACCACACTCTCAGAAGAAGAAGCAGCAAGGATGGTATTATACAGCAGTAATGAGCCATGTAGCTGTGAGGCCAGCTCTGGAGTGAGATAGAAAACTTACTAGAGCCTTCAGCAGTAGCACCTCTGTGTTTCTCTCTGCTTCTCTCTCACTCTGCAGCGCTTCTTACTCTGCTTTTTCCCTCTATGGATGTCTATGGACAGCATGTAATCAGAGCCCACAATGAGCTGGTAATTGTTCTGCTGGTCTCTCAGAACCTGTACATTGAGAATGAAAGATGAGTTCAGGAAGTGAAGTGGTTCATAAGTGATGAAAGAAGCCTTCTCCCTAATAAAATATATGATAACATTTCTTATATTCATGTGCATGATTGATTTGTGCAACTTTTACTGAAATGTCAGTATCCATATGGCACAGTCCTGATACTTAGTGTATGTTGGCTTAGTGTCCAGTGGCTTGATTTCTGCAGTCCAGTGGTCTGCTGGGTTGGGCCCTGGATTCAGTGGTCTCCACAGTTCTTGATATGTTGCTGCCTCTTGCTCTCAGTATCTTTAGTCTAACTGAACTTTTCTGATTTCTGACTTTATAAGTGTGATCAATGCAGAAGTGAGCAATAAGTTTTTATTGGTCAGTCACTGATTTCCTCATATTATAAAGCTGCTTTCATCCTTTTGATCAGCTGTGGCTGGTGATAATCACATGGTAACACATAGCCTAGCATTAGTGCATGGTGCTTATATTTGTCTTGTTAGAATCTCTGAATTTTCAGAAAATCCTGGCAATGACATAAGTGGAATTTTCTGTACTAGGAGAGAAAGAAATATTCCCCTGCCCATCTATAATGACCTAAAGTAAACTGCAAAGTGCCTTTTAACAGGATTATTTTTGTTGTCCGCTAGAGGAGAACCTGTTAGCCCAGTTCCTGTACAGATGGCACTTAGACAAACACGCTGCCTGTTAAAAGCCTGGGTATAATTGTATGTCATGGTGTAGCAAACCCCACGTATCAAAGTATACAAGTGCTGCCAGGTGTGGGACGTGGTTCAACTGCTGTGCTACAAACTGAATAATGCACATTACCTGGAATAGCAGGAATTTGGGAAATTAAAGGAGATATCCTGGATTTAAAAAAAAAGGCATGTAGTTGCTAACAGAGGCCGCTCATTGACCGCTCCTGCCAGAGATTCAGCTGCTCCCTGTCAACAGAGCAGCAGTTCCTCTTCCTGTTGACAGGGCGGGACTACTGGCATCATGCTGATTGACAGCGGGCTTCCCCCAATTAGGCAGCAGAGAGCCAGCTGTCAATCAGCATGACACCAGTAATCCCGCCCTGTCAACAGGAAGAGGAACTGCATCTCTGTTGACAGGGAGAAGCTGAATCTCTGGCAGGAGCGATCAATGACCGGCGCCGGGTACAACACAAGTAGTTGCCTCTCTTAGTAACTACATGCCTTTTTAAAAAAAAAAAAAAGAAAAGTCCCGGATATCCCCTTTAAGGAAGAATCTTTTTCAGTGCTCAGAAATGTCTCCTTTACATGTATAAGATATAAACAAAGAATTCCAAAGAAAGTTCATAGGGTTTTACTGTTATGTTTCTCAACTTATAGTAGGCTGTTAGAATTGTTTTCATATCTTCTGAGTTATAGTATCCAGGGGTCAATTATCAAGTAACAGCAATGCAGTAGCACCCCTCAGGAACCAATTCCTTTTCCTCTTAGTATGTTGCAGACAGATGTATTTCATGGTACTTATATGGACCACAATACCTAGACTGACCACGGGTCAACTGTCCCGACCTTACACACATATGAAGCTCACAGTTCAGTTTGGAGACCTGCTGTCAGTCTGGGCATTGTGGTCTGTATATAGACCATGAAGTACTCTGAATCTTAGAAGTAGTGGATGAACTACTTTTAATAGGGATATTCTAACCTTCAAGACAGATGTTCAAATAGATTTCTAAGTTATTTGAAATACTTTCTTAGTAAATTATATTTGCCATTGAATTTTGCAGTAATTATGTTATTTTTACATTGAAGTGCAGTACTCCCAAAACGTTTTGTATTACACCATGTGAAACACTAGATGAGGTTATTTTGTCAACATAAGTTATTGATACCTGAATAATAACTTGGATGTAAGCAGAATGATGATATGCGGTTTCCATTGGGCTACTATGATTACACCACGTGTACATAATAGGCTGCAGAAGAGACCGAGAATTGTACCTGTGCTGCATGAACACCTCTGTTCTTACTAAATTGCACAATATTACATAGTAATAAAACTGAACAGTGTTGTCTTTGTGAAAGAGTTAAAAACAGGTTCACCACCCTCTTGTGAAAATTGTGGCCCGTGTTATGCATTTGCATACTTCTGCAAATGCTATGCTGTATGTTTTTTTATAACTTATATACCCCTGATGCATAAAACCAGCCAAGCATTGTATATGTGCAGATATTTATGTATTGAGTGAATATATGTATATATAGATATATATACTGTATATATAAGTAAATAAATATATATATGCAGTAGTGTTCAAAATAATAGCAGTCCAATATGACTAACCAGATTAATCACTGTTTTTGGTATAAATTATATTACCACATGTCAAATAATTTACCAGTTGGTGCAGTAGATTCTAATAAAACCAACAGGCTCAGCATTCATGATCTGCATATTTTTGAGTCTGTGTATTTGAATAAATAAATGAAAGGGGATGTGTTCAAAATAATAGCAGTGTGGAGTTCAATTAGTGATGTCAATCATTCTGTGAAGAAACAGGTGTGAATCAGGTGGCCCTTATTTAAGGGTGAAGCCAGCACATGTTGTACATGCATTTCTCCTTGAAAGCCTGAGAAATATGGGTAATTCGAGACATTGTTCAGAAGAACAGCGTACTTTGATTAAAAAGTTGATGGGAGAGGGTAAAACTTATAAAGAAGTGCAGACAATGATAGGCTGTTCAGCTAAAATGAACGGAAGACCACTGTAGCGTCGGCGTCCCTGCCCTCTGCTAGGCAGGGACGCTGTTCCCCTCACCTCTCTGCTCCGAGCCCGGCGTCCTCCTCCCGCTCTGCTGCCAGCGCGCGCTCCTTCCCGGCCACTGTGCTTAGGGCGCGCGCGCGCTCCCTCCCTCTTAAAGGGGCCGCGCGCGCCGTCCTAAGGAGTCCCCGGCCAATGGCTGGAGGACTTCACCATATATAAGGCACCTCCTCCAAAATGGAGGTGCCCGAGCAATGTTGTTGCACTGTTCACTACTCTGCTTCAGCCCTCAGGTCCCGTTGCCAGTTACCTGCCAGTTACCTGCCTGATTCCTGCCAGAGTCCTGCCAGTTTGCTGTCTGTTTCCTGCCTGATATTCCTGCTACCTGCTTGCTAGCCTGAGGTCCGACGGTCTGCCTTCCTACTCCTGTCAGTCTGTCTATGGACCAGCTTGCCCGCTCACCTGGGAGCGCTCCTCCGCTACCTGCCTGCTTGCCTACCTGGAGGCTCCGCCGTCACGTGCTGTGACCACCTGCTATTCCAGAGACTCTTGCCCGCTCACCTGGGAGCGCTCCTCCGCTACCTGCCTGCTTGGCTACCTGGAGGCTCCGCCGTCACATGCTGTGACCACCTGCTATTCCAGAGACTCTTGCCCGCTCACCTGGGAGTGCTCCTCCGCTACCTGCCTGCTTGCCTACCTGGAGGCTCTGCCGTCACGTGCTGTGACCACCTGCTTTTCCAGAGACTCTCGCCTGCTCACCTGGGAGCACTCATCTGTCATCCGCCTGCTAGCCTACCTGGAGGCTCAGCCGTCACAGGTCGTACCTACCCTATACCCAGAGACTGTCCCGGTCACTTGCTGTGACCTCCTGCCCGTTCACCCAGAGACTGCCCCAGTCACTTGCTGTGACCTCCTGCCCGTTTACCCAGAGACTGTCCCGGTCACTTGCCGTGACCTCCTGCCCGTTCACCCAGAGACTGTCCCGGTCACCTGCTGTGACTGCCTGCCCGTCTTCCCTGGTCGCCACCCGCTCCCTTACAAGGACCGCCCCCTTGTATAGTAGCTCAGAGGTTCCGCCTACCAGACCCGTTACAGTTTGCTCGGGCCATGGAACCCGGTGGCACCCAAGCTCCCTCGCTCTCGGACCTCTGTCATGAACTGTCCCATCAGAGGTCCCAACAGGAGTCCATCCTGGGTCACCTGCGGAATGTCAATTCTCGCCTGGACACTCTGACTGCTCCACCAGCAACCACCGCCAGTGCCATGACTCGCAACCCGGCAGCTCCGCTGCCCACCAATACCATGGTATCCTACCCCGGACCCCGGCTTTCTGCACCTCCTCGCTTCGGAGGCGACTCCGCTCAGGCTCGGGGCTTCATAAATCAGTGCACCCTGCACTTTGAACTCCTGTCCCACCAGTTTAACTCCGACCGGGCCAAAATTGCCTTCATCATGTCCCATCTCACCGGGGAGGCCCTGGCCTGGCTAAATCCTCTATGGGAGAGAGGAGACCCCCTGGTGTCCGATTTGCCTGCCTTTCTCACGGCTTTCCGGAAAGTCTTCGACGAACCCGGACGGAAGACCTCATCCGCATCATCTCTGCTACGCCTCCACCAGGGAAATCTCACCGTGGGCCAATATGCCATATGGTTCCGTACCCTTGCCTCGGAGCTGGCTTGGGATAACGACGCTCTGGTATCTGTCTTCTGGGAGGGTCTGTCCGGCCGTATTAAAGATGAACTCGCCGGTCGGGACATTCCAACCACTCTCGATGACTTAATAACCCTTGCCACCCGGATTGACCTACGGTTCCAGGAGCGTGCCAAAGAGGTCACCCGTGAGAGGAGGTTTCCACGTCTAGCTCCTACTTTTCAGAAACCCGTCACTCCCTCCGTTTCTCCCCAGGTACACTCTCCTGAGCCTATGCAGGTCGACCAGACCAAGATGGTCAAAACCCATCAGGACTTACGCCGTGCCGAAGGGAGCTGCTTCTACTGTGGCAGTAAGGAGCACCGGATCCGTACCTGCCTGGAGAGGTCGGGAAACGCCTGTGTCTAGGTTCGCTCAGAGAGGTCCACCTAGACAAGAATAAATCCTCTCCATCTCTGCTACTGTCAGTCTCTATTATCTGCGGGGAGAATCGTTATTTCGAACTAGCCCAACTTGACTCTGGAGCGGCCGGGAATCTTATTTCACAGTCCCTGGTAGAAAAATACCGCATTCCCACCAAACCTCTGGCTGTACCATTATCTGTCGCTGCTGTGGATGGGGGCCTCTTACCACGTCCCATCCAACTCATCACCGAATCCATAACTCTGCAGGTGGGAATGCTGCATTCTGAGAGCATCTCTTTTCATGTTCTACCTGGACTCTCTCACGCCCTCTTACTAGGTCTACCTTGGCTCCAGAGACATGCACCCGTGCTTGACTGGCAGACCGGAGAAGTCCTTCGCTGGGGACAGGACTGTCATAAGACTTGTTTGGTTCCTGTTCATCCCGTCCGTCCTTCTCCTACCCCAACTAATCTACCTGGACTTCCGATTCCCTATTGGTCATTTGCTGATGTCTTTAATAAAAAGGAGGCAGAGACATTACCCCCTCATAGACCATACGACTGTCCTATCGACCTGTTACCCGGTACTACTCCTCCCCATGGGCGTATTTACCCATTGTCCGCTGCTGAGACCCGGTCGATGTCCGAATATATTGAGGAGAATTTGGCCAGGGGATTCATCCGGAAATCTACCTCCCCGGCGGGAGCAGGCTTCTTCTTCGTAAAAAAGAAGGACGGCTCTCTCCGTCCCTGTATAGACTATAGAGGCCTTAACCAGATCACGGTGAAGAATAAGTACCCCCTTCCGCTCATTCCAGAATTATTTGATCGCCTGAGGGGGGCTAGAGTCTTCACCAAACTGGACCTCCGTGGGGCGTACAACCTGGTCCGTATCCGTCAAGGGGATGAATGGAAGACTGCATTCAACACCCGGGACGGCCACTATGAATATCTGGTAATGCCCTTTGGTCTCTGTAACGCTCCTGCCGTCTTTCAAGAGTTGGTCAATGACATCTTCCGGGACCTTCTCTACTCCTGCGTTGTGGTGTACCTGGACGACATCTTGGTCTTCTCTCCAGATCTCCAGACTCACCGGAGGGACGTTCGTCAGGTCCTGCTCAGGCTCAGGCAGAATCACCTCTTCGCTAAATATGAGAAGTGCCTCTTTGAGCAGACCTCGCTTCCGTTTTTGGGCTACATTATTTCTCAGACCGGCCTACGAATGGATCCAGAGAAACTGTCTGCCATCGAGAAATGGCCCCGACCGGAGGGGTTGAAGGCCATTCAGCGGTTCCTGGGCTTCGCCAACTACTACCGCCTCTTCATACCACACTTCTCTTCCCGGACTGCCCCAATTTTCGCGCTCACCCGTAAGGGTACTAATCCCAAGGAGTGGCCGTCCGAAGCAGAGGAGGCCTTTCTTTCCTTAAAACAGGCCTTCTCTTCCGCCCCGGTGCTGCATCGTCCGGACGGCAACAAGCAGTTCTTCCTGGAGGTTGACGCCTCCTCCTCTGGAGCCGGAGCTGTACTTACTCAAAAATCATCTTCCGGGAGAATGGTAACTTGTGGCTTTTTCTCCAAACTCTTCTCCTCTTCTGAGCGCAATTATTCCATAGGAGACCGAGAGTTATTGGCCATCAAGCTGGCATTGGAGGAGTGGCGTTACCTACTCGAGGGGGCTCTTCATCCGGTAATAATTTACACTGACCACAAGAACTTGGCTTACCTCCAGCATGCCCAGAGACTTAACCCGCGCCAAGCCCGGTGGTCCTTGTTTTTTGCTCGGTTTGATTTTGTTCTACATTTTCGCCCGGCTGACAAGAACATCAAAGCGGACGCCTTGTCCCGATCCTTTCTGGTATCTGACCTCGAGGAGGAACCTAAACATATCATCGATCCCGCCAGAGTAATGCAGGTGGCTCCCGTGAGTCTAAATCGTCTCCCTCCCGGTAAGACGTTCGTATCGGTACCTGATCGGGAGAGGATCCTACACTGGGGTCATTCATCTAAACTAGCTGGCCACGCCGGTCAGAAAAAGACCCTCCAGCTTATTACCCGGCACTACTGGTGGCCTACCCTGCACAAGGATGTAATAGACTTTGTTTCTGCCTGTGTGTCCTGCGCCCGCAACAAAGTTCCGAGACACCTGCCAGCCGGTCGCCTCCTTCCTCTGCCAGTACCTGCTGCCCCCTGGCAGCATATAGCGATGGACTTCATAACTGATCTTCCCGTCTCTGCCGGTTGTACGGTCATTTGGGTGGTAGCTGACCGCTTTTCCAAGATGGCTCACTTCATTCCCCTGCCAGGCCTCCCGTCTGCACCCGAGCTGGCTAAAGACTTTATCCGCCACATCTTCCGTCTTCATGGCCTGCCCCGTCACATCGTGTCGGATCGTGGGGTACAGTTCACTTCTCGTTTCTGGAGAGCCACTTGTAAATTGCTAGACGTCACCCTGGACTTCTCCTCCGCTTACCACCCACAGTCTAATGGTCAAGTGGAGCGGATCAATCAGATCCTGACCAGTTACCTCCGGCACTTCGTTAATGCCCACCATTCTGACTGGGTGGATCTCCTGCCATGGGCCGAATTCTCGTACAACAATCACGAGAGCGAATCCTCCTCCAAATCCCCGTTTTTTGTAGTCTTCGGTCAGCATCCTCGGATCCCGTTTCCCATCTCCACCTCGGTGGACAATCCGGCTGCGGAATCTCTTGTTAACAAATTTTCCTCCATATGGGAGAGTACCCGGTCCGCACTCCTTCTGTCATCCGAGCGTATGAAGAGACATGCTGACAAAAAACGTCTGGATCCTCCTCAATTCCGTCCAGGGGATAAGGTCTGGCTCTCGTCCAAGTATGTCCGGCTCAAGATTCCTTCCTATAAGTTAGGGCCTCGGTTCATCGGTCCTCTGGAGGTCATCAGTCAGATCAACCCGGTGGCCTATAAATTGAAACTCCCGGCCAACTTGCGGATCCCTAACTCCTTCCATGTATCTCTCCTCAAACCCGTGGTACTTAACTCTTTTTCCAAGTCTACAGGTACGCCTCCTGCTCCGGTTTCCACTGAAAACGAATTTGAGGTAGAGAACATTCTGGCCACCAAAAGGGTAAGAGGGAAGACCTTTTTTCTAGTAGATTGGAAGGGGTTTGGTCCTGAGGAGAGAACGTGGGAGCCCCGGGAGAACATCCATGCCCCTCTCATCCTTGCAAAATTTCTGTCTGGCCTAAAAAAGGGGGGGTCTAAAGGGGGGGGTACTGTAGCGTCGGCGTCCCTGCCCTCTGCTAGGCAGGGACGCTGTTCCCCTCACCTCTCTGCTCCGAGCCCGGCGTCCTCCTCCCGCTCTGCTGCCAGCGCGCGCTCCTTCCCGGCCACTGTGCTTAGGGCGCGCGCGCACGCGCTCCCTCCCTCTTAAAGGGGCCGCGCGCGCCGTCCTAAGGAGTCCCCGGCCAATGGCCGGAGGACTTCACCATATATAAGGCACCTCCTCCAAAATGGAGGTGCCCGAGCAATGTTGTTGCACTGTTCACTACTCTGCTTCAGCCCTCAGGTCCCGTTGCCAGTTACCTGCCAGTTACCTGCCTGATTCCTGCCAGAGTCCTGCCAGTTTGCTGTCTGTTTCCTGCCTGATATTCCTGCTACCTGCTTGCTAGCCTGAGGTCCGACGGTCTGCCTTCCTACTCCTGTCAGTCTGTCTATGGACCAGCTTGCCCGCTCACCTGGGAGCGCTCCTCCGCTACCTGCCTGCTTGCCTACCTGGAGGCTCCGCCGTCACGTGCTGTTACCACCTGCTATTCCAGAGACTCTTGCCCGCTCACCTGGGAGCGCTCCTCCGCTACCTGCCTGCTTGCCTACCTGGAGGCTCCGCCGTCACGTGCTGTGACCACCTGCTATTCCAGAGACTCTTGCCCGCTCACCTGGGAGCGCTCCTCCGCTACCTGCCTGCTTGCCTACCTGGAGGCTCTGCCGTCACGTGCTGTGACCACCTGCTTTTCCAGAGACTCTCGCCTGCTCACCTGGGAGCACTCATCTGTCATCCGCCTGCTAGCCTACCTGGAGGCTCAGCCGTCACAGGTCGTACCTACCCTATACCCAGAGACTGTCCCGGTCACTTGCTGTGACCTCCTGCCCGTTCACCCAGAGACTGCCCCAGTCACTTGCTGTGACCTCCTGCCCGTTTACCCAGAGACTGTCCCGGTCACTTGTCGTGACCTCCTGCCCGTTCACCCAGAGACTGTCCCGGTCACCTGCTGTGACTGCCTGCCCGTCTTCCCTGGTCGCCACCCGCTCCCTTACAAGGACCGCCCCCTTGTATAGTAGCTCAGAGGTTCCGCCTACCAGACCCGTTACAACTACCATTCGAATGGATCGAAGAATAGCCAGAATGGCAAAGGCTCAGCCAATGATCAGCTCCACCTCCACCTGTGAGTACTGTGACAGTTAGAAGATGCCTGTGTGAAGCTAATCTCTTAGCAAGAAGTCCCTTCAAAGTCCCATTGTTAAAAAAACCCCACATGTATTGAAGTGGATACAATTTACCGAAGAACACATCAATTGGCCTAAAGAGAAATGGAGAAACATTTTGTGGACTGATGACAGTAAAATTGTTCTTTTTGGGTGCAAGGGCTGCAGACAGTTCGTCAGACGACCCCCAAACTCTACATTCAAGCCCCAGTACACTCTGAAGACAGTGAAGCATGGTGGTGCAAGCATCATAATATGGGCATGTTTCTCATACTATGGTGTCGGACCTATTTACTGCATACCAGCGATCAGGGACCAGTTTGCATATATTAAAATACTTGAAGAGGTCATGTTGCCTTATGCTGAAGAGGATATGCCCTTGAAATGGGTGTTTCAATGAGACAACGACCCTAAACACACTAGTAAAAAAGCAAAATCTTGGTTCCAGTCCAACAAAATTGAGGTTATGGAGTGGCCAGCCCAATCACTGAACCTTAATCTTGTGGGGTGACATCAAAAATGCCTTTTCTGAGGCAAAGCCAACAAATACCAAAATATTGTGGGGTAGTCAAAGTATCCTGGGCTGAAATAACAGTTTACAGGTGCCAGAAGTTGGTTGACTCTATGCAACATAGATGTGAAGCAGTTCTAAAAAACTGTGGGTATACAACTAAATATTAGGTTAGTGATTCAAATCCTCAAAAAGAGTACATATTGTGAGTTTGTAAAGACAAATGCAGACACTGCTATTTTTTAGAACAGCCTAATGATATTTTTTTGTTATTCTCTGTAAAGTAGTTAAAAATTATATACACTTCTCTTCATGTTTTGAATTAGAAAACAGTGTGCAATGTTCCCAATGCATGGAAATAAAAACTAGTATAAAGATTTCCACTGATTACACAGTAGCAAAGCAAAATCATAAAAATAAAATCCCTAGCCTTGTCCAGGTGCTAACTAAACAATACAGACCGTGGCTTCTTCAGACACCACTGAGGTGGTCTCAGTTCGGTCACACAAAACAGCTATCGTCGATAGCAACTAGTAATACTTTTAGCTTGATGCACATGGCCTGTGCAGTCTCTTCTCAGAGATATTCCGGCTTTTCTGTCTCCAGCTCCAACATAACCCACTCTGCTCAGCTTCCCCAGTTCACTGACCAGTGAACACATGACCTGGTTGTAGTCATGGCTATCCATGTGCACCTAATCAGGACCTATAGTGCTAGGATTTAACCCCAGCCTACTTGGCTTTCCTACAATATATATGTCACAAATGTAATAGCAAAATAGGACCAATCTCTAAACCATCTGTTGAGAGGGGACGTGTTACCCTCATATTGAGTATAGAAGCATGACTTCATCATAAATTGCAAATGGAAAAAGAGCTAACACTCTAACACTCCATCTGTAATTGTAGTAGGTTATCAAGTAGAGACAACAGGCTGTGATTTTTCTCCTGTGTAGATAAAGCTTCCTATGTTCAAAAGAATTACAGGCAGTCAGAATGACACTGGATACCCCTTATAAATATTGTTTTTTTTTGACAGGTGTAGGTCTTAGTTATAATAGACATATTTTCAGCAGTGACCAAGTGGCAAACATAGCGCATTTACTTACATCACTGTGCGGTTATGGATCAGCCCCAAAATAATATCGGTTAGATGGACAAAGTTGAAAATGTCATGTCTCCTATCTATAGAAAGCTAAAATCATGATAGGAAATATGTCATTAATATCTCCCGCCTGAGACTTTCATGGGAGCAGATATCCTTAAGGCTGAGGATCTCCTAGTTTTTGATACCTGAGCAGCATCCCATTCACCAGCCCCTATTTGCGGTCACTAAGGGGAGGGGCTTGTACTTACTAAAAGCAGATTCTAAATTATTACCATTGTTCAATGCTGTGAGATACAGCTTGCTGTAGTACTGCACCATTTTCCAATTAGAGGACTCCCCTCCACAAAGATCTATGTCATTCCTGTGACATCAGGTCTAGTAATTTTCTTTATTTTGTTTATCCATTTTTATTTTTATGTGGTTGTATATACTGTAATGTCTTGTCCCCTTTGTAATATCTTTTGTATATTTTTGTAAACACTGCCTAATTTTTCGAATTAAATATATAAAATGTAATAGCTTCATTACTCTTCCTCTATAAACCGCACCCCTGAGGCCCTACCTTACCAGAAACAGGTGTCCAATCGACTTGTAAAACGATAGGTGGTGGCAGCTAGTTTTTTCTGTGGTTATTGTGGAGGTGAGCATATCGAAGTGTGTATATATATATATAGATAGATAGTATATGTATATATATATTTATATATATACTGTATACATTGTTCAAAAAAATAAAGGGAACACTTAAACAACAGAACATAACTCCAAGTAACTCAAACTTCTGTAAAATCAAACTGTCCACTTAGGAAACAACACTGATTGACAATCAATTTCACATGCCGTTGTGCAAATCTAATAGACAATAGATTGTCAAAGTCGCCACTGGCGCCCTGTGCTCTTCACAGATAAAAGCAGGTTCACACTGAGCACATGTGACAGACGTGACAGAGTTTGGAGACGCCGTGGAGAGCGATCTGCTGCCTGCAACATCCTTCAGCATGACTGGTTTGGCAGTGGGTCAGTAATCGTGTGGGGTGGCATTTCTTTGGAGGGCCAGAGGTAGCCTGACTGCCATTAAGCACCGAGATGAGATCCTCAGACCCCTTGTGAGACCATATGCTGGTGCGGTTGGCCCTGGGTTCCTCCTAATGCAGGACAATACCAGACCTCATGTGACTGGAGTGTGTCAGCTGTTCCTGCAAGATGAGGGCATTGAAGCTATGGACTGGCCCGCCCATTCCCCAGACCTGAATCCGATTGAGCACATCTGGGACATCATGTCTCGCTCCATCCACCACAGACTGTCCAGGAGTTGGTGGATGCTTTAGTCCAGGTCTGGGAGGAGATCCCACAGGAGACCTCATCTGGAGCATGCCCAGGCGTTGTAGGGAGGTCATACAGGCACGTGGAGGCCACACACAATACTGAGCCTTATTTTAACTTGTTTTAAGGACATTACATCAAAGTTGGATCAGCCTGTAGTGTGTTTTTCCACTTTAATTTTGGGGGTGACTCCAAATCCAGGCCTCCATTGGTTAATAAATTTGATTTCCATTGATGATTTTTATGAGATTTTGTTGTCAGCACATTCAACTTTGTACAGAACAAAGTATTCAATGAAAATATTTCATTCATTCAGATCTAGGATGTGTTATTTGACTGTTCCCTTTATTTTTTTCAGCATGTATATACAGTACAGACCAAAAGTTTAGACAAGCCTTCTCATTTAAAGATTTTTCTGTATTTTCATGACTTTGAAAATTGTACATTCACACTGAAGGCATCAAAACTATGAATTAACACATGTGGAATTATATACTTAACAAAAAAGTGTGAAACAACTGAAAATATGTCTTATATTCTAGGTTCTTCAAAGTAGCCACTTTTTGCTTTGATGACTGCTTTGCACACTCTTGGCATTCTCTTGATGAGCTTCAAGAGGTAGTCACTGGAAATGGTCTTCCAACAATCTTGAAGGAGTTCCCAGAGATTCTTAGCACTTGTTGGCCCTTTTGCCTTCACTCTGCGGTCCAGCTCACCCCAAACCATCTCGATTGGGTTCAGGTCTGGTGACTGTGGAGGCCAGGTCATCTGGCGTAGCACCCCATCACTCTTCTTCTTGGTCAAATAGCCCTTACACAGCCTGGAGGTGTGTTTGGGGTCATTGTCCTGTTGAAAAATAAATGATGGTCCAACTAAACGCAAACCAGATGGAATAGCATGCCGCTGCAAGATGCTGTGGTAGCCATTCTGGTTCAGTATGCCTTCAATTTTGAATAAATCCCCAACAGTGTCACCAGCAAAGCACCCCCACACCATCACACCTCCTCCTCCATGCTTCACGGTGGGAACCAGGCATGTAGAGTCCATCCGTTCACCTTTTCTGCGTCGCACAAAGACACGGTGGTTGGAACCAAAGATCTCAAATTTGGACTCATCAGACCAAAGCACAGATTTCCACTGGTCTAATGTCCATTACTTGTGTTCTTTAGCCAAAACAAGTCTCTTCTGCTTGTTGCCTGTCCTTAGCAGTGGTTTCCTAGCAGCTATTTTACCATGAAGGCCTGCTGGACAAAGTCTCCTCTTAACAGTTCTTGAAGAGATGTGTCTGCTTCTAGAACTCTGTGTGGCACTGACCTGGTCTCTAATCTGAGCTGCTGTTAACCTGCGATTTCTGAGGCTGGTGACTCGGATAAACTTATCCTCATAAGCAGAGGTGACTCTTGATCTTCCTTTCCTGGGGCGATCCTCATGTGAGCCAGTTTCTTTGTAGCGCTTGATGGTTTTTGCAACTGCACTTGGGGACACTTTCAAAGTTTGCCCAATTTTTCGGACTGACTGACCTTCATTTCTTAAAGTAATGATGGCCACTCGTTTTTCTTTACTTAGCTGCTTTTTTCTTGCCAGAATGCAAATTCTAACAGTCTATTCAGTAGGACTATCAGCTGTGTATCCACCAGACTTCTGCACAACACAACTGATGGTCCCAACCCCATTTATAAGGCAAGAAATCCCACTTATTAAACCTGACAGGGCACACCTGTGAAGTGAAAACCATTTCCGGTGACTACCGCTTGAAGCTCATCGAGAGAATGCCAAGAGTGTGCAAAGAAGTCATCAAAGCAAAAGGTGGCTATTTTGAAGAACCTAGAATATAAGACATATTTTCAGTTGTTTCACACTTTTTTTTCAGTGTGAATGTACAATTTTCATAGTCATGAAAATACAGAAAAATCTTTAAATGAGAAGGTGTGTCCAAAATTTTGGTCTGTACTGTATACTTGTGTTGGCTCGGATGTGAATATACTTTACGTTCACTGAGAAGCGCACAATAACCGTTCTAGTAGCAAAAACAGCCATTGCCTCATCCATAAATCGTCAGTCAATTGTGTACTTGTCCTGATGATTGGGGGCAGCGAAGTGCTGGTCATGACTATATATATATATATATATATATATATATATATATATATATATATGAGTGTAACACGGGTACTTTAGATGCAGAGACACAGAAACACAGAGCAGCCAATACAGGGTTAATAAACAGGGGAAGTTTATAATAACAGGGTCAACCTCCATGCAGAAAGTAACAGGGGAGAATATGGGGGAAAACAAGGGAAGTAGCAGGTAATGTCTTTAACTGACAGTTCACAGTTTAACTAGATATAGCAGAGTCGAACCGGTTGTAATTGACAGTTTTTTACACTTAGCTGACTCTTTTCCTCCACAAGGCAGTTGCCAGCTGATGCCGGTGTTGATTTCTTCGGGCTTCCCCACACAAACAATGCTCCGTCTTCTGGCGGCAGCGGGCAGTCTCCGGTTTTACCCGCTGAGCGCCTAGTCCATAACACGGCACCTCACGTGCTCGGCTCCACAGACCCTGCGTCTCTTCCCCCTCTAGTCGGCTTGACTCCTCCGGTCCACTGCACTCGGCTCTTGCTCCCAGTACTGGAGCCAGGAGCCTGGACCCTCTCACACTGCTCTCCTGAGCAGGACTCTGCTCTCCTGAGCGGGACTCTGCTCTCGCTTTCCTGCGCAAATGTCCTCGTCTCTCCCTCTCTCTAGCCACGCCACCAGTTTTCTGGTCACCTGACCTCCCAGCTCTCACTCTGGACATGCCCCCAGCTTCCCAGTCACCTGACTCCTGTGCTGGAAGTCTGTCTTCCCTCTGCAACCAGAGGTACGGCCCCGGCAGTTCCGGATCCCTTGTTCTGAAAGTACTAACACCCCGGTCTTCCCTCTTACACCCCCGCTCTCCTTTAACTCACCATTCCACAGGCGAGAGTTCCTTCACCAAACGTTCACATTCTTGGAGTTCCTGGATGATACGGTACCACATGAATTGATCTTGTTCGTAACGGTGAGGAGGCACTCCTGCTGTTGTTCGTTCTGACCGGTGTAACTCAGTTTGACCGATTGGGGGTGCAGGGTCACTCGGATTTCCAATCTCCACCTGCTCGGTGGCTTCAACCGAGGTTATTCCCTTGCCGCCTGCACTGGGGACTGTAGGTAATCGAGTGCTGGGGCTCGGAGGTAGAACCAACAATTCTTCTTCGTCCACATCGTGGCTTGGGGCAACTGTGACAGGAACCTCTCTAGAAGCAGGTGATTCTTCTCCATCCTCGTCATCTTTAGACAGACAGGGTCGCAGCATACTATGATGAACCACTTTGGTAGGGGCTCCTTCAGCCCCCTCGGGTTGAACTTCATACACTGGTCCTTCAGCGCCAATCCTGCGCTTCACTCGGTGCGGTGTCCGTTCCCACCGCCTACTCAATTTCCCCCGGGGCCGCCTGTCCCCAACCAACACCCGCTCCCCGGGCCCCGGGCCTCAGAGCTGTCCCTCGAAGAGGCAATGTCTCATGATGTTTGAGCTCCTGAAACTTTTGTTGTACCAACCGTCGGAGGGTCTGCAGTCAATGCCAATGTTCCCTGACCCAGGAAGACATCCCCGTCCGTGGGTATTCCTCCTCGGGGTCCAGCTCTAATTCGGTAATCTCTCGCCCCTTTCATCCGAACAGCAAGGTATAAGGAGTGAACCCCGTCGTACTATTCACTCGGTTGTTGTAGACCCACACCAGCTTGGCCACAAACTCAGGCCATCGTATCTTCCGATCTTCTTCCAACGTGCAGAGCATTTGGATCAGTGTCCGATTAAAGCATTCACAGGCCCCATTTCCTTGAGGGTGGTAAGGAGTAGTTCGTGACTTCTCAATCTTGTACAACCGGTGCAGCTCTTCCATCACCCGGCCTTGGAAGCAGGCGCCTTGATCAGAATGGATCCTCTTTGGGCAGCCGTACACCCGAATGAAGTCTCAGCAGATGGCCTGAGCAGCTGACTCGGCGGTCTGGTCTCTGGTTAGGGTCACTACCGCAAACTTTGTGAAGTGGTCTGTCATTACCAGGCAATGTTCATACCCGAGATGCGCCGGTCAAATAGTGAAATAGTCGATCATCAGCACCTCCAAGGGGGCAGAAGTCACAATGGTTTGTATGGGGACCCGTTGCTCCGGGGGCTTAACTAGCTAACAGCTCCGACATATTCGACAAGTGTCTTCTATTGTTGCTCGCAGTTGGGGATGATACACCAGCCTCTGCAACCACTGAAACATCTTCTCTAGTCCGAAGTGAGCCCCTCGTTCATGAGCCTCCTTAGCCACTACTCCGACCAACTTCTTTGGGATCACCACTTGCCAGGTGGTCCCGAACTCTCGCAGTAGCTGCACCCGTCGGTACAGCAGCCTGTCTCGCAAACACAGTCTCTCCCATTGTCCCAGCATTTTCAGTGCTCCCGGGGACAGGGTACTCCTCTCTTCTCGACTGGGAACTTGCCGCAAAGCCACCCATTGACGTAATTGAGCAACTTCTCTGTCAGTCTGTTGAAGTCGGATCCAGTCATCTCTTGGCTGCCCTAGTACTTGTTCTTCCGACGTCTCTCTGATGTGTCCCTGCGCCGCGGCCAGCGGTCTCACGAAACTTCGGAAGCTAGGGGTCTCATCCGCCTCCAAATCTTCATCGCGGTCATGATCAGGCCGTTCATAAGTCACTCTGGAGAGGGAGTCGGCATGAGTATTCTCTGCCTTAGGCCGGTAGGCGATCTTATACCGGAACCTAGCCATGCGGGCCACCCACTGCTGCTCCAGGGCCCCCAATTTTGCATTCTCCAGGTGGGCCAGCGGGTTGTTATCTGTTCTCACCAGTACTTCGGACCCTGACAAATACTCTGCAAACTTCTCGGTCATTGCCCAAACCAGAGCCAGCAACTCTAATTTAAAAGAGCTATAATTATCTGGGTTCCTCTTGGAGTCATGAAGGGAGCGGCTGGCGTACTCAATCAAGCGCTCTTTCCCCTCCTGTACTTGGGATAACACGGCTCCCAGACCATGTAGGCTCCCATCAGTGTGGAGTATGAATGGTTGGGAGAAATCAGCATAGGCAAGTATTGGGGCCTCGGTCAGGGCCATTTTTAAGGCACGGAAGGCCTCTTCCTGGCTACTTGCCCACCGAGTCGCCTAATTCTTGGAGCCCGCCGGCACTCCCTTAAGTAGCTCCAGCAATGGGTTGGCTATGCGGGTGAAGTTCTTCACGAATCTTCGGTAGTACCCGGCAAGTCCCAGGAAGGCCCGAACGTCCTTCACTGTCTTCGGAGTAGGCCACTCCTGTACGGCGGCCACCGTTTCCTGGGTGGGCCTTACTCCTTCCCCGGACACAATCTGACCAAGATATTCGATCTGTTTGCGGAATAGGTGGCACTTCTGGGGCTTCACCTTTAGGCCATGACTCCATAGGCTACTCCGTACTTGCTCCAGTCACTGGAGGTGCTCCTCGAAGGTGGCAGCATAGACAATTATGTCGTCAAGGTAAATCAGTGTCACCTCGAAGTTCAAATCGCCCAGGCACCTCTCCATCAGATGCTGGAACGTCCCGGGGGCGTTAGTCAGGCCGAAGGGCATCCGATTGAATTCGAACAGTCCCATGGGTAATATGAACGCCGTCTTCGCACAGTCATGTTCAGCCACGGGCACCTGCCAGTACCCACTGGCCAGATCCGAGGAGGAGAAAGTATCTTGCCTTCCCCAAGGCCGACAGTGACTCTTCGATTCGGGGTAGTGGGTAAGAGTCCTGTACTGTACAGGCATTCAGTCGTCTATAGTCCGCACAGAACCGCAGGGTCCTATCTTTCTTCCGAACCAGGACAATCGGGGCTGCCCACGGACTCTGACTCTCCCGTATCACACCACTCTGTAACATATAGGCTAGCATCTCCTTAACCTCTTTATACATCTGGGGAGGTATCTGCCGGTATCTCTCCCGCACTGGAGCAGCGCTCCCCTTGGGAATCTCGTGGGTAATGGCTTCCGTGCAACCAAAATCATCCTCATGGCGAGCAAAGACTTCCTGGTACTGCTCCAGTACCTCCTCAACCTGCTGCACCTGTCGAGGTGTAAGTCCCATCAATTCAGCCTGCATTCGTTCTAGTATTCTTTGTCCCCCCTTCGCACTAGCCCGGTGGGATTCCGGCGGCACGGTGACCACCAGAGTCCAGGGGTCTCCTTGTACCACATTAGGTCACACCAACTTCTCTGGCATTCCCAGAATCTGGGCTATTTCAGCCCTGGGAGGGAGTGTGAGATCATCTTCGCCCAGATTAACACACCGCACTATAACATTGCCACCCTGAACGGTGGCCAGTGTCTGAGCCACCAAGAGTCCGCGGGGTACTTTGTCCATCGATGTTGATTCTATCTGAACTTCGACCCCCTCAAGAGGTGTGCAGGCCCTTCACTATTATTTTCCCCAGGATCTTCCCTTCACTCGACATCTCCTGAGCCTGGGCAGCTCGGATTAGTTGTTGAAAGACCCTCCTTTGGGGGGTTCGCGGGTCCCACTGGTCTAGAGGAATCTCCTTCGGCTCACTAATCAGGATTTGCCCAATCTCTTTCAGCACATTCATTCCGGGGGTCACCGGGGGTCCACTTCCGGTTCCCCCTGCGACCAGGACGACTCCTTTCATTCCCACATCTTTTCCACACACTCGGATCTTCATCCACACCACCCCTGCGACCGGGATGGGTAATTGATTAGCTGCCGTGAGTCTAATTACTGGTCTCCATTCAGGCCGTGCTATCTCTGGAAATCGCTGTTGAAAGTAGGCTTCTGTCATCGTAGTCACCTGGAATCCCGTGTCAATCAGGCAGTGAACAGCCCGACCGCTTATTTCGGCCCAGACAGTCGGCCTGGTGGAAACCAGGTCCTTGGAACTTCCTCTTTTTCTTTCCCCTTCCTCAGGCTCCGGGCTGTGTCCCCCAAACACGGAGCCCGCTAGTTTAACTGCTGCCGTGACAGGGGCCGCCCTTGGCTAGCACAGCCCCTGGCGTAATGTCCTGCGCCTCCACACTTCCAGCAGATCGTGTCTCTGTCTGTGTAGGGCTGCCTCACTCCCCTACGGAACTCTCCTGCAGGGGGGGTCCTGAGTTCAATTCTTTCAATAACTGGAGCAATCGATCTGGGTATCTCTGGTGTCGGGGCAGGGGTCTTCTTGAGACTGGACCATTCATCCCGCATCTCCTGTATCTCCTTTCACATCTCTCGAGCCCATTCCGGTTCAGCTGCAGGCGGGGTGGGTACCTCGTTACTCCGGACCATCCCTGCCAGGGCCATCACCCCCATCTCCTGCTCTCTCACACGTGCCTCCGCCCCCACTTCTAGAAATGTCATATGTGGGTTGGCGCGCAGGCGCTCCCGCAAGGCCTGCTTCAGCTGCACATCCCTGAGGCCAGCCACAAACTGGTCCCTTAAGATCACGTCAGGGGGGCCCATTCCCAAATTCCCCATGTCGTCTTTTCTAGTGATATAGGCATGCACCCTCTGTAAGGCATTAACATACTGCGTCACAGTCTCCCCCCCCTGCTGCAGTTGGTGAAACAGCAGTATCCTCAGCTCTCCTACATTGGTGGGATCCCCATGCATCTCCTCCAGTATCCGCACCACTTTTTCTACAGTATCCTGGTCATGGGGAGGGCGGTACATCACGGATTGTCGGGCCTCGCCGTCCAGGGCCAGTAAGGCTATTTCGGCTTGCATAGCTGGGGTCATCGGATGCATACGTAACATACTCCTAACTCTCTCAATCCAGTCCCACAGTATCATATTGTCCCCGGTGAAGTTGGGAGATTGCTTAGCATGGCCCCCAGCGGCAAGCTAGATTTAGGGGCTTCCAGGATGGAGTGCTCTGCAGTGTCTGTGTCTAACGACTGCATCCTGCCGGCTACGCCAAATGTAACACGGGTACTTTAGATGCAGCGACACAGAAACACAGAGCAGCCAATACAGGGTTAATAAACAGGGGAAGTTTATAATAACAGGGTCAATCTCCACACAGGGATTAACAGGGGAAAATATGGGGGAAAGCAAGGGAAGTAGCAGGTAAAAGTCTTTAACTGACAGTTCACAGTTTAACTAGATACAGCAGAGTCGAACCGGCTGTAATTGACAGTTTTTTACACATAGCTGACTCTTTTCTTCCACAAGGCAGTTGCCAGCTGATGCCAGTGTTGATTTCTTCAGGCTTCCCCACACAAACAATGCTCTGTCTTCTGGGGGCAGCAGGCGGTCTCCGGTTTTACCCGCTGAGCGCCTAGTCCATAACACGGCACCTCACGTGCTCGGCTCCACAGACCCTGCGTCTCTTCTCCCTCTAGTCGGCTTGACTCCTCCGGTCCACTGCATTCGGCTTTTGCTCCCAGTACTGGAGCCAGGAGCCTGGAACCTCTCACACTGCTCTCCTGAGCGGGATTCTGCTCTCCTGAACGGGACTCATCTCTCTCTTTCCCATGCAAAAGTCCTCGTCTCTCCCTCTCTCTAGCCACGCCACCAGTTTTCCGGTCACCTGACCTCCCAGCTCACACTCTGGACACGCCACCAGCTTCCCAGTCACCTGACTCCTGTGCTGGAAGTCTGTCTTCCCCCTGCAACCAGAGGTATGGCCCCGGCAGTTCCGGATCCCTTGTTCTGAAAGTACTTACACACCGGTCTTCCCTCTTACATGAGTTGTGCTCAAGAGTTTACATACCACGGCAGAATTTTTCCTTTCTTGGCCTTGTTTCAGAGAAAAAATTTTTTGTTCATATTTAAATTCATATTCTGTGAAACAAGGCCAAGAAAGGAAAAATTCTACTGGGGTATGTAAACTTTTGAGCACAACTGTATATATATACACTGTATGTATATCCATGTGTCTGTCTAATCTGTCTATATATCAGCTGGCAGGTTCCCTTTAACATTTTCATTAGTTGTGTATTATTAGGTGACTGAGCATAAATACTGTTATTTTGTATATTATTTTGCTTGTTGTTGTCTCACACTATCTTATTATATATTTTCTAATGTTGACTCCCAATTATACAATATTAGATTTGCCCTCTAGTGGCCAAACAGCATATCCTTTTAATAAAAAGAAGACTACGTGAAATAATAATCTTGACAACAGATTATACTGCTCCCATGCCCTGCATGCATAACTGTTTTTGGAGCACATATTATATGATGCCATAATCGTTTCTTAAAACATAAAACTATTATTTTTAGCAAGTATGGCAGGTGTATGTCAGCAGTTACTTTCCATGTGCAAATTAGAGTATAATGCAAGCATAATAAGGGAACAATCAATACTTAAAATGTTTGATAAATATGGGGCAGTTAAAGGGAAACCTTGGAAAACACTGTTTACTTGCAAACATAGGGTTAATCTGCAGGTAAATATCATTACAATGCTGCCCTGCCTCCTTACCGAAAGTGCAGCTAATGAACTTATTTCTTCCTGGGAGCCGCCAGTTTTCTGTCATGGAGTGTGGGCAGAGCAATTACTCTCATTGCACCGCCGTGTCAGCGGCACATCTGTGCAGAGTAAGCTGACAATCAAAGTGCTGGGGTGTATTTATTTTTCCAGGTAGCTTCTCTTTCAGCTAGACAGCATTGTAACCCTATTTACCTGCAGATTAACCCTATTTCTGTTAGTAAATAGCTTTTTTGAGATGATTTGTTCCCTTTAAGAGGGGTAGTTTATGGTTCAAAAAAAAGTTTTTACACAATCTCTCCTTCTCCCTCACTTTCCCACATAGCAAGGGTGTATGGCCGACAACAGCTTCAACACCAGCGAACCCTTCACCAGCACAAGGGTTTTGTCACACACGGGAATCCGATCAACTTCAACAAAGCAGAAAAATTGCAACTTAAAGAACAGTGCTCCCAGCTATTTCCATGTGTCACAATGGCTGTCCCTCAGCCCTTTCCTGCACTGTTCACTCTCTGGCTACTTTGCTGCACTCTGAAAGGCTGTGGGGTAAAATCAATATTCTTCTAGCCCTGAGCTCCTGCTACTGGCAAAGAGCAGGTGTCTCCCTGTGCAGCACTCCAGTAAAGGGATGCATACTACTTAAAGGGGTTTTCCCACGAACAAAAGCTCATTCTAATCATTGTCTGTGTCTAACGCGTACAGAACATGGTCTGATCATACCACAGCTCCGAGACAGGGGAGGAAGCAAAAGAGTATACAGACATTACAGCAGGGGATGACAGGGGATTCATTTTGTGAGGTAAAATATTGTTTAAAATCAGGCAGTGAAATGTTTTACCTCACAAAATGAATCCTCTGTGATGTCTGAGAATAGAACAGGTGTGATGTTATCTCATGAATGCCTCTTCATGATGTTGCTCAAGACAAAACTCTGGCTACCATTGCATCCAAGACAAAAACAGGACTCATTGCTGAAGACGATAGACATCCACTCCAGTCTCAAATGCTATTTTGCTCCACAACATCATGGCCTTTGAGAGTTTTGGCTTGAGGTCAAACACCTGTAGCTGGGTGCTTGTCTTGAAGCCCATTGTCACGCAGACACCTTCTGATGGTTTATGTCAACACTGTTTGACGTATTATGCTTGGTATGTGATATCCATTTTCACTTGCATTACAGAATGGATCAGTTTGTGCCATTTTTCTAATCTGATGATCCGTCTGTGCAGAACTTCACCTTTGTACACCGATGCCGATGTCATGCTGGTTGACATCTGGCTTCTCGCTGCCCAACTGCGGGAAGCCAGCCATCAATTAGCATGGTGTCAGCGGTCAAGTCCCATCAACAGAGCATCCCGGAAGAAGAAGAGCTGCTCTGTTAACGGTGAGCAGCTGAATCGTCGTCAGGAGCGGTCTGTGATCGCTCTGAGCTGGCTCAGGGTAGAACAGGCAGGTAGTAGCCTCTGTTCGCATCTATCTGCCTGTTAGTTTTGAGTAAAGAAATAAAATAGTCCTGGACAACCCCTTTAACTATCAAAACTAATGGCCTAATTCAGCCAGAATTATATTATTTATCAGGTCCTAAAAGCGGAGCTCTCCTACACATTATAAATCAATCAGCATATCCCTTCACACCAAAAAAGTGGGACTATTCAGAATATTTTTATTGTAGATCTGTGGAGTTTACAAAACAAGCTCCTGACTCTCACTTCACCTTTCACCAACTCTCAGGGTATGTGCTCACGATGCGTCCGGGCGGCCTGCGGCCCAGACTCTGCGGAAAAGTCACCTGCGGCTTCCGCTCCTTTTATGCAAATGAGCGGCAGCCATTTTTTTTCACATGTAGACTTTCCCCATAGAGGTTAGGTCTATGAGGAAAGCCCGCATGCAAACCCGCATGAGAAATTGACTTGCTGCGGTCTGGAAAGACGCACCACATGTCAGTGTCCACAGGTCATTTGCAGGTGCACAGAGACGCATAGTGGACATGGGATCTCTACAAATCCCATCCACTATGCTGTAACATCTGGACGCTGCGAGTTTGACGCTGCATAGACACACAGCGTCAAACCCATAGAGGCTCCGGATCGTCTGCACACACCTTCACTCCACCTTTTTTGAGAGGCCAATTAGTAACAATGAATTTATTCTAGTAAAATAGTAAAGAATAAAAGCGAAAGTAAAAAAATACCATTATTAATAACATATGTATGTTTTTAAATCTGTGATTAGTGTCAGTCCATTTCTACCAACTACTGCTACACACAAAACTAGTTCTGAGTTCGATTCCATGGCCTTGTTTTATTGGGACCAACGACTTGTGTGTATGTCCCTATGATTATATATACTGTATGTCTCAACCACAAGCATAGATTGTACAAAACTCACCCATATGGACAGCCATATGTAACCATATAAGTGCCCATTTGTAAACACTAACCATGGGATTAAGATGAGAACATATCTTTTATAGTGTAATAAGGTAAAATGAAATAAGAGCAGATCTATTTTTTTTCTATTTTACACAGAGATATAAAAAATTACAGAACCTCTTTAAATTGTTATTTCCAAAAAATCGAATTATCCTCTACCTACAGGATAGTGGATATCATGCAGATCGCTTACAGTCCAACTGCCGGGACCCACAATGATGAGGCTTTTGGACTCACAAGAACTTGGCTCTGCACCCCCCGTCCTGAATGGAGTGGCAGTGAGTACACATAGCCTTCACTCTATGCAAATGTGGCACCCCTGAGGGTTCAGTCGCCACAGAGGTACTGCACCTCACCCAGAGGTGTGGCATCTCCTTCTCTCAGGTAAGGATGGAGTACTGCCCGGGACCCCAACACCTGCACTCAACACTACACTACTCCAGGCCGGCTGAAAGGGCATTATGCACTTCTTTTGCTGCCCGTCCCTGGCTGGAGTGGGGGGAACCAAAAGTGAAGGGGAACCATGTAGTGGGTGTGGGTGGAGGACGCAGAACAGGGGAGCACTTGAATAGGAGGTGTATATAAAGGGGAGCCATCATGTGTAGGTAGGGATTCAGTGAGAGAGAAGAGGAGAGGAGCAGTCTGAGGAGCAGAGTCTCTTCAGGAGCTCTGCTCCAGACTGGGGCCTAGTAAGAGAGGCCCAAGAGTGAGAGGGGAGCGGAGAAGAAAGGGTCCAGTAACAGAAGGGATCCCAGTGGGTACGGTGAGTGCAGCACAGCACCCGTACGCCCGAATCTGCCAAGCGTCAGAGGGATCAGGCCGCAAGAAGGGCACCGGTCCCTGGACTAGTCGAGTTACTTCAGGTCTCTGCTGGAAAACCGGAGGCTTCTGCACTTTCAGGGTGCAGTTGCCACTTTCGCACCTAAGTCAAGTCAGGTCCTGGAACTTCAAGTTGCCCAGAGGGATCTCAAGGTACCCGTGCGGGACTTTGTGTGGCAAGGCGCAGGGCAGGAGGGAGAGACCCAGCGCGGGAAGTCGGCTAAGAGAGGAACATACAGAGAGGGGTTCCGTTAAGTGCTCTTGAGAAACCTGAGGGAGTGCTGAACCCCTGCCTGGTGAACGCAACGCGACATGGGAGGCTGACACCTGTACAGTGCCACCTGAAGAACCTAAATAACTGAGTAAACTCGGATGACTGCACCCCATTGCCTCTGTCAGTTATTTCTACCATGCTATTGCTCCTGCACTACAATGCCCAGCATCACCATCTGCACTTACACTGCCCTGGAGCTGTGCTCTGCCTGTGGAGAGCCGCACCAACCAAGCTGCCCTAACATCTGCTCCAGAGGTCTGCAGCAGCGCCGGTACCCATTACCGGGAACCACAGGTGGCGTCACGAGACAAAACTGTTATTCATCCCTTCAAGCAACAACCCCTTTTTAAGAGTGACCCCAGGGTACAGGCCCAGGAGCCGACCGCCGTGACATCCCAAGAAGGTAAAGGCCCGGGTACCGAGTCCCCCATATTCACCTGGGCGAGTCACATTGTCTATGGGACTGCCTGAGCACTGTATTTGGTAGTCCCACAATGAATGGAGCCAAGGCCTCTGGCTACTTCAGTACTGCATAGCCTCATTCTCAGGGTTCCAAAGCCCCTATCTTGGGATTGCTGAGGGTCCAAGTAGTTGAACCTCAGCGATAAACAAGTTTTCTGCTATCATATGGATAGGGGATAACTTATTTTTTTGAGAATAACCCTTTAAATATTGTAAAATAAGTTAAAAATAATGTTTTTTTTTATGATTTAATCTAAGACATCCAACTATGCTACTGACCAGATATACATATGTCTGCTGCCTACAGGTGTCAGCAAAGACCTCCCTAGGAAACTGAACGCTGACAGTCGGGAAAAATATCTGAAAATTATTGACCTTGTAGCTTTTTTTTTTTTTTTTTTTTTTAGAAATAACTATTTATTGAAGTGATATTTGGATATAGTAGATGTAAATCTGCTTTTTTTCAGCAATGAGGTATGGGTATGTCTCTGACCATGGAAAATTTACATAGGGCCCCACCATAAGCCACTGTTCTATTGCACTGGATCATTATCTACTTTTATTATTATGCACTGAGCTGGTGATGACGTCACAGAACGGGTCATGGTTGGTAATAAGGATACAGCTTTTTCTCTCCTTTTTAATTATGCCATAGTAAATGATGCCACCATCACTGACTTAATGACATTACTGATATAATCCAGGGTTGTTACGGACATTATTAGGTTCAGATAATAAGGACATTGTGTGGTACTATAAAAGAAACAACCACAATATAACCATACTTGCATGACATAGACTTTCTTACAAATGTGTTTGATTCATAAATGATAGAAGGATCAGTGTTAGGCCCAATATTGTTTTAACTTCTTTATTAAAGAGGTTGTCCACTACTTTATATGATCCCCCAATGTATTCCCCCAGGGCCCATAATTGTTTCTCTAAATACCTTGTGGTGCCTTTTCTGCCTGAAGTGGCGCTATCACTGGCCGCTCACAGGCATCACGTGACCCCCAGCTGCAGCCGGCTCTGACATCCACTGACGTCATGTCAAGTTCTGGCTGCAGCCGGGGGTAAGTCAATTTTGCGTTCACGTCAAGTGAGGTGTGACATCAGTGACGCGCTCCCCGCGGTGGATGCTGGGCTGTGGGCGAGGTTACCCAGCACGTCACACCCGGCATCCACCTCGCGCTCTCCCTCTCCTCATTCATTGGGAAAGAGTACGGTGGATACTGGGTGTCACGCACAGGGTAACCCCGCCCACAGCCTAGCATCCACCGCGGGGAGGGAGTCACTGATTTCACACCTCACTTGACGTGACATCAGTGACGGGTCACGTGATGCCTCTGAGTGGCCAGCGATAGCGCATCTCAGAGGCAGAAAAGGCACCGCAAGGTATTTACAAAAACACTTCTGCACCCCGGGGGGGATACATTGGGGGTTCATATAAAGTAGTGGACAACTTCTTTAATGACTCCGTGGATAGGATTAAAAGTAAAGTGTCAATTTTTGCTTATAACATCAAACTTTGTAGGAAAATAAAGATTCAGATTAATTGCAAAATTATACAGAAAGGCTTCGATAAACTGGCTGTATTGACAAAAAACCTGGCACATGAATTTTAATGTAAAGTAATACACCTAGGCTACAGTAATTGCAATACTACATATACACTCCTCAACATTGAAGTTGCAACACCAAGAAGGAAAGTTCATGGTATTATGGAAATTACAGGATGGATAGACATGTTAGTGATATGCAAATGATGAAAAAATGAAAATACAGTTTTCAAAACATTTTAAGTTATTCAGTATCAAGTATGAGTACCATACACAGATACTTGGACTTTTGCGCCTTGGCTTATATCTATGAGGTTATTAATGGTTGTCTGAGGAATGTCCTGCCATGGAGAATGCACATGGTCACGCAAATCATCAAGATCCATTGCTGGCAGCTCCCTTTGCAATTGCCAACCAATGACATCCCAGATGTGCTCGATGAGAGACAAGTCTGTAGACTCTGCAGGCCATGGTAGCATGTTTAGGCCACACAGGCTGCTCATAGTAGCATGAGCAACAAGCGGCCTGACGTTGTCATGTTGAAAAAGTCTCCTAGAATACCTTGGAGAAATGGCTGCACCAGTGGTTCCACAACCAAATCAATGTAACACCAAAATGTAAGTGCAACAAGAATTAAGACTAAAGGCATTTGGCTACCGTACATTATGCTAACCCACACAATAATTCCGAGAGTAGGACAGGTGTGATGTTACCTCATGAATGCCTCTTCATGATGTTGCTCAAGACCAAACTCTGGCTACCATTGCATCCAAGACAAAAAGACGATAGACATCCACTCCAGTCTCAAATGCTATTTTGCGCTGCAACATCATGGCCTTTAAGGAGTTTTGGCTTGAGGTCAAACACCTGTAGCTTGATGCTTGTCTTGAAGCCCAATGTTATGCAGACACCTTCTGTTTGACATATTATGCTTGGTATATGATCTCCAATTTCACTTGGAGTACACAATGGATCAATTTGTGCCATTTTTATAATTTGATGATCCGTCTGTGCAGAAGTTCACCTTTTTGGTCATTGAAAACAGGAGGCACTGCACAATCATCTCACAAGACTTGATCCGATTTTTGAGGCTTCATATAGTCAATAAAACTTACTTTCAATCTAGATTTTATATTCCGTCAACATGCCACAGATTGGAGCTAGGTGCTTGAAAATTTGATAATTTTCAGATCTTAGTGCTATTCCCTCAATTTCTAAAACCTTGAAGCTTGTCCTTCTTTGTGTTCTGATTTCAATGTTAAGAAAATATACTAGGGACTACAGAACAGGAGATGGACTTGGATATTCTAGTTACAATTAAACTAAGCAGCAGTACTCAATGTCAAGCAGCAGGTGCAAAAGCAAAACAAATTTTAAGGTATATAAAAAGAGAGATAAAAACTTTTGATCCCAATGTATTATTACCCCTCTATAAATTCCTTGTAAGGCCACATCTTGAATATAGGTTTCAGTTTTGGGCTTTACTTTATAAGAAAGATATTGGAAAGCTAAGAGTACAAAGACAGGCATACACATATATATATATATATATATATATATATATATATATATAGATGTTAAGGTATTATATGTGTAAAAGGCGCTTATCAGGCTAACTACTACCAATGGCAGCGATAATTGTGGACAGGGAACCACTAATGTCCGTAGTAGATACACTACAATAAAATAACTGTTCTATAGTAAAAATCGCGCTATCGGTAGTGAAAAAGAGATCAGGAGAAGAGTACTATTATTTTATAAAAATAAGATTTATTTGTTTGGATGCTAGCAATAAAAACTTAATAAAATACAGGATTTAATACAGGATTTAAAAGACGAGTGTAGACAACAATATTTCGATTGGGGTAAAAGAACTAATGGTATACAAGGTGTAATAAACAGTAAAATCCAGCGGTTAATCTGGTGTGGTAAAATGCCTGTGGTGGCTTGGTACCTGGAAAGAAGAGGAGTTTGGTTAGGGCTATTGTTCTCTAGTAATGAATATGCTTAGCTGGCTGTGGATCTGTTACTCACCAGGTATCAGAGTGGGTAAAGTGCAGGTGTGCACTAGGGCTGTGGTCCGTCAGGATTCTTAGAGTGGGGCGTGGTCCTGAACGCTTTGTTATGCTCCTGGAGATTTAATGATATGGGGTTAGTGCTGTTAGCTCTGGGTAGGTAGATAGTGGGGTTAGCGACTTACCCACGGAGGAGCTGTTCTGCTTTTGGAGATTGCTTGTTAGCACTCCCTCAGTGGGGGGTGCAGCAGGAGGCTCTGGATTGTATCTCACTTTGTTGCAGAGATGTGACAGGGGGGCTTTTTGATTGCCAGTAGGCGTAGTAACGCTTGAGGATACTCAATGTCCTGTATATAGATATGGAGGAAGGGTTAGGAACTGAGGAATACAGGAATAGTCCACAGTGTGGTAAACCTAGATGTTTACCTGTGCGTGATTATCAGTAATCCAGGGGTGCAACAGGAGGCTCTGGATTGTATCTATCTCTGAGCAGAGATGTAGTAGGAGGCTACTGGTTGCCGGGTGATAGGGGGCGTTGTGGCACTCAAGGATAATTGATGTCCTGTATATAGATGGGGAGGGAGAGTTAGGAGCTGAGGTATACAAACAATAAGCCACAATATAAGTAAGCCCGGTTGATTACCTTGTTTAGGGTCCAGGTGTGAAATGGTCAGTCACCTTCTTTATCTGTGGCTGAAGGCCTAAATCAAGGGAAGGTGTTCAGGAGGTTCTGCAAGAGGGTTCAGCCTAGTGGTAGGTGCAGCAGGAGGCTCTGGCTGAGTAATTTACTGGCTAAGTAGCAGTGGGTCTTGTCCCTGGACGCTGAGGTGCAGCAGGGGACCGGCTGCAAATGTGGCAGGAGGCCTGGTCTGGATAAGTATATTCAAGTAGGTGGAAGGCTTTGGTGGCAGGCTGTGTAGTAGATATCCGGGCAAGGTCTATGGTTGTGGAGTCCGGTTTTCAGGCACGGTCCCTACTCGTGTGGAGTCAGGCAGGCCGCGTTCCTGGAATCCTGTCGGTAATAAAGAGGTGAGTATGTGTGGTTTTGGTCCTTGTGGTGGCGTGTGTCATAAGCGGTGGGGGCCGTGGCCCAGAGTACTTACGGTCCGTAGTCCTGCGGAGATGTCAAGGAGTTGTGGGGCCCGGGGCGAGAGCGGGGTCCCGGCCGGTGACCGCCGCTACTCGCGGGCTTCCGGGTAAGTGGAGCAGGAGAGGAGGGGCGGAGAAGGTGAGGGGGCGCGTTCTATTGGAAGCGCGCGAGAGGCAGAGAGACGAGCTGACACGTGGTGTGCAGCGTGTATTGAGGACGGATGCCTGTGGGCGCCTTCTCTGCTGGGTCAGTCAATTCCAACGCGTTTCGACAGCTGACGGCTGTCTTCATCAGGGATGGATTTTACTATTTATTACACCTTGTATACCATTAGTTCTTTTACCCCAATCGAAATATTGTTGTCTACACTCGTCTTTTAAATCCTGTATTAAATCCTGTATTTTATTAAGTTTTTATTGCTAGCATCCAAACAAATAAATCTTATTTTTATAAAATAATAGTACTCTTCTCCTGATCTCTTTTTCACTACCGATAGCGCGATATATATAGATGTATCTATAAATAGATATAGATACATTGTACCGGCCCGGCGTCAGCACCCGGCGCACCCGGGCAAGTGCCGGGGCCCTGAGCAGGCGGTGGCGACCACTCGCCGTCGGGCACCACGGCGTGCTATGGGGCCTGTGAGCAGAGAAGTCCGGTGCCAGCGCCTGTGATTGGGCACCCCCACTTGCTCAGGGCCCCGGCAGGCACAATACTTACCTCTCCCTGTTAACCGCAGCTCTGGCCTCTTCCGCGTCTCCTGACTTTGACGTCTCAGGTCAGAGGGCGCGATAATGTCTTTCCAGTCACATCGCAGAGAGCGGGAAGATGGCGACGCTGAGTAGTCCAGAGCAGAGCAGCGGCAGCAGGTGAGGTGAGTATTTGATTTTTTTATGTATAGAAGCATGGAGCAATATATGGGGTGCTATACAGCATATGAGGGGTGTAATGCAGCGACTTGCGGCATTACGGTAATGGTCCAGGATGTGTTTTGGCTGACCATGTACCTCCCCATCAGGTGACTGGTCACATGACTGTGACATAGCACAGGTCCTGTGCACACAGAATGTCTGATCACATGACTGTGACATCAGCACAGGTCCTGTGTGTGTGTACTACAGGATATATAAACCCTGGTAGTCTTGAGACAGGGTGTGTAAGGCGTGAGGCCTGTTCCTGTGTGGGACACCGCTAGAGTGTGAGGCCCAGTGAGGCCCATTGAAGCCTGGTGAAGCCTGAAAGGCGGAGGCTGGATCCTTAGCTGTGTAAGCGATCCCAGTAGCCTTGGAGGGCCAGAGGCTTGGAAGGCAAGAGCCTGAAAGGCAGAGACTGGATGTTGGCTGTGTAAGCATACCAGTAGCCTTGGATGGTACGAGGGCTGGAGACCCCCATCTGGGAAGCCGTAATGCCACAGTGGTGGCAGAATAAGTCTGAAGCAGCTAAAACCAGGTGAAGGTAAAAACACTGATTGATGTGGACATTTCTATAAGTGACTTTGCTGGGGGGCTGTAACTGGAGCCAAGTGGGCCTGTCTGCCACTTGAAAGGCTCCTGGACATTATATGTAATATGTCGGCGAGTCACTGAGTTGGACTCGGTTATAGCAGTTATGATGTATAATAAACTGCTGGAGTGTGAAAACTGGAAAAACGTGGCTGATGTGCTTTAATTGACCCGGTGCAGCGAGTATCCCCCAGTATGATGACCAGCGCTGCCTTACATGTGGTTGGAGAATGCGAGCAGCTGCAGCCCAGTTGCTAGGGGCAACTGCAGCCTGGTTGCTAGGGGCAACGGCACAGGACGACAAGTGTGGATACAAGCATCTTGCTGTGACTCGGCGGGGTCACGAAAATGAAAGCATCTTGCTGTAACTTGGCGGGGTTAAGAAAATTGTCTTTGCACTCAAACCTGGTTTGCTGTGGCTCGGCGGGGCCACGAAAATTTTTCCGGGGAAAAGCGGTGAAGTGTCTAGTGTGAATAGTGTACCGCGATGGCTGTGAATGGATCAGTATTCCCAGACGGAATGGAGAAGTGGTTAGATGTCCAGCTGCAAACGTTCTGCAGCAAAATGGAGCGTCCTGAAGAAACGCAGGAGCTGATAAAAATGGCTGTGAAGGGAGCAGCAGATGAGACTGAAGCTGTTGAACGATTAAAATGCCTGTTAAAATCGCAGCAGCAGGCATTTGAGAAACAACAGCTGTCATTTGAGAAAAGACAACAGGACTTGCAGCAGGCATTTGAGAAACGACAACAGGACTCGCAGCAGGCATTTGAGAAATGACAACAGGTCTTGGTACAGGAAGGGCAGGAGCTGTGGGGCCTTTACAGAATGGCGGTAGCAGACCATTCCTTGAGTTCTCCTGTGGCGCCAGTGCTATCCCAGAGTGCCCAGGGAGGTAGTAAGATAGGTTGTGAACTGGGTCCTAAGACTATTGTTGATTTTTTTTGTAAAATTCCCCCAACAGGTGTGGGTGTCCAAAAGGGGGTGGAGTCTTAAAAGGGGGCGGATTTTCACAAGAGCGTGGAGTATAGAAAACCAAAATTTGTTACTGGTTGTGGGTTGGTACCGCCTAAAAATGACGATTTGACCGTTGATAACGGGGTAGCTCCAGTAGAAGGGGTTGACGTCAAAGTGGGAGGTGACCTGTTAGTCCACAAAACCATGGGGAGTGACACAGACCCCGTAGCTGACAGTGACACTATGAAAGTAGAAAGAGAGGTCAGTCAGGAGGGGCTAGACGAGGGGAGAGAGTCCCCCTCTCGTCGTCGACGGCGCAAGGGCCACCAAAAGTTTGCTCCTGTAGTCTTTGCTGAAAGTGAAAATAAAGAAAATGTAGTACTGTGTGCCTTTGTTTCAAGTGTGGATCCTCCTTTTGAGGCAGAAGAGGAGGTGACGTTGCCAGTAGCAACCTCCGGTGCAGTACTGAGACAGAAGGATCAGGATCTGAAAGAGGAGGCGGCCAGTCATGACCAAGAGCTGGAGCCTATCAGGCAGCAGTGTCAGAGTGACATGCAGCAACTATGGGAAAACCTGGAGAACGTGTCCTCAGACCAGCGGAGCCGGGAGTCTGAACGGCAGAAAATATACCAGGTTGTGAAGAACTTACAGCGAGACCTGGAGGGAAGCAACGAGGAAATTAAGGAGGACCACCGCAAAACCAAGGAGGAGGTTTTGCAGTTGAAGCTTGAGAAGGAGGCGCTACAGGATGAAGTTTCTGGGCGTGAACAAAACCTAGAACGACTGCGCGAACAGTTCAACTGGGAGCTGTGTGAATCCAAGAAGGAATATGGTGAACACAGGGGGGAACTGCAACAAATTAAGAGAGACTATGAGGATCTCCTCAGGATTAAAGAAAAACTAGAGGATGATAAGGCGGATGCAGAGCACATGCGCCAAGTGGTTGAGACCACTCGGCAGGACACCCATGATGAAAATGGTGATCTCCGCAGAAAGACCCTAGGTCTGGAAGCTCAGGTGAAGGAGCTGCAGACGTTCTGTGATAATCTCCAGAGGGCAGAGACGTGCCTTAAGGAAAGAATCAGCAGGATGGAAGCTGAGCGGAAAAAGATGGAGAAGTCTTATCGGAGAAGCCACAGAACAGGGCCAGGAGTTGGCCCTGGAGATGGGAGGTAAGAAACAAATACCTACTCGAGTAATGCGAGCTCGAATGATTCGGTGGATGTAGGAGCCGAGATCAAGGAGCTCAAGGAGTCGCTACAAGCCCATATGAAGCAAGAGAAGCTTGAGAGACTGGCTGTTGAGAGCCGAGTGGGTGCATTGGAGACAGAGAGGTCCGAGAGAAATCTACTGTTAAAGGAGCAGTTGAAGCAGGAAGAGCTTCAGAGATGGGCTGCTGAGAGGTGAGTAGCTGAGCTAGAGGAAGAAGTTTTCGAGCTCTAAGGTCGCCTGGCAAAGTATCACTCAGTGAACGAGGTCTCCTTGGAGAAGGAAAAGGGCAAACAAGTTGCACTCACTCCCTTATACCATGAGAAGGTGGACCTGAGGAGAGCTAAGAGAGTGTCAACAGAAGATAAATATGAAATGGGAGTGGTCAAGATGAAAATTCTTGAAGTTGTAGCTGTGAGTCAGCTCAGGGGAAGCATACAGGGTGAAGAAGCTGAAAGTCAGTTGTCCCTGAAACCTGAGCTGGTTGATCGTCTGTAAACGACTGGTGAGACAGAAACCTCTCGGTACAAGTGCCTCATAGATGTACCCGAGGATTTGAGAGAAGAATGCACCAGTGAGTCCGTGCATGAAGAGTTTAAGAAGGCCGTGGGAGCCTGTAAGGTGTACTCGACCTCAGAAGCTAAACAGCTGGTGGTCCTGTCCACGAACGAAGTCACAGTGAAGAGGGTAGCGATCCTAAGTGACATACACTGGCGATGTATTCGCACAAAGCGGTTTCTCCAGTTGAACACGGAACAAGCCGTTAGACAACTGGAGCTTATGAGAAAAGCTCACAGTCTGCGGGAAGAGGTCATCCGGGTGCCTCATCTTCTGGTGAGAAAGCTCATTGGGAGAAATGGCCGAGCCATGCAGATGATGGTAAAGAAGTCTGGTGTGATGAGAGTAAGCAGTCCACGTGATCGACAGGACTGGATACCAGATGAAGACGGCATGGTGTCGTTCTCCGCTGTAGGAACAGAAGAAAGTCTTGCATATATACGCATGCTGATGGAGTACCTAGTGACCTACCTGCGAGAGGTAGAACAGTTGAATCTCGCTAGACTGCGAGTGGAAAGACAGAATCGCCTGAGCGGCAGAAAGTGGCAGCCGTCTAGAAATTGTGAGATCAGACAGAGAAAGGGCCCCCTAAATAACAGAACAGCTACAGCTGAAGTTAGGGACCTTTCAAGATGTCCTGAGAGTAGTAGGCGTGGGGTTAGAGGTAGTGAGACCTCCAGTAACTCAGGTCTGAGTGGCCTATACAAACGACCCAATAGAGGACTGGACAGTATGGAGTCAAACCGGACCTTAGATACCAGGGCATGTGAGTCACACTGCTGTATTGACCGCTGGGAGCGGGGGAGGTCTGACAAGGTTACGACTGACCGCTGGGAGCGGGGGATGTCTGACAAAGTTACGACCCAGAAATGTGACTTGACGAAGTCAGTGACAATGACAGATGATAGGTCCCTAAGGAATGGGCTAATGTCGTTGACTAATGTTCCAGGGGCTGAGCAGCGCAATTGTCAAGTACATGGTCTTGGTGTGAACTGTGGGTTATAAGGTGATTGTGTATATCATGTGTTCAACCCCACAAGTTTGAACAGAGGGGGGGGATATGTAATGCAGCGACTTGCGGCATTACGGTAATGGTCCAGGATGTGTTTTGGCTGACCATGTACCTCCCCCTCAGGTGACTGGTCACATGACTGTGACATAGCACAGGTCCTGTGCACACAGAATGTCTGATCACATGCCTGTGACATCAGCACAGGTCCTGTGTGTGTGTACTACAGGATATATAAACCCTGGTAGTCTTGAGACAGGGTGTGTAAGGCGTAAGGCCTGTTCCTGTGTGGGACACCGCTAGAGTGTGAGGCCCAGTGAGGCCCATTGAAGCCTGGTGAAGCCTGAAAGGCGGAGGCTGGATCCTTAGCTGTGTAAGCGATCCCAGTAGCCTTGGAGGGCCAGAGGCTTGGAAGGCAAGAGCCTGAAAGGCAGAGGTTGGATGTTGGCTGTGTAAGCATACCAGTAGCCTTGGATGGTACGAGGGCTGGAGACCCCCATCTGGGAAGCCGTAAAGCCACAGTGGTGGCAGAATAAGTCTGAAGCAGCTAAAACCAGGCGAAGGTAAAAACACTGATTGATGTGGACATTTCTATAAGTGACTTTGCTGGGGGGCGGTAATTGGAGCCAAGTGGGCCTGTCTGCCACTTGAAAGGCTACTGGACATTATATATAATATGTCGGTGAGTCACTGAGTTGGACTCGGTTATAGCAGTTATGATGTATAATAAACTGCTGGAGTGTGAAAACTGGAAAAACGTGGCTGATGTGCTTTAATTGACCCGGTGCAGCGAGTATCCCCCAGTATGATGACTAGCGCTGCCTTACAGGGGCCATACAGCATATGGGGGCCATACAGCATATGGGGGCGATATAGCATATGGGGGGCCTTACAGCATATGAGAGCCATATAACATGGAGAAATATATGGGAGCCATACAGCCTGCAGCATTATATGGAGGCCCATACAGCCTGCAGCATTATATGGGGGCCATACAGCATATGGGGGCCATGCAGCATGCAGCAATATCTGGTGGTCATACAGCATGCAGCATTATAAGGGGCCCATACAGCATGCAGAATTACATGGGGCCAGTATTCTGCATGGCGCATTATATGGGGGCCAGTATTCTGCATGGAGCATTTTATGGGGTGCAGTATCCTGCATGGAGCATTATTTGGGGGCCAGTATCCAGCATGGCATTATATGGGGGCCAGTATCCTGTATGAAGCATTATATGGGGCCAGTATCCTGTATAGAGCATTAAATGGGGGCCACTATTCTGTATGGAGCATTATATGGGGGCCAGTATCCTGTATGGAACATTATCTGGGGGCCACTATTCTGTATGTAGCATTATATGGTGCCCATCCTGCATGAAGCATTATATGGGGCCAAGTCTGCATGGAGCATTATATGGGGGCCAGTATCCTGAATGGAGCATTATCTGGGGGCCAGTATCCTGTATGGAGCATTATCTGGGGGCCAGAATCCTGTATGGAGCATTATATGGGGGCCAGTATTCTGTATGGAGCATTATATGGGGGCCACTATTCTGCATGAAGCATTATATGGGGCCAAGTCTGCATGGAGCATTATATGGGGGCCAGTATCCTGAATGGAGCATTATCTGGGGGCCAGTATCCTGTATGGAGCATTATCTGGGGGCCAGAATCCTGTATGGAGCATTATATGGGGGCCAGTATTCTGTATGGAGCATTATATGGGGGCCACTATTCTGCATGAAGCATTATATGGGGCCAAGTCTGCATGGAGCATTATATGGGGGCCAGTATCCTGAATGGAGCATTATCTGGGGGCCAGTATCCTGTATGGAGCATTATCTGGGGGCCAGAATCCTGTATGGAGCATTATATGGGGGCCAGTATTCTGTATGGAGCATTATATGGGGGCCACTATTCTGTATGGAGCATTATATGGTGCCCATCCTGCATGAAGCATTATATGGGGCCAAGTCTGCATGGAGCAATATATGGGGGCCAGTATCCTTAATTGAGCATTATCTGGGGGCCAGTATCCTGTATGGAGCATTATATGGGGGCCAGTATTCTGTATGGAGCATTATATGGGGTCCATTATTCTGTATGGAGCATTATATGGGGCCCATAATACTGTATGGAGGACTATACTGTCCGATCTGCACTGTGCGCTGTGAGGATTCGCCGGTTTCTGAGCTATTGTAGAATTTACTATAGATATCACTCATGTAATGTAAGAAGTCAGTGAAATCTTAGGCATTGTACTATATACACTGCTCAAAAAAATAAAGAGAACACTCAAATAACACATCCTAGATCTGAATGAATGAAATATTCTCATTGAATACTTTGTTCTGTACAAAGTTGAATGTGCTGACAACAAAATCACACAAAAACCATCAATGGAAATCAAATTTATTAACCAATCGAGGCCTGGATTTGGAGTCACCCCCAAAATTAAAGTGGAAAAAAACACTACAGGCTGATCCAACTTTGATGTAATGTCCTTAAAACAAGTCAAAATGAGGCTCAGTATTGTGTGTGGCCTCCACGTGCCTGTATGACCTCCCTACAATGGCTGGGCATGCTCCTGATGAGGTTGCGGATGGTCTCCTGTGGGATCTCCTCCCAGACCTGGACTAAAGCATCCGCCAACTCCTGGACAGTCTGTGGTGCAACGTAACGTTGGTGGATGGAGCGAGACATGATGTTCCAGATGTGCTCAATCGGATTCAGGTCTGGGGAATGGGCGGGCCAGTTCATAGCTTCAATGCCTTCATCTTGCAGGAACTGCTGGCACACTCCAGCCACATGAGGTCTGGCATTGTCATTAAGAGGAACCCAGGGCCAACCGCACCAGCTTATGGTCTCACAAGGGGTCTGAGGATCTCATCTCGGTACCTAATGGCAGTCAGGCTACCTCTGGCGAGCACATGGAGGGCTGTGCGGCCCTCCAAAGAAATGCCACCCCACACCATTACTGACCCACTGCCAAACCGGTCATGCTGAAGGATGTTGCAGGCAGAAGATCGCTCTCCACGGTGTCTCCAGACTCTGTCACGTCTGTCACATGTGCTCAGTGTGAACCTGCTTTCATCTGTGAATAGCACAGGGCGCCAGTGGCGACTTTGCCAATCCTGTGGCAAATGCCAAGCGTCCTGCACGGTGTTGGGCTGTGAGCACAACCCCCATCTGTAGAAGTCGGGCCCTCATACCACCCTCATGGAGTCGGTTTCTAACCGCTTGTGCAGACTCATGCACATTTGTGGCCTGCTGGAGGTCGTTTTGCAGGGCTCTGGCAGTGCTCCTCTTTGCACAAAGGCGGAGGTAACGGTCCTGCTGCTGGGTTGTTGCCCTCCTACAGCCCCCTCCACGTCTCCTGGTGTACTGGCATGTCTCCTGGTAGCGCCTCCAGCCTCTGGACACTACGCTGACAGACACAGTGTAACATACCTGGTGGCGGGCTTGCATGGTGCACCATCTCTCACTCTGCAAGATCGCAAACTTGATCTTCAGTCCCGTCTGCTAGCCTGGCTTCTATTCATGCTGTCTGTTTGTCTCTGTTCTGACTGTTTAGGGCGGCGGCCCGGTTACTTCCTGTTTCTTGTAGCTGCTGTGGGCACACCCCTGATGCGTCCTCAGCCTATTGCTGTCTGTCACTGGATATTTAAACCAGCTTCACCTGGAAGCTGGTGCCTGAGCAACTCTAACATTCAGTGTGCTCCTTGACTCTGAATGTGCCAGGTCCTGTTCTGTTCTTGCTTGTCCGCCAACCTGGGGGCTGTATTCCCAGGCCTGTCTGAACTATCTCCTAGCCTGTTGTCTGTCCGCCTTCCTGGAGGCTGTATTTCCTGGCCAGTCTGAACACGCTCCTAGCCTGTTCTTCCCGCCTTCTGGGGGCCGCATACCCAGACTCGTTCCTGTATCTCGCTGCAGTGTCAGTTCCTGTCTGAACACTCAGTTCCTGTCTGAACACTCTCCTAGCCTTTTACCTGTTTTGTCTCTATGTCCGTTTCCTCCCTTTTGCTGCAGTTTCTGAACCAACACTTGGCTATACCTAGGCTCGTTCCTGTATTTCGTTGCAGTAACAGTTACTGTCTGAACTGTCTCTTAACCTGTTACCTGTTTTGTCTCTATGTTCGTTTCCTCTCTTTTTCTGCAGAGTCCGAACCTGCACCTAACTCCTACTCGTTGTCGCTGTACTTCCGTGTGAGTTTGGAGTCCACTCGCTACTTCTTTGCAAGTACCTTGTGTGTATCTAGTTCCGCCTTTCCCTTCCAGTCTGTTCCGTGTGAACAGAGCCCTGTACCCTCTGCTCTGTCTTTGCTCACCGCTTTTGCGGTTTATCTCTGCTTTGCCTTGCTTACCGCTCCGGCGGTTCCTGCCCGCTCTGCCTTGTCTACCGCATCTGCGGTTTCGCTCTGCTTAGCCTTGTCCACCGCATCTGCGGTTTCGCTCTGCTCAGCCTTGTCCACCGCATCTGTGGTTTCGCTCTGCTCTGCCTTGTCCACCGCATCTGCGGTTTCGCTCTGCTCAGCCTTGTCCACCGCATCTGCGGTTTCGCTCTGCTCAGCCTTGTCCACCGCATCTGCGGTTTCGCTCTGCTCAGCCTTGTCCACCGCATCTGCGGTTTAGCTCTACTCAGCCTTGTCCACTGCATCTGCGGTTTCGCTCTGCTCAGCCTTGTCCACAGCATCTACGGTTTCGCTCTGCTCAGCCTTGTCCACCGCCTCTGCGGTTTCACTCTGCTCAGCCTTGTCCACCGCATCTGCGGTTTCGCTCTGCTCTGCCTTGTCCACCGCATCTGCGGTTTCGCTCTGCTCAGCCTTGTCCACCGCATCTGCGGTTTCGCTCTGCTCAGCCTTGTCCACCGCACCTGTGGTTTCGCTCTGCTCAGCCCTGTCCACCGCACCTGTGGTTTCGCTCTGCTCTGACTTGTCCACCGCATCTGCGGTTTCACTCTGCTCAGCCTTGTTCACCGCATCTGTGGTTTCGCTCTGCTCAGCCTTGTCCACTGCACCTGCAGTTTCGCTTTACTCTGCTTGATTACCGCATCTGCGGCTCTGAACCCATCTCCCAGTTTGTACTAGACCCTACCCAGCCTGTGCTCTAACCTGCCTGTTCTTGTATTCCCCGGTGTGGGTCAACAGCCGTGTCCGGGGTCTGACCTGGAGTGGCACCTGGTCCCTCTGCTCGGTTCCTCCCTGGTGTACGGCGTCGTAGCCGGCGTGCGACCTGGGTCGGATCGGGTTGATACTTAGTTACGCCCCTCCAGGCATTCTCCGGTTCATGGCACAGTGGGATCACTAATCACGCACACGCCAGCCAGTCCGGGCGTGAGCGTAACACACAGCAAACCTTCTTGCCACAGCTCACATTGATGTGCCATCCTGGATGAGCTACACTACCTGAGCAACTTCTGAGGGTTGTAGAGTCCATCTCATGCTACCACGAGTGTGAAAGCACAACCAACATTCAAAAGTGACCAAAACATCATCCAGAAAGCATTGGTACTGAGATGTGGTCTGTGGTCCCCACCTGCAGAACCACTCCTTTATTGAGTGTGTCTTGATAATTGCCAATAATTTCCATCTATTGTCTATTCCATTTGCACAACACCATGTGCAATTGATTGTCAATCAGTGTTGCTTCCTAAGTGGACAGTTTGATTTCACGGAAGTTTGATTTACTTGGAGTTATATTCTGTTGTATCTTTGCATACATATTTCTCTGCTGTATCTTTGCATCATGAACTGTGGTATGTGTTAAAGGGGCCCACTGAGACTCTTTCGCCCGGGGCCCACGAAAACCTGGAGCCGGCCCTGATACTGTATGCATTATAGCTATATTATAATTAAAAATTAAGCTTGTTCTGCTTAGAAAAAAAGGAAGAGTTATAATTTGCATTAAATTCAAGGACCTTACAAAGGATCAGGGGATATTAATTATGTGTGGAGTACTAGTGATTCTGGTAGCTAAACAGGAAAGAGTTCTTCACAGAAAGCGCTCATTCAAACGTCCATTCAAATCAGTCCAAGCACGGACCGATAATAAATTATGTACACAGTTGAAACCAGAAGTTCACATACACTATCAAAAGACAGATATGCATGTTTTTCTCAATATCTGACATGAAATTAGAATAAACCTTTCCCGTTTTAGGTCAATTAGGATTACCATAATTTGTAATATTTGCCAAATGCCAGAATAATGAGAGAGAGAGAATGTTTTAAGGCATTTAATTACTTACTGCAAAGTCAAAAGTTTACATACATTTCATTAGTATTTGGTACCATTGCCCTTAAACTGAATGACTTGGGTAAAACGTTTGGGATATCCTTCCACAAGCTTCTCACAATAGTTGGTGGGAATTTGGGCCCATTCCTCTTAACAAAACTGGTGTAACTGATCCAGGTTTGTAGGTCGCCTTGCTCGCACCTGCCTTTTCAGCTTTGCCCATAAATTTTCAATAGGACTGACATCAGGGCTTTGTGATGGCCACTCCAAAACATTGACTTTGTTATCTTTAAGCCACTTTGTTACCATTTTGGCAGTATGCTTTGGGTCATTGTCCATTTGGAAGACCCATTTCCTCCCAAGCTTTAACTTCCTGGCTGATGTCTTGAGATGTTGCTTCAGTATTTTCACATAATCTTCTTTTCTCATGATGCCATCTATTTTGTGAAGTGCACCATTCCCTCCTGCAGCAAAACAACCCCACAACATGATGCTGCCACCCCCGTGTTTCACAGTTGGGATGGTGTTCTTAGGCTTCCAAGCTTCTCCCTTTTTCCTCCAAACGTAATGATGGTCATTATGCCCAAAAAGTTCAATTTTAGTTTCATCAGACCACAGGACATGTCTCCAAAAATTAAGGTTTTTGTTCCTGTGTGCATTTGCAAACATTAGCCTGGCTTTTTTATGTTTCTTTTGGAGTAATTGCTTCTTCCTGGCAGAGTGGCCTTTCAGCCCATGTTGATACAGTACTCGTTTCACTGTAGTTATTGACACAATCTTACCAGCTTCCGCCATCATCTTCACAAGGTCTTTTGCTTTTGTTCTTGGGTTCATATGCACATGTCGGACCAAAGCACGTTCATCTCTGGGACACAGAACTCATCTCCTTCCTGAGCGGTATAATGGCTGGACATTCCCATCTTGTTTGTACTTGCGTATAATTGTTTGTACAGATGAACAAGGCTCCTTTAGGTGTCTTGAAATTGTACCCAAGGATGAGCCAGACTTGTGCAAGTCTACAATTCTCTTCGTGATATCTTGGCTGATTTCTTTACACTTTCCCATGATGCTACACAAAGAAGCATTCTGTTTCAGGTGTGCATTAAAATACATCCACAAGTGTGTCTCTAATTAACTCAGTTGTTGCCAAAAACCTATCAGAAGCTTCCAAACACATGACATCATCATATGGGCAGTCCATAATTATCTTAAGGCATAGTAAACTTAGTGTATGTAAACTTTTGACTTTGCAGTAAGTAATAAAAATGCCTTAAAACATTCACTCTCTCTCATTATTCTGGCATTTGGCAAATATTAAAAAATATGGTAATCCTAATTGACCTAAAACTTGAAAGGTTTATTCTGATTTCATGTCAGATATTGAGAAAAACATGCATATGTGTCTTTTTATAGTGTATGTAAACTTCTGGTTTCAACTGAATATATATATATATATATATATATATATATATATATATATATATATATATATATATATATATATACACAACCCCTGGCAAAAATTATGGAATCACCGGGCATCGGAGGATGTTCATTCAGTTGTTTAATGTTGTTGAAAAAAAGCAGATCACAGACATGACACAAAACTAAAGTCATTTCAAATGGCAACTTTAGGGCTTTAAGAAACACTAAAAGAAATCAAGATTAAAAATGTGGTACTCAGTAAGGGTCATTTTTTTCAGACCAAGCAGAGGGAAAAAATTATGGAATCACTCAATTCTGAGGAAAAAATTATGGAATCATGAAAAACAAACACATAAAAGAACACTCCAATGCATCACTAGTATTTTGTTGCACCACTTCTGGCTTTAATAACAGCTTGCAGTCTCTGAGGCATGGACTTAATGAGTGACAAACAGTACTCTTCATCAATCTGGCTCCAACTTTCTGTGATTGCTGTTGCCAGATCAGCTTTGCAGGTTGGAGCCTTGTCATGGACCATTTTCTTCAACTTCCACCAAAGATTTTCAATTGGATTGAGATCCGCACTATTTGCAGGCCATGACATTGACCTTATGTGTCTTCTTTCAAGGAATGTTTTCACAGTTTTTGCTCTATGGCAGGATGCATTATCATCTTGAAAAATGATGTCATCATCCCCAAAAATCCTTTCAATTGATGGGATAAGAAAACTGTCCAAAATATCAATGTAAACTTGGGCATTTATTGAAGATGTAATGACAGCCATCTCCCCAGTGCCTTTACCTGACATGCAGCCCCATATCATCAATGACTGTGGAAATTTTCAAGTTCTCTTCATGCAGTCATCTTTATAAATCTCATTGGAACTGCACCAAACAAAAGTTCCAGCTCATCACCTTGCCCAATGCAGATGCGTGATTCATCACTGAATATGACTTTCATCCAGTCATCGTCAGTCCACGATTGCTTTTCCTTAGCCCATTGTAACCTTGTTTTTTCCTGTTTAGGTGTTAATGATGGCTTATGTTTAGCTTTTCTGTATGTAAATCCCATTTCCTTTAGGCGGTTTCTTACAGTTCGGTCACAGACATTGACTCCAGTTTCCTCCCATTCGTTCCTCATTTGTTTTTTTGTGCATTTCCTGTTTTGGAGACATATTGCTTTAAGTTTCTGGTCTTGACGCTTTGATGTCTTCCTTGATCTACCTATATGTTTCCATAATTTTTTCCTCAGAATTGAGTGATTCCATAATTTTTTCCCTCTGCTTGGTCTGAAAAAAATTACCCTTACTGAGTATCACATTTTTAATCTTGATTCCTTTTAGTGTTTCTTAAAGTCCTAAAGTTGCCATTTGAAATGACTTTAGTTTTGTGCCATGTCTGTGATCTGCTTTTTTTCAACAACATTAAATAACTGAATGAACATCCTCCGAGCCCGGTGATTCCTTAATTTTTGCCAGGGGTTGTGTGTATATATATATATATATATATATATATATATATATATATATATATATATACATATATATATATATAAAAAGTAAATATATATATACAGTGCCGGCCAAAAGTATTGGCACCCCTGCAATTCTGTCAGATAATACTCAGTTTCTTCCTGAAAATGATTGCAATCACAAATTCTTTGGTATTATTCTCTTCATTTAATTTGTATTCAATGAAAAAAAAAAAAAAGAATTGTCCTAAAGCCAAATTGGATATAATTCCACACCAAACCTAAAAAAGGGGGTGGACAAAAGTATTGGCACCCTTTGAAGAAATCATGTGATGCTTCTCTAATTCGTGTAATTAACAGCACCTGTAACTTACATGTGGCACCTAACAGGTGTTGGCAATAATTAAATCACACTTGCAGCCAGTTAACATGGATTAAAGTTGACTCAACCTCTGTCCTGTGTCCTTGTGTGTACCACATTGAGCATGGAGAAAAGAAAGAAGACCAAAGAACTGTCTGAGGACTTGACAAACCAAATTGTGAGGAAGCATGAGCAATCTCAAGGCTACGAGTCCATCTCCAAAGACCTGAATGTTCCTGTGTCTTCCGTGCGCAGTGTCATCAAGAAGTTTAAAGCCCATGGCACTGTGGCTAACCTCCCTAGATGTGGACGGAAAATAAAAATTGACGAGAGATTTCAACGCAAGATTGTGCGGATGGTGGATAAAGAACCTCGACTAACATCCAAACAAGTTCAAGCTGCCCTGCAGTCTGAGGGTACAACAGTGTCAACCCGTTCTATCCGTCCACGTCTGAATGAAAAGGGACTGTATGGTAGGATACCCAGGAAGACCCCACTTCTTACCCCGAGACATAAAAAAGCCAGGCTGGAGTTTGCCAAAACTTACCTGAGAAAGCCTAAAACGTTTTGGAAGAATGTTCTCTGGTCAGATGAGACAAAAGTAGAGCTTTTTGGGAAAAAGCATCAACGTAGTGTACAGGAAAAAAAAAGAGGCATTCAAAGAAAAGAACACGGTCCCTACAGTCAAACATGGCGGAGGTTCCCTGATGTTTTGGGGTTGCTTTGCTGCCTCTGGCACTGGACTGCTTGACCGTGTGCATGGCATTATGAAGTCTGAAGACTACCAACAAATTTTGCAGCATAATGTAGGGCCCAGCGTGAGAAAGCTGGGTCTCCCTCAGAGGTCATGGGTCTTCCAGCAGGACAATGACCCAAAACACACTTCCAAAAGCACTATAAAATGGTTTGAGAGAAAGCACTGGAGACTTCTAAGGTGGCCAGCAATGAGTCCAGACCTGAATCCCATAGAACACCTGTGGAGAGATCTCAAAATGGCAGTTTGGAGAAGGCACCCTTCAAATATCAGGGACCTGGAGCAGTTTGCCAAAGAAGAATGGTCTACAATTCCAGCAGAGCATTGTAAGAAACTCATTGATGGTTACGGGAAGCAGTTGTTCGCAGTTATTTTGGCTAAAGGTTGTGCAACCAAGTATTAGGCTGAGGGTGCCAATACTTTTGTCCGGCCCTTTTTTGGAGTTTTGTGTGAAATGATCAATGATTTGATTTTTGCTTCATTCTCTTCTGTGTTTTTTCCTTGCAAGCAAATTAAATGAAGAGAATAATACCAAAGTATTTGTGATTGCAATCATTTTCAGGAAGAAACGGAGTATTATCTGTCAGAATTGCAGGGGTGCCAATACTTTTGGCCAGCACTGTATGTAAGGTAGCGCTAATGTTCATGTTGAGCCGCACTCACTTCACCGGGTCAATTAAAGCACACATGCAACGTTTTCCGGTAATATGAAGTCCAGCAGTTTATTACACATAATAAACTGCTTATAACATAGTCCATCTCAGTGGCTAGCAGGAATGTTACACATGTAATATCCTAGAGCCTTTTTAGTGGCAGCTAAGCCCGCTTGGCTTCAGATACAGACTTCAGCAAGATACAACATCAATATTCATTTAAAGCACCGATTTACCTTTGCCGGGTCTTAGCTGCTTCTATCAGCTCTGTTCTGCTACAGCTGTGGATTAAGGCTCCTGAGACGTTGTCTCCAGGCCACGTGCCTTCCAGGGCTACTGGTGTCCCAGACACAGGGATCAGGCCTCTTGCCTTCCAAGGCTACTTGTGTCCCAGACACAGGGACCAGGCCTCTTGCCTCTCCAGGCTAATGCTGTCCCAGACACAGCGACCCGGCTTCCCCCTGTTTCAAAAACCACCAGGATTTATATATCCTTCTGTGAGCACAGGACCTGTGATGATGTCACAGTCATGTGATCAGTCACCTGAAGGGGAGGTACGTGGTCAGCCAGAACACTCCCCCCTCTGACATTTTAGCAATGCAGCAAGCCGCTGCATTACATACGCCCCCCCCCCGTTCAAACTTGTAGGGTTGAACACATGATATACACAATCACATTATAACCCACAGTTCATACAGAGACCATGTACTTGACATTTGCGCTGCTCAGCCCCTGGAACATTAGTCATCAACATTAGCCCATTCCTTAGGGACCTATCATCCATCATTGTCTCCATCTTCGTCAAGTCATATTTCCTAGTCGTAACCTTGTCAGACCTCCCACGCTCCCAGCGGTCAATACAGCAGTGCGACTCACTTGCGCTTGTATCTAAGGTCCGGTCCAACTCCGTACTGTCTCGTACTCTATTGGGACGTTTGCATGGGCCTCTCAGACCTGAGTTACTGGAGGTCTCACTACCTCTAAACCCATGGCCACTACCCTCAGGACATCCTGAAAGGTCTCTAACTTCTGCTGTAGCTGTTCTAATATCTTGGGGGCCCTTTCTCTGTCTGGTCTCACAATTTATAAACGGCTGCCATCTTCTGCTGCTCAGGCGACGCTGTCTTTCTATTCGCAGTCTGGCGAGATTCAACTTTTCTACCTCTCGCAGGTAGGTCACTCGGTACGTCATCAGAACTCGTATATATGCAAGATTTTCTTCTGTGCCTACAGCAGAGAATGACACCATGCCGTCTTCATCCGGTACCCAGTCCTGATGATCACGTGGACTGCTTATTTTTATCACACCAGACTTCTTTACCATCATTTGCATGTTTCTGCCATTTCTCCCAATGAGCTTTCTTACCAGAGCATGAGGCACCCGGATGAATTCTTCCCGCAGACTTTGAGCTTTTCTCATAAGCTCCAGTTGTCTAATGGCTTGTTCCGTCTTCAACCGGACAAACCGCTTCATACGAACACATCCCCAGTGCATGTCACTTAGGATAGCCACCCTCTTCACTGTGACTTCGGTTGTGGACAGGACCACCAGCTGTTTAGCTTCTGAGGTCGAGTATACCTTACCTCCCACGGCCTTCTTAAACTCTTTATGCACTGACTCTCTTGTGCATTCTTCTCTCAAATCTTCGGGTACATCTATGAGGCACTTGTACCGAGACGTTTCTGTCTCACCAGTGGTTTCCAGACGATCATCTGGCTCAGGTTTCAGGGACAACTGACTTTCAGCTTCTTCACCCTATATGCTTCCCCTGAGCTGCCTCACAGCTATGAACTCAAGAATTCTCGTCTTGACAACTTCCATTCCATACTTATCTTCTTTTTACACTCTCTCAGCTCTCCTCAGGTCCACCTTCTCATGGTTTAAAGGATTAAGCGCAATTTGTTCGCCCTTCTCCATCTCCATCTCCTTTCTTGAGACCTCTGCTTCTTCCGCATCCACAGAGCCTTTCTTCACTTGGTACAGCTATAACTGTACCAGGGAGAAACGATCTTTCATCTCGCACAGCTCATCTTCAGACACCGCTTTGTCAAACTGCAACTGAAAAACCTCCTCTTTGGTTTTGCGGAGGTCCTCTTTAATTTTCTGGAACATTTCTTTCCATTTGTTGATTTCCTTGCTGCTTTCCTCCAGTTATCGCTGTAAGTTCCTCACAACGTGGTTTATTTTCTGCCGTTCAGACTCCAGGTTCAGCTGGTCCTGGGACACGTTCTCCATGTTTTTACTTAGTTGCTGCACGTCACTCTGATACTGCTGCCTGATAGGCTCCAGCTCTTGGTCATGATTGGCCTCCTCCTCTTTCAGGGCTGTTGGTTCCTGATCCTTCTGTCTCAGTAGGTCATCCTGCTTGTAACGAATCTGCAGAACAGCATCCAACTATTCCACCTGATCTTCATTGTTGTCTGATACTGTACCGGAGGTTGCTACTGGCAACATCACCTCCTCTTCCATCCTGATCTCCTCTGCTTCTGAAGGAGGATCCACACTCGGAATAAAGGCACACAGCATTGCATTTTCGTTATTTACCCTTTCAGCAAAGGCTACAGGAGCAACTTTTTGTGGCCCTTGCGCCTTCGACGACAAGAGGGGAACTTTCTCACCTCGTTTAGCTCCTCCTGACTGAACTCTCTTTCTACTTTTGTAGTGTCACCGTCAGTTGTGGGGGTCTGTGTCACTCCCCATGGTGTTGTGGACCAACAAGTCACCCCCCACTTTGATGTCAACCCCTTCTACTGGAGCTACCCAGTTATCAACGGTTGAATTTTCATTTTTAGGCGGTACCAACACACGATCAGTAACCAACTTTGGTATTCTATGCTCCACCCTCTTTTGAGACCCCGCACCTTTTGGACAACCACACCTGTAGGGGGTACTTTAAAAAAAAAAACCCGCAATAGTCTTAGGACCCAGTTCACAACATATCTTACTACCTCCCTGGGCACTCTGCTATAGTACCGGCACCACAGGAGAACTCAAGGAATGGTCCGCTACCGCCATTCTGTAAAGGGCCAACAGCTCCTGCCCTTCCTGTGCCAAGTCCTGTTGTCGTTTCTCAAATGCCTCCTGTGAGTCCTGTTGTCGTTTCTCAAATGCCTGCTGCTGTGATTTTAACAGGCACTTTAATCGTTCAACAGCTTCAGTCTCATTTGCTGCTCCCTTCACAGCCATCTTTATCTGCTCCTGCATTTCTTCAGAAAACTCTATTTTGCTGAAGAGCGTTTGCAGCTGGACATCTAAACACTTCTCCCTTCCATCTGAGGATACTGCTCCATTCATAGCCATCACGGTACTCTGTTCACACTAGACACTTCACATCGCTCTCCCCGGAAAATTTTCGTGGCCCCACCAAGCCACAGCAAACCTGGTTTGAGTGCGATGACAATTTTCGTAACCCCGCCGAGTTACAGCCAGATGCTTTAATCTTCGTGGCCCCGCCGAGCCACAGCAAGATGCTTGCATCCACATTCGTCGTCCTGTGCCATTACCCCTAGCAACCAGGCTGCAGTTGCCCGCATTCTCCAACCAATTGTAAGGTAGCGCTAATGATCATGTTGAGTTGCACTCACTTCACCGGGTCAATTAAAGAACACATGCAACGTTTTCCAGTAATATGAAGTCTAGCAGTTTATTACACATCATAAACTGCTTATAACATAGTCCATCTCAGTGACTCGCAGGAATGTTACACATGTAATATCCTAGAGCCTTTTCAGTGGCAGCTATGCCCACTTGGCTTCAGATACAGACTTCAGCAAGGTACAACATCAATATTCATTTAAAGCACCGATTTACCTTTGCCGGGTCTTAGCTGCTTCTATCAGCTCTGTTTTGCCACAGCTGTGGATTAAGGCTCCCAAGACGTTGTCTCCAGGCCTCGTGCCTTCCAGGGCTACTGGTGTCCCAGACACAGGGATCAGGCCTCTTGCCTTCCAAGGCTACTGGTGTCCCAGACACAGGGACCAGGCCTCTTGCCTCTCCAGGCTAATGGTGTCCCAGACACAGGGACCCGGCTTCCCCCTGTTTCAAAAACCACCAGGATTTATATATCCTTCTGTGCGCTCAGGACTTGTGATGATGTTACAGTCATGTGAACAGTCACCTGAAAGGGAGGTACGTGGTCAGCCAGAACACATCCCCTCTGACATTTTAGCAATGCAGCAAGCCGCTGCATTACAATATACTGTATATATATACAGTACAGACCAAAAGTTTGGACACACCTTCTCATTTAAAGATTTTTCTGTATTTTCATGACTATGAAAATTGTACATTCACACTGAAGGCATCAAAACTATGAATTAACACACGTGGAATTATATACTTAACAAAAAAGTGTGAAACAGCTGAAAATATGTCTTATATTCTAGGTTCTTCAAAGTAGCCACCTTTTGCTTTGATGACTGCTTTGCACACTCTTGGCATTCTCTTGATGAGCTTCAAGAGGTAGTCACCGGAAATGGTTTTCACTTCACATGTGTGCCCTGTCAGGTTTAATAAGTGGGATTTCTTGCCTTATAAATGGGGTTGGGACCATCAGTTGTGTTGTGCAGAAGTCTGGTGGATACACAGCTGATAGTCCTACTGAATAGACTGTTAGAATTTGTATTACTGCAAGAAAAAAGCAGCTAAGTAAAGAAAAACGAGTGGCCATCATTACTTTAAGAAATAAAGGTCAGTCAGTCCGAAAAATTGGGAAAACTTTGAAAGTGTCCCCAAGTGCAGTTGCAAAACCCATCAAGCGCTACAAAGAAACTGGCTCACATGAGGACCGCCCCAGGAAAGGAAGACCAAGAGTTACCTCTGCTTTTGAGGATAAGTTTATCCGAGTCACCAGCCTCAGAAATTGCAGGTTAACAGCAGCTCAAATTAGAGACCAAGGTCAATGCCACACAGAGTTCTAGCAGCAGACACATCTCTTCAATAACTGTTAAGAGGAGACTTTGGGCAGCAGGCCTTCATGGTAAAATAGCTGCTAGGAAACCACTGCTAAGGACAGGCAACAAGCAGAAACGACTTGTTTGGGCTAAAGAACACAAGGAATGAACATTAGACCAGTGGAAATCTGTGATTTGGTCTGATGAGTCCATATTTGAGATCTTTGGTTCCAACCACCGTGTCTTTGTGCGACGCAGAAAAGGTGAACGGATGGACTCTACATGCCTGGTTCCCACCGTGAAGCATGGAGGAGGAGGTGTGATGGTGTGGGGATGCTTTTCTGGTGACACTGTTGGGAATTCATTCAAAATTGAAGGCATACTGAACCAGCATGGCTACCACAGCATCTTGCAGTGGCATGCTATTCCATCCGGTTTGCGTTTAGTTGGACCATCATTTATTTTTCAACAGGACAATGACCCCAAACACACCTCCAGGCTGTGTAAGGGCTATTTGACCAAGAAAGAGAGTGATGGGGTGCTACGCCAGATGACCTGGCCTCCACAGTCACCAGACCTGAACCCAATCGAGATGGTTTGGGGTGAGCTGGATCGCAGAGTGAAGGCAAAAGGGCCAGCAAGTGCTAAGAATCTCTGGGAACGCCTTCAAGATTGTTGGAAAACCATTTTCGGTGACTACCTCTTGAAGCTCATCAAGAGAATGCCAAGAGTGTGCAAAGCAGTCATCAAAGCAAAAGGTGGCTACTTTGAAGAACCTAGAATATAAGACATATTTTCAGTTGTTTCACACTTTTTTGTTAAGTATATAATTCCACATGTGTTAATTCATAGTTTTGATGCCTTCAGTGTGAATGTACAATTTTCATAGTCATGAAAATACAGAAAAATCTTTAAACGAGAAGGTGTGTCCAAACTTTTGGTCTGTACTGTATATATATACAAATAGTGAGCGGTGCAGCGCAAGTAAGCTGGAAGGAGCAGTAGGTGCAGAACCTAACAGGAACAACCAAACCTCAATAGTATTCCAAGAAGACAAAGGCAGCACTCCAAGCTTGAGAAAGTTCCTCAGTTGGAATGGAACATTGCCGCTGCCACTATGACTATGTGTCAATAAACACCAGCTTATTTATTGAAGATTGGAGTGCTGCCTTTGTCTTCATTATATATATATATATATATGTTATAATGTACGGACTAACTGTGGGTCTCCTGACCTGAGCGTGACAGCCTCATAGAAGCGTGACAGCCTCGTAGAAATACACAAAGCTTTTATGAGGCTGTACTTCTCCCATTTGGGAGAAACACCACAAGGCCGTGCATTCTGGTCCGATCTCGAACCTATTTGCACGGACATCTCTATGAGCCCTTAGAGCAGTCAGACTGTGGAATGCCCTTCCGCAAGAAGCAGTAATGGAATATACTATAATAGCATTTTAAAAAGGGTTGGATGATTTCCTCACAACAACTGGAATTGTGGGTTATAAATAATCTAGCGACCAAAATGTATAATTGATCAAGAAAGATGTACTTGACTGATCTGTGTATCTTTTCAACCAATGTAACCAAAAAAACACTTACAGGTGAAGTAAATAATATTGATTATTTTGTTACAGTTGCACCAGTCGAGAGGTGGAATATACTAGGCAGCAACTGAGCAGTCAGTTCTTGTACCTGGAAGTGTTGAAAGTAGGAAATATGGGAAAGGATCTGAGCAATTATGACTAAGGCCAAATTGTGATGGCTAAGTGACTGGGTCAGAACATCTCCAGAAAGTCAGGTCTTGTTGAGTGCCCCTAGTATGCAGTGTGAAATACCCACCAAAAATGATCCAAGGAAAAACACGGATGAATCTGCAATAAGTACTGTATGTGGGCCACTTGCTGTTTAACTGCTACCTGACATTTGACATGCACATATGTAGTGATGGGGAAGAAGTTCCTGCAACATAATGCACAGGTACGTCACAGTAATTGTGCGGCCACAGGAGCAGTACCTTCATGACCACTGACGGGAACTCAGCTTCAACAGACAGTCGAACTCCTGGCGCAACAGCCAGAGACGGTGACAGAACTGATCCTGGCTGTTTAACCCTCTAAATACTGAAGTCATTAGTGACCATGACATCTAGATGGTTGAGAGAGTGAGAACACACCCTCTTTCACTCCATCACATATACAAATGCAAAACTAAATAATTTTTTTAAAAGGTTGCTTTTAGTGTGCAAAAGTAGTAAAATGTAAAAAAAAACTACATAAATTTGGTATCACTGTAATTAGTGATGAGCGAACGTGTTCGCCACTGCTCGGTACTCACCCGAGCATCACTGTGCTCGACAAGCTCCGCAAGTATTTCCAGGTTGCTTGGGCGGGAACTCAGGTCCCCTCCCTGCATGTTTAGCACTCTTTAGAGAGCCAATAAACATGCAGGGATTGTCTGCCACGCTATGTAATGCCGTAGCCATGTTGGTTGTGTGCATTACAGTGATTGGTTGGCCGCATAGCGTCATCAGGTCTATATGAGACCTGGCGCCGCTATGCTCGTCACAGTCTACCCCGGAAACAGGCAGAGCAGGGAGAAGTGCTGCTGAGTCAGGGAGAGATTTGCTTGTTTATAGTTAGTATAGGTATTCCACAACATATATATATATATATATATATATATATATATATATATATATATATATATATATATATATATATATATATATATATATCTCTCCAACTGAGCTAACAGTCCATCTGAAGACTAATCCAGCTGTGTATATTCAGTTGTGATAGAGCAGGAGTTAGGCAGGGAGGCAGGGTATGTGGCAGACTGCAGTGTATATAGTGCAAGAGGGTCCATTGAACGTCCTGTTAGTATAGGTATTCCACAACATATACCGTGTATATACATTGCTCAAAAAAATAAAGGGAACACTCAAATAACACATCCTAGATCTGAATGAATGAAATATTCTCATTGAATACTTTATTCTGTACAAAGTTGAATGTGCTGACAACAAAATCACACAAAAATCATCAATGGAAATCAAATTTATTAACCAATGGAGGCCTGGATTTGGAGTCACCCCCAAAATTAAAGTGAAAAAGCACACTACAGGCTGATCCAACTTTGATGTAACGTTCTTAAAACAAGTCAAAATGAGGCTCAGTATTGAGTGTGGCCTCCACGTGCCTGTTTGACCTCCCTACAATGGCTGGGCATGCTCCTGATGAGTTTGCGGATGGACTCCTGTGGGATCTCCTCCCAGACCTGGACTAAAGCATCCGCCAACTCCTGGACAGTCTTCTGAGGTGCAATGTGACGTTGGTGGATGGAGCGATACATGATGTCCCAGATGTGCTCAATCGGATTCAGATCTGGGGAATGGGCAGGCCAGTCCATAGCTTCAATGCCTTAATCTTGCAGGAACTGCTGATACACTCCAGCCACATGAGGTCTGGCATTGTCCTGCATTAGGAGGAACCCAGGGCCAACCGCACCAGCATATGGTCTCACAAGGGGTCTGAGGATCTCATCTCGGTACCTAATGGCAGTCAGGCTACTTCTGGAGAGCACATGGAGGACTGTGCGGCCCTCCAAAGAAATGCCACCCCACACCATTACTGACCCACTGCCAAACCGGTCATGTGAAGGATGTTGCAGGCAGCAGATCGCTCTCCACAACGTCTCCAGACTCTGTCACATCTGTCACATGTGCTCAGTGTGACCCTGCTTTCATCTGTGAAGAGCACAGGGTGCCAGTGGCGACTTTGCCAATCCTGGTGTTCTGTGGCAAATGCAAAGCGTCCTGCACGGTGTTGGGCTGTGAGCACAACCCCCATCTGTGGACGTCGGGCCCTCATACCACCCTCATGGAGTCGGTTTCTAACCGTTTGTGCAGACACATGCACTTTTGTGGCCTGCTGTTCATTTTGCAGGGCTCTGGCAGTGTTCCTCCTGTTCCTCCTTGCACAAAGGCGGAGGTAGCGGTCCTGCTGCTGGGTTGTTGCCCTCCTACGGCCCCTCCACATCTCCTGGTGTACTGGCCTGTCTCCTGGTAGCGCCTCCAGCCTCAGGACACTACGCTGACAGACACAGCAAACCTTCTTGCCACAGCTCACATTGATGTGCCATCCTGGATGAGCTGCACTACCTGAGCAACTTCTGTGGGTTGTAGAGTCCGTCTCATGCTACCATGAGCGTGAAAGCACAACAAACATTCAAAAGTGACCAAAACATCAGCCAGAAAGCGTTTGTACTGAGATGTGGTCTGTGGTCCCCACCTGGAGAACCACTCCTTTATTGAGTGTGTCTTGATAATTGCCAATAATTTCCATCTATTGTCTATTCCATTTGCACAACAGCATGTGAAATTGATTGTCAATCAGTGTTGCTTCCTAAGTGGACAGTTTGATTTCACAGAAGTTTGATTTACTTGGAGTTATATTCCGTTGTTTAGGTGTTCCCTTTATTGTTTTGAGCAGTGTATATATATACAAAGGCCATTTGCACCACCTGCCAGGCCAGCATCAGCAGGGGTAGCAAAACTAGCAGCATGATCAGGCACATGGCAGCAAAGCACCCAACTAAGTGAGCCGAACCCCAGGGTCCAGCAACAGTGTCTGCAGGTGACACCACTGCTTCTTTCGCTGTTGTGCGTGCATGCCAAGATGCCTCCCGCCCTGCACCTGTCGTTGAACACTCTCAACTAGCACCATCAGCAAGCACGTCCACGTCCTCGTCCCAGCGCAGTATTCAATTGTCCCTACCCCAGTCCTTGGAATGCAAGTGCAAATACGCAGCCAACGCCCCATAGGCCACACTACTTGCGCTCGAAATGTTGCCTTTTAGGCTGGTGGAGACAGAAGCTTTTTGCAACCTGATGGCGGTGGCAGTCCCTTGGTACTCGGTCCCCAGCCACCACTATTTCTCCGAGTGTGCCATCCCAGCATTACACGAGCACGTGTCCCACAATGTTAGACGTGCCTCCAACAACGCAGTTACTGGGAAAGTCCACCTAACCACGGACACGTGGACAAGTGCTTGTGGGCGGGGACGGTACATCTATCTGACGGCACACTGGGTTAATATAGGGGAAGCCAGGACCCAGTCGGACCTTGGGACAGAACACGTCCTCCCGACGCTGAGGATTGCAGGCCCTGGGTCAATCAGTGTTGCTCCCACATTCTACAGCTCCTGCACCTCCCCCTCCTCTTCAGCCTTCATCTCCGAAATGACCACATCAGTCGCAAGCTGGAAGCACTGCAGCACTGCCTCAGCCAAGCGGCAACAGGCCGTGCTGAAGCTAATATGCTTAGGTGACAAACCGCACAACACTGAAGAGTTGTGGACAGCTCTGAAAGAGAAGGCAGATCTGTGGCTGACACCACTGACCCTGCAGCCAGGCATGGTCGTGTTTGACAATGGCCGAAACCTGGTGGCGGCTCTGAGGCGAGGCGAGCTCACACACATACCATGCCTGGTCTATGTGCTTAACCTTGTGGTTCAGCAGTTTCTCAAGACCTATCCGGATCTTCCGGATCTGCTTGTCAAAGTATGCCGCCTGTGTGCCCATTTTAGAAAGTCAGCTTCTGCTTCCGCCGCCCTTGCTGTGCTTCAGCAGCGTTTGCAGCTTCCAGCTCACCGACTGATCTGCGATGTCCCCTTGCATTTGAACTCTACATTGCAGATGTTGGAAGGATTTGTGAGCAGAAGAGGGCAGCATCAACAAGGGCGTCGGTATTCAGGTCAGACTCCACACATAAGACCTCAGGAGTGGACATGGATGTCAGACATATGTACCATTCTCCAAAACTTTAAGGACTCCACCAAGATGGTGAGAGGCGATGACACCATAATTAGCATCACCATCTCGCTTCTCTGTCTTCTGAAACGCTCTCTGCTCACAATTAAAGAGGATGCATTGCAGGCAAAGCACGATGAGATGGAGTAAGGAACCATACAGGGTGATTTCACACAGCCCAGCCTCATCTCATCCCAATGTGGATTGGGTGACAATGAGGAAGAGGAGGAGGAGGAGGAGAAAGAACAGGAGCTAGTTTCCTGCTCTACAGACGGTACTACCAGCACAACTGTCATACCGTCTGTTCAGCGTGAATGGCCTGAGGACAGGGAGGAGGAGGATGAGGAGGAGAGCATGGTCAGTCGTCCTCTTGGTGAGGACATGGAAGTCTTGCCTCTTTGCAGTCTGGCACACATGGCTGAGTTTATGTTACGCTGCCTTTCCCGTGACCCTCGCGTTGTCCAAATTTTGGGCGACAGTCATTATTGGTTGGTGACACTTCTAGACCCACGCTACAAGGAGAACTTTCTGTCTCTTATTGCTGCGCAGGACAGGCCTGATAAAATGGGGCAATATGAGAAGGCCCTTGTTGCAGAATTATTTAAAAAATTTCCATCTGAAAACGCTGGCGGCAGAGGTCACAGTTCGTTGGACAACCAAGGAGTACAGGCGAGAGAGCCACAAATGCAATCCAGCAGAGGCAGGGGAACACTGTCAAAGTTCTGGGACAGTTTTCTGAGACCCTCCCATCGCACAAGCCCTAATGCACGGGGTACTCTCACAAGGGGGGAAAAGTTTCGGAAGATGCTGAGGGAGTACCTTGCCAACTGTACCAGCGTCCCCCGTGATTCCTCTGTGCCTTATAATTATTGGGTATCCCAGCTGGACACGTGGTATGAACTGGCTCTCTACACCTTGGAGGTCCTGGCCTGCCCTGCCGCTAGCGTTTTGTAAGAGCGGGTTTTTAGTGCCGCCGGTGGAATTATAACCGATAGGCGCATCCACCTGTCAACTAAAAATGCTGACAGGCTGATTCCTATAAAATTGAACAAGGGCTGGATTTGGCCAGACTTCTCAACATCACCGAATGATAGCAGTGTAACATAAACTCAAATACAGTGTCTTTTTTTTGGGAGGTCTAACTCTATTCCCATGCACCTCTGTCTTCACACCCAGACATGGGTATACGCTTCCTGATTTTGTCTATTTGCTCTTGTCCTTCTCCTTTTCCGCATCCTCATCCTCCACCACCATATCACCACCATATGTACCATATCAACATATCTACGTCTCTTGCAAGGGACATTGGAGTTCCTCCAAATTTTTGGCAGCCTTTGCATTCACTGCATAGGCAAACAGTATGGGAGACCCTCTCCTTTCTAATGGGAATATGTTGTTACTGAGGCCCACCTCTATGTGTCTTTAAGTTGTAATTGGAGTTTTTCCTACATTTTGGCAGGTATTGGACTCACTGCATACCCTATAACTGTATAGCAGACCCGCCCCTTTCTAATGGAAACATGTCGTTACTGTGGCCCTTCTCTATGTGTCTTTAAATTGTTAGTGGGGTTTTTCCTAAATTTTGGCAGCCATTGGACTCACTGCATACCCTATAACTGTATAGCAGACCCTCTCCTTTCTAATGGGAACATGTTGTACTCGTTACTGTGTCCCATCTCTATGTGTCTTTAAATTGTTAGTAGGGTTTTTTCTAAATTTTGGCAGCCTTTGCACTCACTGCATACCCTATAACTGTATAGCAGACCCTCTCCTTTCTAATGGAAACATGTCTTTACTGTGGCCCAGTTCTATGTGTCTTTAAATTGTGGCCACCATCCCATCCCCATCCTGGTATACATGGCCTTCATCCCATCCCCATCCTAGTATACGTTGCCCTCATCCCCATCTTGGTATACATGGCCTCCATCCCATCCCTATCCTGGTACACATGGCCCCCATCCCCATCCTGGTATACATGGCCCCCTTCCTGGTATATATGACCTCCATCCCATCCCCATCCTGGTATACATGGCTTCCATCCCATCCCCATCCTGGTATACATGGCCTCCATCCCATCCCTATCCTGGTATACATGGCCCCCATCATCATTCTGATATACATGGGTTCCATCCCATCCCCATCCTGGTATACATGGCCTCCATCCCATACCCATCCCATTCTGGTATACATGACCCCCATCCTGGTATATATGGCCCCAATCACGTTGCACATATAATAAAATAAAAAATAATACTCACCTTCCCTCTGGTCCCCCAAAGCGGCGTCCTGTTCTGATGCTAGCAGCTGATTTCCGCATGTAAGCAGCACATGACGTCACTGCTGTGCACCCTCACACGCCGAGGTCAGCTGCAGAATATTCACTGCACCCACGCCCGGGACTATGGGTGTGTGGAGTAGTGAATATTGATTCTCTTTATTAATGGGCACAATGTTAGCCGCAGGCGTCTGCTCCTGCAGCAGCTGGGTGATCATGTGTGCCCACTATTAAAGAGAATGAATATTTACTGCTCCCCACACCCATAGTCCCGTCCACCTCTCAGCGCCAGATTCAGGGCAAAGAGGTGGGCGGGACTAAGGGCGTTGGGAGCAGTGAATATTAATTTTCTTTAACAGCGGGCACAGTGTTGGCTGCAGCCGCCGGCTCCTGCCTCCTGTGACCCACTCCTCCAACGCTGCCGAGCACCCTAACAGCCACAGCTACGCTATAAGGTACATCCGAACTATAAGACGCACCCCACACTTTCCTCCAAAATTTTGTGTTTTAGATTCAGAAAAATACACTATATTAATTATTTTAATATCTAAAAGTGATATACAGTTATATATTTATATATATTGTGACAGAGTCACTGGTATAATATATGAGGGGAGGTATGTGTCTTGCAGGTTGCTAGCCTGTGTGAACTAAAACCAAATCAACTTTCTGCCAGCATGTTATATGCTGGGGGTTACCTCTTTAAAAGGGTGTGGTTTTATGGAAATGACGTAGAGATGGGAGGGAAGTCATTCCCCATACCTCCCCCTCAGGGTGTGGCTGAACAGGGTTTAAATGTTCAGTCAGTTGGTTTTCCTGTGTGGAGTGTGTGGTCTGGAGATTGAATTCTCCAGGCTGTGTGTGGCTGATGCCAGAGAGCAACACCGGAGGACAAATGTTGCTGAAACTTCACAGGACTATCTGCAGTCGGCAAAGGCCTTGCTGGCTAGAGGACTCTGTTATATTTCATCCTTTGTTTTCCCGTTAACCCCAAGAGGGACTGTTTATTTTTATGGGATGCTGCTGGAGTTTATGCCACACAATAAACCCGCAGGAAGTTTACCCAAGCCGTGTTTCCTGTGTCTGCCTCCGGAGAGCCAAGCAAGTCACTTTACCACAATATATATATATATATATATACATATATATATATATATATATATATACATACATATATATACAGTGGGTATGGAAAGTATTCAGAACTCTTTACATTTTTCACTCTTTGTTTTGTTGCAGCCGTTTGGTAAATACTAAAAAGTTCTTTTTTTTTTCTCATTAAAGCACACCATCTTGACTGAAAAAAAAACAGAAATGTATAAATTTTTGCAAATTTATTAAAAAAGAAAAACTGAAATATCACATGGTCATAAGTATTCAGACCCTTTGCTCAGACACTCATATTTAAGTCACATGCTGTCCATTTCCTTGTGATCCTCCTTGAGATGGTTCTACTCCTTCATTGGAGTCCAGCTGTGCTTAATTAAACTGATAACACTTGATTTGGAAAGGCACATACCTGTCTATATAAGACCTCACAGCTCACAGTGCATGTCAGACCAAATGAGAATCATGAGCTCAAAGGAACTGCCCAAGGAGCTCAGAGACAGAATTGTGGCTAAGGTTACAAAAGAATTTCTGCATTACTCAAGGTTTCTGCATTACTTCAAAATTCTAACTAAAGTAATCTTGCAGAAAATAGAAAACAATTAACAGGGCGGGCCTGCGAGGCCCCAGGTATGCGTTCTAGGGTTAAAATGTAACTTATATTTGTTAGAAGCCTCCTGTTTGTTTTTTCCATCTTGTGTTTTGTGGTCACGTGACCCCCTGCCTTTATATTCCAGCTCCGCCCTTTTGGCTGTGCTGGACTTCAGTGTTGTTTGATTGTTTTTCTAGCCAGGTGCTTCGGTGCCTATCTCTGTCAGTTCACTTGGTCCTTCTGGGACCTCTAGTACCTTTTTATCAGTTTGTCTTTTTGTGTTCTGCAACAACTTCTCTGTTTAGGAGGTGTCCCATTTTTGTTCCAGTCCTTAGTTCTTTTAGGGACTCCTCCCCTTATGCTATAGGTCTTCGTTCAGACTAGCCGAGGACTAAGGCGGGTCTGTTCGCTAGGAACAGGCAGCCCGCTACATCGTTCAGCTTTGTCTTACTGTAGGGACAGCTATCCCCTATCTTTCCTTAGTACATGTTGCAGATCATAACAGTAAGTCCAGCCCAAAAAAAAACCTAAAGGAAAGAAATTCGGGGATCAGTATGGCTTCCGTCCAAGTTTTGGCTCAACGCTTGCAGGGATTGTCTCTGGAGGTGGCCGAGCTCCAGCAACACATGAGTAGCTGTTCTGGAGCGCATTTTGTGGAACCCAAGGTAGGACTGCCTGATGTTTTTTTATCGTAAACAGCAAGATTTTTTTTACTTTAAAAATGCTTGTTTGTTATATTTTCGTTTGAGACCAAGGTCCTCTGGGAATGAATCACAGCACATTGGTTTTATTATGTCACTTTTGCGCAAAGAACCACAGGGGTGGGCCTTTTCTCTCCAACCTAATCATCCATGCTGAAGGTCTGTAGAAGATTTTTTTCGGCTATGGGTCTATTATATGACGACCCTGATCGAATCTCATCTGCTGAGGCAGAACTCAGGCGTTTGAATCAGGGGTCAGGTGATGTTGAAAATTATTGCGCACACTTTAGAAGATGGGTTTCAGAAGTCAAATGGAATGATCCTGCTCTGAAATGTCTATTTCTTGCTGGTCTGAGTGAAAGGGTTAAGGATTTGCTAATTGCATTCCCCGCACCTGAGACTCTGCAGGATGCCATGCAAATAGCTGTTCGTGTGGATGGGAGGCTGAGATTTAGGCAGAATGAGGTAAAGACTCCTGCAATGCCAGGTCCTAGTCCCCAGAAAATCTGCTTTCATGGCGGAAAACCGATGGAGGTTGGAGCGAAGTCGCTCTCTTCTCAGGAAAGAGACAGGAGGTTCGCCGAGGGATTGTGTCTTTATTGTGGTAAAGCTGACCATTTGATTAATTATTGTGAGCTTCATTTAAGTAAAGGAAAAAAAAAGGTCAGGTACACCCATATAGCTTGTTTACGCTCTGCAGGAGTATTTCTTTCAGGGAGTACTACTATGCAGGAAAATTTGATTGAATTTCAGGTATTTGTGGATTGTGGTTCAACACTTAATGTGATTGATAAAAGGTTTTTGGAAAACCTTAAATTGAAATCCAAACCTTTGTCATCACCTATTTCTGTGATTGCAATTGATAACACTCCCTTGAAATGTATTGCTCACAAGGTTGCTGCATTTCCCTTCACTATCAATGGAGTTCACCAAGAAATTTTGGACTTAGTTGTATTAAATAATTTACCCTCTCCGGTCGTTCTAGGTTTGCCTTGGTTAAAACTGCACAATCCTTTACTGGACTGGTCTACTAATGTGATTAAGTCTTGGAATCCGAAGTGCTATGATAAATGTTGTAATGGTCGCATTGTGGCTGTGGAACAAGGGGAATTACCAGTACCTATTCAAGATTTTTGGAGGGTTTTCTCGGAGGAGGAGTCGCAAGTTTTACCTCCTCATAGGGATTATGATTGCGCCATTGAGTTTGTTCCGGGAGCTACTCTTCCCAAGAGTCGCTTGTTTAATCTGACTATCCCTGAAAGAAAGGCCTTGGAGGAGTACATACAGACAAGCCTGGCTGCTGGTCACATTAGACCTTCTAAGTCGCCTGTGGCAGTTGGATTTTTCTTTGTTAACAAAAAGGACAGGGGTTTACGTCCATGTCTGGATTTTCTTGAAATTAATAAGATTACCATACGCAATTCCTACCCATTGCTGTTAATTCCTGACTTGTTTAACCAGTTGGGGGAGGCCAAGAGGTTCTCTAAAATTGATCTCCGGGGGGCATACAATTTGTTACGAGTGAAGGAGGGTGATGAATGGAAGACTGCTTTTAACACTTCGGTAGGTCATTTTGAGAATCTGGTGATGCCTTTTGGTCTTACCAATGCACCTGCATTTTTTCAGAACCTTATTAATGACATCCTGAGACCTTTGATTGGTAAGAATGTGGTTGTGTATTTGGATGACATTTTGATTTATTCACCAGATCTAGAGTCCCATTGGCAGAGTGTACGTGAAGTTTCGCAGCTATTGAGTGATAATTCACTCTTTGCTAAGCTGGAGAAATGTGAGTTCGCTGTGCAGAAAATTCATTTTTTGGGCTACATTGTCTCCAGCGAGGGCTTTGAGATGGACCCGGTGAAGGTTCAGGCTGTGCAGGAATGGCCTAGGCCTATTGGTTTGAAATCTATACAGAGATTTTTGGGTTTTGCCAATTATTACAGGAAATTCTTTAAGAATTTTTCTGTAATTGTTAAGCCTCTAACTGATCTCACCAGGAAAGGTGCGAATACGGTCCAGTGGACTACTGAAGCCATTGAAGCGTTTAAGTATCTCAAAGAGAGGTTCAGTTCTGCCCCTATCCTTATGCAGCCTGATGAGACCAAGCCTTTTTGGGTCGAGGTCGATGCTTCATTGGTGGGGGTCGGAGCAGTTTTGTCTCAGGAGAACAGGGATGGAGTACATCCTGTGCCTTCTTTTCGAAAAAAAAGTTCGGAAACCGAACTGAATTATGATGTTGGTAATTGGTAGTTGCTGGCTATTAAACTTACGTTTGAACATTGGCGTCATTTTTTGGAAGGCGCTAGATTTCCTATTCAGGTTTTCACAGATCATAAGAATTTGATCTATCTGGATGCTGCCAAGCGCTTGAATGCCCGTCAAGCTAGGTGGGCACTTTTTTTTTCTCGGTCTCTTTTTTCTGTTACCTATATCCCTGGTACTAAGAATGTTAAAGCCGATGCTTTATCTCTCAGCTTCTCTCCTACGGTCGGTGCCGAGGAGGAGGAGAGCATTTTACAGAAAGGAGTTGTGGTGGCGGCATTGGACTCCGTTTTGGAGAATGGGATTCTGAAAGCTCAAGATGATGCTCCATCTAACACTCCCCATGGGAGGTTGTTCGTGCCTAGAACCTTTAGGAGAGATTTGTTTGTGGAGTGTCATGAGTCTTGGTTGGCAGGTCATCCAGGAATTTCAGAGACTAAGAGACTTATCAGTCGCAGTTTTTGGTGGCCTGGATGTCAGAAAGAAGTCATCAAGTGGGTGCGTCAATGTACGGTGTGTGCTATGTCAAAGGCTTCACATACTCCTGCTGCGGGGTTGCTTTGACCTCTGGAGGTTCCTAGTGCGCCTTGGACGCATCTCACAATGTATTTTATTACTGATCTTCCTGTGTCCGAGGGTTTTACTGTCATCTGGGTGGTCGTGGACCGTTTTAGTAAGATGTGTCATTTGGTTCCATTCATTAAGTTGCCCTGCGCCAAGACACTCGCTAAGGCGTTTGTTAAGGAGATTGTCAAGCTTCATGGCATTCCCACGGATATTGTTTCTGATAGAGGACCTCGCTTTTGGCGTGCTTTTTGTGACAGGTTGGGAGTCCATTTGTCATTTTTGTCTGGGTATCATCCTGAGTCTAATGGACAGACTGAAAGAAAGAACCAGGATGTAGAACAGTTTTTGCGTTGTTTTGTGGCAGACAATCAAGAGGTGTGGTGCGAGTTTCTGCCTCTCGCAGAATTTGCTCTTAACAATCATACATCCTCCTCTGCTGGGTGTTCTCCTTTTTTTTGTTGTACTGGGAGACATCCGTCTTTTGGTTCGTTCTCCAAATTGGGGTCGGCGGTGCCGGAGGAGGAGAATTTTTCCGGTGATTTGGAGAGAGTTTGGACTAATGTATGTTGCAACCTTCAAGAGGCTAACAAGAAGTCCAAGAAGTATTTTGACAGGAAACGTAAGGAGGTTTTGTTTACTGTGGGTGACATGGTTTGGTTGTCCTCAAAGAACCTGCGGTTGAGGATTCCCTTTAAAAAACGGGGTCCTAAGTTTGTGGGTCCATTTAAAGTGCTTCAGGTTGTTAACCCGTCTGCGGTTATGTTGGATGTCCCTACTTCCTGGAAGATTAATCCTGTGTTTCATGTTTCCTTGTTGAAAAAGTCTGATGTATCAGATAGGGATTCCACTGTCACAGTTCCTCCTGTGGTGGAAGACGGCGAATATGAAATTTCTCGTATCTTGAATTCTAGATGGCATAGAGGGAGATTACAGTATCGTGTCTCCTGGAAGGGTTTCGGTCCCGAAGATAACTCCTGGGTAAGGGCGGATGATGTCTCTGCTGCTAGGCTTGTTAGAGCTTTCCACAAGAGGTCTCTGGATAGGCCTGGGCCTGGAGGATCCGGAGGATCCTCATAAAAGAGGGGGTACTGTTAGAACCCTCCTGTTTGTTTTTTCCATCTTGTGTTTTGTGGTCACGTGACCACTTGCCTTTATATTCCAGCTCCGCCCTTTTGGCTGTGCTGGACTTCAGTTTTGCTTGACTGTTTTTCTAGCCAGGTGCTTCGGTGCCTATCTCTGTCAGTTCGCTTGGTCCTTCTGGGACCTCTAGTACCTTTTTGTCAGTTTGTCTTTTTGTGTTCTGCAACAACTTCTCTCTTTAGGAGGTGTCCCATTTTTGTTCCAGTCCTTAGTTCTTTTAGGGACTCCTCCCCTTATGCTGAAGGTCTTCGTTCAGACTAGCTGAGGACTAAGGCGGGTCTGTTCGCTAGGAACAGGCAGCCCGCTACATCGTAGGGATTCAGCTTAGTCTTACTGTAGGGACAGCTTTCCCCTATCTTTCCTTAGTACATGTTGCAGATCATAACAATATTATACTGAGAATTCTACTCTTATAATAAAAAATACATTGTGATGATCAAGCAGCAATATTAGTAAATAGTATGGGGTGTAATAAAGGGTATTTGTTAAGTTCAGTTACTGTGAAAAGGGAACTCAAATTGTAAAATTTCTTGAGGGGTGTAGTTTCTACAATATGGTCACCTGCTAAAGCACAACTCCAGCGTTTTCTTTTATTTCACCACCTGAGTGGTCTCATTGATCATTGATGCATGTTCCCTGCCCATTGTAATATACTTACCATGCGCTGTCTTCTGATCTTCCCGGTTCTGCACCAGTTCCGTTCCACCATCTTGTGAACTCTTCTTCAAAATGACCGGAAGTCAGAGGTAATGGTCACAAGCTCTCAATGTAAGTCTATGAGAGCCTTGTCCTGGACTCATTCTGGCTCTCATAGACTTACATTGAGAAGTGACCTCCAGCTCGCCCAGCAAACACTGTAGCAATCCAGCTGATCAAAAAAAGCAGAAGACCGACTGGCGCGACCCCGAGAACAGAAGACAGTGTAAGGGCTCTTTCAGACATCAGTGTTTCAAGTACGTGTGGTGTCCGTTTCCACACATACTGGATACTTTGACACACGTAGACCCATTCAAATGAATGGGTATGTGCACGCCAGTGTGTTTTTACGGACCGTGTGACCGTGCACAAAACACGCTGACATGTCTGTTTTTCACCCGCTGCGCGGGCCGCAAAGCGTTCCGCACTGATGACACACAGATGGCATCCATGTGACACATACCGGTGCCTGGGAATTAGCATTACAGTTGTTCCCAAGCACCGGGTGCTGAACTCTGCCCCCATCATTGTCCCCTTCCGGCACTGCGATCAGCACCAGCAAGTGACAATGATGAGAGTAGTAGTCTGCTCCTACTGTCTCCAACTGTAAAAATAAGAATAAAATAAAAAAAATCCTTATACTCACCTGTCCTAAGTGTCCCCCACTGTAATCCATGCGACAGCTCACTCCGAGGAGTCGGAGAGAATGACACGCTGCAGCTGAGCTCAGTGAGTGACAGGATGCCACTCGTTGAGCGCAGCTCCGGGGCCCGCTCGCTGCAGCGTGCCATTCTACCTGACTCCTCGGCGTGAGCGGTCGCATGGAGCGCTCTCAGGAGTGGAAGCCAAAATCAGGTGTGGAACAATCAGAGAAAAGGTATAATATAACCAAGTCACCAATTCTGCATTTATCACCACCCACTCCTGGTTTTGGCTCCCACTCCTGAGAAAATATCCTGACCGAATACTGGCCAAATACTGATAGTGGGGCCGTGACCTAAGGCCATGTTCACATATTCAGTATTTGGTCAGTATTTAACATCAGTATTTGCAAGTCAAGGAGTGGGTGATAAATACAGAAGTGGTGACGTGTTTCTATTATACTTTTCCTCTGATTGTTCCACTCCTGGTTTTGGATTACAAATACTGTTGTGAGATACTGACCAAATACTGAACGTGTGAACATGGCCTTATACTGTTTATTTTATTTCAATTGTCCATATATTGCTACTCTCCACTCTTGCTGATTGTTTTTCTAAACTAGACACCCTTTCAGACACACTTTTTATTACCCTTTTTTGGACAAGCGTTTTTTATGTTTTTTTGTTTATTTATTTAGACATTTTTACTTGTATTTCTATTGTTATTGTATATCTATGGAAAAACACATGAAAAAATTACCATGCATAAAGCATGAAATGTTCTGAAAAATTCCATTGACACACAAAAGACACCTATAGTGAATGAAAAGTGCCACATAAAAATTCATTGTAGTGACTGTTTTTTTTTTTACTGTCTACAGAAATAGCTAACATCTGAGGGTTTTTTTTCGAGAAAAAAATCGCTAAGGAACAAATCCCAGGAGAGAAACGCTGTAAAATGTGCTTTTTTTCCTAGCAACCCAAGGCTGTGTGCCCATGATCAGTTTTTGACGCTGCGTATTTTCATTACGTCAAAAACGCAGCGTCTTACAGTTCCAGCAAAATGGATGGGATTTATACGATATCATGCCCGCTGTGATTTTTTTATACTCAGTGTAAATTGACCTGCGGCGTGTTTTAAATGCACAACATGTCAATTTATCTTACGAGTACGTTGAGTTTAATGTGCAGATTTTTCCCATAGACTTACATTAAATGCAGAAATTCACACATGACTGTTTCAACAAAGTTTTGTCAAAGTCAAATATACCAGCAAGTATCAAAAACAAAGTAGCTTTATTTAAAACCTGACACGCCAACGAGAGACAAAAACACAGCGAATAAAAACACATGTAAAAAAAAAAGCACTCAAATGCAATGAAAAACGTGAGTAACATAATTTACTTAATAGGTGCAGAAATGCTGCAGAAAATCAAGAAAAACACACCAAAAACTTATCATGGGAACTTAACCTTAAACGAATAAGAATAGTGCATGTTGTGATTTTTGTGTGCATTGCACATATGTTAATATTAGTTAGTGTCCTGTCTCTAAACTGCGCATTGTGCTCGCAGCACAGTGACCAAAAATGTGTCTGTGTGAACAAGGTTTTATTCGTATGCTCTAGAACCAGTAAGAAAATAAGCGAATGAAAAACAATTGTACTAAACAAGGAGTGAACAGGTTTCCGAAAATTTGTATTTAGTAGGACGGACTATCATGTACCTTTCATTAGTTATAGTTTGTATAAGTCTGTTCCATTAGTTGTAGAAGAGACACTAATGAGGGGCAAAAATCAGATTTTATACTTACAGAACCAGTATGGCAGCTGGCGTGGCGCCACCTGGTGGTAAAACACGCCTTAATGATATTCTCTAAGAGCAGCTGCTCTCGCTGCATATTCTCAAGCGCAATGTCATCCATCCTGTAAATAAGCAGCGCTCCGCTATGTGTTATGCACCTGCAGCTATTGCTTTGTAGCTTCAGATGTTTACCTACAAGAGGGTTGTCATCCTGAATCACTGTAGTGTGGCTCATGAAATTCATCCCATCTTCCTGCTTCTTGTAGCCGGCTTCCTGTAGGACCTCTGCTAATTCTTCTCTAGGTTTTAATTCTTCACCTGCTCCTTTGCTGCATGTGTGATATAAAAAGCCCCGACAGGATTAGGTCAGCCCTATCAGTTTAGATAACGTGAAGTTGATTCTGCATGCATAACGATTGACCCTTTAACTGCTGGGTCCATACTGTGCTTCACGGATAAAACTATATCAGCATTTCATGTGGCAGTCTTACATCAAACCTGGAAAAGGTTACTAAAAATTAACATAAAGTGGGGGTCAAATGTGTTTGATAAAAGGGTCTTGCCAGCACTGTCTCTGCATATATAAATTCCAAGCTATATAAAAATATACATGGTATGGCTGAGTAGTCAAGAAAATATAAATTTATTCCATATGCCATTTTTAACACTGGTGGCTTCATATGCAGCAGAAGAGCCTTTAGCTCAAGAGCTCGGGGCGGCTGTGACCCTTCCACCCTGCATAGGATTTCTGATTGTAATTCTAGTTATTTATTTGAGAATATAGGAGTTACTCTGCAATTATATGTGTACTATGGGTTATTCATTTCATCTATTAGTCCTTGTGTAGCACCCCGAGGGCTCGGCTGCTACAGGGGTATTGCAATACTTCTCCCGTGGGGAGTAATCCCATACTTGGCTGCGCATACAACATCAGCCTCAGCGGTCTGCAGCGCAGCGGCGGTCCCCACTGACTGCAATCCACGGGTGGCTTAGTCGGACACTTGTTACAACATTAAGACTGCCACTGGTTTGACCACCCTGGGCACGGACCGGGTCAACGCCACAGAGACTACAACCCCCAGCGATCCGGCTCCGGGTATTCCCCGCACAACCCAGGCCCAGGGGGCGCGTTAACTTTTGGCGTAGTCGGCAGGATCTTTACCAACCCGCCACAAGCGGGTATTGCGTGCCTGAAGAAGATTGTACATGTACCTTGAAAAGAAGTCTCCCGCCATTTCCAGAAGTTTCCCGCCGTCCGGAGTCGTTTCTCGCCATCCGGAGCCGATTCCCGCCATCAGACGCTATCTTGGACCGTCTCCCGCCATCTTCATCCGTTTTTCCCGCCCTGGCAGAGCGGACGCCATTATGTGCGCACCAAAAGACAGCAGGAAGCCACCTCCCATCGTGGGCCAGGTCCCAGAATGGCGCCAAAGAAGGGGCCTGCCCCCAGCAACTATGAGTGCATCAGTGGAAATGTCCATCAACGTGGGGGGGCTGCCCCTAAGGGTGATTGTCAGCAGATGCCCCCAAGACCACCCCCCATGGGGGCGGATAGGAAAGAAAACTGTGGGGCCGGGCGCGGCCTGGATCAGTCTGGACCTGCTGCACCCGGAGATGGAGGGAGCATCGAACCCCACTAGCACCCTGGCCCGGCAGCACGAAAACAGCCAGCGGAGGACCCCGCAAGGACCGAGCAGCGCGCCTGCCGCTGAGCGCGGTGAAGAAGGACCGGCGGTGGCAGACGACGCCGCGGAGGAGGCCGTCAAGACCAAGGCAGGTAACGGGGACGACACCACCCCAAGCCCTGAGGCCGCAAGCCTGCCCCCACCCTCCGCTGCGGGACCCGAAGCCCCGGGGACCGTACCTGACACCACGCCTCCACCGCCGCCAGCTAGGCCTCAGGCTGCAAGCGTCGCTGACACGCCCCGCCCCGCGCTGTGCCCTCTGAACCCGGGCGCCGTAAAGCAGGAGACGTCACAGGCCGGGACGCAGGGCCTAGTACACACGGGCGCCGCTGCCCCACCAGCGCCCCCTACCGTGACTGTGCCATCCCCGGGCGCGACCATCAGACGACCACCGGCCTTGGCGCAAGGCCGAGTGCCCCCGGGCGCTGCTCCCCAAAGGGGGTCCCGTGCCATACCACCCCTGGGCGCGGATCTCTTCTCCCAGCATACGGGCCCAGATGGAATGCCCCTGGTGTGGCCGGCCGAACTGACCAGCGGTCAGCCCTGGAGAGTTCCACCCCCGCGCGAGCCTCTGATACCGGCTCCTAAGCCCGCGGAAGTCGCCCAGCCCGCACTACAAGAAACACAGGCGGACGCAGCTCGTCACCTGGATTGCTGCCGTCAACAGCTGGCCACCTTCGAAAGGGAGCGGAGGCAGAGGCGCATCAGGGAGGAGCGACTCCAAGCCCGCAGCGCGGAGCAGAAGAGGAGAGCCCGTCAGGACTCCCAAGCCATCCGCGGTCCCCGAGCCACCGGGACCGTAGTAAAGTTCCAGCTGGAGCACGACTGGGTTTCATAAGAGACCCAGAGGCTGACACCGACGTCTTCGTCACTAGAAGGGACATTGAAAGCCACTTGCCAGAGGGACATCACGGCCGTGACCTGTACCCCGGCGACGTGGTCACCTACACCCGGCACAAGGGCGCAAAGGGACTGTACGCCCTCCATGTCCACCATCTAACAGAGGAGGAACTGCGGTACCGCCCAGACACTGAGTACCCTGAGGGTCCGGACGGACCTGAAGACTACCCAGAGGAGCAAGGAGGACACCGTTACCAGTGAATGGTAAAATGGAACGGTATATAGTTACTTGTAAGGGTATAGAAACTGTTGCTGAAACTGTTGCTGAGTGGAGTGTGGTCCCCGTTGGGACTAATGTGGACTGTTATCTGTGTGCCCCTTATCCCTAACCAGGCTGAGGACTGTGAGCAGCCATTCCCCTATCCCCACTGGCCGAGGACTGAGAGCGGCCACCCTTGTAAATAGTTGCGCTTCTTAAAGCGCCCCCTACTGGTTTTATAAAAAAAAAAAAAAACTGCAACGTCTACCTCAAGATTAACTGGACTGTTGCACCTTTACCTGGTCGCAAGTTGCACGGCGGCCAGAACTCAAGAATGTGTTTTTGAAGAAAATGTTTTACTTGAAAATGTCTTATATTGGAAAGTTTAATTTGCTGCTAAAAGAGCCTATAGTATTTTCCATGTATGAAGAAAGTCTTATAATGTTTTATGAAAATGTAACCAGTAACGTTAAAAAGAGAAGAGTACCTCCCATAAAGGGATGAGTTAATAGTTAATGTCTTATATGCGAGTGCACTTTAAAAATTTGTATGTTTTAAATTGTTTTGCTCTTTTCCAGCCCGAGGACGTGCTGTGATTTACCAGGGGGGAATGTAGCACCCCGAGGGCTCGGCTGCTATAGGGGTATTGCACCTCAAACCAGAGGTGTGATATTCCACTCCCGGGTAAGGATGGAGTGTGGACCAGGACTCGTTAGGCTGCATGCACCACACACACCCCATTTCCGAGGGACAGCTCAACGGTGCTCCCACAGAAGTGCAGGGACGACAGCTTCTGTCCCTGGCTGGAGTGGGGAGGGGGAGGAAAACCCAGTGGAGTAGGAGCAGATAGGGGTGGGTCTCTGGGCATAGGTAGGAGCCCATTGGTTACTAGTCACCTGGGCTCGGGTGTTAGAAGGAGGTATATAAGTTGGGCACCATCTTAGAGTAGTCGGTTCAGTTCAGAGAGGAGTTCAGCCAGAGAGGGCTGACAGGGAGCTGTGGCTCAGTCTGGGCCCAGCTCCATGAGGCGGGCCTGGAGTAGAGGCCAGAAACAGCAGAGAGAACAGGAACAGAAGAGAAAGGAAACAAGGAACAGAACATTAAGAAAGGCCCAGAGACACGAGAGAAGAAGGAACCCCATAGGCCCAGGAGATTGCGGGTGAAGGGTTGGCAGAGCAGGGTACCGGAACCCAAATTGGTGGAGGCAACAGATTCCTCAGCCAAAGACCGGAGGTTGTGACCACATCTTGGTGCGACCCCTCACTACATCCACCAGGAAAGCATATCACATAGGGTCAGGGAAACTGGAGATAGGTTTCGCCAAGAGAAGGTCCGAGGAAGCTGGACAAAGGTTGGTCACTGGTGAGGACGGCCAGAGAAGGGAAGAGAAGGGAGCCCTGTGCCACGCTCTGGAATTGCCTGGGAGTTGGTCGAGCCCCTTGCCTGGTGGACGCAGCACGGCTGGGGCAGTCATCGCCTGCAGGATTGACACGAATAACAACTGTGAGTAAAGCATTGGAAACTGCAACCCCACGTCTCTGTGTTTCAGCACCGTCAGTACTGGGACGCTCACACCATCACTCCCATCATCCACACTAGCTGCCCTGAGGCAATACTTCTCCCGTGGGGAGTAATCTCATACTTGGCTGCGCATACAACATCAGCCTCAGAGGTCTGTAGCGCAGCGGCGGTCCCCACTGACCGCAATCCACGGGTGGCGTAGTCGGACACTTGTTGCAACATTAAGACTGCCACTGGTTTGACCACCCTGGGCATGGACCGGGTCAACGTCACGGAGACTACAACCCCCAGCAATCCGGCTCTGGGTATTCCCCGCACAACACAGGCCCAGGGGGCGCGTCACTTGCATTTTAAAGGGGTTTTCCAGGTTTAGGACAAAAGTCTGAAGTCACTCTATGTGACTGCAGTCTGACGAATTGTGACAGACTAAATCTCATCCACACACTGTAGAGAAAACTTTATTAGCCACTGTGCTAGCCACATTCATGCTAGTTATTTGTTTTTAGGGGTTGTTAACTACTGAACAATCTCTTATTAATAGAATTGTGGTGCAACATTTAAAAAAAAAAACTCTGTACTTACCTCTCAAACAGCTGCCATTCCTCCAATGTCCCCCGCTAGTCACATGACATAAACAATGACAAGTGACTGCTACAGTCAATAGATTAACAAGGGGGATACAAAGCTGAGATCCGAGAAACGTAACAGATCCAGGAGGTAAGTATAGAGATTTTTTTATTCTACATTGCACCAGGAGTCTATTAATAAGAGGTTATCCAGTTCGGGGCGTACCTAGAAATCATGGGGCCCCATAGCAGAAGTTCTAATTGGGGCCACCCCCCACCCCCCAACAAAAAGAAAAAAAAATTAAATAATTATCAGGGTCACAGAAGAGCATATCTCACATAACTTTCCATCCTTTACATAGAAATTTTCCTCATTCTGAAGTCCTAGATTCCTCTTTCATTGCCCTCATAAAAAGTATGATGCCAACAAAAGTGCCCCCCCTAAACACAGTATGATACCCCCATGGTGAATTCCGTTGCGTGCACACTATAATGACCTTACTGTACCCCACCTCAACTCCCAAGGCAAAGTATTGTGACCACAACACAGAATGATCCCCCAACTGTGACTCCCACACAGCCCTCCAAACAGTAAGATGGCCCCCACACAAACCTTCACACTGTATAATTGCTTGCACACAGTATAATCGCCCCACATAACCCTCCAAATATTATAATGGCCCCACATAGCCTTCTATATAGTATAATTAACCCCCCACGATCCTCCATGCAATAAAATGCACTCTCCATGGTCATCCATGCAATAAAATGCACCCCCATGGTCCTCCATGCAATAAAATGCACCCCCCCATGGTCCTCCATGCAATAAAATTCACACCCCACGGTCCTCCATGCAGTATAATGCACCCCCATGGTCCTCCATACAATATAATGCACCCCATAGTCCTCTATACAGTATAATGCACCCTCATGGTCCTCCACACAATATAATGTGGCCCCCATGCTCCTCCATAGAGCATAGTGCGGCCCTCATAGGGCATAGTGCAGCCCCCATAGGACTTAGTATGACCCCATAGGGCTTAGTGCGGCCCCCATAGGGCTTAGTGCAGCCACAGTCCTCCAGTAATATGGGCACCAAATTTAAACATATACCCGCTCCTCGTTCCCCCGCTGCTTCGGTCTCTGCAGTGCGTCTCTCTCATCAACTCCACGGTCTGACCCAGCGTAATGTGATAAAGTCATTGCGCTGCTGTGTCAGATGCAGAGGGGGAATGATGGGAGAGGGAGTGTCATATGACTCTCCCGTCCCCATCATTGCCTTCAACTGTATCGGCATCTGCCGATACAGTTGAATGCGGGTCGGGGGGGCAGCGCTGGCTTTGCGGGGGGAAAAATGCAGGAGGGGGCCCGATGCGGGTGCTGACATCGCCCCCCCCCCCCCCCCGGCTCACGGACCCCATAGCAGCTACGTGGCCTGCCGCCATTGGCGGTACACCACTGTATCCAGTAGTAAATAGAGCAAAATGGCTAAAAGGGAAAGTCCACTTTTTCAAATGCAAATGATGTCTGAAGTAAGGTTCCTGGCCGATGTCAGACTTAGGCATGTATGTCACTATACAAAAAATGTACATGGACCAATAATAGACTAAAGCTTCTGGTGTGATTTTCTGGAATACGTTTCATAAGTTTATATCTAGCTACTGCTTTGTGTGGGAATGTTAAATAATGTTTGTTTGTTTTTTCATAATGGAAGTCAATAGCAGAATGAGTTATGTGTGTACACCCTAAATGCTGAATAGGTCTGTGCATTTAGAGTCCAAGTGGATCGATATGCCCTCAGTGCTCTCCAAGATTAATTTGCATATGCCTTGTACACTAGAATTCTCATGACAACACATCAGATCCCTAAACAATGGTATCATTTTCAGAGGAGGACAAGCTCTTATACAGCCATGTCACTACTTCCCTATGTAGACACGTTCTGGCAGAATCCCACATATTCTGAGATTTGGACATATTTCACACAATTTTAATTGCACTTGATGTTTTATTCTCACTACCTTTGGCATTCCAAAGTTAGTTATATCATTCAGTAGCACTGGTGCAAATCAATTCGCAGGACCTGGTCAATCTGCCATGTAGTAAACTGGACTTTAAAAAACAAATGAAAAAATCTGATCAAATAAAAGGGTAAATAAAAAGTAATATAAAAATAGCCTTTTGGGGCTATAGATCAGTGCTGATGATGTGACGTTACCTTTTCCTTTTAGGCATATAAGGTCAGATTATAGGGCGGCCACATTGGGCACAAAGGTCTCAGAGGTGGGATGGGGGATCAACAATATGTTTTCTCCAGGGACCTTCACCAATCCTCATCCAACCCTATTGCTGGTTGCAGTTTGCTTTTGTCTTTTATGCTACAAGTTTTCTCAGATGTTTCCCAAAAGCTAAGCGTCTCTTTAATATTAAATTGGATGTTATTAAAAATATTTTTTTATTCCTTGTAAATGCTTCAATGGCGCTGGTATTCTTTGTATTTGTTACATTCTAAAAATAAGCAGATGCCCCACTCCTCTGTAGTCACTGATAATCGCTAAAGTCCCCGCTAGAGTAAAGGAGAACACAAATATTCAGTGTCACTGAGAGAGGAAAGCACTTTACTCTATGCAAAGTAGTTGTTATTAAGCATATCAATCAGACATACCCTCCCTGTCACAGATCGCTCTGTAAAAGCTTCCTTTTTATTCCCTTATAAATACCAATTCCAAATAACACGCTGCTAACGCAATTAATTCACTGCCATTAATAATGTTAGGACCCCACGGAGCGACGTTTCAAAACCACACTCTGCAGGGAATATACAAAATTCTCTAGAGATAAATGAAGTTACGACTGAGAGATAAGTCACATGTTTAGAGATAGATGGAAAAGAATATTTTCTGTAGAAATTGCTTCAGTGTGCAACTAAGCCTTTCGAAATCTGAGATTTCGGGGTATAGTTCTCCTAAAAAATGATAGCCCATGGTGAGAATTAAAGGTTTAGTTCACAAAACAATAATATTCCAATTTTATACTCGCATGGGATAGGTCACTTACCGTATATTTTTTTATTTTAAGCTTTTTAGCGTCAAGTGTATTTTCATTTTCTGCAAAATCAGATTTTGCTTTGAATGATTACATATCTCCTTTATATCTCCTTTTAAATTCAGTTTTGAATACAGATTTTATTTATTTTTAGATTCGCCTTATACTCAAGTTCTTTTTTGGACACATTTTTTGTTCTAGAAACAAGATACACTGAAACAGTAGTGATTTTTCTTACTAATTTTTTTTTTAATTGTAGGTTATATTTACAAATACACAAAAACTAGATAAGGATGGTTTTACATTTTTTGAAAATTAAAATTTTTATGTTAGTTTTTTCCTGGTAACTTTAGCTGTGCTTATTTATTTTTATTTTTTTTTAATGCTGTGGCCAGTTGTTAGCTGTAAATCAGGAGGAAGTCATGAAACTTTGTGCATTTTTTTAATATATTTGTGTCCATAGCATTTTTTTGCTAAGTCTGATATTATTCTCATTTTATAACATAGGCTACGCTACAGAAATTCCTAACTGCCACCGAAAAATGTGCTTTGGTTTGTGGTACATTGGTGGTGTTTTATGTAATTTGTGTTGTCCTTTCAAAATGCAGCAACTTTTTCTGCCATTTTTCATACAGGCTTCCCTCCTAGGGCTTGAAATTTCTCAGAAAAAAACCACCAAGAACAACTGTAACAAACTGCAATAAAAGGATTTGAAATGCATGGTGTTTTTTTCCAGAATTTTGTAAATTCCTCACCTGAGCTTCCATGTATCTGCAGTACATGATAGGTAGTATCTATCAATTAAAAAAGTTTAAATAATAGGTACTCTTTAATAAAAGTTTTGTTGTTGATTTGCTCTAAATTTCTGGTTTGTGCAAATTCATTTTTTTTTGTTTTTTTGTTCTGGTGTATATCTCATACAAACACGTTTTAATGCAGCGTAAGGCCTCCATTCAGATATCAATATTGCACGTATATGTGCTATTGATATTTTTCATGGATATAACACGTACTCATTATAGTCTATGGGGCTATTCACATGTCTGTATTTTTTCAAGGACTATGTGCCCATGCAAAGCTCACAAAGACATGGCAGTTTTTTTCCAAAAGCACAGATGAAAAGTGTCAATATAATTCTATGGTCCGTGAAAAACATGGAAAGTACACAGATGGCATCCATGAAACACTTGTAACGCAGGTACTGGGATGCAACTCACATAGGACACAAAGCAAGAACAGCCAATGAACGGTAAATTAATGGCAAATTAACAATGAACTAAATAACGATAAGGCAGATTTAGCAATGCAAGTTATTCTCTATTTAATACTAATGTCCCTTCTACAACGGTGGTACACTCGTTCCTGGGGATTACCACATGAGTCCTTCCTGTGGGTCTGACCCTAGTGGGGGTCACGCTTTTCCTTGCTAGTCCGCAAGTCTCTTTGACGCAATTTAATAAAGCACGTTGAGCCTCCCATGCAACAACCGGCTCCCTCCCAAATGTTGCCCTAATCCCGGCCAACCCCGGTACCATCTGTTAGAGCTGGAAGCAACGGCCCTGCTCACTTGCGCTGCCCCTCTGCAGTTGCAGGTGTGCCTCTCCCATCGTAGTCTCCTCGCGGATCTTCTCGGCTTGACTGTTGATGTAAGTCTCTTAGGCTTGGGGTGGAAAGGACTAGGCCCCGGCTCTTGACAGGCGACATTGGGTCTCTGAGGCTTGACCAGCATAGGGCGCGGATCCTGGCCCTGACCGGCGTAATTGGAACTCTGAGTCCTTCTGAGGGTAATCTGAGCCTTGTCAGGTGGTGACCAGCACCTTGGTGGCATAGACTTACCACTGAGGCCTGTCATGCTGGCCTTCGCGCCATCCCTGGACCGCGTCTGCTTCGCTCTTCTTCCTGGCGTCAAATCTGCCTGTGGTTTGGCGTGCAGGGCTTTTATATCAAGGAAGTCTATCATGCGGGTCACCTGATCAAGTCCAGCACACAAAGTTGCTCCCCCTTGTAACGGGTCTGGGAGGCGGAACCTCTGAGCTACTATACAAGGGGGCAGTCCTTGTAAGGGAGCGGGTGGCGACCAGGCAGGCAATCACAGCAGGTGACCGGGACAGTCTCTGGAAGAACGGGCAGGAGATCACGGCAAGTGACTGGGGCAGTCTCTGGGTGAACGGGCAGGTGGTCACGGCAAGTGACCGGGGCAGTCTCTGGGTAAAGGGTTGGTACGACCTGTGGCGGCTGATGGTAGACTTGAGCTCCCAGGTGAGCAGGCGAGAGTCTCTGGATAAACGGGTGGTCACAGCATGTGACGGCGGAGCCTCCAGGAAGACCAACAGACAGGCGGCAGATGAGCGCTCCCAGGAGAGCGGGCAGAAGTCTCTGGACAGGCGGGTGGTCACAGCACGTGACGGCAGAGCCTCCAGGTAGGCTAGCAGACAGGCAGCAGATGAGCGCTCCCAGATGAGCGAGCAGGAGTCACTGGACAGGCAGGTGGTCACAGCATGTGACGGCGGAGCCTCCAGGTAGACTAGCAGGCAGGTAGCAGGTGAGCGCTCCCAGGTGAGCGGGCAAGCTGTTCCATAGACAGACTGACGGGAGTAGGAAGGCAGACTGTCGGACCTCAGGCAAGCAGGCAGGTAGCAGATAATCAGGCAGGAATCTGGCAGGTAACTGGCAGGTAACTGGCAGGTAACTGGCAACGGGACCTGAGGGCTGAAGCAGAGTAGTGAACAGTGCAACAACATTGCTCGGGCACCTCCATTTTGGAGGAGGTGCCTTATATATGGTAAAGTCCTCCGGCCATTGGCCGGGGACTCCTTAGGACGGCGCGCGCGGCCCCTTTAAGAGGGAGGGAGGGCGCGCGCGCGCGCCCTAAGCACAGTGGCCGGGAAGGACCGCGCGCTGCCAGCAGAGCGGGAGAGGGACGCCGGGCACGGAGCAGAGCGGTGAGGGGAACAGCGTCCCTGCCTAGCAAAGGGCAGGGACGCCGGCACTACACCCCTGTAATTCTTCCAGTAAAAATTGGTTCCACCTGATTTTGCCTGGCCAGCAGATGGCGGTCTTTCTCCACTACTGTCACCTCCCGCAAGGGCTCTTGAGAGGTATCACTGCTTCCTCTTACACACTGATGACGCATGGATCCAAAACAATGATGACACCAGTGTCTTTTTTTGTGTACATGAAAAATACTAACAAATGAATGAGGCCTTATGACAGTCTGCAGTCTGTTATCAAGCTAAAGCCTCAGGTAGCTGTAAGGCAGGAGTCACATGTACAGTTTTGATTTTTTTTTTTGGGGTGATTAAATACAAAAGACAGAAGGTATACAATTTCATCCTTGTCCCTCCTCTTGGATTCACTCATAACTTATACTTAAAATATTAATAATTGAACTATATCAAGAGCTGCATGTTTGAATTCTGCCTTTTTGTGTCAGTAGGGGTAGGGTAAGGGCAACTGTTCGGTCAGTACATACAAAGAAAAAGTAATAACACTTTTTGCATGAATTATACTGTGTTCTTATTGGGAATCAAGTCCCAAATGTAGACAAACACAATCTAACTAAGGTAATAATAGTCAGCATTGGAGGCCCCGTCCTGCATCCATGGAAAACCAAATGACGCTCTACCCAGTTAGACTTTGTATCATACATGAACAGAGGTTTTGCAGTTTGTTGAAGCTTCAGTTTGTCTTTTTGCAGTTACCCTCAGGCTATTTCTCACCTTTTTCAGATTTGCCTGTGCTTGTAAAGTTATTTAATAAGACATCCATCCACTCCTAGGGAGAGTAGCAATAGTCCTTTTCTTCAATTGTAGACAATTTGTCTAATTGAAGTTCAAAGGGGTTGTCTGGACATCTTATATTGATGACCTATCCTATTCTCTTGTCGAGGAGTTCTTCTGCTGTTCTCCGCAGCATCCACTATACAGTATATTGAATGGAGCTGTGCTTTTCAAAGTTTACATGAGACTAGCACTGGATCTGGTAGCTAATCTTCAGGAATGCTGGGCTTCTGATGCCACAATCTTATATCTATAATCTTTCCCTAGAATAGACCATGAATATAAGATACACATATGTCCATTTCAATATACAGGTAGGTATAGGAATTTTTTTTCGTCTTTTCCAGCTTTATGTGTCTGTATTACACATCTGTGGTCTTCTGAAAGCTGTTTCTTTTGAGGCATGGTTCAAATAAACGATATTTCATGAAAATGATCAGTAACCGCACAGTGGCTTTGTGTGCCATTATTTAAGGTCAAAAGTGTCCAATTTATTCTCTTGCTTTATTTATGCTGCTCCTGAGTATTTTTTTTAATCCACCATATGGTTCCAGGGATATAGGCCTTTGTATTTCATGCTAACTTTTATGGTAAGTACAAAGGGGTGTGGTTCAAAGGTGAAACCTAAAGTCACGCCCCCAGAGAATCCCGTGAGCCATGCCCCCTTGTAAAGACTACAAAAACTATCACTAAATAAGGCCCATATCTCTGGAACCATATGATTTAAAAAAAATAAAATTGAAATACTCAGGGAAACAGCATAAATAAAATAAGAGCAAAAACTGGCCACTTAACCTTGCGTCAATGGGCAAAACAGTTAAAATCTCACCTCTTTAATTAAAACACCATTTGCCATTCGGAGAAGTCATACACAAAGGTTCACTTTTCACATTTTCTCCCAGCATTGTCAATGTACTCAATAAAAGGCACAAACTGCATAACCATTTTCATGGTTTGTTATTAGTATACTAGGGTATGTTCACATGTTGCATTTTTGATAAATTTTTCATAAAAACGCAATAAAAATTACGCACGTTTTTGTTTTGCTTTTTTTTCTGCAGTTTTTGATACATTGTTTTATTTTTTGTACTATGCCATTTTCCACTTGATTGGTAAAAACTGCAGTAAAAACATTGAAATATTTGACATTCGCCATTTTTTTAAAATGCAGAACAAATGCATAGTGGGAATGAGATTTTAGAAATCTCATTTGTTTTACTGTTTCTGTAAAACATTGCGTTTTTTTTTTTTGCATGAAACACGTGTAAAAAAAAACGAATAAAACGCTATGTGTGAACATATTGTGAACGTTTTGTGTTTATCTTATCTACAATTGTGGCCAAGGCCGGGTTCACGCGAGCATATGCAAAAGCATCCGCTTTACGTCCAGAGAAAACTGACGATGTTTTATCCGTATTGTCATCTGTATGCAATCCGTATGTCATCAGTGTCTGTTTTTTTTAGGTCCAAATGCGATCTCTATGTTTTCTGCATCTTTATGCCATCATTTTTTTACATAAGCAATTTAATAAATGATAAAGGAAAAATACAGTTTCCTATCTTTATAATTGTAATGTATCCGTAAAAAAACACATTAGATACAGATGCATTATTATGCACCTTTTGATTTACAATGGTCGAGTCTGATCCAGAATATGGATCAAAGTAGTGCATTTTGCAATTTTGTTCATTCAGACCATCGGTCCGAGTGTAAAAACGTTGTAAAAACTATCCAATTGACTTGCATTAGTCCTAAATGTGACTTTCAAATTTACATTGACTTGCGTTGCTCCTAAAAAGCTAACAGTTTTGCAAACGGTCAGCACACGGACAGCACAATACATACACGTGAATCAGCCTTTGTGGTGATTTTGATAACAATCAGACCTTATTTTATTAGTTATTAATGCATAAAAATACAGTAGTTAACTCCAAGACTCACTGACTTTTCTTGCATCTGTAGCTAAGTATTTAGGTCAACCTTACCCATTGCTAGGGGAGAAAACTCAAATGTTGTGTGTAAACTTGGGACCTAAAGAGGATTGCTGGTAGGACAAAGGTTCCCTCAACACCATTCGGCTTATATTAGAAGGCCGACGGGGAGAAGCTGCCATACGTGCTTATTTCTGTAACTCCCATTGACTATAATGGAAAAAAACAGCTCTCTACTTTGTTTTCTCCTACATTTTACCTCTACGCACTGTCTCCTCTTGCCAAATGGGAAAGTCATCAGAGGTGGGAACATAATCTATTGATACAAACTCCAAAAGTGGTTATCTAGGACTATTTTTTTTTACTATGGGCCAAAAAACTAACAGGCAGGTAGTTGCTAACTACCTGACTGTTCTACCAAGTGCCGGCACAGAGTTGTTCTTGACTGCTTCTGCCGGTGATTCAGCTGCTTGACGTCAATAGATTAGCTCTTCCTCTTCCAGGCTGCTCTGTTGATAGGGCATGACTACTGACGTCATGCTGACTGACAGCTGGCTCTCCGCAGTTAGGTAGCAGGGAGCCGGCTGTCAATTATCATGACATTGGCAGTCACGCCACGTCAACATAGAAGAGAAGACGCTGTTCTGTCGACGTGACGTCAGCAGAAGTCGCTGAATCCACGTCAGGAACAGTCTATGACCGCTCTGTGCTGGCAGAAATCGGCACCAGGCTGAACAAATAGGTAGGTAACAACTACCTGTCTGTTAGTTTTTAGGTAGTTAAAAAAATAGTCCTGGATAACGCCTTTAAGACAACTGAGTATATGTCCTAAATAATTAGCAGTTACAATTATTTAAAAACTTGAAAACAGCCATCACATGATATTATTCTAAGGATTAAATATACAGATATGTAATTTTATGCTATTACAGTAGGGTAAGTAAATCCATAGTGTAAAGCAGGTGAAAACCTTTTCTTATGGGGTCAATCTGTAACAGAATTAAAGTGTTAATCACTGAAAGCTAATGAGTTAAGACTTGGCAATTATTGCACGCTGGAAAGCAATCACCCATTCTGGAGGTTGTTTTCGAATGTGTTTTTATCTTAGTAGAGAATATTGGAAAACCATAACTTTTGCTCAATGTAAGGAAATAAAAGAGTCTGATGTGTCTGATAATTTTGTTTCGCTTGACTGGGCAAATGTTAGTAAATTTTATTATTGTCCTACCTCAAGATATTCAAGTTAATAAGAATTTCAGCCCTGTGTTCTCATCTGAACGTCATGTTCCAACTTGCTTGTTATAATCCAACATTATTAATAACAATGCATAAAAGATAGCAGGCTGTAAATCTTCCAGGCTTGTTCTCTCCATCAAACAGGAAAGATATATGTCTGAGTGAAATACACCTGCACTATACAAATGACAACTGAAATATTGCCATATATTAAATCAGAAAACATTAACTATACTTGAGAAAGAAGAAACAAAAAACTGACCAGCACTTCCTAACATAATGATGCATTTATGAACAGCTATAAGCTTGTATGACAGCTAGTGTTGAGAAATACCTTCCGATATCGGGAAATATCGGATCGGATTGGATCGGACCGATACCGAAAAAGTATCGGATATCGCCGATTCCGATACCGGAAACCAATGCAAGTCAATGTGACAGAAATATCGGAATGAAAATAAACCCTTTCTTTCCTTGTAGGTTAATTCTACATGAAGGAAAACAATAGAATAATCTAGAATGTATTGGGGGAGGTGGGGGAGACAATAAAGGCATAGAGGTTTAGCCCAATCAAATGGAATAGCAGGAATTAATATTTTTTTTAAGACGTTCTGAGTTACGGAAATATTGACTATGTTAAGTATTTTTATATTTTGTCAGATATTTATGTTTCACTACTTCCATGCTCTTCACCTTCTTTTTTACTTCTCCCACACTTTCTCCTTCATCATCCTCAGCATCTTTTTCATCCACTTCTTCTTCACCTTCTTCATCTTCTTCTTCTTCACCTTCTTCGTATTATTCTTTTTTTTTCATTCTTCATATTCTACTTCTTCATCTTCTTCATATTCTTCTTCTTCATCATATTCTTATTTGTGACAGCCATTCCTGTAGTTATCTATAAAAGGTTGGACATTACACCTTTCGTTCTGCCCGTCACAAAAGATTTACAACAGGATTTGTCCGCGTTCAGTTTGGCCTGCAGCAGCAGGTCTTTTCCAGGGGCACCACGAGGAGGAACGGACTCACCCCCATACACTGCTTAGTCATCTTCTGCTTATAATTTAGATATTATCTTTTGCTCTGATTTTTAGTCTTATGCTTAATGTTCTTCCGCTTTTTGTTCTGCAGCTTCTTGTATTTCTGCTTCTTGGTTTTCTGTCTCTTGTTCTTCTGTATCTTGGTGCTTGTCTTCTCTTCTTTGTTCTCTTGGTCAACTTCTTCAGGGTCATCTTCTTGGTCTTCTTCGGGGTGGTCTTCAGGGACGTCTTCATCGGGGGTCCTCGTCTTCGGGGTCCTCGTCTTCTTCGGGTTGGTCTTCTGGGTCCTCGTCTTCGGGGTCCTCGTCTTCTTCGGGGTGGTCTTCAGGGTCCTCATCTTCTTCGGGGTGGTCTTCAGGGTCCTCGTCTTCTTCGGGGTGGTCTTCAGGGTCCTCGTCTTCAGGGTCGTCGTCTTAGGGGTCCTCGTCTTCTTAGGGTTGGTCTTCAGGGTCCTCGTCAGGGAGATCCAGAGTGATTACCAAGAACCATTTCAAAAAGCTTGAACTTGGAAATGTAACAGAAGGTACAAGAAAGCTGAGGAACTACCGAGAACCAGCTGACGGTACTGGAACCCGGATGGGTAGTAGAAGGTACAAGAGTCAATGGAACTGCCGAAGACCAGCTGATGGTACTGGAACTCGGTTACTAAGCAGGAGGTACCTGTTCCAGAAAGCACTGCCAAGGACCAGCAGACGTTGGTGGAACTTGGATACCGAGAAGGAGGCACCTAATCCAAAGGCACTGCCGAGAACCAGCTGACGGTACTGGAACCCGGATGGGTAGCAGAAGGTACCCATGTAAAAAAAAGTTCAAGGCCGCGAGCCGGCCGCAGTTACCAAAACCCACAGTCCTACAGGGGGTGCTTGTCCTATTGGCACTATGGAACCAGCCTTCATTGCCAGATCCCGCAGCCCACATAGGAGTCACCTAAACTGCAGGCACCATAGAGTCGGCTAACCCGACCGCAACACGACAGGACAACGCATTGGAGGCAAAGTGACGTTGACACTACCCGGAAACAGCTGGCATGCTGGAACCAGGCTGGGCAGGAGGGAGTACCCATGCCAAAGTCACTGCCGAGAACCAGCTGACGGTACTGGAACCCGGATGGGTAGTAGAAGGTACAAGAGCAAATGGAACGAGCGAGGACCAGCTGACGGTACTGGAACCCGGATGGGTAGCAGAAGGTACAAGAGCCAATGGAACTGCCGAAGACCAGCTGACGGTACTGGAACTCGGTTACTAAGCAGGAGGTACCTGTGCCAGAAAGCACTACCAAGGACCAGCAGACGTTGGTGGAACTTGGATACCGAGAAGGAGGCACCTAATCCAAAGGCACTGCCGAGAACCAGCTGACGGTACTGGAACCCGGATGGGTAGCAGAAGGTACCCATGTAAAAAAAAAGTTCAAGGCCGCGAGCCGGCCGCAGTTACCAAAACCCACAGTCCTACAGGGGGTGCTTGTCCTATTGGCACTATGGAACCAGCCTTCATTGCCAGATCCCGCAGCCCACATAGGAGTCACCTAAACTGCAGGCACCATAGAGTCGGCTAACCCGACCGCAACACGACAGGACAACGCATTGGAGGCAAAGTGACGTTGACACTACCCGGAAACAGCTGGCGTGCTGGAACCAGGCTGGGCAGGAGGGAGTACCCGTGCCAAAGTCACTGCCGAGAACCAGCTGACGGTACTGGAACCCGGATGGGTAGTAGAAGGTACAAGAGCAAACGGAACGACCGAGGACCAGCTGACGGTACTGGAACCCGGATGGGTAGCAGAAGGTACAAGAGCCAATGGAACTGCCGAAGACCAGCTGACGGTACTGGAACTCGGTTACTAAGCAGGAGGTACCTGTGCCAGAAAGCACTACCAAGGACCAGCAGACGTTGGTGGAACTTGGATACCGAGAAGGAGGCACCTAATCCAAAGGCACTGCCGAGATCCAGCTGACGGTACTGGAACCCGGATGGGTAGCAGAAGGTATCCATGTAAAAAAAAGTTCAAGGCCGCGAGCCGGCCGCAGTTACCAAAACCCACAGTCCTACAGGGGGTGCTTGTCCTATTGGCACTATGGAACCAGCCTTCATTGCCAGATCCCGCAGCCCACATAGGAGTCACCTAAACTGCAGGCACCATAGAGTCGGCTAACCCGACCGCAACACGACAGGACAACGCATTGGAGGCAAAGTGACGTTGACACTACCCGGAAACAGCTGGCGTGCTGGAACCAGGCTGGGCAGGAGGGAGTACCCGTGCCAAAGTCACTGCCGAGAACCAGCTGACGGTACTGGAACCCGGATGGGTAGTAGAAGGTACAAGAGCAAATGGAACTACCGAGGACCAGCTGACGTTACTGGAACCCGGATGGGTAGCAGAAGGTACAAGAGCCAATGGAACTGCCGAAGACCAGCTGACGGTACTGGAACTCGGTTACTAAGCAGGAGGTACCTGTGCCAGAAAGCACTACCAAGGACCAGCAGACGTTGGTGGAACTTGGATACCGAGAAGGAGGCACCTAATCCAAAGGCACTGCCGAGAACCAGCTGACGGTACTGGAACCCGGATGGGTAGCAGAAGGTACCCATGTAAAAAAAAGTTCAAGGCCGCGAGCCGGCCGCAGTTACCAAAACCCACAGTCCTACAGGGGGTGCTTGTCCTATTGGCACTATGGAACCAGCCTTCATTGCCAGATCCCGCAGCCCACATAGGAGTCACCTAAACTGCAGGCACCATAGAGTCGGCTAACCCGACCGCAACACGACAGGACAACGCATTGGAGGCAAAGTGACGTTGACACTACCCGGAAACAGCTGGCGTGCTGGAACCAGGCTGGGCAGGAGGGAGTACCCGTGCCAAAGTCACTGCCGAGAACCAGCTGACGGTACTGGAACCCGGATGGGTAGTAGAAGGTACAAGAGCAAATGGAACGACCGAGGACCAGCTGACGTTACTGGAACCCGGATGGGTAGCAGAAGGTACAAGAGCCAATGGAACTGCCGAAGACCAGCTGACGGTACTGGAACTCGGTTACTAAGCAGGAGGTACCTGTGCCAGAAAGCACTACCAAGGACCAGCAGACGTTGGTGGAACTTGGATACCGAGAAGGAGGCACCTAATCCAAAGGCACTGCCGAGAACCAGCTGACGGTACTGGAACCCGGATGGGTAGCAGAAGGTACCCATGTAAAAAAAAGTTCAAGGCCGCGAGCCGGCCGCAGTTACCAAAACCCACAGTCCTACAGGGGGTGCTTGTCCTATTGGCACTATGGAACCAGCCTTCATTGCCAGATCCCGCAGCCCTCATTGGAATCACCTAAACTGCAGGCACCATAGAGTCGGCTAACCCGACCGCAACACGACAGGACAACGCATTGGAGGCAAAGTGACGTTGACAGTACCCGGAAACAGCTGGCGTGCTGGAACCAGGCTGGGCAGGAGGGAGTACCCGTGCCAAAGACACTGCCGAGAACCAGCTGACGGTACTGGAACCCGGATGGGTAGTAGAAGGTACAAGAGCCAATGGAACAGCCGAAGACCAGCTGACGGTACTGGAACTCGGTTACTAAGCAGGAGGTACCTGTGCCAGAAAGCACTACCAAGGACCAGCAGACGTTGGTGGAACTTGGATACCGAGAAGGAGGCACCTAATCCAAAGGCACTGCCGAGAACCAGCTGACGGTACTGGAACCCGGATGGGTAGCAGAAGGTACCCATGTAAAAAAAAGTTCAAGGCCGCGAGCCGGCCGCAGTTACCAAAACCCACAGTCCTACAGGGGGTGCTTGTCCTATTGGCACTATGGAACCAGCCTTCATTGCCAGATCCCGCAGCCCACATAGGAGTCACCTAAACTGCAGGCACCATAGAGTCGGCTAACCCGACCGCAACACGACAGGACAACGCATTGGAGGCAAAGTGACGTTGACACTACCCGGAAACAGCTGGCGTGCTGGAACCAGGCTGGGCAGGAGGGAGTACCCATGAAAAAGACACTGCCGAGAACCAGCTGACGGTACTGGAACCTGGATGGGTAGTAGAAGGTACAAGAGCCAATGGAACTGCCGAAGACCAGCTGACGGTACTGGAACTCGGTTACTAAGCAGGAGGTACCTGTGCCAGAAAGCACTACCAAGGACCAGCAGACGTTGGTGGAACTTGGATACCGAGAAGGAGGCACCTAATCCAAAGGCACTGCCGAGAACCAACTGATGGTACTGGAACCCGGATGGGTAGCAGAAGGTACCCATGTAAAAAAAGTTCAAGGCCGCGAGCCGGCCGCAGTTACCAAAACCCACAGTCCTACAGGGGGTGCTTGTCCTATTGGCACTATGGAACCAGCCTTCATTGCCAGATCCCGCAGCCCACATAGGAGTCACCTAAACTGCAGGCACCATAGAGTCGGCTAACCCGACGGCAACACGACAGGACAACGCATTGGAGACAAAGTGACGTTGACACTACCCGGAAACAGCTGGCGTGCTGGAACCAGGCTGGGCAGGAGGGAGTACCCGTGCCAAAGTCACTGCCGAGAACCAGCTGACGGTACTGGAACCCGGATGGGTAGTAGAAGGTACAAGAGCAAATGGAACTACCGAGGACCAGCTGACGGTACTGGAACCCGGATGGGTAGCAGAAGGTACAAGAGCCAATGGAACTGCCGAAGTCCAGCTGACGGTACTGGAACTCGGTTACTAAGCAGGAGGTACCTGTGCCAGAAAGCACTACCAAGAACCAGCAGACGTTGGTGGAACTTGGATACCGAGAAGGAGGCACCTAATCCAAAGGCACTGCCGAGAACCAGCTGATGGTACTGGAACCCTGATGCGTAGTAGAAGGTACAAGAGCAAATGGAACTACCGAGGACCAGCTGACGGTACTGGAACCCGGATGGGTAGCAGAAGGTACAAGAGCCAATGGAACTGCCGAAGACCAGCTGACGGTACTGGAACTCGGTTACTAAGCAGGAGGTACCTGTGCCAGAAAGCACTACCAAGGACCAGCAGACGTTGGTGGAACTTGGATACCGAGAAGGAGGCACCTAATCCAAAAGCACTGCCGAGAACCAGCTGACGGTACTGGAACCCGGATGGGTAGCAGAAGGTACCCATGTAAAAAAAAGTTCAAGGCCGCGAGCCGGCCGCAGTTACCAAAACCCACAGTCCTACAGGGGGTGCTTGTCCTATTGGCACTATGGAACCAGCCTTCATTGCCAGATCCCGCAGCCCACATAGGAGTCACCTAAACTGCAGGCACCATAGAGTCGGCTAACCCGACCGCAACACGACAGGACAACGCATTGGAGGCAAAGTGACGTTGACACTACCCGGAAACAGCTGGCGTGCTGGAACCAGGCTGGGCAGGAGGGAGTACCCGTGCCAAAGTCACTGCCGAGAACCAGCTGACGGTACTGGAACCCGGATGGGTAGTAGAAGGTACAAGAGCCAATGGAACTGCCGAAGACCAGCTGACGGTACTGGAAGTCGGTTACTAAGCAGGAGGTACCTGTGCCAGAAAGCACTACCAAGGACCAGTAGACGTTGGTGGAACTTGGATACCGAGAAGGAGGCACCTAATCGAAAGGCACTGCCGAGAACCAGCCTGACGGTACTGGAACCCGGATGGGTAGCAGAAGGTACACATGTAAAAAAAGTTCAAGGCCGCGAGCCGGCCGCAGTTACCAAAAACCACAGTCCTACAGGGGGTGCTTGTCCTATTGGCTGTAACGGGTCTGGTAGGCGGAACCTCTGAGCTACTATACAAGGGGGCGGTCCTTGTAAGGGAGCGGGTGGCGACCAGGGAAGACGGGTAGGCAGTCACAGCAGGTGACCGGGACAGTCTCTGGGTGAACGGGCAGGAGGTCACGGCAAGTGACCGGGACAGTCTCTGGGTAAACGGGCAGGAGGTCACAGCAAGTGACTGGGGCAGTCTCTGGGTGAACGGGCAGGAGGTCACAGCAAGTGACCGGGGCAGTCTCTGGGTGAACGGGCAGGAGGTCACAGCAAGTGACTGGGGCAGTCTCTGGGTGAACGGGCAGGAGGTCACAGCAAGTGACCGGGGCAGTCTCTGGGTGAACGGGCAGGAGGTCACAGCAAGTGACCGGGACAGTCTCTGAGTATAGGGTAGGTACGACCTGTGATGGCTGAGCCTCCAGGTAGGCTAGCAGGCGGATGACAGATGAGTGCTCCCAGGTGAGCAGGCGAGAGTCTCTGGAAAAGCAGGTGGTCACAGCACGTGACGGCAGAGCCTCCAGGTAGGCAGGCAGGCAGGTAGCGGAGGAGCGCTCCCAGGTGAGCGGGCAGGAGTCTCTGGAATAGCAGGTGGTCACAGCACGTGACGGCGGAGCCTCCAGGTAGGCAAGCAGTCAGGTAGCGGAGGAGCGCTCCCAGGTGAGCGGGCAAGAGTCTCTGGAATAGCAGGTGGTCACAGCACGTGACGGCGGAGCCTCCAGGCAGGCTAGCAGGCAGGTAGCAGAGGAGCGCTCCCAGGTGAGCGGGCAAGCTGGTCCATAGACAGACTGACAGGAGTAGGAAGGCAGACCGTCGGACCTCAGGCTAGCAAGCAGGTAGCAGGAATATCAGGCAGGAAACAGACAGCAAACTGGCAGGACTCTGGCAGGAATCAGGCAGGTAACTGGCAACGGGACCTGAGGGCTGAAGCAGAGTAGTGAACAGTGCAACAACATTGCTCGGGCACCTCCATTTTGGAGGAGGTGCCTTATATATGGTGAAGTCCTCCGGCCATTGGCCGGGGACTCCTTAGGACGGCGCGCGCGGCCCCTTTAAGAGGGAGGGAGCGCGCGCGCCCTAAGCACAGTGGCCGGGAAGGAGCGCGCGCTGCCAGCAGAGCGGGAGGGGGACGCCGGGCTCGGAGCAGAGAGGTGAGGGGAACAGCGTCCCTGCCTAGCAGAGGGCAGGGACGCCGACGCTACAGTACCCCCCCCTTTAGGCCCCCCCTTTTTTAGGCCAGACAGAAATTTAGCAAGGATGAGAGGGGCATGGATGTTCTCCCGGGGCTCCCACGTTCTCTCTTCAGGACCAAACCCCTTCCAATCTACTAGAAAAAAGGTCTTCCCTCTTACCCTTTTGGTGGCCAGAATGTTCTCTACCTCAAATTTGTTTTCATCGGAAACCGGAGCAGGAGGCGTGCCTGTAGACTTGGAAAAAGAGTTAAGTACCACGGGTTTGAGGAGAGATACATGGAAGGAGTTAGGGATCCGCAAGTTGGCCGGGAGTTTCAATTTATAGGCCACCGGGTTGATCTGACTGATGACCTCCAGAGGACCGATGAACCGAGGCCCTAACTTATAGGAAGGAATCTTGAGCCGGACATACTTGGACGAGAGCCAGACCTTATCCCCTGGACGGAATTGAGGAGGATCCAGACGTTTTTTGTCAGCATGTCTTTTCATACGCTCGGATGACAGAAGGAGTGCGGACCGGGTACTCTCCCATGTGGAGGAAAATTTGTTAACAAGAGATTCCGCAGCCGGATTGTCCACCGAGGTGGAGACGGGAAGCGGGATCCGAGGATGCTCACCGAAGACTACAAAAAACGGGGATTTGGAGGAAGATTCGCTCTCGTGATTGTTGTACGAGAATTCGGCCCATGGCAGGAGATCCACCCAGTCAGAATGGTGGGCATTAACGAAGTGCCGGAGGTAACTGGTCAGGATCTGATTGATCCGCTCCACTTGACCATTAGACTGTGGGTGGTAAGCGGAGGAGAAGTCCAGGGTGACGTCTAGCAATTTACAAGTGGCTCTCCAGAAACGACAAGTGAACTGTACCCCACGATCCGACACGATGTGACGGGGCAGGCCATGAAGACGGAAGATGTGGCGGATAAAGTCTTTAGCCAGCTCGGGTGCAGACGGGAGGCCTGGCAGGGGAATGAAGTGAGCCATCTTGGAAAAGCGGTCAGCGACCACCCAAATGACCGTACAACCGGCAGAGACGGGAAGATCAGTTATGAAGTCCATCGCTATATGCTGCCAGGGGGCAGCAGGTACTGGCAGAGGAAGGAGGCGACCGGCTGGCAGGTGTCTCGGAACTTTGTTGCGGGCACAGGACACACAGGCAGAAACAAAGTCTATTACATCCTTGCGCAGGTTAGGCCACCAGTAGTGCCGGGAAATAAGCTGGAGGGTCTTTTTCTGACCAGCGTGGCCAGCTAGTTTAGACGAATGACCCCAGTGTAGGATCTTCTCCCGATCAGGTACCGATACGAACGTCTTACCGGGAGGGAGACGATTTAGACTCACGGGAGCCACCTGCATTACTCTGGCGGGATCGATGATGTGTTTAGGTTCCTCCTCGAGATCAGATACCAGAAAGGATCGGGACAAGACGTCTGCTTTGATGTTCTTGTCAGCCGGGCGAAAATGTAGAACAAAATCAAAGCGAGCAAAAAACAAGGACCACCGGGCTTGGCGCGGATTAAGTCTCTGGGCATGCTGGAGATAAGCCAAGTTCTTGTGGTCAGTGTAAATTATTACCGGATGAAGAGCCCCCTCGAGTAGGTAACGCCACTCCTGCAATGCCAGCTTCATGGCCAATAACTCTCGGTCTCCTATGGAATAATTGCGTTCAGAAGAGGAGAAGAGTTTGGAGAAGAAGCCGCAAGTTACCATCCTCCCGGAAGAAGATTTTTGAGTAAGTACAGCTCCGGCTCCAGAGGAGGAGGCGTCAACCTCCAGAAAGAACTGCTTGTTGCCGTCCGGACGATGCAGCACCGGGGCGGAAGAGAAGGCCTGTTTTAAGGAAAGAAAAGCCTCCTCGGCTTCGGGCGGCCACTCTTTGGGATTAGTACCCTTACGGGTGAGCGCGGAAATTGGGGCAGTCCGGGAAGAGAAGTGCGGTATGAAGAGGCGGTAGTAGTTGGCGAAGCCCAGGAACCGCTGAATGGCCTTCAACCCCTCCGGTCGGGGCCATTTCTCGATGGCAGACAGTTTCTCTGGATCCATTCGTAGGCCGGTCTGAGAAATAATGTAGCCCAAAAACGGAAGTGAGGTCTGCTCAAAGAGGCACTTCTCATATTTAGCGAAGAGGTGGTTCTGCCTGAGCCTGAGCAGGACCTGACGAACGTCCCTCCGGTGAGTCTGAAGATCCGGAGAGAAGACCAAGATGTCGTCCAGGTACACCACAACGCAGGAGTAGAGAAGGTCCCGGAAGATGTCATTGACCAACTCTTGAAAGACGGCAGGAGCATTACAGAGACCAAAGGGCATTACCAGATATTCATAGTGGCCGTCCCGGGTGTTGAATGCAGTCTTCCATTCATCCCCTTGACGGATACGGACCAGGTTATACGCCCCACGGAGGTCCAGCTTGGTGAAGATTCTAGCCCCCCTCAGGCGATCAAATAATTCTGGAATGAGCGGAAGGGGGTACTTATTCTTCACCGTGATCTGGTTAAGGCCTCTATAGTCTATACAGGGACGGAGAGAGCCGTCCTTCTTTTTTACGAAGAAGAAGCCTGCTCCCACCAGGGAGGTAGATTTCCGGATGAATCCCCTGGCCAAATTCTCCTCAATATATTCGGACATCGACCGGGTCTCAGCAGCGGACAATGGGTAAATACGCCCACGGGGAGGAGTAGTACCGGGCAACAGGTCGATAGGACAGTCGTATGGTCTATGAGGGGGTAATGTCTCTGCCTCCTTTTTATTAAAGACATCAGCAAATGACCAATAGGGAATCGGAAGTCCAGGTAGATTAGTTGGGGTAGGAGAAGGACGGACGGGATGAACAGGAACCAAACAAGTCTTATGACAGTCCTGACCCCAGCGAAGGACTTCTCCGGTCTGCCAGTCAAGCATGGGTGCATGTCTCTGGAGCCAAGGTAGACCTAGTAAGAGGGCGTGAGAGAGTCCAGGCAGAACATGAAAAGAGATGCTCTCAGAATGCAGCATTCCCACCTGCAGAGTTACGGATTCGGTGATGAGTTGGATGGGACGTGGTAAGAGGCCCCCATCCACAGCAGCGACAGATAATGGTACAGCCAGAGGTTTGGTGGGAATGCGGTATTTTTCTACCAGGGACTGTGAGATAAGATTCCCGGCCGCTCCAGAGTCAAGTTGGGCTAGTTCGAAATAACGATTCTCCCCGCAGATAATAGAGACTGACAGTAGCAGAGATGGAGAGGATTTATTCTTGTCTAGGTTGACCTCTCTGAGCGAACCTAGACACAGGCGTTTCCCGACCTCTCCGGGCAGGTACGGATCTGGTGCTCCTTACTGCCACAGTAGAAGCAGCTCCCTTCGGCACGGCGTAAGTCCTGACGGGTTTTGACCATCTTGGTCTGGTCGACCTGCATAGGCTCAGGAGAGTGTACCTGGGGAGAGACGGATTTCTGAAAAGTAGGAGCTAGACGTGGAAACCTCCTCTCACGGGTGACCTCTTTGGCACGCTCCTGGAACCGTAGGTCAATCCGGGTGGCAAGAGTTATTAGGTCATCGAGAGTGGTAGGAATGTCCCGACCGGCAAGTTCATCTTTAATACGGCCGGACAGACCCTCCCAGAAGACGGATACCAGAGCGTCGTTATCCCAGGCCAGCTCCGAGGCAAGGGTACGGAACCGTATGGCATATTGGCCCACGGTGAGACTTCCCTGACGGAGGCGTAGCAGAGATGATGCGGATGAGGTCTTCCATCCGGGTTTGTCGAAGACTTTCCGGAAAGCCATGAGAAAGGCAGGCAAGTCGGACACCAGGGTGTCTCCTCTCTCCCATAGAGGATTTAGCCAGGCCAGGGCCTCCCCGGTGAGATGGGACATGATGAAGGCAATTTTGGCCCGGTCGGAGTTAAACTGGTGGGACAGGAGTTCAAAGTGCAGGGTGCACTGATTTATGAAGCCCCGAGCCTGGGCGGAGTCGCCTCCGAAGCGAGGAGGTGCAGAAAGCCGGGGTCCTGGGTAGGATACCATGGTATTGGTGGGCAGCGGAGCTGCCGGGTTGCGAGTCATGGCACTGGCGGTGGTTGCTGGTGGAGCAGTCAGAGTGTCCAGGCGAGAATTGACATTCCGCAGGTGACCCAGGATGGACTCCTTTTGGGACCTCTGACGGGACAGTTCATGACAGAGGTCCGAGAGCGAGGGAGCTTGGGTGCCACCAGGTTCCATGGCCCGAGCAAACTGTAACAGGTCTGGTAGGCGGAACCTCTGAGCTACTATACAAGGGGGCGGTCCTTGTAAGGGAGCGGGTGGTGACCAGGGAAGACGGGTAGGCAGTCACAGCAGGTGACCGGGACAGTCTCTGGGTGAACGGGCAGGAGGTCACGGCAAGTGACCGGGACAGTCTCTGGGTAAACGGGCAGGAGGTCACAGCAAGTGACTGGGGCAGTCTCTGGGTAAACGGGCAGGAGGTCACAGCAAGTGACTGGGGCAGTCTCTGGGTGAACGGGCAGGAGGTCACAGCAAGTGACCGGGGCAGTCTCTGGGTGAAAGGGCAGGAGGTCACAGCAAGTGACCGGGACAGTCTCTGAGTATAGGGTAGGTACGACCTGTGACGGCTGAGCCTCCAGGTAGGCTAGAAGGCGGATGACAGATGAGTGCTCCCAGGTGAGCAGGCGAGAGTCTCTGGAAAAGCAGGTGGTCACAGCACGTGACGGCAGAGCCTCCAGGTAGGCAGGCAGGCAGGTAGCGGAGGAGCGCTCCCAGGTGAGCGGGCAGGAGTCTCTGGAATAGCAGGTGGTCACAGCACGTGACGGCTTAGCCTCCAGGTAGGCAAGCAGGCAGGTAGCGGAGGAGCGCTCCCAGGTGAGCGGGCAAGAGTCTCTGGAATAGCAGGTGGTCACAGCACGTGACGGCGGAGCCTCCAGGCAGGCTAGCAGGCAGGTAGCAGAGGAGCGCTCCCAGGTGAGCGGGCAAGCTGGTCCATAGACAGACTGACAGGAGTAGGAAGGCAGACCGTCGGACCTCAGGCTAGCAAGCAGGTAGCAGGAATATCAGGCAGGAAACAGACAGCAAACTGGCAGGACTCTGGCAGGAATCAGGCAGGTAACTGGCAACGGGACCTGAGGGCTGAAGCAGAGTAGTGAACAGTGCAAAAACATTGCTCGGGCACCTCCATTTTGGAGGAGGTGCCTTATATATGGTGAAGTCCTCCGGCCATTGGCCGGGGACTCCTTAGGACGGCGCGCGCAGCCCCTTTAAGAGGGAGGGAGCGCGCGCGCCCTAAGCACAGTGGCCGGGAAGGAGCGCGCGCTGCCAGCAGAGCGGGAGGGGGACGCCGGGCTCGGAGCAGAGAGGTGAGGGGAACAGCGTCCCTGCCTAGCAGAGGGCAGGGACGCCGACGCTACATTGGCACTATGGAACCAGCCTTCATTGCCAGATCCCGCAGCCCACATAGGAGTCACCTAAACTGCAGGCACCATAGAGTCGGCTAACCCGACCGCAACACGACAGGACAACGCATTGGAGGCAAAGTGACGATGACACTACCCGGAAACAGCTGGCGTGCTGGAACCAGGCTGGGCAGGAGGGAGTACCCGTGCCAAAGTCACTGCCGAGAACCAGCTGACGGTACTGGAACCCGGATGGGTAGTAGAAGGTACAAGAGCAAATGGAACGAGCGAGGACCAGCTGACGGTACTGGAACCCGGATGGGTAGCAGAAGGTACAAGAGCCAATGGAACTGCCGAAGACCAGCTGACGGTACTGGAACTCGGTTACTAAGCAGGAGGTACCTGTGTCAGAAAGCACTACCAAGAACCAGCAGACGTTGGTGGAACTTGGATACCGAGAAGGAGGCACCTAATCCAAAGGCACTGCCGAGAACCAGCTGATGGTACTGGAACCCGGATGGGTAGTAGAAGGTACAAGAGCAAATGGAACTACCGAGGACCAGCTGACGGTACTGGAACCCGGATGGGTAGCAGAAGGTACAAGAGCCAATGGAACTGCCGAAGACCAGCTGACGTACTGGAACTCGGTTACTAAGCAGGAGGTACCTGTGCCAGAAAGCACTACCAAGGACCAGCAGACGTTGGTGGAACTTGGATACCGAGAAGGAGGCACCTAATCCAAAGGCACTGCCGAGAACCAGCTGACGGTACTGGAACCCGGATGGGTAGCAGAAGGTACCCATGTAAAAAAAAGTTCAAGGCCGCGAGCCGGCCGCAGTTACCAAAACCCACAGTCCTACAGGGGGTGCTTGTCCTATTGGCACTATGGAACCAGCCTTCATTGCCAGATCCCGCAGCCCACATAGGAGTCACCTAAACTGCAGGCACCATAGAGTCGGCTAACCCGACCGCAACACGACAGGACAACGCATTGGAGGCAAAGTGACGTTGACACTACCCGGAAACAGCTGGCGTGCTGGAACCAGGCTGGGCAGGAGGGAGTACCCGTGACAAAGACACTGCCAAGAACCAGCTGATGGTACTGGAACCCGGATGGGTAGTAGAAGGTACAAGAGCCAATGGAACTGCCGAAGACCAGCTGACGGTACTGGAACTCGGTTACTAAGCAGGAGGTACCTGTGCCAGAAAGCACTACCAAGGACCAGCAGACATTGGTGGAACTTGGATGCCGAGAAGGAGGCACCTAATCCAAAAGCACTGCCGAGAACCAGCTGACGGTACTGGAACCCGGATGGGTAGCAGAAGGTACCCATGTAAAAAAAAGTTCAAGGCCGCGAGCCGGCCGCAGTTACCAAAACCCACAGTCCTACAGGGGGTGCTTGTCCTATTGGCACTATGGAACCAGCCTTCATTGCCAGATCCCGCAGCCCACATAGGAGTCACCTAAACTGCAGGCACCATAGAGTCGGCTAACCCGACCGCAACACGATAGGACAACGCATTGGAGGCAAAGTGACGTTGACACTACCCGGAAACAGCTGGCGTGCTGGAACCAGGCTGGGCAGGAGGGAGTACCCGTGCCAAAGTCACTGCCGAGAACCAGCTGACGGTACTGGAACCCGGATGGGTAGTAGAAGGTACAAGAGCAAATGGAACTACCGAGGACCAGCTGGACCAGCTCACGGTACTGGAACCCGGATGGGTAGCAGAAGGTACAAGAGCCAATGGAACTGCCGAAGACCAGCTGACGGTACTGGAACCCGGATGGGTAGTAGAAGGTACAAGAGCAAATGGAACTACCGAGAACCAGCTGGCGGTGCTGGAACCCAGGGTAAATACTAAAAACAGAGTGGAGCCAGAGGTGTAATTGGAGCAAGTTTTAAATCAGTAGTACAGTGGATGTGGACAAAGCAGGAGAATTTGCCGGACACACAGCAGGGGAACAGCTGACGTTACTGAACCCCAATAACACGGCAGCAAGCGTTGACTGTGCAGACGGCACTTCTGAGCAGCAACTAGCGGTATTGGAGCCCAGGGTAAATACTAAAAACAGAGGAGCCAGAGGTGTATTTGGAGGAGGTTTTAAATCAGTAGTACAGTGGATGTGGACAGAGCAGGAGAAATTGCCGTCCGCACAGCAGGGGAACAGCTGACGTTACTGAACCCCAATGACACGGCAGCAAGTGTTGACTGTGCAGACGGCACTTCCGAGCGCCAACTGGCGGTGTTGGAGCTCAGGGATAATACTGAAAACAGAGGAGCCAGAGGTGTAATTGGAGCAACTTTAAAATCTGTAGTAGTGAGAATGTGGACAGAGCAGGAGAAATTGCCGTCCGCACAGCAGGGGAACAGCTGACGTTACTGAACCCCAATAACATGGCAGCAAGTGTTGACTGTGCAGACGGCACTTCCGAGCGCCAACTGGCGGTGTTGGAGCTCAGGGATAATACTGAAAACAGAGGAGCCAGAGGTGTATTTGGAGGAGGTTTTAAATCAGTAATACAGTGGATGTGGACAGAGCAGGAGAAATTGCCGTCCGCACAGCAGGGGAACAGCTGACGTTACTGAACCCCAATAACACGGCAGCAAGTATTGACTGTGCAGACGGCACTTCCGAGCGCCAACTGGCGGTGTTGGAGCTCAGGGATAATACTGAAAACAGAGGAGCCAGAGGTGTAATTGGAGCAACTTTAAAATCTGTAGTAGTGAGAATGTGGACAGAGCAGGAGAAATTGCCGTCCGCACAGCAGGGGAACAGCTGACGTTACTGAACCCCAATAAAATGGCAGCAAGTGTTGACTGTGCAGACGGCACTTCCGAGTGCCAACTGGCGGTGTTGGAGCTCAGGGATAATACTGAAAACAGAGGAGCCAGAGGTGTAATTGGAGCAACTTTAAAATCTGTAGTAGTGAGAATGTGGACAGAGCAGGAGAAATTGCCATCCGCACAGCAGGGGAACAGCTGACGTTACTGAACCCCAATAACACGGCAGCAAGTGTTGACTGTGCAGACGGCACTTCCGAGCGCCAACTGGCGGTGTTGGAGCTCAGGGATAATATTGAAAACAGAGGAGCCAGAGGTGTAATTGGAGCAACTTTAAAATCTGTAGTAGTGAGAATGTGGACAGAGCAGGAGAAATTGCCGTCCGCACAGCAGGGGAACAGCTGACGTTACTGAACCCCAATAACACGGCAGCAAGTGTTGACTATGCAGACGGCACTTCCGAGCGCCAACTGGCGGTGTTGGAGCTCAGGGATAATACTGAAAACAGAGGAGCCAGAGGTGTAATTGGAGCAACTTTAAAATCTGTAGTAGTGAGAATGTGGACAGAGCAGGAGAAATTGCCGTCCGCACAGCAGGGGAACAGCTGACGTTACTGAACCCCAATAACATGGCAGCAAGTGTTGACTGTGCAGACGGCACTTCCGAGTGCCAACTGGCGGTGTTGGAGCTCAGGGATAATACTGAAAACAGAGGAGCCAGAGGTGTAATTGGAGCAACTTTAAAATCTGTAGTAGTGAGAATGTGGACAGAGCAGGAAAAATTGCCGTCCGCACAGCAGGGGAACAGCTGACGTTACTGAACCCCAATAACATGGCAGCAAGTGTTGACTGTGCAGACGGCACTTCCGAGCGCCAACTGGTGGTGTTGGAGCTCAGGGATAATACTGAAAACAGAGGAGCCAGAGGTGTAATTGGAGCAACTTTAAAATCTGTAGTAGTGAGAATGTGGACAGAGCAGGAGAAATTGCCGTCCGCACAGCAGGGGAACAGCTGACGTTACTGAACCCCAATAACACGGCAGCAAGTGTTGACTGTGCAGACGGCACTTCCGAGCGCCAACTGGCGGTGTTGGAGCTCAGGGATAATACTGAAAACAGAGGAGCCAGAGGTGTAATTGGAGCAACTTTATAATCTGTAGTAGTGAGAATGTGGACAGAGCAGGAGAAATTGCCGTCCGCACAGCAGGGGAACAGCTGACGTTACTGAACCCCAATAACATGGCAGCAAGTGTTGACTGTGCAGACGGCACTTCCGAGCGCCAACTGGTGGTGTTGGAGCTCAGGGATAATACTGAAAACAGAGGAGCCAGAGGTGTAATTGGAGCAACTTTAAAATCTGTAGTAGTGAGAATGTGGACAGAGCAGGAGAAATTGCCGTCCGCACAGCAGGGGAACAGCTGACGTTACTGAACCCCAATAACACGGCAGCAAGTGTTGACTGTGCAGACGGCACTTCCGAGCGCCAACTGGCGGTGTTGGAGCTCAGGGATAATACTGAAAACAGAGGAGCCAGAGGTGTAATTGGAGCAACTTTATAATCTGTAGTAGTGAGAATGTGGACAGAGCAGGAGAAATTGCCGTCCGCACAGCAGGGGAACAGCTGACGTTACTGAACCCCAATAACATGGCAGCAAGTGTTGACTGTGCAGACGGCACTTCCGAGCGCCAACTGGTGGTGTTGGAGCTCAGGGATAATACTGAAAACAGAGGAGCCAGAGGTGTAATTGGAGCAACTTTAAAATCTGTAGTAGTGAGAATGTGGACAGAGCAGGAGAAATTGCCGTCCGCACAGCAGGGGAACAGCTGACGTTACTGAACCCCAATAACACGGCAGCAAGTGTTGACTGTGCAGACGGCACTTCCGAGCGCCAACTGGCGGTGTTGGAGCTCAGGGATAATACTGAAAACAGAGGAGCCAGAGGTGTAATTGGAGCAACTTTATAATCTGTAGTAGTGAGAATGTGGACAGAGCAGGAGAAATTGCCGTCCGCACAGCAGGGGAACAGCTGACGTTACTGAACCCCAATGACACGGCAGCAAGTGTTGACTGTGCAGACGGCACTTCCGAGCGCCAACTGGCGGTGTTGGAGCTCAGGGATAATACTGAAAACAGAGGAGCCAGAGGTGTAATTGGAGCAACTTTAAAATCTGTAGTAGTGAGAATGTGGACAGAGCAGGAGAAATTGCCGTCCGCACAGCAGGGGAACAGCTGACGTTACTGAACCCCAATAACATGGCAGCAAGTGTTGACTGTGCAGACGGCACTTCCGAGCGCCAACTGGCGGTGTTGGAGCTCAGGGATAATACTGAAAACAGAGGAGCCAGGGGTGTATTTGGAGGAGGTTTTAAATCAGTAGTACAGTGGATGTGGACAGAGCAGGAGAAATTGCCGTCCGCACAGCAGGGGAACAGCTGACGTTACTGAACCCCAATAACACGGCAGCAAGTGTTGACTGTGCAGACGGCACTTCCGAGCACCAACTGGCGGTGTTGGAGCTCAGGGATTACAGTTCAGGTGGTAGAAACATGAACAGAACAGGAGACCTGAATACTGTTGCCAACCAATTATTTATTCTGGAAGAGGACTGGCAAATTCATGAGAGATCCAGGCCTTGTTCATTTTGAGAAAAGTAAGCCGGTCAACGTTATCGGAGGATAGTCGCATGCGACGGTCTGTTAGTACACCACCTGCGGCACTAAAGACGCGTTCCGATAATACACTAGCAGCAGGGCAAGCTAGCACCTCCAATGCATACTGACTAAGCTCTGGCCATGTATCCAGCTTACAGACCCAAAACTTGAAGGGAGAAGAGCCGTCTGGGAGTACACTAAGAGGGCAAGACATGTAGTCTGTCACCATCTGACGGAAACGTTGCCTCATGCTGACTGGAGCCGTCTGTGATGGTGTAGACATTTGTGGCGGCGGGGACACAAAACTTTGCCACATTTCGGCCATACTGGTCTTGCCTTGTGCTGAGGCGCTGCTTCTGCTCCCTCTTTGTGCAGAGCTTCCTCCACTGCCTCGACGCACTGAGCTGCTTTGTAAAGCACTAGCAGCACTGCTCTCGGTTGGAATGGAGAACATGATGGAATGCACCAGTGCATCTTGGTACTCCCGCATTTTACGCTCCCGGTTCAACGGTGTTATGAGGCTTTTTAAGTTGTCCCGGTAGCGAGGATCTAGTAGGGTGGACACCCAATAATCAGCCGTGTTGAGAATGTGGGCGATGCGGCGGTCGTTTCTCAGGCACTGCAGCATGAAATCAACCATGTGCTGCAGACTGCCAACTGGCCAAGAAACGCTGTCCCCTGCTTGAGGCGTGATCTCTGCCTGCTCTGCATCACCCCACCCTCGCTCTAGATACTGACTACTAGAGCATTGTGTACCTCCCTCCTCTGGACAGATGTCTTCCTCATCCATTGACTCCTCCTCATCCTCCTCACAAAGTGTCCCCTGCCTAGGCCTTTGTGAGGAACCACGTTGCGCAGACTGTAGAGAAGCAGATGGCATTTGTGACTCCTCATCCTCCACCTCTTCCAAAACCTCGTCCCTTAGTGCTTGCAGTGTTTTTTCAAGCAGGCAGATAAGGGGGATAGTCATGCTGACTAGTGCATCATCTGCACTCGCCATCCGCGTGGAATAATCGAAGGCACGCAAAACGTGGCAAATGTCCTTCATAGAGGCCCACTCAGTGATGGTGAAGTGTGAACGGCGCGCACTGCGACTTGTTTGCGCCTGCTGCAGCTGGTACTCCATTACTGCTGCCTGCTGCTCACACAACCTCTCCAACATATGTAACGTTGAATTCCACCTGGTGGGTAGGTTACATATGATGCGATGTTCCGGAAGACGTAATCGGCGCTGCAGAGCTGCAATGCGTGATCTTGCATTGCTGGAACGCCGCAAGTGAGCGCACTCTATGCGGACCTTGTGAAGCAGTGCATCAAGATCCGGATAGTCCCTCAAAAAACTCTGCACGACCAAGTTGAGCACATGTGCCAGACATGGGATGTGAGTGAGGTTGCCTAGGCCCAGAGCTGCCACCAGATTTCGGCCATTGTCACACACTACCATGCCTGGCTGGAGATTCGCTGGCACAAACCACATGTCGCTCTGCTGCTTGATGGCATTCCAGAGCTCCTGCACTGTGTGGCTTCGATTCCCCAAAGAAATTAATTTTAATACGGCCTGTTGACGTTTGGCCACGGCTGTGCTCATATTGGTCACCATAACAGGTAACCGTTCACGGGTCGATGTGGAGGTAGACCGTGACGGCTCCTGCAGCGCTGATTCAGAGGAACTGGAGTATGAGGAGGAGTCAATGTGTACAGACTGGATTCCTGCAATCCTTGGAGTTGGCAGAACACGTACAGCGCCACTCTCAAGATCTGTACCCGGCTCCACAACATTTACCCAATAGGCAGTGAGGGAAAGGTATCGTCCCTGTCCATGCTTACTGGTCCACGCATCGGTGGTCAGGTGGACCTTGCTACTGACGGCGTTTTGTAGCGCATGTTTAATTTTTCCCTCCACATGATGTTGCAGGGCAGGGACGGCTTGCCTGCTGAAATAAAAGCGGCTGGGCACGTTGTATTGTGGGACTGCCAATGCCATAAAGTTACGGAATGTGTCAGTCTCCACCAGCCTGAATGATAGCATTTCAAGGGCCAGTAGTTTAGCAATGCTAGCATTCAGAGCCTGTGCTCGGGGGTGGTTTGCCGAGTATGGGCACCTTTTCTCCCATGCCTGTGCTAACGATGGCTGTAGACTGGCCTGGGAGTGTGAGGATGACTGGGAAAGTGGTGCTGTGGGTGGACACTTTTCCCTCTTTTCACCTTCTGATTACACAGCTTGCATTTGACAAAGCAAATGTCATCTGCAACTGTGTCAAAAAAGGACCAGGCACTGCAAGTCTTGGGAGCGCCCGCTTTGGATTTTGGAACAGCCATGCTCCTAATGGGTGCCGAAGTGGAGGCTACAGGAAACCAAGTCTGCCCCCTCCCTCTCCCTCCTTTTTGGGCTGTTCGGGGAATCTCTTCCTCAGAGCTGCTCCCACCACCTTCCTGTTCCTCACGCCATGATGGGTCAAGGACCTCATCATCTACACCACCCTCTTCAAACAACTGCTTCTCCTGGGTAGTCTCGACAGCACAGTACGCACCAGAAAGTGGCACCTGAGTCTCATCATCAGATGCGTACTGAGGTGTGCTGCTGACCATAAGCACTGGCCCACCCGCCTCTTCAGATTCAGAGAGACAAAACGGTTGCGCATCACTGCATACTACCTCTTCTTCAAATTCTCGAATTCTGCTTGGCTGGCCCCCTCTTTCCAAGCCAAGAGATTCAGAGAACAGAAGTAGAGATGGCTCCTGTCCAGGGCTCTCTGACTGCCTGGGCAATTTGGCAGGTGGTGAACAGACAGATGGGTGCTCTTCAGTGCTCAGAACCTGAGAGGATCTGGAACTAATTGAAGCCGATGCGTTAGCTGCCATCCATCCGACAACGGCTTCAATTTGGTCCTCCCGCAGCAGTGGGGTACGGCTAGCTCCTACAAAGCTGCGCATAAAGGACTGTTCCCTGGTAAAACTGGGGGATGCTGAGTCACTGGTGCCCGCAGCAGGCACAGAATCCCCACGTCCTCTCCCTGCAGGCACAGAATCCTCACGTCCTCTCCCTGCAGAAACTCCACGCCCACGCCCACGCCCACGACCACATGCCTTACTCCCTGCCTTCTTCATCTTGGTAGGCTGATAAAGATAGGCAGAAAAGTACTAAGGGCTTAGTGTGCTTATTCCTGAACAGCTGCTAACAGGTATAAGAAACACTAATTTTATAAAGTGTGGACTAGACTTTAATATGAACTAATGTGGCCTACACAACTGTAAAGTGGAGTGTTTGGTGAACTTTATTTAGGTTTTTTTTGTCACAAAAAGACACTGGATGTGCCTAAAGATGTAATAACGATAGTATCACAAACTTTTTGTAGCCATTACAATGTAGGAAGGTAACCTACAATGCAATAGATGAGGCTACAAAAAATAGGCTAATACTAATCTGGCTGGGGCTGCAGGGCCCAATGCTGCAGAAAGGCTCCTCTAACTACTCCTATATAGTGTGTTTGGAACCAATTTAGCTGAATACGGATGGAACCACCACACTAATAGGAGAAATCAGGAAAAATTATGAATTGGCAAAAAAGGACAATGTATGAGGCAGTGACACACACTGAGTGCACTACAACCAGACGTGGTTGAAGCACACACTACAGGGTGAGCTGCACTCACACACTAGACCTTGCAGACAGCGGTGAACAGTACAGATGCAGAGCACTGTGCACTAGCGCTGCAAGACCAAAAAAATTTCTCTATCTACTCCTATATAGTGTGTTTGGAACCAATTTAGCTGAATACGGATGGAACCACCACACTAATAGGAGATATCAGGAAAAATTATGAATTGGCAAAAAAGGACAATGTATGAGGCAGTGACACACACTGAGTGCACTACAACCAGACGTGGTTGAAGCACACACTACAGGGTGAGCTGCACTCACACACAGAGACCTTGCAGAAGCGGTGAACAGCACAGAGAACTGCGCACTAGCACTGCAAGGCACAGCGATTTATAAAGTAGCTTGGGTAAAGCAGAATAGACCAAATAGGTAGCTAAAACTGTCCCTCAGAACAACAGCGTCCTATCCCTAACTGAATTCACAGCAGAGTGAGCTCAAAATGGCGGCGGCGGCTTTTATAGTGCATCATGACATCATTTCAGCAGCCAATCACAGCCATGCCATTAGTTAAGATGCCTACATGCCTAACAGGATGTGCCCACACTTCTTAGGATCCTCATTGGCTGAATAAAATGAAAATGGCTCATTGCATTATGGGAACTTCCGATTCCGGTATACGATATTGCAAAAGTATCAGAATTAAGTATCGGAATTCCGATACCGCGAATATCGGCCGATACCCGATATTTCAGTATCGGAATGCTCAACACTAATGACAGCATTATCCACAACCAAAGAGTGCAGTATCTCTAGGATATATGCAAACATTGAACTATAAAATGTAACCACATGTTTGAAAATTTAGTTTCTGGTTTGGCTTCTTATCCTAAGCAACATAGCAAGACCCTTTAAAGGGTTGATATTGACTTTTAGAATTGCTACTTCCAAACGTTGGCACTAAAGTTCCTGACCTCTTCTTATCAGAGGAGCCTACTTCTATATTTAAATTCCCAATGGCGCACTGCATGGTTTTTACATGTGCTTACACTGACATGGCACTCTCCACAAAGGAGAATCTTTACCCCTTAGACACCCTGTCAGAAGCCTCTCACCAAGCCAAATCAGTACTCCTGCTTTGCACTGATGAGAGGCAAACATACTGAAACGTGTGTCTGCAAATTGAGTTTCTGGTTGGTTTCTTATCCTAACAAATGTGGCAAATCCCTTTAAAGGGTTAATATTGACTTTAAGGATTCTTACTGCTAATACTCGGCGCTAGAGTTCTAGTCCTTTTCCTCTCTGAAGTGGCTATTTGTTATATTGAATATTCTTATAAAATGAAGGAAATTAACACACAAAGTTGTCAACTCATCTGTGCCCACCAGCCACGACAAAGCATACCTTACTTTGAGGGCACTTAACTATTTCTATGAGACATGCTTCTTCTGGGCCAAAAGCCTACAAATGAAAGGGCAGGTAGAATCTATTGCTAACTAAAATCAGCCTTAGGCCAGGTTCACATGAGTGTATTACACGGTCCGTATGCGGACCACAATGGCTGGTCTGGTGGTGGGTTTTTGACCCAAACTTACAGTCTTATATGGGTTTATAATGCTGTAAGTTCGGTTTGGGAGACCTGCAATCAGTCTGGGCATTGTCGCCCGTATACCGACAAGTAAATTACTCTTGTGTGAACCCAGACTTAGACTCAAGGGATGAATGCTCAGCCAACTAAGGCCACTGTGATGCTGAGTCACTACTCACGGACAGGATAGTCAGGAGGTCAGATACCCGAAGGGCTCATAGTACAATGGATAAGACAAAGACGTGGTCAGGTAACAGTCTAGGGTCAAAAAACAGAAGGGTACATCAAAACCAGGGAGTACAACAAACGGATAGTCAGAGGCCAAGTCCAGGTCGGATACCTGAAGTCAGAGAACGTCAAAAGCAGAAGGGATAGTCCAAACTATTTGTCACAACAGATCCTAGGTCATCAACACAGTTAAAAGTCAGAGACAGAGCAAGCACACACACCTAGCTAAAGCAAAGCTACAACTGACAATCTGCTGCATGCAGCACGCTAGCTAAATACCTAGCAAATAATTTGAGAATAGGAGGCACTTGGGGAAATGCCCGCAAACCAGACCAGATTGAGCAGCAGGACTGTCAATCAAAATGCTGACAGCCCAGCATGCTCCAGGATCAGACTGGATGACTGGACTGTCACTCACAAAACTGAGAGTCCAGCACACTCCAGATTCCATAGGACGGCAGAGCTGTCACTCACAGCATTCCTAAGCCACAGTCAATGATGAAACCGTGACAGCCATGATGCGTAATTGGTGAGTTTTTGATGTTGCAGAATTTCTGCAGCATTTCTGCACCTATTAAAACCTAAAAAAAATTGACCCAGAGCATATGTTGGTATAAGTGCAATACATAGGTGTGCAGTCACCCTGTGGCCATTTAACAAGCAGAACCTAAAATAAAAAAAAAATGAGCAAATACCCTGTAGTAAGTAAATGAATAGTAACAGTAGATGTAAATTGTTTTGATCAGAAAAACATAAAAACTATCCTACCACGACAAGGTGTACCCCAATCGCGACGGTACCCAACACTTGTAGTTCACAGTACTATGTGTCCGCAGACATAAAATAGATAAGGGCAGAGTAGGACCTGGGTCCCGACTGTTCAGACACCTGCCTGTGGAAAGCTATATAAACAAAATCAACAGCCCAAAAAAGGGGATCCACGCTCCTTTTTGTACAAAGTAAAAAAAAAACTAAACCAAAACCTAAAACCTGATCAAAACAATATTAACTAAATTAGGTTACTTGCATTTTTTATTGTGTTTTTGAATGCATTTTGTTCATGCATTTTTATTGCGTTTTTTTAGACGCTGCAGTTTTTCTCTCTTGTTGCTGTCATGTTTTAACCCCTTAATGACCAGGCCAAATTTTTGAAATCTGACATGTGTCACTTTATGTAGTAATAATTCTAGAATGCTTCAACATATCCCATTAATCTTGATATTGTTTTTTTCGTGACACATTATACTTTATGATAGTGGTAAATTTAGGTTGATATGTTTTGTGTTTATTTTTAAATAAAGGAGCTTTTCAGGAATTAAAGTGAGAGTGACATGACAGGAATGAAAAAATGCATTTTTACCACCTAAATGTTTCTAACTTCTGAACAGGCCACTATAGCTGGAAGACTTTAAGCACGTTATTTGGCTATGAACTGCCATGGCAAAAATCGGGGCCACACAATCAAGATCTCAGGGTGCTGAAGAGACAGCCCCCACACTCTGTTAACCATCTGGATGCTGTAATCACTATTGCCAGCAGTATTTAAGGGGTTAAACGGCCATGATCAGTGCCAACACAGATTGTGGCTGATGCAGCAAGTTGTCAGCTATAGTGTACAGCTGATAGCTGCTGGATTGTCACCCGTCAGAGGATGCTAGTCTCTTATATCGCAGGTCAGTTTTAAGTCGTATTGGCAATCATTAAGGGGTTAAAAAAGCTGCTTTGTTTTTGATACTTCCTGGTATTTGGCCTTGACAAAGCTTCATTGATAGCCAAGTGTGGATTAGATAATTTTTAGTGCAGCACTAAAAACACGATTTTTATCTGCAAATTTTCTACATATAATGCAATTCTATGGGGAAAATATGCAGATAAAACTCAGCGTACCTGCAAGATAAGTTGACATGTTGCAGATTTCAAAAACACACCGCAGGACAGTTTATGTAGTAAAAAAAGGCACAGTGGGCATGAGATTTCTATAAATTCCATCCACTTTACTGGAACTGTAAGTGCTGTGATTTTTTTACTGCACAAAAGAACACAGCTTTTTACAGTTCCAGTGACGTGCATGGGACTTAGAGAAATCAAATGTCCACTGTGCCTTTTTTTATGAACTGACCTGTGGTGCGTTTTTCAAAACTCCCTGAAAACTTATCGTGAGAACTTAACCTAATGAGGCAATCGCCACCTCCAAATATATTCTACAAAAAAACCTGACCAACATCTCCTAACAAAATGATGCAAGAGTGAACAGGTGCAAGCAGCTGTGACTACATTGCATAGAAATCAAAGGGTTAAAGGAGTTGTTTACTACTTTTTATTATACCCCCAATGTATTCAGCCAGTGCCCATAAGGATATTTGTAATTACCTTTTAGTTGTCCATATCGCCTGTGAGCGATGCTATCACTAGTCGCTCACAGGCATCACGTGACCCCGGGGGTGACTTACTTCTGCATTCCAGAGTGGATGCTGGGTTGTGGGTGAGGTTACCCCGCGCATCACACCCGGAATCCACAGCGCGCTCTCCCTCTCCTCATTCATTGGGAAAGCGTGCGGTGGATGCTGGGTGTGATGCACGGGGTAACCCAACCCACTGCCCAGCATCCACCGCAGGCACTGTGTCACTGATGTCACGCCTCACTTGACGTGACATCAGCAGGGGGGTCACGTGATGCCTGTGAGCGGCCCGCGGTAGCGCCGCTCACAGGCAAAAATAACAGCACGAGGTAATTAGAAAAACTCTTATGGGCACCGGCTGAATACATTGAGGGGATAATAAAAAGTTCGGGATGACTTCTTTAAGCAACCAACTGTATGAGCTAAGATATTTGCAAATATTGAATATGTGAAAGTTAAATTGCATTACTGCTATATGGAATATAATTTAAAAAGGTTTCTTTTGTAGTGTATACAATTTTCCAGGTGGGCCCCTGTGAAGGGCACCACAACCCTCTATATGAGCAGTAGTGGACACAATTGACACCTGATTCACAATATAAAGACAGAAGAAGCATCTCATCATTCATTTAACAAACAAATCACTTTGTTATAATATAGAAGAATGTTACATTTGTGCCTGAGAGACAATGTTACTTGTGGTCCCTTGGCACCCCAGTCTGGTGTTGTGTATATATAATTGTGGGTAACAAATCATACAGCAGGTTGCTCTATTTTGACCAACAAAAAATAATCCTCACAAAATGGATGCCAACTAATGTAATTTAAAAAAAAAATCCTAATCAAGGACCTTTACAAGTATATGATATCTATTTTTGTAATAGGTTTCACTCTTCTGCATGCCCAAAAGAAAGTTTTCTTGAGGCTAACTGGTGGCATTTGCAAAAAGAATAAACTCACAGTAATCACCTATTAAAAAAGTTTCTTTACATTTTTCTTTAAAATAAAGAAAACAAAAGGAAAATAACATAGAACAAACATTAGTGAAGTGATTACATTCAACTATCCGGCAGATTCATGAAAGAGTCTTATTGCCTTGTCCCTAAATACCATCCAGTTGGAAAGTCAGCCCCGCAAGTACTTTTATATTTTCTTTTGGATCTGGAGTATCATCTGTCTTTCTTTCCTACACTGTGTCTGTTGCCTGAGCTGCAGGCGTCCTGCGCTACTCCTCCTGCCTGACATTTACTGAATGTCTGTGGAAAGATCAGTTAATATTGCAGACAGGAGTGAGGAAGCTTGACAGGACCTTGCACTGTGCTGATTTAAATATACAGAATACATTATGAATCAATGTCAGGAGGATGCTGAGAAAGGTTACCGGTGTTACCAATTTCTACTTTGAGTAGAAACTAATGAGACCTATAACTGCGTTCATAAAATATACAAATGGAAGATATAACATGATCTAAAATGAACACTATCAACAAAAAGTATAGATTTATTTTAATAACTAGCAAAGAATTCTCTTGGACTGAAACTACATTTTTTTTCAACTGGCTGCAATGCAGCACTGTTAAAATAGATTTTGTTTTCCATAATTCTTATATATTTTTTTTAACCATTAATAATATTTTAAAGCCCATGCTCATAAGGTTCTGTCATCTCGCTAATATTCATTCAGTTTGAAAGATAATATCATAATATACAATAAAAGAGTGTGTGACGACACAGAATTTAATCTTACTTATGCCAGACGTAAATTCAGTAGGCCCAGAGACATAGACTATTGTCTGAATGTTGACTATTGAATGTATGTATTTGTTTCTTCGGTGGGTTAAGAGACACAGGCCATTGTTATATGAGCCTGAATGTTGACTCTTGAGTTTATGTTTGTTGTAACTTGTTATCTGTTATCTTTGCAAGACAGGGAAGCAGGGTCATTGAACAATTGATGTTTGCTAATAAGTTGATTACACATTGTACCAGGTCATGCAGTTTGTTGACCGGCAAAACAGAGGAGGACAAACTATGCAAATTGATTAAATACTCAAACAATGAGAGATGAGCCCCTGCCACCTTACCCGAATACTGTGGAAAAATTCCTGAATAAGAGCTGTGAACTATAAAAGGGGGATCTCCCTATGTATCAGGGAAACTTTACAATACCACAGCCAAGAACACTCTACAGAACAGCTGCCAGGACCCCATGGTTCCTTCAAGAGGGACACAGATTTGACATTCTACAGGATGCCAGCCTTAAGGACCACAGCCCTATCTGGAAGAATACAGATCTACTCCATTGACCATGACTGAACCCACGGAGACATTTGGGGAAGCCAGGATTGGGACCCACCGGTCACCAGCCCCCATGTAGACATTCGGAGAAGACAGGTTGTGACCCTCCAGTCACCTGGCCCCATTAATACATTCGAGGAAGCCAGGATTGGGACCCACCGGTCATCTACCCCCATGGAGACGTTCGGGGAAACCAGGTTGCAACCCTCCAGTCACCTGGTCACATACCTCAATGGACTGTCAGCTTCCTAAGCTTGTTATTACCTTCTCTCTATGGGTGCCTGCCAAAAGCAGGGTGCCACTGGTGGGGGTAGTTGGCCCTGGAAGCCAAGAATTCGCAGTTGCACAAATACCGGCGAGTCAGCGAAAGGGTGAGACTCTGTATTTTGCACCATCTTGGGACTGTTCTATATGTTTATTGTCTGTTTGGTGGTTCAATAAAGTATTGCTACACTGTTTTGCCCTCACCCTGTGTTGCCTGCGTAGTATTCTGTTCACGGGAAAGGAGAGAGGGCATTCAGTGGGATGAGCCCTGGTCCATGCGGTCTCGGGCCAGCGGACGACAGCACCCACTGGACCCTCGTGTCTCCACAGAGTGATATATACTTTATGTGCAAAGGTTTAGAATCACTTGATTCTTGTTGGTTTTCCTTTTAGCACACCATACAATATTTTCAGGGTAAATTTCAATTCACCATTTATTTTTCCTTGAAGAATCACTGCTTGTAATGCCTTTTGCATGACCTTACAAGAAAATTAATAACAAACAGGCACTAAATAAAATAGTTACCCGATGACCAGGGCGTACCATACACCCTCCAAAAAGTCCCATAGATTGATAGCACAAATAGTGTTCACAGAACCCAGAGATAATGTCTGGCAAATTATTATTATTTATTTTTAGAGAACCATTTATTCCATGGTGCTGTACATGTGAAAAAAGGGTTACATACAAAATACAAATATAGATTACAATGAATAAAGTAACAAGACAAATTGGTACAGAAAGGAGCCCTGGTCGGCTTACAGGATAATGGGGAAAAAGACAGTAGGGTAGGGGATTGCAGTCAGCTCCAGTGGTGGTGAGGTGGCAGCGGGATCATTGCAGGCTGTAAGCCTTCTTGAAGTGATGGGTTTTCAAGTTCCGTCTGAATGTGGGTGGATAATCGGACAAATCCGTGTGGTTTGTAATTTAGCAGAGAGCATTTAATAATCACTTTTCCCAAATCTGGCAGTATATTTAAAGCAATTGTGCTGTCACGGGGATAATGCGACAGAGGGGCCAGACGATCGTGGTGTCTGGTTTCACGAACTCCGGCACTGGTTAGAAGTACTTCACCATCTTATTAAACCATGCAGGTTTTTTCGTTGCAACAGTGAAAGGGTTAATCTGTTCAGCTGAAGCTCCTGGAGCGTTCCTATCTGGATTGTTTCAGCTGTTATATATGCTCGCCTATGGCACTTAGGAGTTGCCAGTGTTAGTTCTTACTGCCTTTTTTGTAATTGGAGGTGTTGTTTGTGGCTGGAGTTGGCATTTGGAGATTTGCTTGGTAGATTGTTGCCTCTCCTATATGGTCTCTCCTTCCTTCAACTTCCCTGTGTTCCACTGTGTTGTTTGGTGAGTGTATTTTGTAAGATTGCTATTTTCATTTATCCCTGTCCGTCTTCCCCTTGTTTGTCTGATTAGTGCATTCCTATAAAATTCAGCTTCCACCCTCCCTTGGGGGAAAGATAAGGGTTCATTTAGGAGCTTAGTAAGGCATGTGAACCCAGCGTCTCCACCTTCAGGACAAATCCGGGTAACATGGATAGACCACGGTGCCCCTAGTTCTAGGGACCTGGTTAATGACCATAGTCCCTAGGAATTGCGTGACATGTGCAACTTCAGTTTTACATATTGTTTTATTCTGCATAAAATGCAACACTTGTAGTGACACTTTTTGTACTGATACATATTTACTCTCTGTATTATATAGTCCAGAGCTTCATTCACAATTCTGTAAATTGAAAACCACAAATCCCAGGACTTCTGATTATGCTGTTCTGATTATTTGCACTTTTCACCATTTTATAGTAATCTGGGTTAGCTTAAATTAACTATTCCATTGCCCTATAGAAACTTAACTAAACTGTTATTAATATGTTTAACCCCTTCACCCCCAGCCTGTTTTCACCTTCCTGACCAGGCCAAATTCTACAATTCTGACCAGTGTCACTTTATGTGGAACGCTTCAATGTATCCCGGTGATTCTGAGATTGTTTTTTTTTATGACAAATTGTACTTTGTATTAGTGGTAAATTTGGTTCGATATTTTTTGCGCTTATTTGTGAAAATATTGGAATTTTGGTGAAAATTTAGCAATTTTCAAACTTTTAATTTTTATGCCCTTAAACCAGATAGTTATATAACACAAAACAGTTATTAAATATAATTTACCACAAGTAGACACTTTATATCAGCATCATTTTTTAAACTTTTTTTGTTAGGAACTTTTAAGGGTTAAAAGTTGATCAGCAATTTCTTTTATTTCCTACAAAATTTACAAAACCAATTTTTTTTAGGGACCACATCCCATTTGAAGTGGCTTTGAGGGTCTATGTGACAGAAAATACCCAAAAGTGTCCCCATATTCAAAAATGCACCCCTCAATGCACTTGAAACAACATGAAATAAGTTTATTAGCCCTTCAGGTGCTTCACAGGAATTAAAGCAATTTGGAAGAAAAAATGAAAATTTTACTTCTTCCCACATATATGTTGCTTTAGCCCAAAATTTGCATTTTCACAAAGGTAACAGGAGAAAATGGACCCTACAATTTGTTAAGCAATTTCTTCGGACTATGCCGATTCCTCATATGTAATGGAAAACTACTGTTTGGGCGCACGGCAGGGCTCGGAAAGGAAAGAGAGCCATTTAACTTTCTGAATGCAAAATTGGCGGGAATAGATAGCGGACCCCATGTCGTGTTAGCAAACCCCTGATGTGTCTAAACAGTGGAAAACAACACACAAGTGACCCCATTTTGGAAACTAGACCCCTCAGAGAATTTATCTAGCTGTGTGGTGAACACCTTGAACTCTCAGGTGCTTAACAGAATTTTATAATGTTGAGCCGTGAAAATTAAAAAAATCACACTTTCCCACAAAAATTTTATATTTTCACAAGGATACCTGGGAAAAATGGACCCCAATTTTTTTTTAACAATTTCTCCTGAGTACACTGAAACCCCATATGTGGTGGAAAACTACTGTTTGGGCGGACAGTAGGGCTCAGAAGGGAAGGAGCACGGTTTAACTTTTGGAGTGCAAAACTGTCTGGAATAGATAGCGGATGTCATGTTGCATTAGTAGAGCATCTGATGTGCTTAAACAGTGGAAATCCCCCACAAGTGACCCCATTTTGGAAACTACACCTCCTGAGAAATTCATCTATGTGAAAAGTGAGCATTTTTAAACCTCAGGTGATTCACAGAATTTTATAACATTGGGCTCAGTAACTGGAAAATTACCACTTTTTCCACTAAAATGTTGCTTTGGCCCACAGTTTTTAATTTTCAGAAGTGGTAATAGGAGAAAACAAACATTACAATCTGTTGCGCAATTTCTCCTCAGTATGCAAATACTCCATATGTGGTCAAAAAGTTTTTTTGAGGCACAGTGCAAAGCATAGAAGGGAAGAAGGGCCATATTTGTGTGCAGATTTTGCTGGAATGGTTTGAGAGTGCTATGTCACATTGGCAGAGCCCCTGAGGTGCCAGAACAGCAGAACAATCTGTAAATTACTCCACTTTACAAACTACACCCCTCCAAAGAATTCATCTAGGGGTGCAGTCAGCATATTGACACCACATGTGCCTCATAGAATTTTATACCATTGGGTGATGAAGAAAGGATGATTACATTTTTACCACTAAAATTTCATTTTAGCCCCAAGTTTTTAGTTTTTATAAGGTCTAATAGGAAAAAATGGACCATACAGTTTGTTGTGCAATTTCTCCTGAGTCAACCAATATCCTACATGTAATTGGGAAATACTTTTCAGGCACAGTGGAAAGCTCAGAAGGGAAGGCACCATATTATAGTGCAGATTTTGTTGTTATGGTTTGAGGGTGCCATGACCCATTGGAAGAGCCCCTGAAGTGCCAGAACAGCAGAACCCCCAATAAGTGACCTCATTTTACAAACTACACCTCTTAATGAGCTAATCTAAGGGTGCAGTGATCATTTTGACACCATAGTTGTGTCACAGAGTATTATACTATTGGGCGATGAAGAGAAAATAATTTAATTTTTACCACAAAAATGTTGTTTTAGCCCCAGATTTTACATTTTCACATGGGGAAATGGGTAAAAATGGTGCCAAAATTTGTCACAGAATGTCTGCTGAACATGGCAATTTCCAATATGCGGTTGTACAGTACAGCTTAGCTACATGGCAAGATGAGGAGGGAAGGAACACTTTTTGACTGTAGGAGAGCAAATTTTCATAGGATAGTTTGCAGACTCCATATACAGAGTCCCTATGTGCCAGAGGAGCAGAATTCCACCCTGAAGTAACCACATAATGGAAATTACACCACTCTGGGAATTTATCTACAGGTGTAGTGACAATTTTGATTCCATGGATGTTTTTCAGAAACAAGCAGCAATGAATGTTGCTGAGTGAAAATTGAAAATCTGCCCTTATAGTACTCGTCCAGCGCTGTGCCCAGTACGCTGTAGTGCTCATACATTGTGCCTAGCTCATGCTATTAGAGACATGGACCCCATAAATTAAGCGGGCTCTCATCGCTACAGAAATGACAAACATGTGGATGCTAACTGCAGTTTAGGTACACTGTGGGGCTGATAAGGGAGGGGGGCATTAGGATTTGGAAGTCCATAATTCGCTGGATTTCTTTTGGGGGGTTAGAAGCTAATAACGTGGAAGCCCCCTATATTTCCATTGATCGATGAGACACCTGAATGGGGACTTGTTTTTTTTGTTGTTGATTGAGTTGAAGTTTTTATTGGGAACATTTTACATTACAGTTTGGATCACATTTATCCTGCGCTCTACGCTGAACCTTTATATCAGGGTTTCCATCTAAATCTCTGCATGACGTGATTCAAATGAAATCACTGAGTGATCCATTCACTATAAGGAGGCAGCAGCGTTACTCTGAACTCCGTCTGGCCTTTGGTCAAATGTGTCCTTCTTTTCAGATGTACACAAAACTGTGGTCGACAATGCTTTTGTGCACACCTAAAAAGACGGACACAGCCACCGCCGGATCATAGGCCAGAAAGCGTCCACAGTGCCTCCATCTGCTTCATTATAGGGAATCTTCTGCCAGGGGTTCTGTCTGAATCACGTATTTTAGAGATTTACATGGAAACCGTGGTGTAAGTGCTCAGCATAGAGCGCAGGATAAATGTGAGCTGAGTCTTATTGCAATCTTTGTGTAGCAGAATGAACAAATCAACAACAGGTGAAGAATTGGTTTTATTTTTCTTTTACACCATTCACTGTGCGGTATAAGTGATTAGACAGATTTATTCTTCAGTCGGTGCGATTACAGCGATACCAGATTTAAATCAGTTTTTTAGATTGAGCTGTTATCACACTCTAGGGCAGGTTGCACATGTCTGCATACCTACGGTACCGTAAAAAACGGTACCGGAGATATCCGTGTCCCATGTGTCCGAGTGTGTCACATGTGAGGCAACCGTGTATCGCCCGTGCACTGCATCAGGATCACACGGACTAGCGCCTGGGAATCAGCGCTACAGTTAGCGCTGTTCCCAAGCACCGGTGCTGAACACCACCCTCATCATTGTCCTCTGCCGGCACTGCGATCAGCACCAGTAGGGACAGTGATGAAGGTAGTAGTAATCTCCTCCCACAGTGTCCAACAGTTTAAAAATAAGAATAAAATAAAAAATCCTTATACTCATCTGTCCTAAGTGTCCCCCACTGTAATCCATGAGACCGATCAGCAGAGGGGCAGGGGAGAATGAAGCAATGCAGCGAGCAGCCCCGGACCTCTGCTGAGCTCAGGAGCGGTGTCCTGTCACTCACTGAGCGCAGCTCTAGGGCCGCTCGCTGCAGCGCTTCATTCTCCCTGGCTCCTCTGCTGATCAGTCGCATGCATTACAGCGGGGGACACTTAGGACAGGTGAGTATAATGATTTTTTATTTTATTCTTATTTTTACACAGGTGGACACTGCGGGAGCAGACACTACTACTCTCATCACTGTCCTTGCTGGTGCTGATTGCAGTGTCGGCAGGGAACCATGATGAGGGCAGTGTTCAGCACCGGCGCTTGGGAACAGTGCTATCTGTACACTGATTCCCAAGCGTCGGTACATGTCACACTGATGGCATCCGTGTGCGGCACGTGTTTACATGGACCCACTGACTTGAATGGGGGCCTGTGTGATCCATGCTGTCATCCAAAAATCTCTCCGTATTTATGTAAAATCAAGAATAAAGAAAAAAAAAGTATACATATTTGGTTTGCATCCGTAGTGACCCGAACTATAAAACTGTCACACTAGTTAACCATTTTTCTTATGGTTAATTAGTGTGACAGTTTTATAGTTCGGGTCACTACAGATGCCAACCAAATATGTATACTTTTTTCTTCTTTATTCTTGCTTTTACATAAATATATGTATTTATTGGTATAATATTTTTTTAATTTTTTGTTTTGTGATTTTTAAAAAATATTTTTACAATTTTTTTTACCTTTTTTACTTAGTCCCTTTATGAGACTTTAACTTCATGCTCTGATCGCTGGTATGATGCTTTGCAATGCACCAACACTGCAATGCATTATACTTGTCAGTGCTGCACTCACAGAAGCCTCTTAGACCATGCTCCCAGCATGGTCTAACAGTCTTGCCATAGCTGGCAGACCCGGAGGTCTTCATGACGACCTCGGGCATCGCGCCCTTGCACTGACGTCGCGGGGGCACCTATCGGAGGGGAGAGGGAGCCTACTCTCTCTCCTAGCCTGCAAAATGTTGCGCTCAATATCATTGTGGGCACCGTTCCTGGCCATGACAGCGGGAACTCAGCTATAACTTACACCGAGCTCCCGGCAGTGATCGGACACAGTTCTTGTGCCCGCATGATTGCCATGATGTAAGTTCATGTCATAGATCGTTAACCCCTTCCCGACCATGACGTAAACTTACGTCAAAGGTCGTGAAGGGGATTAAAGTCTAACAATTTTCAGTGATGACCAGCAGAATATTAGATGAAGCTCTAAACTCTGATACAGCTTATACAGAGTCTGGAGGCCCCCATACACATTAGACTAAAATCGTCTGAACCTGCCAATATTGGCAAAATCAGCTGAGAGCCCAATGTGTATGGGCGCCCCCCATTTCTTCCCCAACATGAACTGTTGAATTTCAGAGACCAAACCTTTTTTTACACTTGGAGATAAGCTTGTGTCAGAGGAGTCTGGCAGCGCTATCTTATAGAGAACACAAGAGTGCTGTGCCAAGCATTCCTGTGTATGGTGGAGCTGATGGAGATAGCTGTCGGCAGGGATAAACATTATAAAGAGTAACCATTGTTTTAATTTTGATTTCATAAATCAATAAAGTACATCAAAATAAGAAACTTTGTAATATAGCTTCTCAGAGAAATCTGCTTTTTTTCTCCTCCTGGACTAATTTTCTCATTCTCAATTCATGGGTAAAATCTGCAAAATCTTTATTCAATGAAGGCAGATTTTCACGTTACTGAGATAGATGAAAATAACTTTTGTCAGTTTCAAGTTATTTCAGTTACTACTATGGGTTTTTCTTACTTTAACAGAAGGGTACCACCAATTTTGTCAATGTCTGCAGGTGTCTTAGATCACTAAGACGTTGGCAGCAGATCCTTTAACCCCATAGCGCTAGTGCATTGCAATACGTTATACATTTGAAAAAAGTGAAAGTCCCATAGTGGGACTAAGTAAAAAAGTTCAAAAATATATATTTTTTTGTAAAAATGTAAAAAAAAAAATGTAAAAAAAAAAAATATTACACTAATAAATACTGATTTATAGGTAAAAAAAATAAAAATAAACAATTATTTGGTATATTTGGTATCGGCGCGTCCGGAGCGACCCGATCTATAAACGTGTCACACTAGTTAACCCTTTCAGTCAACAGCGTAAAAATAAACAAAAAAAAAACATGAAAAACTATGACTTTTCATCATACCGCTGGAAAAAAGTGGAATAAAACGCGATCAAAAAGACGAATTTAAATAAAAATGGTACCGCTGAAAACGTCATCTTGTCCCGCAAAAATCAAGCTGCCATACAGCTCCATCATCCGAAAAATTAAAAAGTTACAGCGCTCAGAATAAAGCGATGCAAAGATAATTATTTTTTCTATAAAAGTTTTATTATGAAAAAGCGCAAAAACATAAAAAAATTACATAAATTTGGTACCGCTGTAAACGTTCTGACCAGAAGAATAAAGCTGCTTTATCAATTTTACCACATTAGTAACAACAAAAAAAAATTCCTGAATTGTTTTTTGTTCATTCTGCCTCCCAAAAATCTGAATAGAAAGCGATCAAATAGTGTAATTTGCCCAAAAGTGGTACCAATAAAAACGTCAACTCGTCCCGCAAAAAACAAGCCATCATTTGACTCTGTTGGCCGAAATATGGAAAAATTATAGCTCTTTAAATATGGAGATGCAAACATTAGTTTTTGCAAAAAAAAAAAGCGTCTTTTAGTGTGTGACAGCTGTCAATCATAAAAACCCGATATGAATCTGGCATCGCTGTAATCGCACCGACCCAAAGAATAAAGTCGTCTAATCACTTTTATACCGCACAAGGAACGATGTAAAAAATATATAAAACCAATTCTTCACCTGCTGCAGATTTGTTTATGCTGCCTCCCAAAGATCGCAGTAAGGCTTGCCGCACATTTATGGTGCGCTCTGCGCTGAGCGCTTACACCGGGGTTTCCGTGTAAATCTCTGAAATACGTCCTTTTTTAAACAGTAAAAGGATTAAAACTGATGTAGTTGGCCCATTGAAAAATAACCTGGGTAAAATCATAGAGGGCGATGAGGGTAAAGCAAACCTACTCAATAGCTTCTTCTCCACTGTTTTCACAAAAGAAAACAATTTATCGGAGAAAATGCAGAGTGATAAAGTAAACCCTCCGCTAAATATCACCCACCTAACCCAGGAGGAAGTTCAGAAACGCCTAAATAATATCAAAATAGACAAGTCACCAGGGCCAGATGGCATACACCCCGGGGTACTAAAAGAATTAAGTAATGTGATAGACAGACCGCTGTATCTTATATTCAAGCACTCTTTATGGACAGGGACTGTCCCACTAGACTGGCGCCAAGCAAATGTGGTACCAATATTCAAAAAGGGGTCTAAAAGTGACCCTGGGAACTATAGACCAGTCAGCTTAACGTCTGTTGTGGGTAAATTGTTTGAAGGATTTCTTAGAGATGCTATTGTAGAATATCTTAATGATAATAACTGTCTAACTCCATATCAACATGGATTCATGAGGGATCGCTCCTGCCAAACAAACCTGATCGCCTTCTACGAGGAGGTGAGCTCACAGCTGGACCGGGGAGAGTCAGTGGATGTTGTATACCTTGACTTCTCCAAAGCGTTTGATACCGTGCCACACAAAAGGTTGGTATATAAAATGAGAATGCTTGGTCTGGGGGATAATGTGTGCAAGTGGGTAAATAGCTGGCTGAGTGATAGAAAGCAGAGGGTGGTTATCAATGGAGTAAGCTCAGGGTGTGTCAGGGTTACTAGCGGGGTGCCTCAAGGGTCTGTCTTGGGCTCTATATTATTTAATATATTTATTAATGATCTAGTGGAAGGGTTGCATAGTAAAATAGCAATATTTGCAGATGATACTAAACTTTGTAAAGTAGTTAATACAGATGAGGATAGGGCACAGCTACAGGAGGATTTAGATAAATTGGGGAGCTGGGCCAAAAAATGGCAAATGGGGTTCAATGCCGATAAATGTAAGGTCATGCACATGGGAAAGAAAAGCAGCAGTCACCCATACATATTAAATGGGAAACCGTTGGGGAAATCTGACATGGAGAAGGACCTGGGCGTCTTGGTTAATAGCAAATTAAATTGGAGTGCCCAGTGTCAGGCAGCAGCTGCGAAGGCAAATAGAGTCATGGCATGCATCAGAAGAGGAATAGGGGCATATGATAAGAACTTTGTTCTTCCTCTGTATAAAGCGCTGGTAAGGCCGCACTTAGAATATTGTGCACAGTTCTGGGCTCCGGTGCTCAGGAAAGACATATGGGAGCTAGAGAGGGTACAAAGGAGGGCGACTAAGGTAATAAAGGGAATGGAGGGACTAGAATACCCAGAGAGGTTGTCAAAATTAGGCCTATTTACGTTGGAAAAGAGAAGGCTTAGGGGAGACCTCATAAACATATATAAATACATCAGGGGGCAGTACAAAGATCTCTCCCATGACCTGTTTAAACCAAGGATGGTGACAAAGACGAGGGGGCACACTATGCGTCTGGAGGAAAGGAGGTTCCTGCACCAGCATAGAAGGGGATTCTTTACGGTCAGAGCCGTGAGACTCTGGAACTCTCTGGGAGAGGAAGTGGTGATGTCCAACTCACTTAATGAGTTCAAGAGAGGCCTGGACGCCTTTCTTGAGAACAATAAAATTACATCTTATGCTTAGTTAATTAATCCAGGGATTTAATCTGACTGCCAGATTGGTGTCGGGAAGTGAATTTTTCCTCAATGATGTAAATTGGCCTATACCGCATGTTTTTTTTTTTTTTTGCCTTCCCCTGGATCAACGCTGCGGAATAGCTGCAGTGCACAAGAAATAGGCTGAACTGGATGGACGCTTGTCTTTTTTCGGCCTTATAAACTATGTAACTATGTAACTATGTGATTCAGACGGAAACCCCTGACTGAAGATTCCCTATAATGAGGCAGATGGAGGCACTGTGGATGCCGTCTGACCTATGATCCAGCGGTGTCCATATTTTTAGGCGTAAATAAAAGAGCGGTCAGCCACAGTTTTGTGCACCTCTGAAAAGAAAGATAACGCTGAACAGAGGCCAGACGGAGTCCAAAGTAACTCTGCTGCCTCATCTCATTATAGTAAATGGATCCCTCCAGGGTTTCATCTGAATCACGTGACGCAGAGATTTAGATGGAAACCCCAAAGTAAGCTTCAGCATAGAGCGCCGGATAAATGTGATCTAAAATGTTATGTAAAATGTTCACTATAAAAGCTTCACATAAAAGCCCCCACTCAGGTCTGTCATGTGTTAATGGAAATATAGGGTCTTCCACGTTACGGGTAATACAAAGGCTCTGGAAAAGCTAAATGGCTCCTCGCCCCCCAAAAGAAATTCAGCAAATTCTGCGCTCCCAAATCCAAATCCCCCCTCCCTCCTCAGCACCGCAGTGTGTCTAAACCACATTTAGTGTCCACATGTTTGGCAGGGGTATAATTTCCAAAATGGGGTCTCTTGAGGGGGGATTCTGCTCTTCTAGCATTTAGGGGCTCTGTATATGGGGTACGCAAACTATTCTAGGAAAATCTGCGCTCCAGGAGGCAAATAGCGCTGCATCCCTCCTGAGTGTCGCGGTATGGCTAAGCAGTACTGTACAGCCACATATGAGGTATTGCCACATTCAGCAGAAATTATGGGACAAATTTTGGTGCCATTTTTATCCATTATCCAGTGTTAAAATGTCCAATCTGGGGCTAAAACAAAATTTTTGCAGTAAAAATGTAATTATTTTTTCCTCACTGCCCAATGAAATAAAATTCTGTTACACACCCTTGGTGTCAGTATGATCACTGCACCCCTAGATGAGTTCATTGAGAGGTATAGTTTGTAAAATGGGGTCATTTATGGGGGAATCTGCAGTTACGGCACCTCAGGGGAGCTCCCAGTGGGTCATGGCACATTCAAACCATAACAGTAAAATCTGTACTATAATATGGTGGTGCTCCTTCCTTTCTGACCTTCGCACTGTGCCTCAAAAGTAGTTGCCAATTACATGTAGGGTATTGGCATACAAAGGAGAAATTGCACAACAAAATGAGAGGTCAATTTTCTCCTGTTACCCTTGTGAGCTAAAAGAAAATTTTTGTGATTTTTTTTTATTTTCACGGCTCTACGTTATAAACTTCTGAGAAGCACCTGCGGGTTCAAAGTGCTCATCACACATCTAGATAAGTTCATTGAGGGGTCTAGTTTCCAAAATGGGGTCACTTGTGGGGGGTTTCTGCTGTTTAGGCACATCAGGGGCTCTCCTAACGCAACATGGCGTCCGCTAATTATTCCAGCAAATTTTGAATTCAAAAAGTCAAATGGCGCTCCTTCCCTTCCGAACACTGCCATGCACCCAAACAGTGGTTTTCTGCCATATATAGGGTATTGACGTGCTCAGGAGAAATTGTACAACAACTTTTGGGGTCCATTTTTTCCTGTTACCCTTGTGAAAATAAAAAATTGAGGGCTAAAAGAAAATTTTTGTGATTTTTTTTCACGTCTTTATTTATAAACTTCTGTGAAGTACCTGGGAGTTCAAACTGCTCATCATACATCTAGATAAGTTCATTGAGGAGTCTAGTTTCCAAAATGGGGTCACTTGTGGGGGCTTTCCACTGTTTAGGTACATCAGGGGCTCTCCAAACGCAACATGGCGTTTGCTGATTATTCCAGCAAATTTTGAATTCAAAAAGTCAAATGGCGCTCCTTCAATTCCGAACCCTGCCATGCGCCCAAACAGTAGTTTGTCGCCACATATTTGGTATCAGCATGTTCAGGAGAAATTGCACAATACATTTTGGGGTCCATTTTTATCTGTTACCCTTGTGAAAATAAAAAAAAATTGGTCTAAATTTAATATTTTGTGAAAAAAAGTTAAATGTTAATTTTTTTCTTCCTCATTGCTTCAGTTCCTGTGAAGCACCTGAAGGGTTAATAAACTTCTTGAATGTGGTTTTGAGTTCCTTGAGGGGTGCAGTTTTTAGAATTTTGGCACTTTTGGGTATTTTCTGTCATATAGACACCTCAAAGTGACTTCAAATATGATGTGGTCCCTAAAAAAATGGTTTTGTAAATTTTGTTGGAAAAATGAGAAATCGCTGGTCAACTTTTAACCCTTATAGCTCCCTAACAAAAAAAAATGTTGGTTCCAAAATTGTGCTGATGTAAAGTAGACATGTGAGAAATGTTATTTATTAACTATTTTGTGTGACACATCTCTCTGATTTCAGGGCATAACAATTTAAAGTTTGAAAATTGCAAAATTTTAAAAATTTTCCCAAAATTTCTGTTTATTTTACAAATAAACGCAAGTCATATCAAATTAATTTTAAGACTATCATGAAGTACAATATGTCACGAAAAAACATTCTCAGAATCAGGGGGATCTGTTGAAGCATTCCAGAGATATTACCGCATAAAGTGACAGTGGTCAGAATTTAAAAAATTGGCCCGGTCATTAACGTACAAAGTGGCTCGGTCCTTAAGGGGTTAAGCCTTGTAAGTAGCAAGGTGGATCTTCCATGAATTAAACATTCTTCAGATCATTGATCATACTGGGAATTTGGAGGCAATATCAACACTTTGAACTTTTGGTCACGTTCCTAAAACCATTCCAGAAGTTGTTTTTATAGAACTACTGTTAGGCGTCGGTCTGGTTCTGGATTCAAAATGGGTCCAGGACCTTCTGTGGTCTCCCATTTCAGTCTAGCCAGGGCTGATACTGCTCAGCATTATCATCAGCCCCAACGTCTAGCTGGTCCACGAGACATACAGATTGTTTCCCATGTATTGGCACCTAGCAAGGTTAAGCATAGGTTGCAGAGGGAGACAGGGTGCTTGGAGTTTAAGTCCAGGATTCGCCGTACTGAGCATGCCCGTGACCTGGCGGATCATGATTGGTGGCTTGGCACCCACCTGACCCGGTGACCTGGCACCGCCTGATTGGTCCACGGCTAACGTCACCAATGGCGCGTCGGTGGGCAGGGCTTAGTCTTTAAAAGGCCCGCCCACAAACATGGCAGCACGCTCGGATCATTGAGCATGATGCTGTTGTGTGGACGTCTGTGCTCCACGTGTAGTTTCCGCTAGGCAGGTTAGCTCCATAACGGCAGGTAGCTTCGTGTTGCAGTCTGGCTCTGTCGCCTTACACCCCGAGCAGCCTGCAGACGTCCTACTCCCTGTAGACACCTGTGGACCACGTGGAGAAATACTCCTCTGTCCGGTAGCACGCCGGCAGAGGGCACGTACCCGTCGGCGTGAGTCACACACGCATCTTAGCGCCAACTCCTATTGCGTAGCGCCTGTATCGAAGACAGGGCTACTGCTTTTCCCCCGGTCGCACGTCTCCCTGAGGTTCTTGGAGATTGTGTGAACCGCTGAAACCCGCTCCGTGTGCTTTAACATGGAGTGGTTTATCAGTTAAGTAGGTGCTCTGCCGGACCCTCTTAGAGCGGAGCGGAGATAGAGCGAACCGCTATACCCGTTCCTGTGTGCAGAAACACGGAAGGGTTTAACATTTAAGTTTGTCGCTTTCCTTTCCATCCGGAAAGTGTTCGGCTATACCCGTTCCTGTGTGCAGAAACACGGAAGGGTTTAACATTTAAGTTTGTCGCTTTCCTTTCCACCCGGAAAGTGTTCGGCAGCAGTCCACCAGGCTGCATTGCGGACCCCGGGGTCGGTTGCATTCCATTTATTAAAGTTGTTTGCAACCGCCCTCCTAACAGTATCCGAGCGCCAGGGTCTTGCCGAACATGGCCGACGATCAACAACTGCAGCGTTATATACAGCAACTGGAGACCAGACTTAAAACTCTGGAACAAACTGCTCCAGTCGCTGATATCACTGCAGTAGCTTCCCAGGCGGCTACTCTAGCAGCCAATATTATTAATTCGGCTGCGGTGAATACTGCAACCACTGCAAGTGCCCCATTACCCCGGTTTGCTCTCCCGGAGAAATTTTCTGGGGATAGTAAACTCTGCAGGGGTTTTATTAATGTATGCTCCATTGATTTGGAGATGATGGAGGCACGATTCCCCTCCGAAAGAGCCAAAGTGGGATATATCATCTCATTGCTTTCTCACAGGGCTCTGGAGTGGGCTACTCCTCTATGGGAGCGGAACGACCCGGTGGTAGTAAATGCGGGTCTCTTCCTTAAGACCCTAAAAAGTGTTTTCCTGGGTCCTCAGGTCACGCATGATACGGCTCTTAAGCTCCTTGCGTTGGTCCAGGGTTCGTCCACCGCCAGTCACTATGCCGTCCAGTTCAGAACCTTAGCCGCTGAACTGGATTGGTCTGAGCGGTCGCTTATCCCGGTGTTCTGGAAGGGTCTGGCCGGGCATATTAAAGATGCTTTATCTACCAGAGAGATTCCAACCTCTCTGGAGGAGTTAATATCTCTCGCTGACCGTATAGACTTGCGTCATGCAGAACACAAGTTAGAGCTAGTGGTTGGCAGTCCTCAGTATCTGTTGGCACCAGGCGTCTTTAGATCCAAACCCAAGACTCTCGATCTGGAGCCTGAGGCTATGGATATATCCCGGACTGAGTCTAGTCCCTCTCGTTCCCGACCTGCACATCTCTTGGAGCACCACGTAAATAAGGGTTCCAAGCAGTCGGTAAAACGAGTAGGTCTTACCACCGTTGGTGGAGTTATATTAAATTCCAGGACTTCTTCCTCCAAGTTATCATATAATGTGACATTGTCCTTTGGTAAATCTGCAGTTTCTGCCAAGGCGTGGGTGGACTCTGGTGCTGAGGGCAATTTTTTATCATCTACGTTTGCCCAGAGGCATGTCATCCCCATGGAGCTACTCTCTAGTCCAATGAACATTAGTGTTGCCAATGGTTCACTCCTGGATGTGCAAATCACCCATCAGTCGATCCCTCTCACCATGTCATTTCCTCAGGGCCACCGGGAGGTTATCTCTTTTCTTATTATTCCCGGTGGATTAGACGAGGTGTTATTGGGTCTCCCCTGGTTACGTTGTCATACTCCACACATTGACTGGAATAAGGGGAGAATTTCTTCCTGGAGTGAGAATTGTGCATCTCAGTGTTTGGTCAAAGTCACCCGGAGGGTAGTCTCTGTACCTCCTATCATTGCGACATCCGGTACAGATTCCTTGTCTGTTTCCAGGACCGTGGTCTGGTCATATTATGTCGCAAAGAACTCTCAGGAAGAGAGGGTGGCTGCAGTGTCCTCCAACTCGGTTCCATCGGGGAGGACGTTTGTTTCCCCTAATCTACGGAGTATGGTGCTCTCCTGGGCTCATGCCCCTAAAACCGGAGCTCACCTGGGGGTCAAACGTACCACTAAGTCCCTTCAATGGTCCTATTGGTGGCCCCGGTGGCGCCAGGACATCAAGGACTTTGTTCTCGCGTGTTCCGTCTGTGCGAGAGATAAATCTTTCCGCCAGAGACCGCCGGGTCCTTTCCCTCTGTCACTCGTGGAGAATCCCACACATAGAGAACCAGTTGTCACTTCTTGCCATCCTGCTTCCCGCCCTAAAAAAGGGTATCCTGTACACCAGAGGGGTCACAGTTTTGTGAATCCTCTCTGTGACCTGATGGACCACATCCTTGCCCCCCCGGCTCATGGAGGAAAATGAGCATCAAGTGGAGGGGGGGGGGGATAATTTTAGGCGTCAGTCTGGTTCTGGATTTGAAATGGGTCCAGGACCTTCTGTGGTCTCCCATTTCAGTCCAGCCAGGGCTGATGCTGTTCAGCATCATCATCAGCCCCAACACCTAGCTGGTCCACGAGACATACAGATTGTCTCCCATATATTGGCACCTAGCAAGGTTAAGCATAGGTTGCAGAGGGAGACAGGGTGCTTGGAGTTTAAGTCCAGGATTCGCCGTACTGAGCATGCCCGTGACCTGGTGGATCGTGATTGGTGGTTTGGCACCCACCTGACCCGGTGACCTGGCACCGCCTGATTGGTCCACCGGTAACATCACCAATGGCGCGTCGGTGGACAGGGCTTAGTCTTTAAAAGGCCCGCCCACAAACATGGCAGCGCGCTCGGATCATTGAGCATGATGCTGTTGTGTGGACGTCTGTGCTCCACGTGTAGTTTTCGCTAGGCAGGTTAGCTCCATAGAGGCAGGTTAGCTCCATAGAGGCAGGTAGCTTCGTGTTGCAGTCTGGCTCTGTCAGAGGGGGTCGCCTTACACCCCGAGCAGCCTGCAGACGTCCTACTCCCTGTAGACACCTGTGGACCACGTGGAGAAATACTCCTCTGTCCGGTAGCATGCCGGCAGAGGGCACGTACCCGTCGGCGTGAGTCACACACGCATCTTAGCGCCAACTCCTATTGCGTAGTGCCTGTATCGAAGACAGGGCTACTGCTTTTCCCCCGGTCGCACGTCTCCCTGCGGTTCTTGGAGATTGTGTGAACCGCTGAAACCCACTCCGGGTGCTTTGGCACGGAGTGGTTTATCAGTTAAATAGGTGCTATCTCGGACGCTCTTCTCCCGTGCAGTTAACGGAGATAGAGCGAACCGCTATACCCGTTCCTGTGTGCAGAAACACGGAAGGGTTTAACATTTAAGTTTGTCGCTTTCCTTTCCACCCGGAAAGTGTTCGGCAGCAGTCCACCAGGCTGCATTGCGGACCCCGGGGTCGGTTGCGTTCCATTTATTAAAGTTGTTTGCAACCGCCCTCCTAACACTACACTGCATCATCCTGCTGGACTTGTCCACTGCTGTTAGGGAATATTGTTGTCATGAAAGGTGTAATTGGTTTACAACAATGTTTAGGTAGATAGTACGTCCACATGAATGCACAGGACTCAGTATAACATCACTCATAGCATCACAAGTTCTCTCCTGGCTTGTCTTCTTATACTGGTCCCATCTCTTTCCCAATTAAACAATGCACACGCTCCTGGCCATTAACATGATGTAAGACAAAATGTAAATACTCAGGCCAGTCAACTTCATCCATTACTACATGGTACTATTCTGATATTAACATGCTCAGTTTCGGCGCTTTTAGTACCGTAGTAGATAAGGGTCATCATGATCACCATTACTGCTCAGCATCTAGACTGAGGAGTAATCTTGCCTCTGAGATGCACTGTGTTGTTTCTATCATGTGCAGCAGTAACTTTTTAAGCAATTTGTACATATATATATATATATCATCACATTTATATTTATATATATTATACTGTAGATATTTTGCAACTTTCACAAAATCCCTGTTAAATCTGGCCAGACATTGGATCGAGGGACATTTACTATGGTCCATCTGTTATTTATTAGTCTCCTAATGGGATCTGTCATAGAGCAATGAGGCAGAACGTCCAGGTAGAGGACAAGATACGCTAACCGTAGCCTCCAGTACCAAATATCATCAGGGTCACCTCATGTGTCCTTCAACCTTAAATTGGATGATATCAGTTAAGTTTATAGGAAAGGAAAGTGATGTTAATGAGATTTTTTTAGGTGAGAATATAACCTCATTCATCCAAAAAATTATGTATTATTCTATGAAGAATAAAACAAATGACTTGCTAAATGTGACATGTTAGTCTTTGTTTCAGTCAAAAGGACAGTGCAATGTGTATTCTCAAGATCTCTATATGTATGCTCATGGTCAACTCTATGAAATAGGTAGAATCTAGTTGACTTGATAAGCCAAGCCAATTGTTACATAGTGAATGTTTTAAAGGGTACAAGTATATATTACCTACAATATGTGACAGTTTATAGCTAAAAATAAATGGTGTCAATTTCCTCTCAAACCATTAATAATTTTAGACCACTATAAGAGACCCTGTTTAACAAAGCTTCCCATCTGACCTTGGCAGAAGATCCTAAGGGCCTGTGGCTGCTTTGGGCACCATGGATTTGGACTCTTCCCCAACCACTACCTGCATTCATTGTAGGCAGTTTTGAATTATATGGTTTTACTTATCGGGACTTAATAAAATATAAAGTACTTACATGATCTTAAAATTAGGTAAATACAACCTAAGATGAACAACAACACATGGCAAATTACACAGGGGCATTACATATTTAACAAAAAGTAAGCCAGAATGAAGAAGCAGTGTGTAAAAAATGAAGTACATCCTTACTGCTTCCAAAGGGAATAAGAGGGTGAGTATCAGCCAAGTGATGGTAATAAATGTCCCAGAATAACTGTTCATCAGCAAGTGTGACCATCTCAGTTTTAGAAGTTTGTTGTCTCTAGAATTTTGTCGAGTGTTAACACAATATCAAGGAGGAAATATGTCAGCAATCATTTTAGAGAAGCAGCTTTTTTGCCCACCAATCTGGGAAGGGTTATGAAGCTATTTCTAAACAATTTGGAGTCCATCTTTTTACAGTGAGAAAGATTATTCACAAGTGGAAAACATGTGGCTAACATGTAACCTCAGAATAAAAAAATCCTTTAATCAGAAAAATCTCTTTAAAAAAGCAGACAAACACACATACTATTGTGTATAAAGCACACTAGAGGTACTGAAGTCTATTGGTTTATTCCATAGAGCCCTGATAGCAGAAGAAGGGGGTATTCCACACAGCTAGTATACCATTGATCATCATGAAGAAATCCCTTCTTTTATACATATAGGGAAATAGGATTATATAGAATCATATTGCGAGTTTATCAGTACCCCACAAGGATAAGTGCAACCCAGTGAACAAAGTGATTGTAGTGCATAATTAAAAATAAACAGGATCACTCTTCCATAGACCTCTACACTATATATAAACACTGATCAGGCCCTAAATTAATACCTCTATGCTGATTCCTGCCTGTCTGCAGAGGTTGGCACCCTAGTTAAAGTTGGCGACTTTGGCGCCCCCGCTCCACGCCGGCTATCCCTAAATATCCTGGCTTGCCCTAGAAATAATTCCTAATTGCACCACAATCCGATGCAATCTAAGGCATATGTTATAAACACAGTAAAGAGAGATTAATGTAAATGGATGACTTATCTTGCCCGTAGAGAGATGGTCCAGGATGCATAACGAAGGTTTCCAGCCTCTGATCAGTGTCTCAGTGTCTCCAATGGAGGACTTATTATGACTAGTGTTGAGCCACCCCCGTAGTGTTCGGGTTCGGTTCGGTTCGTCGAACACCGGGATGTTCGAGGAACTGTTCGTCGAACTGTTCGTCGAACACCTTAGAACACCGTCGAACACCGTTAAAACCAATGGCAGGCAAACAAAAACACATAGAAACACATAGAAAACACCTGCAAAGGTGTCCAAAAGCTGACAAACTGCTCAGAAGACACTCTCTTTAAAAAAGCCGGCCGGCAAATTCAGCAGCGGCATACACCGGTACCCGACAATTTAGACAAGAAGGAATAGAGCATCACACATAGATTAGATACATAGAAACATGTCAGTCACACATATAAGAAGCACAGTGACAGTGTTGGTTACTGCACTTGTCATTTAGTGTAAAGGATTTATTAAAAAAAATATTAGTGTTTTCATGCACCGTCTCTTTAAAAAAGCCGGCCGGCAATTCAGCATCTGTACCCGACAATTTAGAACAGAAAGAATAGAGCTTCACACATAGATTAGATAGATAGAAACATGTCAGTCACATATATAATAAGTACAGTGATAGTGTTGCTTACTGTACTTGTCATTCAGTGTAAAGGATTTATTTAAAAAAATAATAGTGTTTTCATGCACTGTCTCTTTAAAAAAGCCGGCCGGCAATTCAGCAGCGGTACCCGACAATTTAGAACAGAAAGATAGAGCATCACACATAGATTAGATAGATAGAAACATGTCAGTCACATATATATGAAGTACAGTGATAGTGTTGGTTACTGTACTTGTCATTTAGTATTAAAATAAAGGATTTATTATTAAAAAAATTGGCGTGGGGTTCCCCTTAATTTTAGTCTCTAGCGGAGGTTAAGCAGACGGCTGGGGCAGATGTTTGAAGCCTGGGAAGGGGGTAATACCCACGGAGCTTCCCAGGCTACTAATATCAGCCCCCAGCTGAATACATAGCCTTTACTAGCTATTAAAATGGGGGACCCCCCCAAAAAAATGACGTGGGGTCCCCTCTAATTTAATAGCTAGCAAAGGCTAGGCAGACAGCTGGGGGCTGATATTAATAGCCCAGGAAGGGAGCCATGAATATTGGCCCCCTCCCAGGCTAGAAACACCAGCCGTCAGCCGCCCCAGAAATGGCGCATTCATAGGATGCGCCAATTCTGGCACTTAGCCTCGCTCTTCCACGCTGCCCTGGTGCGGTGGCAGGGGGTAATAGGGTTGGGGTTGATGTCAGCTTATAATGCCAGCTGACATCAAGCCCAGGTTAGTAATGGAGAGGCGTCTATAAGACACCCCCATTACTAACCCCATAGTAAAAGTTAAAAAAAACACAAACACCCAGAATAAAGTCCTTTAATTGAAATAAAGACACAATCCTTTATTGTTCTAAATTAAACCATACTTACCATCACGCCCATTCCAGCTGAAGCCAACGATCTCCTGCAATAAAAGAAAAATAATAAAGCAACCTCATCCTTACCTTTCCATGGTTCCCACGACAGCTTCAGCTCTGCTACATCGAGATGACAGGCTGGACCGCAGCAGAACGCTGCCATCCAGCCTCTCATCCCGCAGACACTGAGAAGCGCAGGCTTGCTTGCGCTGCTCAGCGTCTCTCTGTGACGACATCCAGATGAGCCGAGTTCATGTCCAATGAACTCGGCTCACCTCATGCACGTCACTGACAGCGTGGGAAAATTCTCACGCTGAAGCGCTGATTGCAGGAGAATTTTCCCACGCTGTCAGTGACGTGCAGGAGGTGAGCTGAGTTCATTGGACATGAGCTCACCTCATGCACATCACTGACAGCGTGGGAGAATTCTCCTGCACTCAGCACTTCAGCATGAGAATTTTCCCACGCTGTCAGTGACGTGCATGAGGTGAGCCGAGTTCATTGGACATGACCTCGGCTCATCTGGATGCCGTCACAGCGAGACAGTGAGGAGCGCAAGCATGCCTGCGCTTCTCAGTGTCTGCGGGATGACAGACTGGATGGCAGCGTTCTGCTGCGGTCCAGCCTGTCATCTCGATGTAGCAGAGCTGAAGCTGTCGTGGGAACCATGGAAAGGTAAGGATGAGGTTGGTTTATTATTTTTCTTTTATTGCAGGAGATCGTTGGCTTCAGCTGGAATGGGTGTGATGGTAAGTATGGTTTAATTTAGAACAATAAAGAATTGTGTCTTTTTTTCAATTAAAGGACTTTATTCTGGGTGTTGTGTTTTTTTAAAATACTTTACTAGAAATTCATGGCGGTCATGTCTAATACTGGCGTGACCCCATGAATTTTGGGCTTGGGGCCAGCTGATAATACCAAGCTGGCCCTAACCCCTTTATTACCCAGTGAGCCACCGCACCAGGGCCCTGGATGAGTTGGGTACAGCGCCAGAAGATGGCGCTTCTATGAACGCGCCATTTTCCGGGGTGGCTGCGGACTGCAATTTGTAGCGGGGGGGGGGCCCAGAAAGCTTGGGCCTCCCTGCGCTGCAGATTCCAGCCCCCAGCTGCCTAGTTGTACCTGGCTGGACACAAAAATAGGGCGAAGCCCCACGTACTTTTTTTTTAATTATTTCATGAAATTCATGAAATAATTAAGAAAAAAAGGCCTTCCCTATATTGTTGTGTCCGGCCAGGTACAAATAGGCAGCTGGTGGATGGGGGCAGCCCGTTCCTGCCTGCTGTACCTGGCTGGACACAAATATAGTGCGAAGCCCCACTTCAATTTTTTTAAATTATTTCAGGAAATTCATGAAATAATTTAAAAAAAATTGACGTGGGGCTTCGCACTATATTTGTGTCCAGCCAGGTACAGCAGGCAGGAACGGGCTGCCCCCAACCACCAGCTGCCTATTTGTACCTGGCCGGACACAACAATATAGGGAAGCCCTTTTTTTCTTAATTATTTCATGAAATAATTTAAAGAAAATTGACGTGGGGCTTCGCCCTGTTTTTGTGTCCAGCCAGGTACAACTAGGCAGCTGGGGGCTGGAATCCGCAGCGCAGGGAGGCCCAAGCTTTCTGGGCCACCCCCGCTGCAAATTGCAGTCCGCAGCCACCCCGGAAAATGGCGCGTTCATAGAAGCGCCATCTTCTGGCGCTGTACCCAACTCATCCAGGGCCCTGATGCGGTGGCTCACTGGGTAATAAAGGGGTTAGGGCCAGCTTGGCATTATCAGCTGGCCCTAAGCCCGAAATTCATGGGGTCACGCCAATATTAGACATGACCACCATGAATTTCTAGTAAAGTATTTAAAAAAAACACAACACCCAGAAAAAAGTCCTTTAATTGAAATAAACACACAATTCTTTATTGTTCTAAATTAAACCATACTTACCATCACGCCCATTCCAGCTGAAGCCAACGATCTCCTGAAATAAAAGAAAAATAATAAAGCAACCTCATCCTTACCTTTCCATGGTTCCCATGACAGCTTCAGCTCTGCTACATCGAGATGACAGGCTGGACCGCAGCAGAACGCTGCCATCCAGCCTCTCATCCCGCAGACACTGAGAAGCGCAGGCTTGCTTGCGCTCCACAGTGTCTCTCTGTGAGGGCATCCAGATGAGCCGAGTTAATGTCCAATGAACTCGGCTCACCTCATGCACGTCACTGACAGCGTGGGAAAATTCTCCTGCACTCAGCGCTTCAGCGTGGGAGAATTCTCACGCTGAAGCGCTGAGTGCAGGAGAATTCTCCCACGCTGTCAGTGAAGTGCAGGAGGTGAGCTGAGTTCATTGGACATGAGCTCACCTTATGCACGTCACTGACAGCGTGGGAGAATTCTCCTGCACTCACCGCTTCAGCGTGAGAATTTTCCCACGCTGTCAGTGACATGCATGAGGTGAGCCGAGTTCATTGGACATGAACTCGGCTCATCTGGATGTCGTCACAGAGAGACGCTGAGCAGCGCAAGCAAGCCTGCGCTTCTCAGTGTCTGCGGGATGAGAGGCTGGATGGCAGCGTTCTGCTGCGGTCCAGCCTGTCATCTCGATGTAGCAGAGCTGAAGCTGTCGTGGGAACCATGGAAAGGTAAGGATGAGGTTGCTTTATTATTTTTCTTTTATTGCAGGAGATCGTTGGCTTCAGCTGGAATGGGCGTGACAGTAAGTATGGTTTAATTTAGAACAATAAAGGATTGTGTCTTTATTTCAATTAAAGGACTTTATTCTGGGTGTTTGTGTTTTTTTTAACTTTGACTATGGGGTTAGTAATGGGGGTGTCTTATAGACGCCTCTCCATTACTAACCTGGGCTTGATGTCAGCTGGCATTATAAGCTGACATCAACCCCAACCCTATTACCCCCTGCCACCGCACCAGGGCAGCGTGGAAGAGCGAGGCTAAGTGCCAGAATTGGCGCATCCTATGAATGCGCCATTTCTGGGGCGGCTGACGGCTGGTGTTTCTAGCCTGGGAGGGGGCCAATATTCATGGCTCCCTTCCTGGGCTATTAATATCAGCCCCCAGCTGTCTGCCTAGCCTTTGCTAGCTATTAAATTAGGGGGGACCCCACGTCATTTTTTTTGGGGTGTCCCCCATTTTAATAGCTAGTAAAGGCTATGTATTCAGCTGGGGGCTGATATTAGTAGCCTGGGAAGCTCCGTGGGTATTACCCCCTTCCCAGGCTTCAAACATCTGCCCCAGCCGTCTGCTTAACCTCCGCTAGAGCCTAAAATTAAGGGGAACCCCACGCCAATTTTTTTAATAATAAATCCTTTATTTTAATACTAAATGACAAGTACAGTAACCAACACTATCACTGTACTTCATATATATGTGACTGACATGTTTCTATCTATCTAATCTATGTGTGAAGCTCTATTCTGTCTGTTATAAATTGTCGGGTACAGATGCTGAATTGCCGGCCGGCTTTTTTAAAGAGACGGTGCATGAAAACACTATTATTTTTTTTGATAAATCCTTTACGCTAAATGACAAGTACAGTAAGCAGCACTTTCACTGTACTTCGTATATATGTGGCTGACATATTTATATCTATCTAATCTATGTGTGAAGCTCTATTCTTTCGGTTCTAAATTGTCGGGTACAGGTGTATGCCGCTGCTGAATTGCCGGCTTTTCATGTTTCACTGTTGGCACTGTTCCCATCGATTTGGGCAATCACTGTAATGCCACAACCACCATGGCTGTGGCATTACAGTGAGTGGCAGACAATCCCTGCATGATTGGTGCTCTAAATAGCGCCAGACATGCAGGACACGCTTTTGGTGCACGAACAGTTATCGAACATAACCTCGAACAGCCGAATTTTTTGCAAATCGTTCGGGTTCGTCGAACAACTCGAACACCGCCCAAAACAGCTCGAATTTGAGATTGGCGAACAGTTCTAGTCGAACACCGCTCATCTCTAATTATGACCATAGACAAAAATGGTCCTAGATAAATAATAGAAGCCTCAGATTAGTGTCCTCGTGTCTCAGGTCTCCGATTAGTGTCCCAGTGCCTCAACGCGTTTCCCCAAATTCTAGGTTCCTCAGGAGGCTGATACAGAAGGAATGTCCAGGGTATATAAATATGTAAGATATAGATGCCTATTAATGCAGATCCGCACTGATGTTCAATCCATTTTGACAGTCAGAACTAGGATAGGTAACTAAAACCCTCCAGCAATCCTGTTTAAATAAATCCTACCCCTGATTCCATTGGTCCCAATAGGTCCCATAGTAGATAACAGGTGTATGCACCTGTAGACAAATAAGCCCCATACTCCTTGTATTTGCGCTCTATAACCTCCATTACTAGTCTGTTCATACACTCTTAAACCTGGCAGATCGGAGTGCGCTCCACACCGTGGAACGCACAACTTCCGGTTTCCGCCCACGTCACTTCCGGTGTTCGGCAATATGGTGTTTGTGCGTTCCACCCCTTTGGAACGCATGACTTAAGGCTTCATGTGTCACACCTGGCTCCCCCGGCAAAGCACCTGCGCTCCACCTCCTGGAACGCACAGTGCTTGCAACTGCGCAGCAGCACAGAAAAGCGGCCAAGGGTGATGTGCCCCGCAGCCAAAGGCATCAAGAGGGCGCATCCCCGCCAGAAAACCGCAAAATATGTGCGCATCAAAGCGCCATCAATAGACAGGCCAGCAAACATAGACACTTTACCTGTCATCCATAGAAGATAAAGAAAAGACACTCTGTAAACTACAATACTGAAGGGAGTGGCCCCCCAGATATACAAATTCGATAAAAATCTATAAACCCATATTTCCTCTATATAATATGGCTTGATGGCCCTGCAAGAGGGGTTCCGATTAGAGTAGGGGTTTCTTTTATCTATATAAAGATATAATGTATGTTACGCTCACGCCAGGACTGACTGGCATGAGCGTGGTTAGTGATCCCACTGGACCATGAACTGAGGAGTGCCTGGAGGGGCGTAGCTAAGTATCAACTCGGTCTGACCAAGGTCACACGGCGGCTCAGTCGACTCCGTGAACCAGGGAGGAACCGAGCAGAGGGACCAGGTGCTACTCCAGGTCAGACCCCGGTCACAGCTGTTGACCCACACCGGGGAATGCAGGAACAGGCAGGTTAGGCTGGCATACAGACAGGTGGGTACTGGCAGGCACAGCTGGTATGAAGACAGGTGGGTTTTGGCAGGCACGGCTGGTATGCAGACAGGTGGGCACAGGCAGGCACGGCTGGCATGCAGACAGGTGGGCACTGGCAGGCACGGCTGGCATGCAGACAGGCGGGTACTGGCAGGTAGGAACGCAGGCTGGATAGGGACCAGTACAGACTGGGACACAGGAACGGAGCCGCAGGTGCGGTGGACAGCAGAGCAGAGCGAAACCGCAGATGCTGTGAACAAGCAGAGCAGAACCACCGGTGCGGTGAACAAACAGAGCAGGGCGAAACCGCAGGTGCGGTGAACAAGCAGAGCGGAGCAAAATCGCAGGTGCGGTGAACAAGCAGAGCGGAGCAAAACCGCAGGTGCGGTGAACAAGCAGAGCGGAGCGGAACCGCAGGTACGGTGAACAAGCAGAGCGGAACCGCAGGTGCGGTGAACAAGCAGAGCAGAGCGGAACCGCAGGTGCGGTGAACAAGCAGAGCAGAGCGGAACCGCAGGTGCGGTGAACAAGCAGAGCACAGCGGAACCGCAGGTGCGGTGAACAAGCAGAGCAGAGCGGAACCGCAGGTGCGGTGAACAAGCAGAGCAGAGCGGAACCGCAGGTGCAGTGAACAAGCAGAGCAGAGCGGAACTGCAGGTGCGGTGAACAAGCAGAGCAGAGCGGAACCGCAGGTGCGGTGAACAAGCAGGGCAGAGCAGAACCGCAGATGTGGTGAACAAGCAGAGCAGAGCGGAACCGCAGATGCGGTGAACAAGCAGAGCAGAGCGGAACCGCAGGTGCGGTGAAACAAGCAGAGCAGAACAGAGCAGATGGTGCAGGCAAACAGGAAATGGCTCTGTTCACATGTAACAGACTGGAAAATACAGGAAGATAGTTAGAACACAGGAGGTAGATACGGAGGCAGGGAAACAGGACGAGCAGAACCAGATACACACAAGGTACTTACAATGAAGTAGTGAGTGGACACAAAACTCACAAACAGAAGTACAGAGACAGCGAGTTGGAGTTAGGTGCAGGTTCAGACACTGCAGGAAAAGGGAAGGTTCGGACATAGAGACAAACAGGTAACGGGCTAGGACACTGTTCAGACAGGAACTGAACCAGGAACAAGATACAGGAACGAGCCTGGGAACTCAACCCCCAGGGTGGCGGAAACAGACTAGAAGTCACAGATACAGGCAACGGGCCTGGGTATACAGCCCCCAGGGTGGCGGAACAGACAAGATACAGGACAGGACCTGGCAACTCAGTTGCAGAGAACACACTGAATGAAAGTGTTGCTCAGGCACCTCCTACTGGGTGGAGGGGGTTTAAGTATCCAGTGACTCACAGCAATAGGCTGGGGATGCATTAAGACTGCGCACACTGTAGCTTTAAGAATCAGGAAGTAACAGCGCCGCTGCCCTAAGCCAGCAGACAAGAGACATACAAACAGCAGGTACTGGAGCAAAGTGTGCAGCCTGGCCTGATAGGTAAGATTGCGGTCTTGCATGGTGGGAGGTGGTAAGCCATGCAAGCACGCCGCCAGGGATGTTACAATGTACACAAAGATAAACATAATGGACGGGGAAGGAAAATATACATTGTCAGGAAAACTTGCCGGCCGGTGAATGCAGCTCTCTGGCGCCCCCTTGCCTCTCAGGTCAGTCAAGGTACTGCACCTAGAGTAAGTAGTGCCAGGAAGCTGCCACCAGCGGGGGAAGACACTGGGGTGTGTTGTCCCTTACACGTCACCAATCCGTGACGCCACAATACAGGCACAACTCTCTGGCGCCCCCTCGTCTCTCAGGTCACTCAAGGTACTACACCTAGAGCGAGTGGTCGCCGGAGAGGCCGTCCTGTAGCCCACTGGGTATTTGAGGCCCTCTGCAGTGAGGGCGGTATATATATATATATATATTTCGCTGGCTGCGCCAGAAATATATATCCACACCTCCTACCGTCACTGCCAGCCTTCCTCAAATCTCCCAGATGGTATGCTGCCACCAGTTCTGGTTTGATACAGCCCGGTATTAATGGACTTGTATCGGGTCAGGAACCAACCCGGTAGCGTTTATGGCTTCGAGGAGGAGAACGATTACAGAACAAAAGAAACAGAACTATAAAATTTTATATTTAATCCAAAAGGGAGGCAGTGTTTAGGAAAAATATATACATAAGTGTGTTACAAAGGGGGCATTAAAATACATAAACAGTTACATAAAATAAACAGGGTAAAGAGTGAAAATTACTTACACTACATGATCGCAGAGGTGATTCAATATAGTGGGAGGGGGGGTTCTCCAGATTGCTGTTATTGAACAGGACCCTTTGCGTATAATTCTTATTCCCCCCAGCAATGAGTACTTCTGTCTTCTCCATAGACTCTTTTATGCCTAAGGGAGATCTGGCCACACGCCCCTTGTGGTGACATCATGTGGGCCGGTCTTCAGCCTGCACATTTTTATTAGAAAATGCTAGCTTCTGCGATAACTCATCGCTCGTTGATCGCAGAAGCTTGCAAACTACGCCATTTTTTCCCTTATGATTTTATCTTTCTTTTGATATCATGCATCCCATAGCGGCAGTCTACTATTCGGGTGTTTTTGCGCTGCAGCTCCGTGATTGTGGTTACAGCCGTGGAAAAATACCTGCATATTCCGGGGCTGATTTGGTCACTACCCATTTGGGTCTCATTATTGTCGGACCTATGGAACTCCTAATATCTCATAATTCATATCGGAGTCATCATGTCTGCAAATTCCCCTTTGAAGCTCGGGGAAGACCCTTCACAGTTACACACAAATTAGGGAAGCCTGCATTTTAAGTATCTCCTGCGTCTTTCAGGGACAAGAGGCCTGCTTCCTAACGAAGTTTTCACACTTCTTCCCTGGCCGTGTGTGAATAACTATTTATCAGTCGTGCGTTAATTGGGGCTTTTGTGCTGAGCGGAAAGGGAATAAGGGAGGGGGGTGAACATCTGTGTTACGCAGGTGGAAGGACATTTCCCTGATATTAATATTTTCTAATATTCCTGACATACATGATGTAAAGATAAATCAAGATGGGGGTGTCCCAGGCATAGGACAACCCATAGATCATGGCAGGTCAATTAACAGTTTTTTAGCCCCAAACTAGGCCTCAGTAATGTACCAGGAGACTCCTCAAAAGAAACTACAAAACTATAGAAAAGGGGCATATGACAACTGTTCATTAATACCTTTTGGTGCGATACTGTTTAGTCTAAATATCCATTCACACTCCTTCTGGAGTACTCATTTATCATGATCTCCCTTTCTAACATTACGTCTTACTCTTTCCAAGATGTTAAATGAGACCTCTTTTATATTGCCATGTTGAACCCCATTAATGTGTCTCGCCAATGGTGTATCTCTCTTATGGCATATGTCATAGGTGTTCACCCACCCTACGTCTAAATTCTCTACACGTAGAAGTGGAAACATACAAGACAGTTGACATTTTTCCCAGAAAATTCACCCCAAGGTCAGACTATATCTATGTTTATGATAACAAGTACCGTATTTTTCGGACTATAAGACGCACCGGACCATAAGACGCACCTAGGTTTTAGAGGAGGAAAATAGAAAAAAAATTAAAGCAAAAAATTTGGTCATGACGCACTGTTATGGGGGAGGGGGTCTGCTGATGACACTGTTATAGGGGTAATGTCCCCCAATTCTGTACTAATATCCCCCATCCTGGTATATATGGCCCCTCTGCTGTTATATGTGGCCCCCATCCCCATCCTGGTATGCATGGTACCCCTCAACCCCATCCTGGTATGCATGGCACCCCTCAACCCCATCCTTGTATGCATGGCACCCCTCATCCCCATCCTGGTATGCATGACAACTAGTGTTGAGCGAGTATGTATCATTAACTCTTTCGGCGAGCACGCTTGGGTGCCAATCTCTGCAATCTCTGTCTAACAGATGTGACACTTGCAGGCGCAGCGACAGTGAATGAAACGCCGAGCACGCTAAAATACAAGGCGAGCACCCGAGCGTGCTTGCCAAAAGAGTTAGATACATACTCGCTCAACACTAATGGCAACCCAGTCCCCATCCTGGTATGTATGGCACCCCTCATCCCCATCCTGGTATGCATGGCACCCCCCATCCTGGTATGCATGGCACCCCTCATCCTGGTATGCGTGGCACCCCCCATCTCCATCCTGGTATGCATGGCACCCTTCATCCTGGTATGCATGGCACCCCTCATCCGGGTATGCATGTGTAGCACCCCGAGGACTCGGCTGCTACAGGGGTATTGCACCTCGATCCAGAGGTGTGGTATTCCACTCCCGGGTAAGGATGGAGTGTGGGACTGAGCTCAGCTAGCTGCATGCACTACACTCATCCCATTTCCGGGGGACAGAACAACGGTACTCCCACCAGATAGATGTGCAGGTACGACAGCGTCTGTCCCTGGCTGGAGTGGGAGGGGGGGGAGGAACATCCCAGTAGTGTAGGGGCAGATAGGGGAGGGACTCTGGGCATAGAGGTAGGAGCCCATTGGGTGCTAGTCACCTGGGCTCACACATAGAGGGAGTATATATGGTGGGCACCATCTAGAGACAGGGAGAGCAGAGCTGAGAGAGTCAGAGGGAGAGTTCAGCCAGGAGGGCTGACAGGGAGCTGTGGCTCCGGCTGGGCCCAGCTCCAGGGCCAGGCCTGCAGTGGAGAGGAGGAGGAAGAGAGGCCCAGAGACGCAGGACAAGAGGGAACCCTGAGATCCCAGAAGTAAACCAAAAGGGTGAAGGGTTGGCAGAAAAGGGTACCGGAACCCAAACTGGTGGAGGCTAATGATCCTCAGCCAGGAACCGGAGGTCGTGGTCAAGTTTTGGCGCGACCCTCACCACATCCACCAGGAAGGCACACCACGAGTAGGGTCAGGAAAGCCAGAGAAGGTTTTACCACCAAGAGGCCCGAGGGAGCCGGACAAAGGTGGATCCCTGGTGGGAACGGCCAGTAGGAAGGAAGAGAGGGGAGCTCAGGACCACGCTCTGGACTGCCTGGGAGTTGGCCGAGTCCCACACCTGGTGGACGCAGCACGGCTCGGGTGGTCACTCAAGGCCGGAGTGACCGGAACAACACCAGTGAGTAAAAACCCTGAAACTGCATCGCATGTCTCTGAGCTTCCTTGCTGCACCATCACAACCACCATCTTCCACATCTGCTGCCCTGAGGCCATACCCCTCCCGTTGGGGGTTATACCATCCTTGCTGCACAATCCTACCACCGGCCTCAGCGGTCTGCTCTGCAGCAGCGGCCTCCTGGCCGCAATCAACGGGTGGCGTAGTCGACACTTAAACAACATCTACAAAAGACTGCCACACACTTAGTTTGACCACCCTGGGCACGGACCGGGTCACCGCCACAAGGACTACTACCCCTATCCAGATCCGGCTCCGGGTGTCCCTTGAACATGGCCCAGGGGGCGCGTCAACTTTGGCGTAGTCGGCAGGATTACGTGCCCGCAACCACCGGGTACTGCGTGCCTGAAGAAAAGTTCACATTTACCGTAAGAAGAAGTCTCCCGCCAATTCCAGAGGGTTCCCGCCATCGGACGCCATCTCGGGTCATTTCCCGCCGTTTGCCCGCCATCTGCAGCCTTTTCCCGCCATCCACGGAGTTTCCCGCCATAAGGAGACGATTCCCGCCATCTGAGACGATTTCCCGCCCTGGAAGAGCGGACGCCATTATGGGCGTGCCAGAGGGTGGCAAGAGATCACCTCCCATCGTGGGCCTGGTCCCAGAAGAGCGCCAAAAGCGGAGACCGCCCCCACCAGCAGAGACTGCAATGATAGAGATGTCCATCAGAGCGAGGGGTCTGCCCCTGAAACTGACAATCACCAAGTTGCCCCAGGACCGCCCTCAGTATGGGCGGATCAAGAACAAAAGTGGGAGGATGGGTGCAGCCTGGAGGAGTCTGGAGAGATCGCACCCGGAGATGGAGGGAGAGTCAGGCATCACCGACCCTCTGGTCAGGAGCCTGTTGCAGGCTGCCACCCCAGAAGGCCTGGTGGAGATGCTGGCACAGCTCCCCAAAGATCGGGAGCATGCACAGACCACGCTGAAGGGCTTGGCTCGGAAGATGGCCCGAGTGCAGCAAGAAGTGCTGACAGAGTGGAGCAGAGAAATGGCCCTGCAGGCTGGAACCCGCCAGCAAAAGACGTCACCCGGGACGAGGAGTCTGTCTGCCTCTGAGGATGGTGCAGGAGGGACGAAGGCCGGAGACGACGCCGTGGAAGGAGCTGAAGAGATGGAAGCAGGTAAAGGGGACGTTACTACCCCAAGCCTAGTAGCCGTAAGCCTGCCCCAGCTCCCCGTCGCAGAGCCCGAAATCCCACCGACCGTGCCCGTTGCTGCACCGCCACCGCTCCGAACTAGGCCTCAAGCGGCAGGAGCCGCGGCCACGCCCCCTGTGACGTCACGCGCCTTAACCCTGAGCGCGGCCAAGCAGGAAATGCCACCGACCTGGTCGCAAGGCCGAGTGCCCCCGGGCGCCGCCGTCTCCACAGTGCCCTTCACCTTTAAAGTGCCACCGGCCTGGTCGCAAGGCCTGGTGAATCCGGGCGCCGCTACCACCACCGCGCCCTCGACCTCCACAGTGCTGCCCCTAGGCGAAGACCTACTTGTGCAACATACTTGCCCGGATGGGCAGCCCTTTGAGTGGCCACCGGAATACCTCAATCCCCGATTCCGGAAGGAATGGCCCCTGTGTGAGCCCCTGATCCCGGCTCCGGCACCCGCCAAGATCACCCCACTCCCGTTGGAGGAGGCGCAGTTCGCATGGGACCCCACCGGTGAAAACCTCATGGGGTTCACCCAAGAGACCCGGGCGGCCGCAGCCCAGCGTGCGGAGTGCTGCCGACAACAACTGGAGGTCTTCAACAAAGAACGACGAGAGAGGCGGATCCGCGAGGAGCGGCTGCAGGTCCAGAGCGCGGAGCAGAAAAGCCGGAACCGGAGAAACCCCCGTGCAGCCCACGGTCCCCGCGCCACCGGGACTGTAATCAAGTTCCAACTGGAGCACGGCTGGGGCTTTATCAGAGATCACAAAACCCCCGGCGACGTCTTTGTCACCCGCAGGGATGTCGAATCTCACCTGCCGGAGGGACACCGCGGACGTGACCTTTACCTGGGTGACGAGGTCACCTTCACCCGGCATCAGTGTGCCAAAGGACCGTACGCCCTTCATGTGCACCGGCTGACGGAGGAAGAACTGCGGTATGAGGAGGAACAAAAGGACCCGGACGGGTTTGAAGATTACCCTCAAGAGGAGATAAGGAGAGGACACCGCTGCTGAAGGGAAGTAGCATAAAGAGAACTGTATATAGTTACCCGTAGGGGTACTTTATATGATGCAAATCAGAGTGTGGTCCCCGTTGGGACTAGTGTGAACTGTTTGCTGTGTGTCCCTATCCCTGAACAGGCTGAGGACTGTGAGCAGCCATCCCTTTTCCCCACAGGCTGAGGACTGTGAGCAGCCATCCCTCTTCCCCACAGGCTGAGGACTGTGAGCAGCCATCCCTTTTCCCCACTGGCCGAGGACTGAGAGCGGCCATACCCTGTAAATAGTTGCGCTTCCTAAAGCGCCCCCTACCGGTTTTATAGGAAGAACTGATTTTCTTCTAGTGACTGTTGCACTTTACCCGGTCATAAGTTGCACCGTGACCAGAGGAACAAGAACGTTTTATATGAAAAAGTTTATATTGCTAGAATAATATATAAGTTACCTGTCATATTATATTCTGATAATGTTATATAATGTTTTATATGTTAGTATGTTTTAAAAAAGTTTGTATGTTTTGGTATGTTTTATTCTTTTACAGCCCGAGGACGTGCTGTGATTTACCAGGGGGGAATGTAGCACCCCGAGGACTCGGCTGCTACAGGGGTATTGCACCTCGATCCAGAGGTGTGGTATTCCACTCCCGGGTAAGGATGGAGTGTGGGACTGAGCTCAGCTAGCTGCATGTGTGGCACCCCAGGGGTCTGGTTTCCACAGTAATGCAATGTTATGTCTGAGAGCAGGTGGGAGGTCTCTTGGTCAGGAATCCTATGCATGCCACACCTCCTGCCCAGTCCTGGGAGGGGAAGGACTTCCCCTATATAAACCTGGGGCTGAGGCAGGGTTAGAGAGTTCAAAGGGAGAGTTCAGCCAGGAGGGCTGACAGGGAGCTGTGGCTCCGGCTGGGCCCAGCTCCTGGGCCATGCCAGAAGTAGAGACAGAGAAGAGAAGCAGCTATGGGAAAAGAACAACAGGAGCTCTGTGGGAGCAGTGTTACAAGGAGTCAGGGGCTGGCAGCTGCAGAGCTCGCCCTGACTGAGAAGTTATCACCGGACCCGGCGTCCCAGGCTGTGGGGACTAATCTTACCCAGCAGCAGAAACCGACCGGCAGGGGATTTCAGGTCCTCTGGCCCAGAAACCCGAAGGCACGGTCACACGCGTGGGACCAGCACCGCCGTCGTGGAGCGGAAGCTACTAGAAGGCCCCGAGTCACCGGCCATACGGATGAGCACCACACGGTACACTCAGGGACGTGGGCTACTTATACCCGCCTCTAGCAAGGTAGCCAGAAGAGTATCGTTAGTTTGGGAGGCCTACAACTCCGCCTGGCAAGGGGAGATCCCATCTGCTCAAGGACTGACCAGGCCCCAATCGCTAGCCAGTACTCCGGGAGGGTCTATCTTTGTCACCAGTAAAGACCCTGAACTACACCGTACCGTCTCCGAGTGATTCCTGCTACCCCCATTGTCCACGTCGGCTGCCCTGAGGCCATACCCCTCCCGTTGGGGGTTATACTATCACGCTGCACAATCCTACCACCGGCCTCAGCGGTCTGCCCTGCAGCGGCAGCTCCATAGCTGCATTCAACGGGTGGCGTAGTCGTCCAACATCTACCGCTAATACAGCGCCACTTAGTCTGACTCCCTGGGCACGGACCGGGTCACCGCCACGAGACTACTACCCTCAACAGATCCGGCTCCGGGTAAGCTCCCGCGTGCGCAACGCTGCGCGACACAGGCCCAGGGGTGCGTCACATGCACTACACTCATCCCATTTCCGGGGGACAGAACAACGGTACTCCCACCAGAAAGATGTGCAGGTACGACAGCGTCTGTCCCTGGCTGGAGTGGGAGGGGGGGAGGAACATCCCAGTAGTGTAGGGGCAGATAGGGGAGGGACTCTGGGCATAGAGGTAGGAGCCCATTGGGTGCTAGTCACCTGGGCTCACACATAGAGGGAGTATATATGGTGGGCACCATCTAGAGACAGGGAGAGCAGAGCTGAGAGAGTCAGAGGGAGAGTTCAGCCAGGAGGGCTGACAGGGAGCTGTGGCTCCGGCTGGGCCCAGCTCCAGGGCCAGGCCTGCAGTGGAGAGGAGGAGGAAGAGAGGCCCAGAGACGCAGGACAAGAGGGAACCCTGAGATCCCAGAAGTAAACCAAAAGGGTGAAGGGTTGGCAGAAAAGGGTACCGGAACCCAAACTGGTGGAGGCTAATGATCCTCAGCCAGGAACCAGAGGTCGTGGTCAAGTTTTGGCGCGACCCTCACCACATCCTCCAGGAAGGCACACCACGAGTAGGGTCAGGAAAGCCAGAGAAGGTTTTACCACCAAGAGGCCCGAGGGAGCCAGACAAAGGTGGATCCCTGGTGGGAACGGCCAGTAGGAAGGAAGAGAGGGGAGCTCAGGACCATGCTCTGGACTGCCTGGGAGTTGGCCGAGTCCCACACCTGGTGGACGCAGCACGGCTCGGGTGGTCACTCAAGGCCGGAGTGACCGGAACAACACCAGTGAGTAAAAACCCTGAAACTGCATCGCATGTCTCTGAGCTTCCTTGCTGCACCATCACAACCACCATCTTCCACATCTGCTGCCCTGAGGCCATACCCCTCCCGTTGGGGGTTATACCATCCTTGCTGCACAATCCTACCACCGGCTTCAGCGGTCTGCTCTGCAGCGGCGGCCTCCTTTCCGCAATCAACGGGTGGCATAGTCGACACTTAAACAACATCTACAAAAGACTGCCACACACTTAGTTTGACCACCCTGGGCACGGACCGGGTCACCGCCACAAGGACTACTACCCCTATCCAGATCCGGCTCCGGGTGTCCCTTGAACATGGCCCAGGGGGCGCGTCACATGACACCCCTCATCCTGGTATGCATGGCACCTGTCATTTCTCAACCTGGTATGCATAACACCCCTCATCCTGGTATGCATGGCACCCCTCATCCTGATATGCATGGTACCCCTCATCCTGGTACGCATGACACCCCTCATCCTGGTATGCATGGCACCCTTCATCCTTGTATGTGTAACGGGTCCGGGAGGCGGAACCTCTGAGCTACTATACAAGGGGGCGGCCCTTGTAAGGGAGCGGGTGGCAGTCTCTAGGTAAGGGGTAGGTACGACCTGTGATGGCAGAGCCTCCGGGTAGGCTAGCAGGCAGATGGTAGATGTGTGCTCCCAGGTGAGCAAGCGAGAGTCTCTGGAATAGCAGGTGGTCACGGCACGTGACGACGGAGCCTCCGGGCTGGCAAGCAGGCAGATAACGGAGAAGCGCTCCCAGGTGAGCGGGCAAGCTGGTCCATAGACAGACTGACCGGAGTAGTAAGGCAGACCGTCGGACCTCAGGCAAGCAGGCAGGTAGCTGATATGCGCTCCCAGGTGAGCGGGCAGGCTGGTCCATAGACAGACTGACCGGAGTAGTAAGGCAGACCGTCGGACCTCAGGCAAGCAGGCAGGTAGCTGATATGCGCTCCCAGGTGAGCGGGCAGGCTGGTCCTTTAGACAGACTGACAGGAGTAGTAAGGCAGACCGTCGGACCTCAGACTGGCAGACAGGTAACAAGTATTCAGGCAGGAATCAGGCAGGTAACTAGCAGGAAACTGGCAGGAAACTGGCAGGAAACTGGCAGGTAACTGGCAGGTAACTGGCAGGTAACTGGCAGGTAACTGGCAACGGGACCTGAGGGCTGAAGCACAGGTGAGACACAGGTGCAAACAACATTGCTCGGGCACCTCCATTTTGGAGGAGGTGCCTTATATATGATGAAGTCCTCCGGCCATTGGCCGGGGACTCTTTAGGGCGGCGCGCGCGGCCCCTTTAAGAGAAGGGGAGCGCGCGCGCGCGCCCTAAGCACAGGTGCCGGGAAGGAGCGCGCGCTGAGAGCAGAGCAGGAGGAGGACGCCGGGACGGAGCGCGCGCAGACAGCAGAGCAGGAGGAGGACGCCGGGACGGAGCGCGCGCTGACAGCAGAGCGGGGAGAGGACGCCGGGACGGAGCGCGCGCTGACAGCGGAGCGGTGAGGGGAGCAGCGTCCCTGCCTAGCAGAGGGCAGGGACGCCAGCGCTACAGTACCCCCCCCTTTAGGCCCCCCCTTTTTTAGGCCAGACAGAAATTTAGCTAGGATGAGAGGGGCATGGATATTCTCCCGGGGCTCCCACGTTCTCTCCTCAGGACCAAACCCCCTCCAATCTACCAAGAAAAAGGTCTTTCCTCTTACCCTTTTGGTGGCAAGAATGTTCTCTACCTCAAACTCGTCCTCAGCAGAAACCGGAGCAAGAGGCGTACCTGTAGACTTAGAAAAAGAGTTAAGTACCACAGGTTTGAGGAGAGATACATGGAAGGAGTTAGGGATCCGTAAGTTGGCCGGGAGTTTCAATTTATAGGCCACTGGGTTGATCTGACTGATAACCTCCAGTGGGCCGATGAACCGAGGCCCCAACTTATAGGAAGGGATCTTGAGCCGGACATATTTGGACGAGAGCCAGACTTTATCCCCAGGACGGAATTGAGGAGGATCCAGACGTCCTTTGTCAGCGTGCCTTTTCATACGCTCGGATGACAGAAGGAGTGCGAACCGGGTACTCTCCCATATGGAGGAAGACTCGCTCTCGTGATTGTTGTACGAGAATTCGGCCCATGGCAGGAGATCCACCCAGTCAGAATGGTGAGCATTAACGAAGTGCCGGAGGTAACTGGTCAGGTTCTGATTGATCCGCTCCACTTGACCATTAGACTGTGGGTGGTAAGCGGAGGAGAAGTCCAGAGTGACGTCTAGCAATTTACAAGTGGCTCTCCAGAAACGAGAAGTGAACTGTACTCCTCGATCCGACACGATGTGACGGGGCAGGCCATGAAGACGGAAGATGTGGCGGATAAAGACTCTAGCCAGCTCGGGTGCAGACGGAAGACCTGGCAGGGGAATGAAGTGAGCCATCTTGGAAAAGCGGTCAGCGACCACCCAAATGACCGTACAACCGGCAGAGACGGGCAGATCAGTTACGAAGTCCATCGCTATATGCTGCCAGGGGGCAGCAGGTGCTGGCAGAGGAAGAAGGCGGCCGGCCGACAGGTGTCTCGGAACCTTGTTGCGGGCGCAGGACACACAGGCAGAAACAAAGTCCATAACATCCTTGTGCAGGTTAGGCCACCAGTAGTGCCGGGTAATAAGCTGGAGGGTCTTTTTCTGACCGGCGTGGCCAGCTAGTTTAGACGAATGACCCCAGTGTAGGATCCTCTCCCGATCAGGTACCGATACGAACGTCTTACCAGGAGGGAGACAATTTAGACTCACGGGAGCCACCTGCATTACTCTGGCGGGATCGATGGGGCAGTCACATGGACTATGAGGTGGTAATGTCTCTGCCTCCTCCATATCAAAGACATCAGCACAAGACCCATAAGGAATCGGAAGTCCAGGTAGATTAGCTGGGATAGGAGAGGGACGGACGGAATGGACGGGAACCAGACAGGTTTTATGACAGTCTTGTCCCCAGCGAAGGACTTCTCCGGTCTGCCAGTCAAGCACGGGTGCATGTCTCTGGAGCCAAGGCAGACCTAGCAAGAGGGCGTGAGAGAGTCCAGGCAGAACGTGAAGGGAGATACTCTCTGAATGCAGCATACCCACTTGCAGAGTAATGGATTCGGTGATGAATTGGATGGGGCGAGATAAGAGGCCCCCATCCACGGCAACAACAGACAAGGGTACAGCCAGAGGTTTGGTGGGGGTGCGGTATTTCTCCACCAGGGACAGTGAAATAAGATTTCCGGCTGCTCCAGAGTCAAGTTGGGCTAGTTCGGAATAACGATTCTCCCCGCAGATGATTGAGACAGACAGCAGCAGGGATGGAGAGGATTTATTTTTGTCTAGATCAAGTCCTCTGAGCGAACCTAGACACAGGCGTTCTCCCGACCTCTCCGGGCAGGCACGGATCCGATGCTCCTTACTGCCACAGTAGAAGCAGCTCCCCTCGGCACGGCGAAAGTCCTGACGGGATTTGACCATCTTGGTCTGGTCGACCTGCATAGGCTCAGGAGAGTGTACCAGGGGAGAAACGGAAGGAGTGACGGGTTTCAGAAAAGTAGGAACCAGACGTGGAAGCCCCTTTTCACGGGTGACCTCTTTGGCACGTTCCTGGAACCGTAGGTCAATCCGGGTGGCAAGAGTTATTAGGTCATCGAGAGTGGTAGGAATGTCCCGACCAGCAAGTTCATCTTTAATACGGCCGGACAGACCCTCCCAGAAGACGGATACCAGAGCTTCGTTATCCCAGGCCAGCTCCGAGGCAAGGGTACGGAACCGTATGGCATATTGACCCACGGTGAGGCTTCCCTGACGGAGGCGTTGTTAGAACCTTGCTGTTAGGTTTTTTTTCCTTTGCTGGTCACATGACCTTGTTGGCCTATTTAATCCTGCTCCGCCCTTCTGGCTTTGCTGGACTTCATTGTATATCTACTTTCTAGCTAGCCTGTGCTCTGTATCTAACTCTGTTAGTTTGCTTGGTCTACGGACCTCTAGGTTCTATCTATTTTGTTTGTTCGTCTGTCTGCTACTATTTCTGTTAGGAGGTGTCCCATATTCCTCCCAGTCCTTAGTACTTGTAGGGATTCCCTCCCCAAATCTATAGGTCTCCGTACAGACTAGATTAGGACTTTAGCAGGTCTGATTGCAGGATCAGGTTCCCTGTTACATCGTAGGGATTCAGCTGAGTCTTATAGTAGGGACAGATCTCCTCTCTTTCCTTAGCTTTGGTAGCAGAACATAACAGTAAGTCCAGCCTGTAAATTCTCTAAGGAAAGATTTTTTTTTGTTCCATCATGGTGTCGGTTCAGGATTTGGCTAAACACCTGCAGGGACTCTCTCTGGAAGTTGCCGAGCTCCGTCAGCACGTGAGTAACTGTCCTGGAGCATATTTCTTGGAGCCTAAGGTATGTTTGCCGGATTTATTTTTTGGTGAACATCGAGAATTTTTTTCATTTAAAAATGCTTGCTTATTGTATTTTCGTTTGAGACCCAAGTCCTCTGGGGATGAATCCCAGCGCGTAGGGTTCATAATGTCACTTTTGCGCAAAGAGCCTCAGGAGTGGGCCTTTTCTTTGCAACCTAGTGATACATGCTTCAGATCAGTGGATAGTTTTTTTTCTGCTTTAGGACTATTATATGATGATCCTGACCGTGTGGCATCAGCTGAGACTGAGTTGAGACGTTTAAAACAAGGATCAGGTAATATGGAAAAATATTGTACACATTTTCGTCGTTGGTCCACTCAAACAGGGTGGAACGATTCTGCTCTGAAAAGTCTATTTCTTGCTGGGCTCAGTGAAAAGGTTAAAGACCTGCTAATTGCTTATCCTACACCTGAGGATTTGCAACAGGCTATGCAATTAGCTATACGGGTGGACAGAAGACTGCGTGCTAGGGTTAATGAGAGCAAATCCTCTGCTATGTCAGTTTCTGGTTATGATAATGTGTGTACTAACAGTGGTGAACCGATGGAGATTGGATCGGTGGCACCTCGCTCTCAAGAAAAACACCGTCGTTTTTCAGAAGGCTTGTGTTTCTATTGCGGGAAATCTGGTCATTTGATTAAAGGCTGTGAGCTTCGTATGAAGAAAGAAAAAAAAATGGTCAGTCACGCCCGTATTGCCTGTTTAAATTCCAAGGGTATATTTTTAGCTGCTTCCACGATTGCTCAGGAAAAATTAATGGAATTTCGGGTGTTTGTTGATTGCGGGTCTACACTGAATGTAATTGATGGGGGATTCGTGGAAAAACTCAATTTAAAACCTGAACCTTTATCATCCCCCATTGCTGTGGTTTCTGTGGATGGCTCCCCTTTGAAGAATATTACTCTCAAGGTCAGTGAATTTCCTCTCACTATTAATGGTGTTCACCATGAGAAATTGGATTTGGTAGTGTTGAATAACTTGCCTTCTCCAGTAATATTGGGTTTGCCCTGGTTAAAATTTCACAATCCTGTACTGGATTGGTCTACCAGTGAAATTAAATCCTGGAGCCATAAATGTTATGACAAGTGTTGTAACGGGCGTATTGCAGCTTTGGATAGGGGAGAATTGCCTGTTCCTATTCAGGATTTTTGGAGAGTTTTTTCTGAGAAAGAGTCGCAGGTTTTGCCTCCCCATAGAGACTATGATTGTTCTATTGAATTTGTCCCTGGAGCGACTCTTCCTAAAAGTCGTTTATTTAACCTTACTATTCCTGAGAGGAAGGCTTTGGAGGAATACATACAGACAAGTTTGGCCGCCGGTCACATTAGGCCCTCTAAGTCTCCTGTGGCGGTTGGATTTTTTTTTGTAAAAAAAAAGGACGGCGGTTTACGTCCTTGTCTGGATTTTCGTGAGATTAACAAAATTACGGTACGCAATCCTTACCCACTGCCATTGATTCCTGATCTGTTTAACCAGTTATTGGGGGCCAAGTGGTTCTCTAAAATTGACCTTAAGGGGGCATACAATCTGTTGCGCATGAAGGAGGGTGATGAATGGAAGACTGCTTTTAACACTCCTGTGGGTCATTTTGAGAATCTGGTTATGCCTTTTGGTCTTACTAATGCTCCTGCATTTTTTCAGAATCTGATTAATGACATCCTTAGACCTTTGATCGGTAAAAATGTGGTTGTGTATTTGGATGACATTTTGATTTATTCGCCAGATCTGGAGTCTCATTGGCGGAGCGTGCGTGAGGTATTACAGTTATTAATGGACAATTTGCTTTTTGCTAAGCTGGAGAAATGTGAGTTCGCTGTACAGAGAATTAGTTTTTTGGGCTACATTATCTCCAGCAAAGGTTTTGAGATGGATCCGGTTAAGGTTCAGGCTGTGCAGGAATGGCCTAGGCCTATTGGTTTGAAATCAATACAGAGGTTTTTGGGTTTCGCCAATTACTATAGAAAATTCATAAAAAAATTTTCTAGTATTGTCAAACCTCTGACTGATCTCACCAGGAAAGGTGCTGATGCGGTTCAGTGGTCTTCTGAGGCCATTGAAGCTTTTGTGTATCTCAAGGAGAGGTTCACCTCTGCTCCCATCCTTATGCAGCCTGATGTTACTAGGCCGTTTTTGGTTGAGGTTGATGCTTCCTCTGTGGGGGTTGGCGCAGTATTGTCTCAGGATAACGGGGATGGATTACATCCCTGTGCATTTTTTTCAAAAAAATTTTCGGAGACTGAATTGAATTACGATATTGGTAATCGGGAATTATTGGCTATTAAACTCGCATTTGAACACTGGCGCCACTTCTTGGAAGGTGCGGAATTTCCCGTTCAGGTTCTTACGGATCATAAAAATCTGATATATCTTGACGCTGCCAAGCGCCTGAATGCCCGTCAGGCTAGGTGGGCACTGTTTTTCTCGCGGTTTAATTTCTCCGTTACTTACATCCCTGGTACTAAGAATGTTAAGGCGGATGCCTTGTCTCGCAGTTTTTCTCCCATAGTCGGTGCTGAGAAAGAGGAAAACATTTTACAAGAAGGTGTTGTGATAGCTGCTTTAGACTCCGTTTTGGAAGATGAGATTCTTAAAGCTCAGGAGAATGCCCCATCTAACACTCCTCATGGGAGGTTGTTTGTGCCTGGGACCTTTAGGAGAGATTTGTTTGTTGAGTGTCACGAATCTCGGTTGGCAGGTCATCCCGGAATCTCTGAGACCAAGAGACTGGTGGGTCGCAGTTTTTGGTGGCCTGGATGGCAGAAGGAAGTCATTAAGTGGGTGCGCCAATGTACTATATGTGCTAGATCTAAGTCCTCACATACTCCTGCTGCGGGGTTGCTTTGTCCTTTGGAGGTCCCCAGTGCTCCTTGGACACATTTGGCTATGGACTTTATAACTGACCTTCCCCCCTCTGAGGGTTTTACTGTCATCTGGGTGGTCGTGGACCGTTTTAGCAAGATGTGTCACTTGGTTCCCTTCGTCAAACTGCCCTGCGCTAAAACTCTCGCTAAGGCCTTTGTCAAGGAAATTGTCAGACTTCATGGCGTTCCTACTGACATTGTTTCTGATAGGGGTCCTCAGTTCGTGGCTCGTTTTTGGCGTGCCTTTTGTGACAGGTTGGGAATTCATTTATCGTTTTCGTCCGGATATCATCCTGAATCTAATGGCCAGACAGAAAGGAAAAACCAGGATGTTGAGCAGTTCTTGCGTTGTTTTGTGGCAGACAATCAAGAGGGGTGGTCTGAGTTTCTGCCACTTGCCGAATTTGCTCTGAACAATCATACATCTTCTTCTGCTGGTTGTTCGCCTTTTTTTTGTTGTTCTGGGAGACATCCGTCGTTTGGGTCGTTCTCCAAGTTGGGATCTGCCGTGCCTGAGGAGGAGAATTTTTCCGGTGATTTGGAAAGAGTTTGGACGGATGTGCGTGGTAATCTTCAGGAGGCCAGCAGAAAATCTAAAGACTACTTTGATAGGAAACGACAGGAGGTTTTGTTCGCTGTTGGTGACATGGTTTGGTTGTCCTCTAGGAATCTGCGGTTGAGGATTCCTTCTAAGAAATTGGGTCCCAAGTTTGTAGGGCCCTTTAAGGTGCTTCAGGTTGTCAACCAATCTGCTGTTAGGTTGGAGGTTCCTACCTCCTGGAGAATTAATCCGGTCTTTCATGTCTCTCTGTTAAAAAAAGCTGTTGTGTCGGATGGTGACGCCTCTGCCTCTGTTCCTCCGGTGGTGGAGGACGGGGAATATGAAATTTCTCGCATCCTTGACTCTAGACGGTATAGAGGTAGTTTGCAGTATCTTGTGGCCTGGAAAGGTTTCGGACCCGAGGATAACTCTTGGGTGAGGTCAGATGATGTTTCCGCGTCCAGACTTATCAGAGCGTTTCACAGGAGATTTCCTGATAAGCCTGGTCCTAGGGGATCCGGAGGATCCTCTTAGAAGGGGGGGTACTGTTAGAACCTTGCTGTTAGGTTTTTTTTCCTTTGCTGGTCACATGACCTTGTTGGCCTATTTAATCCTGCTCCGCCCTTCTGGCTTTGCTGGACTTCATTGTATATCTACTTTCTAGCTAGCCTGTGCTCTGTATCTAACTCTGTTAGTTTGCTTGGTCTACGGACCTCTAGGTTCTATCTATTTTGTTTGTTCGTCTGTCTGCTACTATTTCTGTTAGGAGGTGTCCCATATTCCTCCCAGTCCTTAGTACTTGTAGGGATTCCCTCCCCAAATCTATAGGTCTCCGTACAGACTAGATTAGGACTTTAGCAGGTCTGATCGCAGGATCAGGTTCCCTGTTACATCGTAGGGATTCAGCTGAGTCTTATAGTAGGGACAGATCTCCTCTCTTTCCTTAGCTTTGGTAGCAGAACATAACAGGCGTAGCAGAGATGATGCGGATGAGGTCCTCCGTCCGGGTTCATCGAAGGCTTTCCGGAAAGCCGTGAGAAAGGCAGGCAAGTCGGACACCAGGGGGTCTCCTCTCTCCCATAGAGGATTTAGCCAGGCCAGAGCCTCCCCGGTGAGATGGGACATGATGAATGCAATTTTGGCTCGGTCGGAATTAAACTGGTGGGACAATAGTTCAAAATGCAGGGTGCACTGATTTATGAAGCCCCGAGCCAGGACGGAGTCGCCTCCGAAGCGAGGAGGTGCAGAGAGCCGGGGTCCGGAAAAGGATACCATGGTACTGGCCGTAGTTGTTGGTGGATCAGACAGAGTGTTCAGGCGAGTATTAACATTCCGCAGGTGACCCAGGATGGCCTCCTGTTGGGACCTCTGACGGGACAGTTCAAGACAGAGGTCCGAGAGCGAGGGAGCTTGGGTGCCACCGGGTTCCATGGCCCGAGCAAACTGTAACGGGTCCGGGAGGCGGAACCTCTGAGCTACTATACAAGGGGGCGGCCCTTGTAAGGGAGCGGGTGGCAGTCTCTAGGTAAGGGGTAGGTACGACCTGTGATGGCAGAGCCTCCGGGTAGGCTAGCAGGCAGATGGTAGATGTGTGCTCCCAGGTGAGCAAGCGAGAGTCTCTGGAATAGCAGGTGGTCACGGCACGTGACGGCGGAGCCTCCGGGCTGGCAAGCAGGCAGATAACGGAGAAGCGCTCCCAGGTGAGCGGGCAAGCTGGTCCATAGACAGACTGACCGGAGTAGTAAGGCAGACCGTCGGACCTCAGGCAAGCAGGCAGGTAGCTGATATGCGCTCCCAGGTGAGCGGGCAGGCTGGTCCATAGACAGACTGACCGGAGTAGTAAGGCAGACTGTCGGACCTCAGGCAAGCAGGCAGGTAGCTGATATGCGCTCCCAGGTGAGCGGGCAGGCTGGTCCTTTAGACAGACTGACAGGAGTAGTAAGGCAGACCGTCGGACCTCAGACTGGCAGACAGGTAACAAGTATTCAGGCAGGAATCAGGCAGGTAACTAGCAGGAAACTGGCAGGAAACTGGCAGGAAACTGGCAGGTAACTGGCAGGTAACTGGCAGGTAACTGGCAGGTAACTGGCAGGTAACTGGCAACGGGACCTGAGGGCTGAAGCACAGGTGAGACACAGGTGCAAACAACATTGCTCGGGCACCTCCATTTTGGAGGAGGTGCCTTATATATGATGAAGTCCTCCGGCCATTGGCCGGGGACTCTTTAGGGCGGCGCGCGCGGCCCCTTTAAGAGAAGGGGAGCGCGCGCGCGCGCGCCCTAAGCACAGGGGCCGGGAAGGAGCGCGTGCTGAGAGCAGAGCAGGAGGAGGACGCCGGGACGGAGCGCGCGCAGACAGCAGAGCAGGAGGAGGACGCCGGGACGGAGCGCGCGCTGACAGCAGAGCGGGGAGAGGACGTCGGGACGGAGCGCGCGCTGACAGCGGAGCGGTGAGGGGAGCAGCGTCCCTGCCTAGCAGAGGGCAGGGACGCCAGCGCTACAGTATGCATGGCACCCCTATCCCCTCACGCTGCACACAAAGAAATAAAGGATTCTACTCACCTCCCCTCTGCTCCAGCGCTGCGTCCTGTTCTGCTGCTAGCAGCTGATCTCACCATGTGAGCCGTGCATGAAGTCACTGCCATGCGCCCTCACATGGTGGGATGAGCTGCCGAAATAGTCACTGCTCCTCACGCCGGGACTATGTGCATGGGAAGTAGTGACTATTCATTCTCCTTAATAGCAGGCGCACACTGTAGCCGCAGCCGCGGCTCCTGCAGCGGCTGGGCAATCGCGTGTGCCCTCTATTAAAGAGCATGAATATTCACTACTCCCCACGCCCAGGGGAGTGGGGTGTAGTGAATATTCATGCCCTTTCATAGCAGGCACATGTGACTGCCGAGCCGCTGTGGCTGCTGCTGACATTGTGCACTCTCAATTAGGAATAGTGAATATTAAGTGCTCCACATACCCATATGTGTGGAGAATGGTTTTCTTTAGCAGCAGGCACAGTGTTGGCTGCAGAAGGCGGCTGCTGTCTCCTGTGCCCTGCTCCTCCACCACTGCCGCTCCCCCCACACAACCCACCACCCACAGCAACAGTGTAATAGAGTACATTCTGACTATAAGATGCACCCCCATTTTCCTCAAAAATTGTGGAGGAAAAAAGTACGTCTTATAGTCCGAAAAATACGGTAAATAGAAGACGAATAGTTTTTCCTATATTATAGGACCTACATGGACAGGATAGAGCATAGATGGGAAAATCCGAATAACAATCCGAACAACAAGTAATTATTTCCTTTATGCTGTAGTATTGTGTCATAGGGGTTGTTGAATGTTTGGAAAGTATTAAAATTGCAAAGTGCTTGTAAAAACAAACAACTTTGCATTTTACCTTTTACTAAAAATCCTCTCCATTCTCAAGAACAGATGCATTTTTAATTATACTTAGTTTATCAATCACATCTGTTTGCTATGCAGCTTGTAAGCACTGCTCTAAAGTTCGCCAGATAAGATTGCTGGATTCATGGCCACATTCATGTTTCCTTCAATTGCAAACAGTCGTCCTGTCCCTGCAGCTGAAAAACACCCCCATAGCATGATGCTGCCACCACCATGTTTCACTGTTGGGATTGTATTGGGAAGGTGATGAGCAGTGCCTGGCTTTCTCCACACATACCACTTAGAATTATCACCAAAAAGTTCTATCTTCGTCTCATCAGACCAGAGAATCTTATTTCTCATAGTCTGGGAGTCCTTCATGTGTTTTTGAGCAAACTCTATGCAGGCTTTCATATGTCTTGCACTGAGGAGAGGCTTCCATCGGGCCACTCTGCCATAAAGGCCCGACTGGTGGAGGACTGCATCTCTGGAGCTCAGCCACAGTGATCTTGGGGTTCTTCTTTACCTCTCTCACCAAGGCTCTTCTCCCACGATTGCTCAGTTTGGCTGGACGGCCAGGTCTAGGACATGCACTGTGAGCTGTGAGGTCTTATAAAAACAGGTGTGTGCCTTTCCAAATCAAGTCCTATCAGTTTAATTAAACACAGCTGGACTCCAATGAATGAGTAGAACCATCTCAAGGAGGATCACAAGGAAATGGGCAGCATGTGACTTAAATATGAGTGTCTGAACAAAGGCTCTGAACACTTATGACCATGTGATATTTCAGTTTTTCTTTTTTAAAAATTTGAAAAAATTTCTACATTTTTTTTTCAATCAAGATGGGGTGCAGAGTGTACATTAATGAGAAAAAAATGAACTTTTTAGAATTTACCAAATGGTTGCAATGAAACAAAGAGTGAAAAATTTAAAGGGGTATGAATACTTTCCGTACCCACTGTAAATGATTTGATATCAAGGATATTTCACATATTGGCTTTTCTACTAGATGCTTGTAAAAAGCCAGAGCTTTAGTGGTAAAGGCAAAGCTGACTGTTAAGTGGTTCTTAATCTACTCTATGACCTCCTGCCCAGAATGTTACAATGTATTAATTCTCAGTCGCCCCACTTCTCCGCCGAGGATCCACTGCAGCGTGTCAGCTTCATGGCACTCAAGAGCGTCAGCATCTACCTGCTAGCACACCAGCCCGCCTTCCTGATTATTTGGTGACATAGGGAATTTAACAGACAGGAAAGATGTTGAAAGATTGTTCATGGGGTTGCCCAAAGAACATTCATAGGTTCTCGATCTCAATGCATTTCTATAAGGGTCAGAAGTGTTGGATTAAAAAGTTATTTAAAAGTTATGCCCCTAATGCCAACGTTGTATCTAGAAAGTTGTATATATGATTACACCTCAGGGCATTATGTCTGTTTTTTGCCATCATAGACACCATCTGGTCTCTTTAGCGCTGCTTCTGTGCACTGGACCGCCAGCAAAGAGGTCATAGCCTGTGCGCCTCCTGAAGGGAACCATGAGGGGTGCCAGTGGGACACACAATACATATTCCCCACCGCCTAAAGGGTGCAGAAACATTTAGAACATAGGACTGGACTATTCCCTACTGTCACAAATAAAGTTTAAAGTATTGTTAATGGAGTGAATTTTACATATAAATAGCTTACACAGAAAACATTATCACAAGACAGAGCCCTCCACCCCTTACAGTATACATATGAGAATTAGAGAAATAATTTCATGGGTTAAATATTATTCATTTAACAAACCAATTTAACACATTAGTGACCAGACCTGAATAGGCGTTAATGACTGGCTATTTTTTTTAATTTGTTTTAGCCTCTCCTCTTTTTTTTTTATATTGATGTGGCTGTGGGATGCTTTGTTTTGCACAGGACAAATTGTATTACTTTTCAGGTTACATATAAATGACTGTTTATTTATGTTTTTTTATGCAAATCAAATACAGAAAAAAACTATTTTTGGTTTAGTTTTTATTTTTTTGTTTATTTTTCTTTTACATTTTATGTTTCACACCAAGTAATCTTTTGAATTAATACTTTGTTATTACAGTTGTGTGGATACCATACAGTGGCATGTAAAAGTTTGGGCACCAGTGGTCAAAATTACTGTTATTGTGAACAGTTAAGCAAGTTGAAGATGAAATGATCTCTAAAAGGCCTAAAGTTACAGACGACACATTTCCTTTGTATTTTAGGCAAATATATATAGTAATTTTTTATTTTCATTTTAAAAATTACAAAAAGGAAAATGGGCCAAAGCAAATGTTTGGGCACCCTTAGAGATTTGTGTGCTCAGATAACTTTGACCAAAGTTTCAGACCTTAATTAGCCTGTTAGGATTATGGCTTGTTCACTAGCATCATTAGTAAAGGCCAGGTGATGCAAATTTCTCAGCTTTATAAAAACCCAGCCTCCTTTAGCCTTGTACCAAAAAAAACAGCAGCCATGTGTTCTTCTAAGCAGCTGCCTAGCACTCTGAAAATAAAAATGGTGGAGGCCCACTAAGCAGGATAAGGCTATAAGAAGGTAGCAAAGCGTTTTCTAATTGCCCTTTCCTCAATTCGAAATGTAATTAATAAATGGCAGTTAACAGGAACAGTGGAGGTGAAGATAAGGTCTGGAAGACTAAGCAAAATTTCAGTGAGAGCTGCTTGTAGAATTGCTAGAGAGGCAAATCAGAACCCCTGCTTGATTGCAAAAGACTTTCAGAAAGATTTTGCACACTCTGCAGTTGTGGTACATTGTTCTATTATTCAGAGACACCTGCACAAATATGGCCTTCATGGAAGAGTCATCAGAAGAAAACCCTGTCCTGCGTTCTCACCATAAAATTCAACTTCAGAAGTATGCAAAAGAACATTTAAACAAACTAGATGCATTTTTGAAACAAGTCCTGTGGACCGATGAGGTTAAAATAGAACTCTTTGGCCACAATGATCAAAGGTACAGTACATACCAAAAGTTTGGACACACCTTCTCATTTAAAGATTTTTCTGTATTTTCATGACTATGAAAATTGTACATTCACACTGAAGGCATCAAAACTATGAATTAACACATGTGGAATTATATACTTAACAAAAAAGTGTGAAACAACTGAAAATATGTATTATATTCTAGGATCTTCAATGTAGCCACCTTTTGCTTTGATGACTGCTTTGCACACTCTTGGCATTCTCTTGATGAGCTTCAAGAGGTAGTCACCGGAAATGGTCTTCCAACAATCTTGAAGGAGTTCCCAGAGATGCTTAGCACTTGTTGGCCCTTTTGCCTTCACTCTGCGGTCCAGCTCACCCCAAACCATCTCAATTGGGTTCAGGTCTGGTGACTGTGGAGGCCAGGTCATCTGGCATAGCACCGCATCACTCTCCTTCTTGGTCAAATAGCCCTTACACAGCCTGGAGGTGTTTTTGGGGTCGTTGTCCTGTTGAAAAATAAATGATGGTCCAACTAAACACAAACCGGATGGAATAGCATGCCGCTGCAAGATGCTGTGGTAGCCATGCTGGTTCAGTATGCCTTCAAAATAAATCCCCAACAGTGTCACCAGCAAAGCACCCCCACACCATCACACCTCTTCCTCCATGCTTCACGGTGGGAACCAGGCATGTAGAGTCCATCCATTCACCTTTTCTGCATCGCACAAAGACACGGTGTCACGCTGTCTCAGCGTACAGGGGGGTCAGGGGCCTGAGCTGACCCTAGAAGGGGGCCCTGTTAATGGTACAGAGTTCCAGGCCGCCAGCGTAACCCTAAACTCCTGAATATCCCTGAACCTAAGTAATCTAGTCCTGAGAAGGACCCCTATCACAACAATGGGGAACAGGATAGAAAATGCCCAAAACACAGTACTAGACAAACGAGACAGTACAAGGGGAAAACCAAAAACCACCTTGCATACAAAGACTAACACCACAATTACAGAGGGAACAACAACAGGTTAGGAGATAAATGATAAAGGGAGGAAGGGAACAAACCACACCGCATACTCCTCGCTCCGAACTCCACCAAACAATGATCCACTCTGGAGGTCTGCAAGAAATGCTTTCACCGACAACTTTCCTATCAGACCAGCAGGTATTTGAAGGAATCCCAATACTGCAGCATTAACTGCAGCTGGGCGAGGCTGAGCCTCGTCAAGCACAGAGAGAGAAAATTAACTCCCTCACAACCAAAAAACACAAAGCACCAAAAACTCAGCTGCGAGAAGTCAGGCTGTGTAGTCGCGACGATCTTCGTGGCGACACACCCATGACACACAGCGGTTGGAACCAAAGATCTCAAATTTGGACTCTTCAGACCAAAGCACAGATTTCCACTGGTCTAATGTCCATCCCTTGTGTTCTTTAGCCCAAACAAGTCTCTTCTGCTTGTTGCCTGTCCTTAGCAGTGGTTTCCCAGAAGCTATTTTACCATGAAGGCCTGCTGCACAAAGTCTCCTCTTAACAGTTGTTGAAGAGATGTGTCTGCTGCTAGAACTCTGTGTGGCATTGACCTGGTCTCTAATCTGAGCTGCTGTTAACCTGCGATTTCTGAGGCTGGTGACTCAGATAAACTTATCCTCAGAAGCAGAGGTGACTCTTGGTCTTACTTTTCTGGGGCGGTCCTCATGTGAGCCAGTTTCTTTGTAGCGCTTGATGGTTTTTGCAACTGCACTTGGGGACACTTTCAAAGTTTTCCCAATTTTTCGCACTGACTGACCTTCATTTCTTAAAGTAATGATGGCCACTCGTTTTTCTTTACTTTGCTGCTATTTTCTTGCCATAATACAAATTCTAACAGTCTATTCAGTAGGACTATCAGCTGTGTATCCACCTGACTTCTGCACAACACAACCGATGGTCCCAACCCCATTTATAAGGCAAGAAATCCCACTTATTAAACCTGACAGGGCACACCTGTGAAGTGAAAACCATTTCCGGTGACTACCTCCTGAAGCTCATCAAGAGAATGCTAAGAGTGTGCAAAGCAGTCATCAAAGCAAAAGGTGGCTACTTTGAAGAACCTAGAATAAAATACATATTTTCAGTTGTTTCACACTTTTTTGTTAAGTATATAATTCCACATGTGTTAATTCATAGTTTTGATGCCTTCAGTGTGAATGTACAATTTTCATAGTCATGAAAATACAGAAAAATCTTTAAATGAGAAGGTGCGTCCAAACTTTTGGTCTGTACTGTATGTGTGGAGGAAAAAGGGCACAGAATTTCAGGAAAAAAACATCTTGCCAACCATTAAGCATGGGGGTGGATCAATCATGCTTTGGGGTTGTGTTGCAGCCAACGGCACGGGGAAAAGTTCACAGGTAGATGGAAGAATGGTTTCAAAGAAATTTCAACAAATTCTTGATGCAAACATAACACCATCTGTAAAAAAAGCTGAAGTTGAAAAGAGGATGGCTTCTTCAAATGGATATTGATCATAAATATAATTCAAAATCCACAATAGACTACCTCAAAAGGCACAAGCTGAAGGTTTTACAATGGCCCTCACAGTCCCCTGACCTGAATATCATTGAAAATCTGTGGCTAAACCTCAAAATAGCAGTGCATGCAAGACGACCCAGGAATCTCACAGAACTGGAAGAATTTTCTAAGGAAGAATGGATGAAAATCCCTTAAAGAAGAATTGAAAGACTCTTGGCTGGCTACAAAAAGCATTTACAGGCTGTGATACTTTCAAAAGGGGGCGATACTAGGTACTAACCATGCAGAGTACCCAAATTTTTGCATCAGCCCATTTTCCTTTTTGTAATGTACAATGTGCATGTATAATACTGCATTATGTAATGTATAATGTGCATGTATAATACTACACAGCCACCCCCTCCATGAATTGGTAGGTTAGTGAGTGGCTGTCTGCATCAGTATTTTGCACATGTGCTCCCCCCGCCTTTATCATGGAGGCTTGCTGCATCCTGCAGTGCATTGGTAATCTGACCTGGTCTTGGTAAGGCATTATCTTTTACTGAGATGTTTTTTGAAATTATGTTCAATGTTCACCATTTGCAATTTTTAAGATGAGAATTTATGTATTTTTTTTGCCTAAAATACAAAGGAAATGTGTCATCTTTAAGACAGTAATTTTAACCAGGGCTCTCAAACTTTTACATGCTACTATATATGTATAGATTTTGTTTTTAGTTGTTGTTGTTTTATGTTTTAGTTTTACAATAAAATTTATTTTATATTAAAAAAAATGTTTTTTTTCTGGTAAGGACTTTTTATTTTTGTTACTTTTTTATTTTTCTGCAGATGTTTTATTACAGGTTTATTTTTTTTAATAATTTGTCCCCCAAAAGATCATAAAAGATGTCTGAGAAAGATTTTTTTTAAAATTTTTTGCTAATTTTTTTCCCAATGTAACTGGCGAATCCATAGAAGCCTTAGTTACAGGGAAAAAAAGTTCCATGTAGTGACATCAGTCACTAGCAGAGGTGATCTGAGTCTGCTATAACATAGCAGCTCTGCTGTTGCGGGCAATGACCATGTAATTGCCAGGCACTACAAAAGCAATTTGTAAAATGCATAGTGCATAGTAAGCACTATGTAGTGAGCAAAGGAGAAGATAGATACATTAATTAACTGCTTGTATCTTCCCCCCTGGGCAGGGCCGGCTCCTGGTTTTTGTGGGCCCCTTTAACACATACCACGATTCATGATGCACAGATACCGCAGAGAAATATACACTGCTCCAAAAAAATAAAGGGAACACTTAAACAACAGAATATAACTCCAAGTAAATCAAACTTCTGTGAAATCAAACTGTCCACTTAGGAAGCAACACTGATTGACAATCAATTTCACATGCAGTTGTGCAAATGGAATAGACAATAGATGGAAATTATTGGCAATTATCAAGGCACACTCAATAAAGGAGTGGTTCTGCAGGTGGGGACCACAGGCCACATCTCAGTACCAATGCTTTCTGACTGATGTTTTGGTCACTTTTGAATGTTGGTTGTGCTTTCACACTCGTGGTAGCATGAGACGGACTTTACAACCCACAGAAGTTGCTCAGGTAGTGCAGCCAGGATGGCACATGGCGAGCTGTGGCAAGAAGGTTTGCTGTGTCTGTCAGCGTAGTGTCCAGAGGCTGGAGCACTACCAATAGACAGGCCAGTACACCAGGAGACGTGGAGGGGACCGTAGGAGGGCAACAACCCAGCAGCAGGACCGCTACCTCCGCCTTTGTGCAAGGAGGAACAGGAGGAGCACTGCCAGAGCCCTGCAAAATGACCTCCAGCAGGCCACAAATGTGCATATGTCTGCACAAACGGTTAGAAACCGACTCTATGAGGGTGGTATGCGGGCCCGACGTCCACAGATGGGGGTTGTGCTCACAGCCCAACACCGTGCAGGACGCTTGGCATTTGCCACAGAACACCAGGATTGGCAAAGTCGCCACTGGCGCCCTGTGCTCTTCACAGATGAAAGCAGGTGCACACTGAGCACATGTGACAGAGTCTGGAGACGCCGTGGAGAGTGATCTGCTGCCTGCAACATCCTTCAGCATGACCGGTTTGGCAGTGGGTCAGTAATGGTTTGGGGTGCCATTTCTTTGGAGGGCGGCACAGCCCTCCATGTGCTCGCCAGAGGTAGCCTGACTGCCATTAGGTACCGAGATGAGATCCTCAGACCCCTTGTGAGACCATATGCTGGTGCAGTTGGCCCTGGGTATTGTGGATGGAGTGTCAGCAGTTCCTGCAAGATGAAGGCATTGAAGCTATGGACTGGCCCGCTGGTTCCCCAGACCTGAATCTGATTGAGCACATCTGGGACATCATGTCTCGCTCCATCCATCAACGTCACGTTGCACCACAGACTGTCCAGGAGTTGGCGGATGCTTTAGTCCAGGTCTGGGAGGAGATCCCAGTGGAGACCATCCGTAACCTCATCAGGAGCATGCCCAGGCGTTGTAGGGAAGTCATACAGGCACGTGGAGGCCACACACAATACTCTGCCTCATTTTGACTTGTTTTAAGGACATTACATCAAAGTTGGATCAGCCTGTAGTGTGTTTTTACACTTTAATTTTGGGGGTGACTCCAAATCCAGGCTTCTATTGGTTAATAAATTTGCTTTCCATTGATGATTTTTGTGTGATTTTGTTGTCAGCACATTCAACTTTGTACAGGACAAAGTATTCAATAAGAAAATTTCATTCATTCAGATCTAGGATGTGTTATTTGAGTGTCCCCTTTATTTTTTTGAGCAGTGTATATATAGCACAAGGTCAAAGATTTCACTTCTCACATCATTACATGAGCGATATCTATTGTAAATTCTACAATAGCTTAGAAACCGGCGAATCCTCGCAGCGCACAGTGCAGGCCGGACAATATAGTCCTCCATACAGTATTATGGGCACCACTAAGTCCTTCATACAGTATTATGAGCCCCATATAATGCTCCATACAGAATAATGGACCCCATATAATGCTCCATACAGAATAATGGCCCCCATATAAAGCTCCATACCGAATACTGGCCCCCATATAACGCTCCATACAGAATACTGGCCCCCATATAATGTTCCAAGCAGGCTGTGCCCCCACATAATGCCCCATGCAGGCTGTGCCCCCCACATAATGCCCCATGCAGGCTGTTTCCCCGCCACATAATGCCCCATGCAGGATGTCACCCCCCCATATAATGCCCCATGCAGGATGTCACCCCCCCATATAATGCCTAATGCAGGATGTCACCCCCCTCATATAATGCCCCATGCAGGATGTCACCCCCCTATATAATGCCCAATGCAGGATGTCTCCCCCCCGCCCATATACTGCCCCATGCTGGATGTCAACCCCCTCATATAATGCCCCATGCAGGATGTCACCCCCCCATAAAATGCTCCATGCAGAATTTCACTCCCCCCATATAATGCCCCATGCAGGATGTCACCCCCCCATATAATGTCCCATGCAGGATGTCATCCCTCTCTCATATAATGCCCCATGCAGGATGTCACCCCCCATATAATGCCCCATGCAGGATTTCACCGCCCCGCCCATATAATGCCCCATGCAGGATGTCACCCCCCTCATATAATGCCCCATGCAGGATTTCACCTCCCCATATAATGCCCCATGCAGGATTTCACCTCCCCATATAATGCCCCATGCAGGATTTCACCTCTCCATATAATGCCCCATGCAGGATGTCACCTCTCCATATAATGCCCCATGCAGGATGTCACCCCCCCATATAATGCCCCATGTAGGATGTCACCCCTCCCCCATATAATGCCCCATGTAGGATGTCACTCCTCCTCCATATAATGCCCCATGTAGGATGTCACCCCCCCATATAATGCCCCATGCAGGATGTCACCCCCGCATATAATGCCCCATGTAGGATGTCACCCCTCCCCCATATATTGCCCCATGTAGGATGTTGCCCCTCCTCCATATAATGCCCCATGTAGGATGTCACCCCCCCATATAATGCCCCATACAGGATGTCACCCCCCATATAATGCCCCATGCAGGATGTCACCCCTCCCCCATATAATGCCCCATGCAGGATGTCACATCCCCATATAATGCCCCATGTAGGATGTCACCCCTTCCCATATAATGCCCCATGTAGGATGTCACTGTGACACCCCAGGGGTCTGGTTGCCACAGTGATAGAGATATTACGTCTTAGAGCAGGTGGGAGGTCTCTTGGTCAGGAATCCTATGCATGCCACACCTCCTGCCCAGTCCTGGGAGGGGATGAACTTCCCCTATATAAACCTAGGGCTGAGGCAGGGTTAGTGAGTAGAGAAGAAGTAGAGACAGAGAAAAGAAGCAAATATAGGAACAGAACATCAGGAGCTCTGTGGGAGCAGTGTTACAAGGAGTCAGGGGCTGGCAGCTGCAGAGCTCGCCCTGACTGAGAAGATTTCTTACCGGACCCGGAGTCCGAGGCTGTGGGGACTAACTCCTACCCAGCAGCAGAATCCGTCAGGCAGGGGATTCCAGGTCCTCTGGCCAAGAAACCCGAGTCACCGGCCATACGGGTGAGCACCACACGGTACACTCAGGGACGTGGGCTACTTATACCCGCCTCTAGCAAGGTAGCCAGAAGAGTACAGTTAGTTTGGGAGGCCTACAACTCCGCCTGGCCAGGGGAGATCCCATCTGCTCAAGGACTGACCAGGCCCCAATCGCTAGCCAGTACTCCGGGAGGGTCTATCTTTGTCACCAGTAAAGACCCTGAACTACACCGTACCGTCTCCGAGTGGTTCCTGCTACCCCCATCATCCACGTCGGCTGCCCTGAGGCCATACCCCTCCCGTTGGGGGTTATACTATCCAGCTGCACAATCCTACCACCGGCCTCAGCGGTCTGCCCTGCAGCAGCAGCTCCTTAGCTGTACTCAACGGGTGGCGTAGTCGTCCAACATCTACCGCTGATACATCGCCGCTCAGTTTGACTCCCTGGGCACGGACCGGGTCACCGCCACGAGACTACAACCCTCAACAGATCCGGCTCCGGGTAAGCTCCCGCGTGCGCAACGCAGCGCGACACAGGCCCAGGGGCGCGTCAACTTTTGGCGTAGTCGGCAGGATTTCGTGCCCGCAACCACCGGGTACTGCGTGCCTGAAAAAGACTGTTCAAACTTACCTGTGGTGAAGATTCCCGCCATCCGGCGCCATCTTCAGCCTTCTTCCCGCCATCGGTGAAGATTCCCGCCATCCGGCGCCATTTTCAGCCTTCTTCCCGCCTTCCGTGGAGTTTTCCCGCCGTTGGACGCCATCTTGAAGACGTCACGCGGGAAGAAGAGGGGCGTGGACTCCGAAAGCGCGCGAGAACTGAAGCCCCGCCTCACGTCCGGACGTCGCGTAAGGTCCTGGAAGGAGCCCAGCAGACGCCGACGTCACAGGAGCGCGACGGAAGGTCCGCAACCCTGACGATCTACTGCGGAGCCGCAGCCTACGGAAAAGGATCATCGCAAGGTAGGCCACGGTCCACTAGGGGGGAGGAGGATGTCGGATACGGAGGAGAGCTTCACTGCCTCAACCCCCGCCAGCGCCACCGCTGCTGCAGTCATGCCTTTCACCATGCCCTATATCCCGGGAGCGGCCTGGCTACCCCAGTACTCAGGGGAGTCACATACCCTGCATGACTTTAGAGAAAAGCTGGATAGCCTCTTCCAGGTGTACCCCCTCACAGAAGAGCAAAAAGTGAGCATCCTGGTGGCCCAATTAACTGGGGCAGCCCGAAGGGAGGTAAAGTCCTGGCCACCTGGGGGGAGGACTGTCGCAGGGATACTAACCCGGCTGAGGGACACCTTTGATACCCGCACCTCAGCCGAGATCAAGCTTAGATTCTACGGGTGCAAGCAGCGAGCATACGAGAGTATAAGGGACTATGCCCTGAACCTACAAGAGGCCCTGAGAGCCATTAAGCAGACCGACCCTGACGGCGTGGGAGAAGAGGACAGGCTGTTGACTGAACAATTTATAGAGGGTTTATATTGCAATGCCCACCGAACCCAGTTGCGGGCAATGGCCTTACAGGACCCTCATCTGGGATTTGCACAGTTCAAGGACAGAGCCATCCGGGTGCTCCGAGAACCGGCACCAGGTGGCGTTGTGACCCACAGACGCCCCACTACCACTTACCACCAGGAGGCGGCACCCTTGTCGGCAGGGCCTGTGGGAGCTGATGCGCAGGCTTTGAACAATGACCCGGCTCCAGACCTGCACCATCAGGTCCAAGAGCTAGCTAAAAGCGTTGCTGCGCTAACCCGAACTGTGCAGTCTTTACAGGTTTCCACTCCAGGGAAGATCCAGCTGGCATCCGGACCGGAGGACATCCCGTGGCGTCGACCAAGGAGGACCCCACCGGCCAGAGGGAGACCCAGCGACCGATACAACGAGGACGGACGACCCATCTGCCGCCGCTGCAATCAACCCGGACATATGGCAAGGTACTGTCCTTTAAACTGGCACAACCTGGGGTAGAGGGCCAACCCCCAGGAAAAAGATCACCAGGCCCATCGAACTGGCGCGACAAATATGTGGGAGGACGTCCAGTCTTACCCGTGGTACTGGATGGCATTCCTATGAGTGCCCTACTGGACACCGGGTCACAGGTCACCACCATCCCGTACGTGCTCTTCAAGCAGTACTGGAATGACTCGGATATCACCCGCTACCCTGACGACGACTTGAGTATCATCGCCAGCAATGGTCAGCCCGTGCCACAGATTGGATTTAAAGAGGTGACCATTAAAATCGGTAGAGTCGAACTGGCAGCACAGGGACTGATCATTGTAGACATTGACAAACACGAGAGTCACCCAAAGATAACTCTAGGAACTAATGTAATTGAAAATTGTCTTGCAGAGGTGATTTTCCTTTTACAGCAGGTTGCCAAGAACGCCAGCTCCGGCGAGCAGCGAGTGCTCCAAAAAGAGATCCGGGCACTGATGCGACGGCAACAGGTGGAACTCTCCGGTGGTGAGATTGGTAGCGTGAGAATGTGTGACCCTTTCCCTATTGCCATGCCCCCAAAAAGTGAAATGATGATTTGGTGCCGGGCAGCTATTGGTCTGAGAGGTAGAGATTACCAGGCAATGGTAGAACCAGTTTACTCAGACAGTAGGCCCACCATCTTGACAGCACGGCGGGTGGTTAATGTACGCCATGGGAGGGTGCCCGTTCGCATAATCAATATCGGGAAGAGGGAAGTGTACCTGCCCCGGTATGCCACGCTAGCCAAATTATATACCATTAACCAAAATGCTATACAATCTGTGGAACCCTTGCCTCCATCTCACCCGGAGGAATTTAACGGCTCTAAGAAAACAATGGAGGACTGGTGTCAGCAACTACATTTGGGTACTGACTCCACTCCCTCACACCAGAAACAGGGAGTCTATCGGGTGGTTCAAGAGTACGAGAGAGTGTTTAGTAAACACCCGTTAGACTTCGGGCGAGTCAAGGGGGTAGAACACCACATCCCCACGGGAGACCATCCTCCCATAAAAGAGAGGTATCGACCCGTACCCCCTGCACACTACCAACACGCCAAGGGGATGCTTAGAGACATGAAGGAGGCTGGGGTGATCAGGGATAGCTGTAGCCCCTGGGCAGCTCCACTAGTCTTAGTCAAAAAGAAAGACAACACCATGAGGATGTGTGTAGATTACCGGAAAATCAACCGTATCACACACAAGGATGCGTACCCCTTACCAAGGATAGAGGAGTCTTTGGCTGCTTTAAGATCTGCTAACTTCTTCTCTACCTTGGATCTCACTAGTGGGTACTGGCAGGTTCCTGTAGCAGAGGCGGACCGGGAGAAGACCGCATTCACCACCCCGATGGGACTTAGCGAGTTTACCTGTATGCCGTTCGGACTCTGCAACGCACCAGGCACCTTCCAACGATTAATGGAGTGCTGTCTGGGCCACAGAAACTTCGAGACGGTCCTGTTGTACCTGGACGATGTCATCGTATATTCTAAGACTTAGGAGGACCACCTGAAACACCTGGCGGAAGTGTTCGAAGCTCTGGCAAGCTACGGCCTAAAGGTGAAACCCTCCAAGTGTCACCTCCTGAAACCAAAGGTGCAGTACCTGGGACACGTGGTGAGCGCTGACGGAGTGGCTCCCGACCCTGATAAGATCACCGCAATTAAGGAATGGCCAAGTCCCTCCAGTGTAAAGGAAGTGCGGCAGTTCCTCGGGTTGGTAGGCTACTACCGCAGGTTCATCCCCGGTTTCACCAAAAAGGCAGCTCCTATGCAGGACCTCCTGATAGGCCAGTCCCGGAAGGCCAAGAACCAGAAGCCGCCCTTCAGATGGGAGAAGTTGGAAGAAGAGTCCTTCCGCCAGCTGAAGATGGCCCTCATGGGGGATGAAATCCTGGCGTACCCGGATTACAGCCAGCCCTTTATCCTCTACACCGACGCAAGTAACATCGGGCTAGGAGCCGTGCTGTCCCAGATCCAGCAGGGGAAAGAGCGAGTAATCGCTTACGCCAGCCGAAAACTGCGACCCACCGAAAGAAACCCTGAGAATTACAGCTCATTTAAGCTAGAGTTCCTGGCAGTGGTGTGGGCAGTCACCGAACGCTTTAAGCACTACCTCGCTTCTTCCCGGTTCGTCGTGTACACGGATAACAACCCGTTGACACACCTGGACACGGCAAGACTCGGTGCCCTAGAGCAGAGATGGATGGCCCGCCTGTCCAACTACGAGTTCACCATCAAATACCGGGCAGGACGCTCCAATACCAACGCGGACGCCCTGTCCAGGATGCCAAACCTACCGGACGTAGGAGAAGATCCAGAGGGACTGGAAGAAGTCGAACTCCCCGCGTTTCACCGTCATGGGACTATCCAGTATTCCCATCAGGTAAGGAGTAAGCAAGGCGCTACGCTTAACCCCTTACCTCACTACAACTGGGCGGAAACGCAAGACAGTGACCCTGCCGTCCGGCTGGTGAAGGAGATGCTGACTCGGCCAGAGGCTCGCCTTGACCCAGACGCTCCGGAGGAAGCCAAGCAACTGTGGGCAGAAAAGAGTAGACTGTTCCTTTACAAGGGGAAGTTGTGCCGCAGGATGGTTAACTCCCGGACGCATGAACTAATCTGGCAAGTAGTGGTGCCACGACGAGATGCAGCCATGGTGATGGAGGCATACCACGATGGAGCTGGGCATTTCGGATGGAAGAAGCTGGAGTTCCTGCTGCGCGGGCGGTTCCATTGGGTAGGCATGAGGGGAACCATCGAGAGGTGGTGCAGAGACTGTGGCCCGTGCAACCTGAGGAGGAAGGACCGTGCCAGCCAGAAGACTCCCCTGCAGTCCATCGTCACCCGGCAGCCGTTGGAACTGGTAGCCTTGGATCATGTAAAACTGACCCCAAGCAGAAGTGGCTACGTCTACGCGTTAACCATCGTGGATCATTACTCCCGGTTCTTGGTTGTCGTCCCCGTCAAGGACTTAACGGCTCAAACAGCAGCTAGAGCCTTCCAGCAGCACTTCTGCCGTCCACACGGGTACCCGGACCAAGTGCTGACGGACCAGGGACCTGCCTTTGAAGCGGAGGTCTTCCAGGAATTCTGCAATCTGTATGGCTGCCGGAAGATAAGGACGACACCCTATCATCCGCAAACTAATGGACTTTGTGAGAAAATGAACCAGGTGGTAATGGATCTTCTGAAAACATTGCCCCTGGAAGAACGCAGTCTGTGGCCTGAGAAGCTGCCCGATCTGGTGGACCTATACAACCACATCCCGGTAGGTTCCACCAACTGTACCCCGGCTTACCTAATGAGGGCGAGACCTGGTAAGTTACCTGTTGACCTGGAAATGGGAGTCCTGACACCCGAGGACACTTCACCAGAAGCAGACTGGGACACAGAGAGGCAGCAGCAGTACCGGAAAGTACAGGAGAGCGTGGAGCGAAGTCTCTGTCAGGCTAGGGAGAGACAAGAGAAAACTTACAACCAGTATGCTCCCGCTGTTCCCCTGGTGCCCGGAGAGCAGGTCTTGAAGAGGAAAAGACGGCTCCACAAGTTGGACGACCAGTGGGAGAAGGACCCGTACACCGTACTGCCCTCAAGCCACGAGAACCCGAAGGTCTGTACCATCAGTAAAGACGGAGGGGAGACCACAGCCATTGTATCCCGGGATCACCTGAAGAAGTGTCCTGAACAGCTACGGAACCCTGAAGAGGAACAAGAAGACCATCGACCCGTAGAGGAAAGGGAAGATATGGTTAGCACTGTGCTCGGAGACTTCCCTCGGTCTTGGACTCAAGTCATTGGTGCAGTTGTGGTACCCGTACTCACCTTCCTCCAACCAGCATCCCAAGCACCTACGGAGCAACAGGTAGAGCTGGAAGAACAGCCGGTCCAGGAGGCAGAAGACCCCACACCAGCAGACCAGGAGGATCAACCCTCTGCTTGCAGTGAGCCTGCCATATCCCTAGTGAGCCAAAGGGCCCGTAGACCGCTGCCCAGTTTACCCTTAACAGCTCCTACACCCTGTAGTTCAGGGCCAGACAGTCAGCTCCGTAGGTCCACTAGGGCCACTAGAGGCCAGTTACCCGCACGTTGGAGGATTTGAAGTGTATAAATTGTTTTATTTGTGGTTACCTGTTTTTCTTGTTGCTTGTGTATAATTATGTGTTTCTAGTTGTTTATAGGAGTCTTTGGTGGATTTACCGGGAATCCTGTGTACATAGTTGGAGCGTAACCCAGGACGGACTAAAGACTGTTAAGGACTCGGGGCAGGACAGACCCCTACCTGGTTACGTCTCCCTGTTTTGGTGAAATGGACACCTTGCTTTCTTCAAAGACTGCACCCGGTTACGGACATGCCGTGACCACCTTTATGTGTTTCTTTATTATATTGTTATTGTTATATCTTGTTATGTTTTTCTAAAATATGTTTAGTCCCGGAGTACTAAATTTCACTAGGGGGGAATGTGACACCCCAGGGGTCTGGCTGCCACAGTGATAGAGATATTACGTCTGAGAGCAGGTGGGAGGTCTCTTGGTCAGGAATCCTATGCATGCCACACCTCCTGCCCAGTCCTGGGAGGGGAAGAACTTCCCCTATATAAACCTAGGGCTGAGGCAGGGTTAGTGAGTAGAGAAGAAGTAGAGACAGAGAAAAGAAGCAAATATAGGAACAGAACATCAGGAGCTCTGTGGGAGCAGTGTTACAAGGAGTCAGGGGCTGGCAGCTGCAGAGCTCGCCCTGACTGAGAAGATTTCTTACCGGACCCGGAGTCCGAGGCTGTGGGGACTAACTCCTACCCAGCAGCAGAATCCGTCAGGCAGGGGATTCCAGGTCCTCTGGCCAAGAAACCCGAGTCACCGGCCATACGGGTGAGCACCACACGGTACACTCAGGGACGTGGGCTACTTATACCCGCCTCTAGCAAGGTAGCCAGAAGAGTACAGTTAGTTTGGGAGGCCTACAACTCCGCCTGGCCAGGGGAGATCCCATCTGCTCAAGGACTGACCAGGCCCCAATCGCTAGCCAGTACTCCGGGAGGGTCTATCTTTGTCACCAGTAAAGACCCTGAACTACACCGTACCGTCTCCGAGTGGTTCCTGCTACCCCCATCATCCACGTCGGCTGCCCTGAGGCCATACCCCTCCCGTTGGGGGTTATACTATCACGCTGCACAATCCTACCACCGGCCTCAGCGGTCTGCCCTGCAGCAGCAGCTCCTTAGCTGTACTCAACGGGTGGCGTAGTCGTCCAACATCTACCGCTGATACATCGCCGCTCAGTTTGACTCCCTGGGCACGGACCGGGTCACCGCCACGAGACTACAACCCTCAACAGATCCGGCTCCGGGTAAGCTCCCGCGTGCGCAACGCAGCGCGACACAGGCCCAGGGGCGTGTCATCACCCCTCCCCCATATAATGCCCCATGTAGGATGTCACCCCTCCCCCATATAATGCCCCATGTAGGATGTCACCCCCCCATATAATGCCCCATGCAGGATGTCACCCCCCATATAATGCCCCATGCAGGATGTCACCCCTCCCCCATATAATGCCCCATGCAGGATGTCATCCCCCCATATAATGCACCATGCAGGATGTCACCCCCTATATAGTGACCCATGCCTCCATACATGGGTCCCATAGCCCGCCTGCTCAGGGCCCCGAGACTTGCCCGGGTGCTGACGCCAGGCCTGCCCCTAGGTCCCCAGTTTTTTTTTGCTACAGCCAGGCACCTGATCTGCTCTTGCTAGATTTTAGGAGATTTAACTCTGCACCATAAACATACAATGGCTCGGGTTTAAAGACCAGAACCAAGTGTAGTAAGGTTACAGCGCTTAGTCATTATCGTGTTAAAACAGAGCATGAAAAATTAGAAGCAATCAGCAGAAAACAGGTATCCATTAACATATTTTTTTTATTTATTTAATGCGATTAAAACATACAGATATTCACTCCACATGTCACATGAACTGATGATTGCTCCTATTGCTGGATACCTATGAATCCTCCATGCACAGATCCTTAAGCAGCAACAAGCAAGATATGAGGGAGCTGACTACTTGCACCTTTTTGTATTTTGTTCATGTTTCAGGACATTTCTCCCTAATTGTGACTTTCAAACATAATTGTTATCTGCTCACAATTTAAATGATACGAAATTCCTAAGTATTCAAAATTTTTCTCATGGTTTAGAAAACCCAAAACATCAAAATCAACTTTTGCCAGACCTTTATACTATCTACACAGCTCACAAATTTCAAATGCATGAAATGTCTACTCTTTCTCTTCCTAATAACAGATATTAGATCATCCGTAGATGCCACCAAAATTGACTGGATCTGCTAACAGATTATCTCCTGCCTATGGCTAGCTGAAAACATCTAAAAGGAAAATGTAATTGATGTCCTAAATAGAATGAATCTCTTATGTCTGAGCTTCCATTTTGATATACAAATGCCATATTGCAGTGCTTTATAGAGTGCTGTGCACGGCCCACTTAAGATCTATTTATAAATGTATCCTTGTCAGTAACAATTAGTATCACTGAAGCATCTGTCTGGAGAACTTTATTTGCCATGTCATAAGAAATCTTTAGGTCTGAGGATTCCTTCTGTTTGTTCTCACTGTACCATATTCACTTGGCTGTTACATGTTTTTAATTACTATTACATGAAAAAAAATATTTCCCCAGGCGGTCCATGGGGAAGAAATCCCTTGGTCAAGCATGTACCCACCATAGTCTGCATATTAAATTAGTCACGTTTACAAACAAGGCACACTTTTTTATTGTTTGCAAAGTCGAACAATTTTTAATTGTTAAAGAGTAACTATCGTTTTAATTTTTATTTAATAAATTAATAGTACACATGAAAAAAGCAACTTTGTAATATGTTATCAGAAAAATCAGCTTCTTTCTCTGCCAAAATTGATCAGTCATTATCAAAATTTTCAATTCTGAGGTAAAATCTGTATTCAGTGAAGACAGACTTTCCCATCACTTAATACAGATTTCACCTAAGAATTGAGAATTTTGATATTGACTGATCAATTTTGACAGAGAAAGAATCACATTTTTCTGATAAGATATATTACAAAGTTGCTGATTTTCATATTTACTATTTAAAAATGGTAAGCGATGGTTACGCTTTAAGCATCAAATGCACAACAAAATGTCAGACAAAAGTGAGAACTGAACTTTATCTTTGTACATTGCATAACAGTTGGGACCTGGCGTAATGTCATAAAGCTTGGCATACCTTAAAACAAATTAGACTACACAAAGTCAGACATTTTGATTACGGTATATGGAAAGTGTGGTGGCTACCATCTTCATTTATTTACTAAAAAAAAGCTTGTGGAAAATATTCCCCGAAATAGCAATAAAATGACCCAATGTTTTAGATTATTCAGGGTGCAAATGTATAAATAAAAAGATTGAACTCTCAAATTAGTGGTGGCATCGTCAGGACAGGGTGAGAAGAAGCAGTGGGGACAACTTTACAAGTGATTTGTGTTAGAAAAATTATCTCCTGAGGTATGGAATCATCTGACTCAAGGTAGTTCTTTATTCTTATCTTGCAGCAAATGGACAAGGCATTGGTCATAAGTGTTGCCTAACTTATTATATGTCACCGGACTTTTTATACTCTTAGAATACAATACAGCCACTCAGATATACTTGTCCATCTTTCTTATTGGTTAACATCTAATTGCAGAATTAACTTCTTGGAATGTTAGTTATCATACAAAAGATACTTGAAGCAAAGATGCTGTCTTGAACTGTCTCCCCCGAATACGCCTGCGTATCTAACCCACAGGTGTTGATAACACAAGTCCTGTATAACCATAACACTGGGAATTGCTGGAAATAAATGAAGGTGAGTGCAAAAAGCATAGCAACTCCAAAAGATATGGAGTGACAGATCCTTCCAAAATCCATAGATAGTAGACATTGTTGATGTCAAGGGTCAACCTCGCCTTCCAGATGCAAGAAGTGAAAATCAAATGATGCATCCCTTCAAACATTGGAGATAGAAAATAAAATTAAACAGTCATATTTTTTTTATTATATATGGAGAGGATATACTGTATATCATATTTACATTGTATACAGGCTTAGACTGGCCAACCAGTTGAATCCCATGGTGGGCACCTGTGTAGGAGTGGGTTGTCCAACCCAATATTAGCAGTAGTTGGCACAATACATTTGATTCTCTATGTACATGAGAAGCCAGCATCTCACGATTCCTTTAATAAACTAGCCAGTTTATTGTTACTTAGACTCATAGGTGAATTTGTGATCGATGGTAATGTAATATTTGAATATAGTTGCACACCAGTCCGACACTGATCGTATTATAGAGTGGAGAGGACTTATATAAAAATTGCCTACACTGCTTTATTGAATCCCACTTTCACATGCTTATGGTAATACAATGCAACTGATGTTTTATTATTAAAAGAAAAATAAGATATGATGTTGCATTGTATATTTCATTAAAAGCGCCACTCCAGCATTTTTTTTTAATTCAGCGCTGGAATGGTGCTACTAATCTAAGTTCTCTGTCCCTAGTCTTATACTTTCCAGTCACTGTCTTCACCTCTTCCAGTCGCCACTCTGGTACCGCGCCACCATCTTATGATAACTTCTAACTAACTGGAAGTCAGAGGGAACAGTAACAAGCTCTCAATGTAAGTCTATGAGAGCTTCGTAGGGAACTTAGATTAGTAGCACCACTCCGGTGCTGCAATAAGCACCAGTCCAGCGCTGCAGTAAAAAAAACACTGGAGTGGTGCTTTAATCACCGCATTGGTGAGGTAAGGACTTTAAGGACTATACCCACACTCAAACTATGTATTAGTGCCATGAAGAATCAAATTGTTTTTGAATTCTGGAGTATTCATGAAAGGGTGCAGGATCGTTTCTGTAGGTGATGTACATATACTACAAACTTTCATGCCAGTGGTTTTCTAATACTCATACTATACTATGACAGTATACGACTTTGGATAACATAATTAATAAAGTACTGCTTCCTTTGAGGTCACTTTACCTCACTGATTGTGCACCATATGGGAACTACTGATGTCAAATGAATAAACTCTAAACAAGAGGCCAAACAGACATGTATTGCATGCTTATATAAGTTCTAACATTTTAAGTTTTTACTAAGGCTGTGTGCCCATGATGAATTTTTTAAGCATTTTTGCAGCGGCAATTCCGCTGCAGAAACGCTTAAAAAACACTTGGTAGAAGGTCTGCCATGTTCCCCAATGATAATCCGCATGTCCTGTGCACATGCTGCGGAAATTTCCCCTGCGGATTATCATTGTGGAAAAAAACACAGCACTACCAATTATTTTGCGGAAGAGCTGCGTTTTCACCGCCATTGACTTGCATTAGAACGCATGAAATCGTCATCACTGGATCTGTACATGCGGATTACACGCGCTTCAATGTGCGGATGGTACCTGGGTCTGGAGGAGAAGAGACTCTCCTCCAGACCCGGGTACCATAGAACCTGTAAAAAAAAGAATAAAATAAAAAATAAATATGATACTTACCTTCTGATGGCCTGCGGTGTCCTTGCCTCTGCTTGCCGGCAGATCATGGTGGACTGAAGGACCTGCGGTGACGTCATTTAGTCATGTGACGGGTCACGCGATGCTGACGTCGGCAGGTCCTTCAGTGTACCGCGAGCTGCCGGAAGCCAGGGCGGATCGAATAAAGACTCCGGGGGCCATCAGAATGTAAGTATAGATTTATTTTTTTATATTCTTTGGGGTCACACTATATAAATCCATGCCGTTTGCATGGATTTATATAGTGTGACCAAGTTGTCAAGCACTTTCCAAGTGATGCTAAAATCGCTTGGAAAGCGCTTGTCAACCCGCATGCGGAAATGCATGTGCAGAACGCTTCACATCCGCTTGTCCCTGGCAGGAAAAACGCATGTACAATCCGCATGCACAATCCGCATCCGTTTTTTCTGCCAGGGAGATGCAGAAACACTCAGGAAAAAATCTGGGCATTTCTGCATCGTGGGCACATAGCCTTAATGGAAACCTGTCAGAAACTTTAATCTCCCCTGCTCTCTCCCTAAACCATTAAAATGTTTGTGTAGCCTGTTAAAAGATAAGCAAATGTGTATCCCTTTATGAGCCAAAAGCACTGCTCACAGAATAGGTGATAAATGCATGATAGCTAAGGGCCCACGCACTGAGGCCCCCCACTACTAGGACCCCACCGATCCAGGAGCAGCTGACCTGCTCACTGTGGCAGGATTGATTGGAGCGGCGTGGTAATGCATGACCTGTGCAGCTTCATTCATGTCTATGGGACTGACAGAAAAAGCCACTTATTTATCTACCTCAATTTCACAAACATGCTGTTTCATTCAATCCAGAGCACAGTGAAAAGCATAGGGGATCAGGATCACCATTGCGTGACTGGTGGGAGGCTGGGCAGTTAGTAAAGAGATCATTCGTCTCAGCCATTTAAAGAGGACCTTTCACCATTTTTAGCAAGCATATTAATCTGGCCACTTCATGGAAAAGTGGCTGCAGAGCTGAATAAAATATAACATTTTTATATTTGTAATCTGTGGAGATCTTGTGGAAATATTATTTTGTAAAGTTTAGATTCTAATTTTCCCCTTCAACCAAGCAGGTGCTAGAAGAAACTCATCTTTGGGGGCGGTTACTATTTCACCTGTATGACGTTGACTAATCATAAGCAAGAAGCACCATGCGAGGGAAAAAAGTAAACATGCCCATGAGATGGACAAAATTGGCTTTCTCTGTGTGAGATATGTAATGACAAACAGCTCTGCTCTCCTCACTGATCTTACTACTGACATCTAGTGCTCTACTCTTCCTACCCCCACACTGACAATGCTGTGGAAGGAGAGCTGCAAAAAATGTTTGTACTGACACAAAGCTCTACCCTACTCCACTTCCCTTCCCCCACACTGACAGTGCTGTGAGATGAGAGGTGCAGAGATGTTTGCATAGACACACAGCTCTGCTCTACTCCTTTCCACTTCTTCACTGTACTTGCCAGCAATGAGATTTGTGGGAAGATCAGATCTGTGTGCATTACATGTCTTTCCATATCATCCAGAGAAAGCCAGGTCTGACATTCTCTGGGGAGATGGGTTCTTTTTTTCCCTTGCATCACGCCTCCTTTCCTACTTATGATTGGTGAGAGGATGATAGAAGTTATACTTCACCCAAGACTACGATGTAAGACACAGATGAAGTTATTCTTCCCTTATCTGGACATTTGGACTGACGCCCAGAAATTAGATTGTAACTTGTTTTTAGCTGTCTCAGCAACCTTCTATTGCTATGAATTATCACTTTTCTGTTTATGAAACTTTCTTATCAACATTCCACTGTTATGAATCATCACTTCACTGCTTGTGAAACAAAGGCATTTTACTGCGCATGTCTGACAAAAAAAAATGATTATTAGTATAAATAAAGGGACAGCACTTATGGAGGCAGACGCGCTCAGGGGCTTCCCAGTACTTGATTATACACTACGTGTCTGTGTATTTCTTGTTACGGGGATACCCCGACTCCAACAAGGACCCTCCATGGCTGAATGATCCTAACAATTCCTGGCGCCCGAAACAGGGACCCGAGGTCTGCGTATTCCTTCAAGTTCATCGACCGGCACGAGTAACCGCTGAGATTGGGACATCGGAACAGCAGATGACAAACCTGGCCAGGTAAGAGACACTGTTAGTTCTCTTACATCTGCTCTGCGATAGTCCGTAAATTTCATGCATATCTTGTGTTGGGATTGAGGAACTAGTAGAGAAGGATACCTATAGCTCGGGTCATTCATGTATATACTGTAGGATCTGCCGAAGGAGAGGTCAGAGAAGGTTATGAAACGGATGGTATGAAAGAGATGTGGATGTCGGGAATAGCCTCATAAGCCGCACTAAGGTAGATGACATAAGTATTACGGAGATTGCCTAACTGAGTCATAAGGTTGTGTCCTTTCGGGGAAACCTTCGCTCACGCTTAACTCCCGAACCTTTGTCCTCCTTTTTGACGGATAAGAGATTGACAGAATGAGCCCATGGAAGTAATGATAATACTCCAGGGACACGATATATATAATGGAGACTGTATGGTTCATTTTATGTATTGTTGGTCTTGCCCTTGTTGCTATATATATATGTGTTAGAATTACTCTACACTTCAGACAAAACGGTCCAGAGAAACCGTTTCAGATACTGGCTCCTTAGGACAGAATAGGTAACGAGGAAAGGTAAAATATAGAATATATTTTATCTAACCCAAAAAGCCTCCTAAGGTAAGAATAGTCAGGAAAAATGGGCAACAAACAGACTAAGACCACAAATGATGAACAAGATGTCTATACAATCGTGAAAGAAAGGTGTGGTGTAGAAGCAACTAAGAATTTAGGGAAAGTTTGCAAAACTTTTCAGGTAGCAAGGCATGACAGGTTTAACAGGAAACTATGGGAGGACATTGGATTAGAGAATGCAGGAAAAAAGCCAGGGATATAGAAGATGGTACCTATGTCCCAAGAGAATCACAAGAAAAGACAGTACAGGCTTCTGCTCCTGCAGCAAGCGAGTGACTAGACGTGATGCAAACCACTTTGACTGGAAGGCGCCCAATAATTCAGGTAAAAGTAGCAGGAAAACAATGCCCTTTTCTAATAGATACCGGAGCAACTTCCTCCGTCCTCAATGAAGACGCCTTACCAAATGCTGATTGTTTATCAGATGATGTAACCTATACCGAAGGGTATGATGGAGGAATCAGGCCACTCCCATATAGTATTCCCCTTGAAACAAAGATAGGATCTAAAATATTTTTATCTAAATTTCTTTTTGTCAAAGGGGCACCTACTTGTCTTCTAGGTACAGACCTATTAAAGCAGACAGAAATGAATATCCAATTTTTGGAGGATGGTAGAGTCCAAATTTTGGTGCCTGATGACCAAGAGTCTCTAGAAAACATTGTAAAAATCCAAGCCTTAGAGGATGAGAAAGATCCTGCCCCTACCCAAATTATTTTAGATCTTTCTGAGGTACCAGAAAAATTATGGGCACAACATGACACCGATGTAGGACTAATGCCAATAGCTCCAGTAAAAGTCACTCCTGTTCCAGGTGTGACACTACCCCAATTGAGACAGTATCCTATTAGTGCCCAACAAGAACACGCCATAGGAGAACAGATAAAAGATTATCTAAAAACTGGAGTATTGATAGAAGTAAAGTCACCAGCCAATACACCGTTGTACCCCGTAAAAAAGAAATCTACTGAGGGGTCAGCTGCTAGATACCGGATGGTACATGATTTAAGAGAGATAAATAAAATTTTGGAACCTATTACTCCTGTTGTGCCAAATCCACACACGTTGCTATCACAGATCCCAGCAACAGCACGAGTATTTTCTGTCATAGACTTATCAAATGCATTTTTTTCAGTACCATTACACCCAGACTGTTACAAACTGTTTGCATTTACATTTAAGAATAGACAATTAGCATGGACAAGATTACCACAGGGTATGATACATTCACCTACCTTGTACTCAGAAGCTATGAGATCAGTTCTTCAAAATTTCAAACCTACGGATGAGGTTGTAATTCTTCAATATGTTGATGACCTATTGTTATGTGCCCCTGCTCAAGAGTCCGCAAACAGCAACACAATAAGATTGTTAATATTTCTAGCAGACATGGGCTGTAAAGTTAACAAGAAAAAAGTACAACTTTGTATGACTACGGTAGTATTTCTAGGACACTGCATTTCACAAGGTATTCGGCACCTCACCGCCGACAGACTAAAAATCATTAGAGATCTTGTTCCTCCCAAGAACTACAAAACATTAAGAGCATTTTTGGGAATAGTATCACACTGCAGACAATGGGTTATACATGCTAGTCAGCTTATGCAACCTCTATATGATTGTTTAAAAATCGAGCCTTTTCAGTTAACTGAATCAGCGCTCATAGCCTTTCAAGACCTCAAGAAAGGTCTCATGTCAGCCCCGGCCTTGGGAATCCCAGACTACGCCAAACCATTCCAATTAATGGCTGCGGAAATGTCTAATCATGCTACAGGAGTACTAACACAGAAACATGAAAATAAACAAAGACCTGTCACATACTATTCTGCTCAATTAGATAATGTTACCAAAGCTGCACCATCATGTGTCAGAGTAGTAGCAGCTGTCTCTCTTTTGGTAGAAAAAGCCTCAGAAATAGTACTAGACCATGCCCTAATAGTACAAACTACACATGATGTACATGGCATACTGAATCAGGTATTGCCAAAACACATTTCAATGGCTAGACATCTTAGATTACAATGCTCCTTACTAATGCCACCAAACCTCACTTTTCGCCGCATATTGTCTCTAAATTTAGCCACTCTGTTACCACTAGAGACAAAGGGGGGAGTGGAAGGAGGTCAGGAAGACGAAGATGAAAATTTTTTACAATACCACGAACAAGACAATATAATACATGATTGCTTACAGTGTATAGAACAAGAAACACAAGGGCTACCTAATGTACAGGACACCCCTCTTGACAATCCAGACCTACATATGTATATAGATGGAAGTAGGTATGCAGATGAAACTGGTAACTTTCACACAGGTTATGCCATTGTATCAGATCATGATGTTATTGAAGCTGAGCCAATGCAGGCCAGCTGTTCAGCCCAGGAAGCTGAACTATTAGCTCTAATACGAGCATTACAGTTAGCAAAAGAAAAAACCGCTAATATTTTTACTGATATGCATATGGTATTGTACATGATTTTGGATGTATATGGAGAGCTAGAGGTTACATGACAGCTTCAGGTCAACCAGTAAAACATGGACAAATGATTAGACAAATCCTAGAATCAGCTGCCTCAACCAAACAAGTAGCAGTAATAAAAGTACCTGCACATGTAAGACTCGACACCGAGATAGCTAGGGGTAATGACCGAGCCGACAAGGCTGCTAAGCGAGCTGCAGTAAAACCTCTGACAACTGACCACACTATTAGTGCAGTATCAGAATTTGACTTAATTACACGGCTCAAAGAAGCCCACCAGCAGGTGAGTAGAGAAGAAAAAGAAGAGTGGCAGAAACAGGGGGCAGAAGAAAAAGAAGGACTATGGAGAAAAGGAGATGAGCTTTGTCTCCCCCGAGCGTGGTACCCTGTTGTGGTCAGTGAAGCCCACGGACCTACACATGTGTCTGCAAACGGTATGATACAGAGGGTCAGACAGAAGTGGTTAGCCCCAGGGTTCGGCCAGGTAGCTCGAGCAAAATGTGGTTCTTGTGAAATCTGTTTAGCCCACAATCCAGGACAGACTGTTAAGACCCCCCAGAAGCACCATGTAAGACCACTATATCCGTTCCAGAGACTTCAGATCGATTACATCCAGATGCCTAAGCATGGACACTATGAGTATGTACTGGTATGTGTGGACATGTTTTCAGGGTGGCCAGAGGCTTATCCAGTTCATACAGCCACGGCTAAAGTCACTGCAGTAAAAATAGCACATGAACTGGTACCCCGTTATGGTATCCCAGAAGTGATCGAGTCAGATAGAGGTACACATTTTACTGGAGAGATCTTTCAGAATGTAATGAAAATGTTGTGTATAAAAAGTGAACTACACACCCCTTACCACCCACAGAGTTCTGGTAAGGTTGAGAGAATGAATGGAACACTTAAGTTAAAAATACAGAAAGCCATGGCAGAAACACAGAAACCATGGACTGAGTGTCTCCCAATAGCATTGTATTCAGTCAGAAACACCCCCCAGGGAAAGAGCAAACTCACCCCCCATGAAATATTGTTTGGTAGAGTTGCCAATACAGGATTGTATTTCCCACAGACTTTAATGTTAGAAACTGAAAGCTTAACTGCTTATGTACAAAATTTATGTAAGCATGTGTCTAAAATACACTCTTTAGTGTTCTCTTCCATTCCAGATCCTGATTCCATTGAGAGAACGCACAAGCTGCAACCAGGAGACGAAGTTTACGTAAAAAGACATAACAGAAGAACGCTAGAACCCAGATTTGAGGGTCCATATCAGGTGTTATTGACAACTCCAACTGCAGTAAAATTGGAAGGAAAATCAGCATGGGTACATGCAAGCCATTGCAAAAAGAAATAGTGGTGATTGTACTTGTGTTAGCTATAACGATAGATCAGGGAGACCTGTGGGATAAACTAAGTTCCCCAAAACCTGCAGATAATAAATTTATAAAACATCATGAGACATTGGTAAACGGGCTGCTCGATGGCGGACAGAAAATAGCAGACTGTTGGATTTGTACGCATTCTCCAATATCAGCCACGAGCATACCCTTCCTGGCCGTACCCATGACCCCTGAGGAAGTGTTTACATGGACTAATTGCTCAGACAAATTAGCAAATAACCAAACCGTTAATTCTAGATTATGGAACACCACTGTTGCCATCCCAGTTGTGGGGTGGGTGGGATTTCCCTGGTGGCAAGGTAATATGACCGGAAAAATAAACAACTTACAATATTTAGCGTTTAAAGGAGGTGTATGGGTTCCTAGAAATAAGACGGGACTAACAGACTTAGGGTTAATTCCTACAGAAAATATACAACTCAGTTTTAGTAGCACAGTATCTTTTTCTCAACCTTTTAAACCTGATATAGTAGAAAAATACAGACACAATGACCAAAATAAAGATGGCTGGTGGTCAGACACCTTCTCCTTTCTCAACCCAAAGAACTGGTTTAAGGGTATTGGAGGTTGGGTGGCTGGAATTCTGCAAGGTATATTACAGATTGTGCTAATTATAGTAGTCATATATGTAGTGTTTAAAATAGGATTAAAAATTATTTTAATATGCATAAATAAGCTTTGTAACACGGACTCAAGAATATGAAAGAAAAGAACTCCCGGACCAGGTCTTCTACCAAAAGTCCATAAGGAAGAATCAAAGGGGGGACTGAGAGGATGATAGAAGTTATACTTCACCCAAGACTACGATGTAAGACACAGATGAAGTTATTCTTCCCTTATCTGGACATTTGGACTGACGCCCAGAAATTAGATTGTAACTTGTTTTTAGCTGTCTCAGCAACCTTCTATTGCTATGAATTATCACTTTTCTGTTTATGAAACTTTCTTATCAACATTCCACTGTTATGAATCATCACTTCACTGCTTGTGAAACAAAGGCATTTTACTGCGCATGTCTGACAAAAAAAAATGATTATTAGTATAAATAAAGGGACAGCACTTATGGAGGCAGACGCGCTCAGGGGCTTCCCAGTACTTGATTATACACTACGTGTCTGTGTATTTCTTGTTACGGGGATACCCCGACTCCAACAAGGACCCTCCATGGCTGAATGATCCTAACATTGGTCAACGTCATACAGGAAAAAAGTAAACATCCTCAGAGACAAATTTTTGGTAAAGCCCCCTTGGTTGAAGGGGAAATTAAAATCTAAACTTTACAAGATAATATTTTGCAATGGAGATGAGAAATAACAAATGTGTTTTATTCAGTTCTGCAGCCACTATTCCATGATTTGGTCAGTTTAACATGCTCAAATTGGTGAGATATCCTTTTTAGGCTAAGTTCTCATGATGAGTATTTGGTGCTTTTTTTTCTACTGCGTATTTTCATGTGCAAAAAAATGTAGCATATTACAGTTTCAGAAAGTAGATGGATTTATTTAAATCTCATGCCCACTGTGCATTTTTATTGCAGAAACAGACCTGCGGTGTGAATTTGAAATCTGCAAAGATGTAACATTTTATTTGCAGATTTTCCCCATAGACTTGAATCAGATTGAGAAAATCCACAGATGAAAAACGCACGTGCGGTGGAAAAACAATAAAAACACCTTCAATCCGCATATGATATCATCAATAAAGTTTTACCAAAGCTAAGTAAAGCCTTGTGCCCACGATGCATTTTTTAAGCGTTTCCGCAGCGGCAAAAACGCTGCTGAAACGCTTAAAAAACGCATGGTAGAAGGCCTGCCATGTTCCCCAATGATAATCCGCATGTACTGTGCACATACTGCGGAAATTTCCACTGCGGATTATCATTGCGGCAAAAAACGCAGCACTATCAATTATTTTGCGGAAGTGCTGCGTTTTTGCCGTAATTGACTTGCATTGGAACGCATGGATACTGCATCACTAGATAAGCACATGCGGAATGCATGCGTTTCAATGTGCAGATGGTACCTGGGTGTGGAGGACAGGAGACTCTCCTCCGGACCCGGGTACCATAGAACCTGTAAAAAAAAGATTAAAATAAAAAATAAAGATTATATTTACCTTCTGATGGCCCGCGGTCTCCTTGTCTTCCCTTGCCGGCAGCTCGCGGTGGACTGAAGGACCTGCGCTGACGTCATAGTCATGTGACGGGTCACGCGACGCTGACGTCGGCAGGTCCTTCAATGTACCGCTTCCGGCAGCCAGGACGGAGGGAATAAAGACTGCAGGGGCCATCAGAGGGTAAGTATATATTTATTTTTTTATTTTTTACCATTCTTTCGGTCACACTATATAAATCCATGCCGTTTGCATGGATTTATATAGTGTGACCAAGTTGACAAGCACTTTCCAAGTGATGCTAAAATCGCTTGGAAAGCGCTTGTCAACCCGCATGCGGAAATGCAAGTGAAGAACGCTTCAATTCCGCTTGTCCCTGGCAGGAAAACGAATGTACAATCCGCATGTACAATCCGCATGCGTTTTTTTCTGCCAGGGAGATGCAGAAACGCCCAGGAAAAAATCCTGAGCATTTCTGCATCGTGGGCACATAGCCTAACAGGACATTTCCAAAACATAGGAGTTTTATTTCAAACATGACATACCAAAAAGGCAAAAACTACAGAAAAAAAAGGCATTAAAAACACAAGTAAAAACGTAATGAAAAAATGCATGTAATCTAATTAAATAATTGGTAAAGGAATGCTGCAGAAAATCTGTAACATCAAAACACACCAAACACTTAAACCTACAGATTTCAATTCCACATCCCGTATGCCGCATCTACTTGGTCGATAGCAATTTAGTACAAATCACTATTTTACATTATTACACATTAAAAACAGGAAAACAATTCAAAATTTTTCAACTTTATGTAAAATAGAAAATCCCAGTCCACAATTACACTGGTTTCAGCTAAACTAAGAGAATTTGCCTATATTCCGGTTTGCAGCAAGTATTTATGTAGCATTTGTTGCAGGTATTCCTCTAACGTTACTGATTTTTACTGTATGATTATCTTGTTCCCTCTAGAGACAGAGAGAAACATTCTGATGATGACTTCATGTGTATAGCCTCCATCCTAATTTATTAGACACATCTCGTCCTGTATATAGATCACATACTTATCTCTTAAGCCAACACATGTGATCTCCAGCCCCGCTGGAGAGTAATCTGCTTCATCCATCCATGTGTAGGAGGGCAGGAGATGAATCTGTCCCCATCTCTGCATACAGGAGTTAGTAATGCACCTGCTGCATTGAACTGTAACTCCCGGCGTCCCCACTATGAAATATAGTTTGCTATTTTGGAAGCCACTGGCAAGTACGAGAAAGTCTCATAGAGCCCCAAGCTCGTTAATCTTAAGTCAGGCTGAGAAAATATGTGTCAAGGAAAGTACTATTTGCTGGGAGAAGGCAGAGGGGCTTAAGATAGGGAACATAGAAGCGTGGAAAGAAAGAATGATATGTGTCATTATGTAAAAGAGCATGTCTGAAATTATTGCAGAAATGTATATAAAGCCAAAATTAATTACTCTTCTACTCAGATTTTACAACCATTTTGGTGCTTTAGATTTATCTTGATAAATCACTGTTATATTACGTATAATCAGGGCTTTCTTACATGCTATTTTTTTCAATACTTTTAAAGGCTTGTAAGAAACGCAACGATTTATGCATTTTTATGGCTTTTTCTAGAATTTTTGATATGGTGTTTTTTTGTGCTAAAAAAAACTGTCCAATCAAAATATTTTGGTGTCTTATCCATAAAATACGTCATCAATTTCAAATCATTGAGCATCTGACTCATGGCACCCCTGATGATCAGCAGCTACATACTCTAGTGGCGACCAGATATAAACACATGGAATGGAGCAGCCTGGATGGCTCCATTCAATGAGTAGTGGTTGCTTTAGGGTACTGCAGAACAGCACCTATCCAAAAGTCTAGGAGATGCAGTGCAGTACCCAGCAGCGGACACTACACTTTGAATGCTGCCACGTGGTGCTGCTTCGTTCCATGTATTTACATTCGGCCGTTGCCGTAGCTTGTAATAGCTCATAGGTGGGATGTTTTTCTACAGACAGATCATCAATACATTCTTACATAACAATCACTGTAAGTCTAAAAGAGAACACTATAGTAATAACCTAGTGAGAGCATGTAAGTAACATCTCTCTTTCTAGCCAAATCTTTAAAACAACCCTAATTTTTTTTCACCTCATTTCCTGCCTTATCCCTTATAGTCTACACAATTACAGTAGGGCCTCCTTCCCCTCCTATAGTCATTGCAGTGTCTTCACTCATTCTCCTGTAGTCAGTCATATCTCTCTTTCCTCAGTAATCAGAGCAATATCTCCCCCCCCCTACCCTTAAACAGTCACAGTAAGTGCCCTCCCCTTTTTGCCTTGGGAACTATGACAGTGCTTCCTGTCCTCAGAAGTTTGTGATGTGTTTGTCCACCATTCCCACATATACTTTTTCTTCTACATACTCGAACAAAAAGACATATACTAGCAAAAAAAATGTATTTCATTTTACTAAAGGAGGGGGATCTGTCACCAGGTCATAAGTGAAAAATTTTATTCCCACTGCTCACCTAAATATTTCTTTTTTTTTCTTTTTCCTTTAAATCCATCATATGGATCCAGAAATATTGGTCTTTTATTTAGTCTTAATTTATATTGACTTCAATAAAGGGGGCGTTTCTGACAAGTAATAAAGGAAGAAACCCTAAAGACTCACCTCCAATAGAATCCTGTGAGCAATGCTCCATTTATAAAGCCAATAAAAATTAACATCAAATAAAAAAGCCTATAGCTCTGTAACAGTATTTAGTGGATCTAAAAAAAAGAGAAAGAAAACTCAGAGGAGCAGTGTGAATAAAAGAGAAAAAATTGGCCACTCTTGACAGGTCCTCATTAAATACCATGGAGAACAATTGCACTAAATGTCAGTCTGCAATCTTTATTCCTTCATTAATTTTCGGATCTTGCAATATGCTGTCACGTGGTTACCGCAATGGGGTGGAGCCAGAAGACCGCAGCATCTGAGGGCTCCTACTCTGGCTCCGAGAAGAAGCACTCCTCCTTCATTTTAAGACATGTTTTATCTCTCCTGGCAGAACAGGGGTTAAACGGCCATGTTGGAAATCTTGGTGCTGACAGCTGAGCTCGGTTAGCCACTCCTTTTCCCTTTATAATCTGGACTCTGATTTTAGCCCTTGTCAGAGCTAGCTTTTGCTGCATGGCTAATGGAGGGAGAGGAGTTATTATGAGAAGGAGAGTTGGAGGGATTATCAGAGACTGTTGTTTTATTTGTACACATGGTAATTCCTTATCCTTCTCCATTTTGGTTTATTCCCTTACCTTCAAACCCTGGCACTTCCCTCTGTTATATGTGAGTGAATATTTTGTGTGCCTGGAGTTTTCTGTCTACCCCTGTCTGTGTAGCCTTTTTTGTTGGGTGGGTGTTCTACGGTGCACAGTAGCGCCCCCTTCCCTGAATGGGGGAGGAGAACAGACAGAGGGCTAACTCAGGAGTTAGGGCGAGGGCGGAGGCCCCGGCATCCTCATCTTCAGAGGTATCCCGGGGAATAGGGTGAGCTAGGGCTCCCCTTAGTGTTAGGGACAGGGTAGGAGCTCCTGTTCCCTGGTCACCAACCAACAGTGCGGTGACATATGCAGTTTGCAGCCTGATCCACATCTCAGATTAATATTATAGGGAGGTGGGTAACAGAGAGAGCTTTCAGAACCAAGAGCTCTGGTGGCTTTGGAACATTTCTGTGCTAGGTGAAGAACTTACAGACTCTCTGCAGCTGTAAAATGGCAGAAAATTGGTAATAAAGAAATTGTACAAATTGCTGAACTTTATATTTAGGAAGCAGATGACTAATAAAAAAAAACATTCTGTAGAAGGTTAGGATAGCCTTTAAAGGGGTTGTCCACCACTGCGTAAATTTGCAGCTTAGAAAATATTGCAGTTGTCACATTACTGCATGTATTCGATTTGCATTCATGTTCCAACTCGAGTCTCAGCCGCTGACTCTAATTATCAAGTGACCATAATTATGGAAATCGCATACTTTCGGTAGCATAATGATGGCTGAAACCGGCATGTGGAGCCAAATCCTAATGGTGTGTACATTACACACCATTAGGATTCAGCAACCTACACAGTTAGCTGAAAATTTACTCAGATGTGGACAATCCCTTTTTAAGAGAATTCTTGTTTAGTCAAATCTTACTATTGACCCTTAAGCTGGCCATACTTGTACAATAGCTGATGGCCGAATGGTATTCGTCCTGATGATAGGCAGCAGATTTATAATACTTGGGTGCATTCTGTTACCAAACCACAGCACAACATGAAAATTTATCTAAGGCTATGTGCACACGATGCAGAAATGAAGCAGAAAATTTCTGCATCATTTCTGCATCTCCCTGGCAGAAAAAACGCATGCAGATTGTTCATGTGTTTTTCCTGCAGAATACATGTGGATTCACATGCGTTTCCGCATGTGGATTGACAAGCGCTTTCCAGGCGATTTTAGCATCACCTGGAACGTGCTTGACAACTAGGTCACACTATATAAATCCATGCAAACAGCATGGATTTATATAGTGTGACCCGAGAGAGTGGTAAAAATAAAAAATAAATGCATACTTTACCCTCCGACGGCCCGCGCTGTCTTGTTTCGCTCGGTCCCGGCTGCCGGCAACTTTGAATTGTCAGACCTGCCGACGTCAGCGTCACGTGACCCGTCACATGACTTTGACGTCAGCGCAGGTCCTTCAACTGACTGCAAAGTGCCGGGAACCAAGCAGGAGCGGTGCGCGGGCCGACAGAAGGTAAGTATATATTTATTTTTTATTTTATTCTTTTTTTACAGATTTTTTAATGGTACCTGGGTGTGGATGAGACTCTCCTCTCCTCCACACCTGGGTACCATCCGCACATTAGAACGTGTGGATTACGCATCTACATATACAGTGATGCGTAATCCATGCGGTCTAATGCAAGTCAATGGTGGCGAAAACGCTGCGTTTCCGCAAAATTAATGGACATGCTGCGGATTTTTGAGCGCAGCATAAACGCTGCGGAAAAATCAGCAGCATGGGCACAGCACATGCGGATTATCATTGGGGACCATTGCTGCCCTTCTACCTTGCGTTTCTAATGCGTTTTTAATGCGTTTCCGCAGCTGCACAAACGCTGCGGAAACGCATTAAAAACGCATCGTGTGCACACAGCCTAAAGAAACATAAAAGTGTTCCAGCATTCAAGATGTGCATAAAAGTAAAATGTCTTTTATTTTTAATTTTAGTACAAAATATTACTATTTTAGTTTTTGCATGTCTTGTTCTTGCCAGTCTGGAAACTGGTTTTGTGTTCATTATGCAATGAATGAAATGATCATTAGAGAAGTAGATAAAGAGCAATTAAATTTCATTATTTTCCTTCAGAAAGTATATCTGTACTTTGATTATTATGAGACACAAACAATTAGTTCAGTTTTCAGACTCAGTATTCATGTTATTCGATGCTGTGATCCATTAAAATAATGTAAAATCTTTGCTTGAAAACTTCAGATGTAGCAGATCGCTTACCAAATTGTCATCCAGAAATGTCACACTGCCTTTTCCTAATACCAAATCCTTTCGAAAAGTAACGCAATATTTTGCCAATAATTGTATGACTACATGATTCGGAAAGGGATTGAAACTCCACTCTTGGCTACCTCTCTTTTAAGAAGGGCAATAATTAGGAGCCATCTGTTACCTGTTTAATTTTTTAACTGCCTCTCTTTGTTTTAGTTCTTACTTAGTCCTTAAGAAACGACTTCCACAGAGATAAGCCATCTGCCCTTTCATATCAAGTCCAAGTAATAATGGTAGAAAGTACAATCTTCTCAACACAGGTTTCTTACTATTTAAATTTTGCAACTTGAGCTGAAAATGTACAGTGCTGAAATTATAAGGCAATTAACTATTAAACAGGCATAAGGAAAACTAAGTACACCCCTATTTGGTTTCTATAGTTTGATGTATAAAGACATTAAAAAAAAGTTTGTTCCTTAAATGGTCTTAAAATTAGGTAAATACAATCTCGGATGAACAAAAACAGATAACACATTACACAGGGTCATTATTTATTGAACAAAAACTAAGCAAAAATGTGGAAGCCAAGTGTGTAAAATTAAGTACACCCCATAAAACAATTACTTATAAAACTATCATTGTGTCAAGTTTCCACGATGAGTTTTTGGTAGGTCTTTCATGCTGTATATTTTCGCTTAACAAAAAACTCAGCGCCTTACAGTTCCTGCAAAGTTGATGAGATTTCCAGAAATCTCATGCCCACTGTTCTTTTTTATGCAGCATAAACTGACCTGCATTGCGTTTTTGAAATTTTTCTTGCGGGTACACTGAGTTTTATGTGCGAATTTTGCCCATAGAATTATATTAGATGTGGAAAATCTGCAGGTAAAAAATAAATATGCTGTGGAAACAAAGTAAAAACACATGTAATCCGCACATGACTGTATGAATAAAGTTTTATCAAAGCTACGGAAATATAAAAAATAAAGCAGAATGACATACCAAAAAGAGACAAAAACCATCTCAACAAAAATGAAATAAAAATTCATGTAAAAAAACACAATGAAAAAACGCAAGTAACCTAATTTACCTATTAGGTGCAAAAATGCTGCTGAAAATCTGCAATATTAAAAACTCACCAAATACTCATTGTGGGAACATAGCCTTAAAGGGAATCTGTCACCCCCTGGGACTTTTCAGGCCGCTAATATGGGCATGCAGGTGATAGAAATGTGAATCTATACTTACAGTTGTTTTCAAAAGTTTACATACCCCGACAGAATTTTTGCTTTCTTGGCCTTGTTTCAGAGAATATGAATGATAACAAAAAAACTTTTTCTCAACTCATGGTTATTGGTTGGCTGAAGCCATTTATTGTCAAACTACTGTGTTTTCTCTTTTTAAATCTTAATGACAACCAAAGACATCCAAATGACCCTGATCAAAATTTCACATACCCCAGTTCTTAATACCATGTATTGCCCCCTCTAACAGGAATGACAGCCTGGAGTGTTTTGTGGTAGTTGTAGATGAGGTTCTTTATTTTCTCACATGGTAAAGCTGTCCATTCTTCTTGGCAAAAAGCCTCCAGTTCCTGTAAATTCCTGGGCTGTCTAGCATGCTGCGCGTTTGAGATCTCCCTAGAGTGGCTCAATGATATTGAGGTCAGGAGATTGAGATGGCCACTCCAGAACCTTCACTTTGTTCTGCTGTAGCCAATGACAGGTCGACTTGGCCTTGTGTTTTGGATCGTTGCCATGTTGGAACGTCCAAGTACGTCCCATGCGCAGCTTCCGGGCAGATGAATGCAAATTTGCCTCCAGTATTTGCTGATAACGTGGTGCATTCATCTTTCCTTTAACTTTTACAAAGTTTCCTGTGCCTTTGTAGCTCACACATCCCCAAAACATCAGCGATCCACCTCCGTGCTTTACAGTAGGAATGGTGTTCCTTTCATCATAGGCCTTCTTGATCTCTCTCCAAATGTAACATTTATGGTTGTGGGCAAAAAGTTCAATTTTGGTCTCATTACTCCAAATTACCTTGTTCCAGAAGTTTTGAGGCTTGTCTCTGTGCTGTTTGGCGTATTGTAGGCTAGATACTTTGTGGCATTTGCGCAGTAATAGCTTTCTTCTGGCGACTCGACCATGCAGCCCATTTTTCTTCAAGTGCCTCTTTATTGTGCATCTTAAAACAGCCACACCACTAGTTTTCAGAGAGTCCTGAATTTCAGCTGATGTTATTTGTGGGTTTTTCTTTGCATCTCGAACAATTTTCCTGGCAGTTGAGACCGAAATATTTGTTGGTCTACCTGACCATGGTTTGGTTTTTACAGACCCCTTTATTTTCCATTTGTTAATCACAGTTTGAACGCTGCTGACTGGCATTATCAATTCCTTGGTAATTTTTTTGCATCCCTTTCCTGTGCTATACAGTTCAACTACCTTTTCCCGTAGATCCGTTGACAATTCTTTTGCTTTCCCCATGACTCACAATCCACAAACATCAGTGGCTGGATGAAAAATGCAGGAGTCTGTCTGGATCCCAGAAACTCACTCAACTTTTATGCACACACACTGATTACAAGCAAACAGGTCACAGGTGAGGATGTTACCTTTAGTAGCCATTCAAACCCATTTGTGTCAAATTCTGTGCATGTTATCAGGCCAAAATCACCAGGGTATGTGAACTTTTGATCAGGGTCATTTGGATGTTTTTGGTTGTTATTAAGATTTAAAAAGAGAAAACACAGTAGTTTGACAATAAATGGCTTCACCCAATCCAATAACCATGAGTGAAGAAAAAGTTTTTTTGTTATCATTCATATTCTCTGAAACAAGGCCAAGAAAGCAAAAATTCTGCCGGGGTATGTAAACTTTTGAGCACAGCTGTACCTGTATGGCCCATATTAGCAGTCTGGTTGCTGTGTAATAGCTTTTTTATTAAATTATTTCTGCTAAGCTTCGCATCCCCCGGACGCCAAGAAATGCCCGCCTACTAGCCCTATTTCCATACTTCCCCCGCCTCCGCTGCACGTCACAGGGTCCTGTGACGTGCAGTTCCCGGCTGGATCCCGCCTGCGCTGTTTCCTCTATATGGACGGCGCTTTTCTCCCTGCTGTCAGTGTAGTGTTGTGCAGCAGGGAACTTGTGCACAGGAGCCGGTGAGTCATTCTGCCTTCCCAGCGCGGGATCCGGCCGGGGACTGCACGTCACAGGGCCCTGTGACGTGCAGGGGTGGTGGGGTGAGTATGGAAATAGGGCTAGTAGGCGGGCATTTCTTGGCGTCCGGGGGACGCGAAGCTTAGCAGAAATAATTTCATAAAAAAGCTATTACACAGTAACCAGACCGCTAATATGGGCCATACAGGTAAGTATAGATTCACATTTCTATCACCTGTATGCCCATATTAGCGGTCTGCAAAGTCCCAGAGGGTGACAGATTCCCTTTAATGGCAATAAGTAACGATAACTTGACATAATCATTTTCTGTATGGCTTTATCAGCCTCTTACATTGTTCTGAAGAAATTCTGGCCCCTTTTCATTACAACGTTGCTTAAGTTCATTGAGGTTTGTGGGTATTTGTTTATGCACAGTCATGTTAAGGTCCTGCCACAGCATTTCGATTGGGGCATTGTAACACCTTGATTGATGTGTAGTGTTTTTCCTGTTATGCTGTATTTGGTTTTTGCCAAATATGGCGCTGCGCATTATGGCTAAACCTCTCCACTTAGGTCTCATTTGTCCAAATGACATTGTTCCTGCAGTCTTGTGGTTTAATCAAATTCAACTTTGCAAACTTTAGCCTTGCTGCCATGTTATTTTTTAGAAAGAATAGGCTTTCTCCTGGTAACCTTTCCAAAAAGGCCATACTTGTTCAGTTTTTTATTTTATTTTAATGTCATAAACTTGAACACTTAACAATGCTAACTGAGGCTTTGGCTTTTATAGTTTGAGCTTTAGCTCTTGTTTTTTTTGCAGCCTCTCTGAGCATTGCACGATCTGACCTTGAGAGGAATTTTCAGTGATGTCCATTCCTGGAAAGCTGTCAATTGTCTTAAATGTTTCTTTTCACTTTTGATAAATTTTCTAACTGTATAATGATAGACTCCAAATTGTTTGGACAAGACCTTCTTAGATTGATGGGCAGCATCAATTGTTTCTCAAATATCATTATGTATGTTTTTCATCCTTGGCATTGTGTTAGCACACTCCTAAATGCTCAAGATCAGCAAACTGCTAAAACTTCTATTATTGAAGTGCCGACACTTGTTGATGAGCAACTACCCTCTTAGTTCTTATACACGGTGGGCCATTTGTATGGATACACCTAAATAAAATGGGAATGGTTGGTGATATCAATTTTCTGTTTGTGGCACATTAGTATATGGGAAGGGGTAGCATGGGAGATGGGTGGTCTTGTAGGGTGTCTTGCATTGAAATCTGCTGCAATGACCCGGGTACTGCGTTCACCAAACATCAACACAATTTCTATCCGCTCCTCACGTGTTAACCTCTGCGACATGTCAATGGCTGTAAACAAAGAGAAACTTGTAAATAACTCATGAAAGAATAAAGTTATGTTAAAACCAAGCACACCATTGTTTTTCTTATGAAATTCTCAATAAGTTTGATGTGTCCTCTTGACCCTCTTCTCATTGAAAAAAATAAAGTTGGATCCAAAATGGCCAACTTCAAAATGGCCGCCATGGTCACCACCCATCTGGAAAAGTTTTCCCCCTCCCATATACTAATGTGCCACAAACAGGAAGTTGATATCACCAACCATTCCCATTTTATTTAGGTGTATCCATATAAATGGCCCACGCTGTAGAAGCAGTAAGGGTGTACTTAACTTTTCACAAACTGTTTCTGTGTTTTGACCTGGTTTTTGGTAAATAATAACAGTGCCATTTTTCACGTATTATCGTTCATCTGAGCTTGTATTTACCTCATTTTAAGACCTTGTAAGGACCAGATGTTTTCTGTTCTGTCCTGATATATTAAATCATAAAATTCAAACAGTGTGTACTTAGTTTCTATTTTGACTGTATAATCAGACACTGATTGACAATTTTTTCATTGAGTAGTATTTCATTGTAAGAATCAAGCAAGTGAAAGTCAGGACACAGGGCCAATGACTCAAACTCAAAGACTTGGCAATGGTGAAGGTCACAGTTACACCAACGACAAGTCTTGTTTTGACCAGTGGTGGTCCAGATCCTGAGACCCAGAGAAGAGTAAAATGGAAGAGCAAAAGTGATCATAAGAGTGCTACTTTCCTCCAAGGCTGAAGATAGGTCTCCTACAAGAATGATTCTGTCTTAAGTCTTATTGCAAAGCAACACTTGGCTGAGCACACTCTGTATTAGCAATCTATGGGTTTTTAACATGTGGACCTCACCAATTAAAACAATTTCCATGTCTCTATGTCAAAGGTTTTCTGAAAGGTTTTGCAGGACACAGGACAAGTAACACAGGTCCAATATAATACTTTGAACATTATGACGCTATGAATACAATTCAACTTACTTCTGTATACTAGTAAAATAAAAAAAAAAACTGTTACAGAAGAATATTTACCAATCCTAGGAACCTGCACCCATCCAAGCCTATCTTCAATTACAATAAAGGGGTTGTCCAGTCTTAAGCCAAATGTCTGCAGTCACTCTATGTGACTACAGCCTTATGAATCCTCACATCACACACAGTGCACACTGTGACGATGCTTCGGTGATGGGCACATGACCGTAAATATGTGATGTGCATACATGTGGTCACGTGCCAACTATATGGGCGTCCTTGCTCAATGCAAGTGCATTGAGCAAGGCCAGATACAGTCTAGTTGGAAAGTGGCCGGAAGTATGCAAATCGTATGTGACCGCAAACTCCCAGCACTGACACCAGAGAATCCTCACAGAGCACGTGACATATAGCTTAACAGCGGACAACCCCTTTAAAATGAGCTGCCTACATCAACTTAATATTACATCATTAAACTTACATTACTCCGAAACCCAGCTTCATCAAGCATAACGCTCAAGTAGGAATGTGAAATGGCATTGCACACAATGTAGGAATACAGATGTATTAGTAATAGGGCTGAGTCAAAGTGGATACTCTGTGCAATAAGGTAACTAGCAGGCATAACATAAGGAGAAGCAAATATCATTTTGTTACATAGATAGTTAGATACCATTAAAAGAATTGTAACGTATGATATTCACAGCATGCAAGCCATCTAAATAAATATACATTACATGCACGTCAGCTACCAATACAATAATTAAACTTAAAGAAGATATGCTCATATTGTCAGGGTTGCATTTTGTCATCTTCTTCTTAATGTGCATGAAATAGGAAATACTTTGGCTACATGATCTGATTGCGAAATGATGAGCATATATAAAGCTGCACGGTGCTGCCATCCCATAAGGATTAGTACATGTTAAAGGAAACCTGTCAGGCCGGATAACACTATTAACCTACAGGTATAGGGTTAATCTGCAGGTTAGTGCAGCAACCTGGAGAAATTGAATGTTACTTGTGTGCAGGTGGCAAGAAATCAGAGTCACTCGCCGGTGCACAAGATCCCAGCTCTACAATGAACATAGACGGGAGGAAGAAGTGCACCTTGTGTAAAAGATGAAGCGCGCAGGCGCGGGATTTGGCCACCGCAACTGCACATCACAGGGCACTGTGACATGCAGGGGAGGGGGGAAACATTATAATTCACACAGGAGGCAGGGATTTCTTCCTGGCCCCGGGACTGGAACACATGAAAAACTTGATTGAATAAAAAGAAATTTCACAGCAACAAGACCTCTAATATGAGGCATATAGGTATGAATAGATTTACATTTCTATCACCTGTATGCCCATATTAGAGGTCAGATAAGTCCCAGGGGGCGACAGATTCCCTTTAAAGCCAAAACCAACATCTCAATTTGCAGACACTGTTCTAGTCCTCTTCCTCTCTGAAGAGACTATTTGCAAAGTTAAATAAAAATGTTAGCATTTCCACTTAAGTTTGGAAAACTGGTAAAATCTTTTTTCTCTTGGACATAACACTGCCTGGTCATAATGTGGCACAGGTGGATGGCTGTACTGTACAGGCTGGCATGGCGAAGAAAAGATTTATGTTCTGCACGGGTAGAAAGGGCCTGAAGAAAAATGGCCAGCAGGCCAGACGGCTCTCAAGCCTCTGATGCAGCTGTTCCTTGGGATTTGTATATGTTTCATATAGAAGATTATTACAAATAGCTGCAGAGCCATCTCCTGGCCACTGGTGGAAGTACAGCAAACAGCCAGGGAAAAAGAGAACAAAACATACAGTACACACGTATCATACTTTATGTTCTGCAGCAGTTGAAGATATTTTCATTGAGTATGGACCAGACATCCAGAAATATACCTGCAAATATGGAATAAGAGGCATATGTACAATATTACAATGTACTCCTATTATAAGCTATACACATAACATACAGTTCATGCCAATGTATCTGCACATATCCAAAACCTCTTAAAATCCAAGAACAAAACAAAGAACAGTACATGTAGCAGGTCGCACATCTGAGCTTTAAAAAATAAAATAAAATAAAATAAAAAAATGTTGGATATTTATCAAGCTAAAGTGCAGCTGACCGACCACAATGTTTGGATTAGTGCAAAGCAGCTCACAAAAAAACTGAATTTTTTGTAAAATTCGATTGCTGCAATATGCTACTTACTGATTCTGTCATCTCTAGTCATGAGCACGAGCCCTTTCACTGAGTGTTAAGTTGATATCTTGTGAAGTGCAAATAAAGGCTATGTAAAGTATGGAATCTAAGTTTCATTTGTGATCTTTGGTGACCATATTAAAAGTTATTAATAAGACCAAAAATGATTTCAGTTTACATTTTAAAAATGTTCTTGAAGCATATGCCTAAGACCACGGCCCCACTATCGGTATTTGGTCAGTATTTTTTCTCAGGAGAGGGAGTTAAAACCAGGTAAGGAACAATCAGAGGAACGGTATAATAGAAACAAGTCACCAATTCTGCATTTATCACCCACTCCTGGTTTTGGCTCCCACTCCTGAGAAAAAATACTGACCAAATACTGACCAAATACTGATAGTGGGGTTGTGGCCTTAGCTTAAAGAGAAGCTGTCACAAGGTTTTCACAATATAAACTAAAGTCATCACCTTGAACTGGTCTATTACTACAATCCAGCAACCTGTAGATAAGCCCCCAATTCACCCTGCATATCCCCAAAAAATACCTTTTATAAGCCTCTTGCCCTTGCTAATTAGCACAATTCGGTCATATGAGTGACAGTGGTCTGGGGTCTGCACCTTCTCTATTATCATAATCACCATACTCCTATCTTGATTGATGAGGATGACATGTCCTATAGATCCCAGCGAATTGCATGCCTGCACAGGCGCATTTTTCTTTGCCCTCCCGCATGCGCAAGATTCACAGATATGGATAATGTATCCTACATCATCCACATATCAATCAAGGCATGGGAATGGAAAATCTGCTGATAGAGGAGGCGCAGACCCATCTCACCAGACTCTGCTGATTACCATTTGCATAGCAGATATTAAAGGTATTTTTTGCAATATGCAAGGGAAGTTGGGGGCTTATATACAGTTTGATCCACTACAGTAATAGAGCAGTTAAAGGGGTAGCCTAAAGTCCAAAGTAATTTTCCTCAACAGAACGCATTGTCAGAATACCTGGCGTGCACAAACCAGTGATATCACTTGCAGTGGCAGTGCAGGTCTCTGCCTGGTATTCTGACACCGACCTGTTGCCAGTTCGTTACTGCTGATCTTAGCCCGCATCAGAGAGTGCGCTGTCATTGAGCACATCGCCCCTTAAATAAGCATCCCTGATGACGTTTAATCTCAGGGAGGGGGCAGAGGCTGCGGTGGCGACTGCAGCCTTTGACCCCTGATGGCGCTTCGTTTGAGTATCCCAGCATACAGTGGGATTCTCAAACAAAGCGTCATCAGCAAGGAAGTAGGGAAAAATAGAATAGTAGTTAGTGTAGTTAGGGAAAGATAAGGAATTTTTAATTAACATATATTAAAAAATAGCTTAGATTATGGCACTAAATAGATATGGGTTTAGGAGGAAAATTACTTTGGACTTCAGACCACCCCTTTAAATGTGGTGGCTTTAGTTTATAATGATAGACCTGGTGACAGGTTCCCTTTAAAGTTGTTACCTGGACTAGATAACTACGTATGCAATCCCTCATAATTATAAAATAGATTATGTCCTTTTGCAAATAATGTTTATATTTTTCTGAATTATCTGACAGAAATCATGAAATAGCAAATATTGAAAGGGGGTGTCCACTACTAGGACAACCCCTTCTTGATTCAAATATTTAGCGCCAATAAAATAAAGAAGCTTATACTTACCTCCCGTGCTGGCGCCGTTCCAGCGGTGTCAGCACTTACTTTCTCAGGGCTCTCATGAGGTTGTCATGACGTGTGAGCCCTGCGCCCAATCAGTGCTGGTGTCTCTGTCCCCGCCTTCGGACAAATTGAACATCAAGAGGAAGTGAGAGCAGCCGCAGGCCGGACTTCCTCTTGATGTTCGATTTGTCTGGAATGGCGCTGGCACTGGAGGTGAGTATAAGCTTATTTATTTTATTGGGGCCAAGCATGGGGTATGAAAACGGATTGTCCAAGTAGTGGGCAACTTCTTTAATCTCCTATGGATCTGTGTTTGTAGCTCCTATGCAGAGCTATGTGTCATTATGATTACAGACTACAAAACAAGCCTGTGTAGTCTAATAGAGCAGTCAATGATACTTCCTAGCACCTTTCTGCTGCTTCTTGCTAAAAAGCAAAAAATAAAAAAAATGAAACTTTAGGCAAATATAGAACTCATCTTTTTCTACTTTTAAAGGGCCCTAATCTCCCCAAAGATTTACAAACTTTTTTAAAAAAAATAACCATTGCCATCTACTATGCCATAGTTGGAACCTGTGCAGCAGAGTCATAATTCACCTGGCTGGCTGCTGCTACAAATGCCAACTACCGAGACCTTTCTTCTTAAAGGGGTTATTTGCTGTGAACAAAACCTACTTGTTAGAAGAGTCCTTTCACAAAAAGTAGGTCATACATCACAAAATGTCCTGTGCTAGAACCCAGAGAAATTTGATGCAATATGTGGGGAAACATGGAAGTAAGTGTTCAACATCCCTACAGCACCCCCAAAGGGGAAATTAAGCATTACACAGTGCCTATTCAAATGCATATGTTTTCTGTGTAATGCAGGAAAAGGTCACGTCCTCCAGAGCTACAGATCCTCTTTGTAAATGTTATTTTTTATGGCTAAGATATAAGAACGTCCAATTAGGTTATATAAGAAATTATGTTTTCTTAACTGAACAACTCCCCTAATTTTTTTTTTATTTATAAAAATGATTTAGGGTTTTCTTTTGTGAGCTATTTGAGGCTTAGGATGGAAAACTGTAGAATCTTTAGTCCAGGACAATGTTGTTCTCCAGTTCTGATATACAGTTACATACATTGCTGTGGAAGACATTACAGGCACTTGTAAGCTGTACTTATTTATTTTGGGTTAATGGATCCCTTAAATCTTGGTGACTAAATTGTTATAAGAATGACAGCAGACAATTAAGAAAACCTTATTGAGTACAGCCATAGAAATATGTCATATAATTTGTTAGTCTACAAGAATTCAGCTAGAATGTCTACTTAATGCATTACTCTTTCACATGTAAATAATTGAGCAGCGTAAAATCCGCAAAAAGAGCAAGCAAATGTTCATAAAAGATAGATATTAGCAGGAGCTTTCCAAGTTAGTTCTCAGCCTTCCTTCCAAGCAAGTGGCAGATGGCTGTACAAGTTTATCTGCTTTGTAATTCTCGCTCATTTAATAATTTACCTTTGGTTGCTTCCAGGGGTTGGGCTGCATGAGGTTAACTCTGCTCCTTCTGGAGTTAAAGTGTCTATACTCAAAGTATAGCAAGACCATATGCTTCTCCAGTTCATTTGAGGCCTAAGCATAAAGAAAGGGGAGTCCTTGGTGTAGGGTCACATCTGAAAAAGTCACATAGTCATTGGCAGATGGGCTCACACACATTGATAAGTGTGCAACGTACCTAAAGTACATTACATTTTTGCATGTGTAGCAATACTGAAATTCATGTATATAATGTTTGCAGAGAGCTAGCACTATCTATGGTATTAAATGAATGTTCAGATGAAACTTTTCCACTTTTTTCACGTTACACCAACAATCTAAAATTAATTTTATTGGGGTTTTATGTGATATACCAACACAAAGTAGAAAGTATTTGTGAAATGTAAAGGAAATGATGCATGAGTTTCTAAATATTTAAAAAATATAAATCGAAGAATTGTGATATGCATTTGTATTTAGCCCCCTGAGTCAATACTTTGTAGGACCACCTTTCGCTGCAATTACTGCTGCAAGTCTTTTGGTGTGTGTCTCTACCAGCTTTGCACATTAAGAGACTGAAATGTTTTGCCCATTCTTCTTTGTACACTAGCTCTAGCTCAGTGAGATTGGATGGAGGCGTCTGTGAACAGCAATTTTCAAGTCATCAGATTCTCAATGGGATTCAGATCTAGACTGTGACTGGGCCATTCACACACATGAATATGCTTAGATCTAATTCATTATATTGTAGCTCTGCCAGTATGTTTAGGGTCGGTGTCCTCATGGAAGGTGAACCTACGCGCCAGTCTCAAGTTTTTTGCAGCCATTAATAGGTTTTCCTCCAGGGTTGCCTTGTATTTAGCTCCATCCATCTTCCCATCAACTCTAATCAGCTTTCCCTTTACTTGCTGAAGAAAAGCATGATGCTGCCACCACCATGTTTGACGGTGGTGATGGCGTTTTCAGGGTAATATGTAGTGTCAGTTTAAAACCACATATAGAGTTTTGCATTTAAGTTCTACTTTGGTCTCATCTGACCAGAGCATCTCCTTCAACATGATAGCTGTGTCCCCTAGCTTGGGCAATTTTTTATAAGGAGAAAACGATTGTAGTTCAGGTCACCTGTTTAGTGCATGGTCAAAAAAGCTCAAAGCAGAAAGTCCACTAAGAGACCAGAACTCGCTTCATCCATAAAAAATAGAATTAGACTTACCGGTAATTCGATTTCTAATAACCACCACGACAGCACCAAAGGAGGATGTCACCCCACCCTAATAGGGACAGGAAAAACAAAGAGGTTAAATAGCCCCTCCCACATCCTCCCTCCAGTGTTTTATAAAGGACCACACAAGTATGGATGCTTCAAATTATATTTATTCAAATTAAATGATTGGCTAACCAAGCCTGGGAGGGAATTACCAGTGCTGTCGTGGTGGTTATTAGAAATCGAATTACCGGTAAGTCTAATTCTATTTTCTCCAATAACCCCACGACAGCACCAAAGGAGGAGTACCAAAGACTCATGTTTAGGGAGGGACAATGGCCTGAAGCACTTTCCGCCCAAAGGCCAAGTCTTTAATGGACATTAAGTTTAGTTTGTAATGCTTGGTGAAGGTATGGACCGAAGACCATGTAGCTGCTTTGCATATCTGCTCGAGGGAAGCGCTAGCCTTTTCTGCCCAGGAGACGGACATGGCTCTAGTAGAGTGCGCTTTCAGTTTCTCTGGTGGTGAGAGATTTTGGATCTGATATGATTCCACGATTGCTTTCTTGATCCAAGTAGCGATGGTAACTTTTGAGACCTTTTTCCCCCTGTTCTGACCAAATGGCTGAATAAAGAGGTTCTGATCTTTTCTCCAGGACTCTGTCCTCTGGAGGTAGTGAAGAACAACCCGTCTTACATCCAAAGTATGGTATTCTTCTTCTCTTTCATTTTTTGGGTCTTGACAGAAGGAAGGCAGAATTATCTCCTGAGACCTATGAAAGTCTGAGACTACCTTCGGTAAGAAAGATGGGTCCAATTGTAGAATAATCCTATCATCCAGGATTCTCAGATATGGATCATTTACTGAGAAGGCTTGGATTTCTCCCACTCTCCTGGCAGTGGTAATTGCTATTAGAAATGTTGTTTTCTGAGCTAATTTATCCAGCTCTATTGAGGCCAAAGGTTCAAATGGTGGTAGTGTCAGACCTTTAAGGACAATATTAAGATCCCAGGAGGGAACGTGGTTAATTATTCTGGGACGCAGACGAGTAGCTGCTGTCATGAACCTTTTTACCCATCGGTGTTCGGCAAGGCTCTGGTCGAAGTAGATACTCAGTGCCGCAATCTGAACTTTGAGGGTGCTGGGTCTAAGACCCTTCTCCAGCCCTTCTTGTAGAAAATCCAAGATCTGGGTCATGTCAGGATGCCGAAGATCTGGTACATTTGGTTTATACCATGCTAGGAAGGTCTTCCATATCTTGCTGTATATGGAGTTTGTGATTTGTTTCCTACTTTTTTGTAGGGTATGAATTACTCGGTCTGAGAGCCCTCTAGCCTTCAGGATTGTGAATTCAGAAGCCAGGCTGCTAGATGGAGGTTCTCTGGGTCAGGATGGAGTATTGGACCCTGATGGAGAAGGTTTCTGATTGCTGGTAGAATGAGGGCTCCCTCTATGCTTAAATTGTTTAGTGCACAGAACCAACTTCTTTTGGGCCAAAGCGGGGCTATCAAGATTATCTTGACCTCCTCAGTCCTTACTTTCTGTAAGGTTCTGGGTAGCAATGGAATTGGGGGAAAGGCATAAGCCAGATGGAAACGCCATGGGTGAGCGAATGCATCTATCCCCAGGCATGCGTTGTCTGGATCTAGGGAGAAGTATTTTTCTGCCTTGGTGTTCTGGCGTCTTGCAAAGAGGTCCACCTCCGGACGACCCCATCGTTTGGTCAGCATGTGGAAAATGTCTGAGTCCAGCTCCCATTCTCCCGGATGGATATTCCTTCGGCTCAGAAAGTCGGCTTGGGTGTTGTCTGAGCCTTTTATGTGCAACCCTGATAAGGAACGAAGATGTCCTTCTGCCCAGAAGAATATTCTTGCCGAGATACACTTTAGATTCTCGCACCTTGTGCTCCCTTGATGACATAGATGAGCTACGGTAGTCATGTTGTCTGCGTAGACTTTTACGTGTTTGCCCGTAATGATTGGAGCCGATATCTTGAGTGCTTCCTCCACTGCCTTTAATTCGCGGAAGTTGGAGGATTTCTTGCTGGTTTCTTTTGTCCAGACCCTCTGGAAGGGGGTTTGAGCAACAACGGCTCCCCATCCTGTTTTGCTGGCATCTACCGTGACTGTTACCAGAGGGAACTGAGACCATGGAACCCCTATTCTTAGGTTCCTTGGGTTGAGCCACCATGATAGGGATGTTTTCACATAATGAGGGATCCTGATCTTCCTGTCTAGCGAGTTTGGGGATCCGTCCCACTGTGCAAGAATGTGAGTCTGCAAAACTCTGGTGTGAGCCTGAGCCCAGGCTACAGATTGAATGCAGGCTGTCATGGAGCCGAGGGTCGACATGGCAGACCTTAGGTCCTACCTTAGCTGTCTTCAGTCCAGGGCTGTTACATAGGCGACTGGACTCAGCGCTCCACCCCTTCCCTGGGGAGGGGGGTGGTGTAGCTCCTCCCCCTGGGTCCAATTTGGTAAAGCAGGAACACCTGCGGGGTTATTCACCTCTTTTTTTTTTGTACAGACCGGAAGTGACGTCAGGGACCCATTTCCAGTGTCCCACGCAACTTTCCGGCCGCTTCCTGGTTTTTGCGTTCCAGGGTGGAACGCATACCGGAAGTGACGTCTCCCGGCGGTCCGTGTCACTTCCGGGATTCCACACGTGGCGCTCCGCTACGGAGACCTCCGGAGGCCGCTTAGAGGGGGGAGAGGAGCAGGGCTGGAGAGCTCGAGGAGGCCTCCAGCCCGACACCCACCGGACCTTACCCGCAGGCACGGACACGGTGGGGACAGAAGTCCCGAGTCCAGAGGAGACGGGAGCAGCATCAGGGAAGGGGGAGAAAACTGCCCGGTCCCAGCTGCCTGGCTTAAACAGCTATGTCAGGTGTCTGCCGCCGGCACAGAGCACCCTGGATGACCTCTTCATCCCAATAGGGACAGGAAAAAACACTGGAGGGAGGATGTGGGAGGGGCTATTTAACCTCTTCGTGTTTCCTGTCCCTATTAGGGTGGGGTGACATCCTCCTTTGGTGCTGTCGTGGGGTTATTGGAGAAAAGAGATTTATTTCAATAAAGATAAAATCAGCAACAGTTCACAGCAGTACTCCATGAGGCATGGAGGGAAACCATGAAGAAATAAGGCTACGCGTTTCTGACCTTTGTGGACCTTAATCACTGCCTCAGCTGGTCTCTTCCTAGACTTTCTATTTTTTTTATAACCTAACCCTGCTTTACTCTTCTCCACAACTTGATCCTTGACATGTCTGGTGTGTTCTTTGATTTTCATGATGTTGCTTGATCCCTAATATTCTCAAACAAACCTCTGAGGCCTTCACACAACAGGTGTTATACTGAGAATAAATGACAAATGGGTGGACTTAATTTACTAATTATGTGACTTCTGCAGGCAATTGGTCACTTAAGATTTTATTTAGTGGTAGCAAACGACAGGGTGCTGAATGCAAATGTCCGTCTCAATTTTCAGATTTATATTTTTAAAATATTTAGAAAACGATGTATCATTTATTTTACACTTCACAAATATTTGCTACTTTGTGTTGGTATATCATGTTAAATCACAATAAAATACATTTAAGTTTGTGGGTATAATGTAGATGTATATACTGTATTATATATACAGTACATGTACTATATATATGTATTACAGCCACAGTGTACATGCACCTGCACATTAATTTAATACCTGAGGTATTGCTGACCAATTTGCAAATTTTCTGCAGTTATAGAGTAAGAATGAAATAATGTTTGGAGAAAAGGCTTAGCTAGCAAAATTGACGATTTGAGGCTTTAAGTTAGAATTTTTCAAATGTACTGCTTCAACTGTAACCCCTTCTTGAAATAAAGGGATAAAACGTAACCTTTATTAAATAATTGATAATAATAAAAAATATACTGACAATGCACTCACTAGTCACACTCTGATTAGTCAGAGAGTGTCAAACAGACAAGCATATACACCTCGTCTCAACATATAGAGTGAGGTGTAGACTGCCCCCTCACTTTCACAAGTCCCTTGTTTCTACTCGTTTCGTCATCCACATTAAAAACAACTCATCGGGAGAATTATATATCTAATAGCCAATATTATACTTAGTGACACTAGCCATTAAACCCCTAAAAACATAAATGAGTATTACAGCACATACTGTGATTTTTCATATCAGCTAGAAAATTATTGGAACGCTCACAGTGCACTGCCTAGCTGCCAACCTCTAGCTCCTGCCTGCATGCTGCATTATACAGCATTATACAGCATGCAGGCAGGATGCACCTTCAGCATCCTGCATTAATGTGTCTAATGTTATATGGCACACTGGATATTTAGGGAGTCGATTTGAGCAGCCTGAGTGGAAATGTTAGGAGCTCTGCTATACAACTGATCATAAAAGCTAACATGATCACGATCTTTAGGTAGAAAGAAGCTAGATATTTGCAGCTAGAGAGGTAGTGTTAGGGGCTCTGCTACATAATTAAATATATAGAAAAAAACAAAGACAAGCAAAATACCCAAATAACTGGAAGTAAATGGATAAATTGCACAGTGCAAAAATAATGATAAATAATAAATGGTATTTAGTTAACATAATTTGGATCAAAATAATGTAAAAGCCATCCCACCATGTCACGGTAACCCTTATGGGACAGTCCTAACTCTAATATTAAAACCTTACCATTTGTCAAGTGACATACATATGGATAAGGGCAGAGAGACTGAACCCCTAGTACAAGTAGACCTGAGAGGCAGAATGAACCTTTCAGCTCAGACAAAGGGCGGCCACACCCTTATATGCACTAAAGCACACTAAACTACAAAGAAAAAACCTGGGATTAAATGAAATATATATATGAACCTCAAACAGAAAAACTGACCAACACATCCAGACTAGTGTATACAGGTGCCAACTAAGACAACAATTCTAAGAAAAAATATTTAGCTGCACTCTAAGGCTTAGTGCCCACAATGCAGAAATGAAGCAGAAATTTTCCTGAGCATTTCTGCATCTCCTTGGCAGAAAAACGCGTGCGGTTTTTACATGCGTTTTTGACGCGTATTTGCATGCGTATTTGCCATGCGTTTTTTTCCAATGCATTGTATAGGCAAATTCGCACAAGAATTGGTCATATCCGTATTTTTTCTGCAAATAAAATCTGCGCAGAAAAAATACAGACCTTGTGCACAGAACTTGCAGAATGTCATAGGAAGTCATGGGATAAGGTATGCAATGCGTTTCTGGAGCGTTTACGCGCTGCAAATACGCACCAAAAACGCATCGTGGGCACGCAGCCTAAAATGTTTAGAATAGTAAATTTTGAAAATTGGAACTGCATTACTGCCATGAAAAATAGCTAAGTGTTACATTATGTACATATGGAATATTGTAAAATTGGAACCGCAATATTGCTCAAGAAAAATGTACAGTATAAAGAAGGTACTTAGCGCATAAATTAGCCAATGTATATGAGCCCAACAGCTATCGTCAAAGTGTACCTTGTTGTTGGGTCCCTTTCCTGATAAGACACCTCTCTTGGACTAAAAAGTCTACAATGTATGGGGCAGGAAGGAACCAGCTAATTAAAACCACCTAAGGATTATGGAAGTAGGAGTTTACTACAAACAGAAAAACTGACCAGCACATCCAAACTAGTGTGTACAGGTGCCAGCTAAGACAACAACAAGAAAAATATTTAGCTGCACTCTAAAATGTTTAGAATAGTAAATTTAGAAAATTCAAACTTCCCCATAAATTGTAGACTTTCTACTCACCATGAGACCCATAAGAACCAGCGTTATACCCTGCAATACAAATTGTGTGTATTATAATAGAAATCAGACCTGTGTGTGTTCAAGTCCTATAGTAAGACTAAATAAAATAATATTTTGAAAAATGTAAAAAAAAAAAAAAGCACAAAAAAATCCTATAATATTTTTGCCCTTAAAAATTTAATTTTTTTTCATCAAAAAAAAAAGGACAAATAAATGGTACAACCATGTCTAGAACAACCCAACCTTTAAAACTGCATTAACCCATAGGAACTTAAAAATAATGGCAAACTCGTGGCTTTCCACCATATTGCCACTGAAAAAATGGAAAAAAAGGTTATCAAAAAGTTGTATGTACAACAAAATTGTATTATTCCAAATATCAGTTCATCCCTAAAAAAAACACATACCAACATACCTTCATCATCAGAAAATAAAATAGACTTGGTTCTCAGACTATGCCAATGAGAAAACAAGTTCTTTTTTTGTAAATAAGTGTTTAAGTTTGCAAAAGTAGCAAAACATAAAAAAAGATATTGCTGTAATCATACTGACTTGAAAAATGCAGTCATCCTGCTAAAATTTACCACACAGTTAATGGCATAAAAAATAATACATACAATGGCAGAATTGGGGTCACGTCTCATGTTTTTCTTCTGTCATTTCAACTTAGAGCCTCTGAAATTGTTGTCCCATTCTATGTGTTATTGTCCCATTCCCATGTGCTCTTTCATTTATGAGCCTTGTTGTATGTTTAGGCAAAAGTTAGCGCCAAATGTAGGGTATTTCTAAAACCATGAAAAACAACATAACGAAACTGTGTTGTTTCAGTGATGCAAGCAGGGTACAATATATGAAGCACTGAAATTACATATGTGAGTTGCTTCTAAATGGTTAATCAACAAGATGAGGATGTGGCTGCTTCTAAGGGGTTTATCTACTAGGAGAGGAAATATATGCCTGTAAAGGGTTAATCTGCTATGGGAGATTTAGCTGTTTCTAAAGGAATAATCTATGTTTTTCACTGCATACACACAAAATTCGTAACTACAACATATTGCACAGCTGTGACAGGTTTCACCACTATAGCTGTTTCCTCTAGCCACTTCCTCCCACTGCTGCTCATAATACACAGGAATCCATCTTACGTTGCTTCATATATTACTACATCTAGCAAGAATATTCCTACAGATCTCCACAGTATTAACTTCACAGAAGTAGGAAGTATTGTACAGCTGCTATCATAGTGAAACAGCAGAGAGACTCCTGACTTCAGACAACTCTTAAAAGGTCAGATCAATTACACTAAATTAGTGAGGGAACTTTTTACTTTAATTATATATATTTAATTAAAGGTTTTATTTTAGTGTGCGTTTATGTCATGAAGTTACCCAGAAGGTGATATGTACTCTTTAAGTTGTTGTAAGAGAGGAAAGCAGATGGGAAAGCCACCCCTGCCAACCAGTTGCTGTCTGTGCAATCCATGCTATGCTAAAGGCTACTATTTAAAAAAAATTACAATGAAGTCCAGCATGGCCAGAAGGGCGGAGCAGGATTAAATAGGCAAAAAAGGTCATGTGACCAGCAAAATAGAAAAAACCTAACAGGAGAGTTCTAACAGTACCCCCTCTTCTATGAGGATCCTCCGGATCCCCTAGGCCCAGGCTTATCAGGAAACCTCTTGTGAAACGCTCTGACAAGTCTGGAAGCAGAAACATCATCCGCCCTCACCCATGAGTTATCCTCGGGACCGAAACCCTTCCAAGCGACGAGATACTGCAAACTCCCCCTATACCGTCTAGAATTAAGGATGCGGGAAATTTCATATTCCCCGTCCTCCACCACCGGAGGAACAGTGGCAGTGGCGTCTCTATCTGATACATCAGCTTTTTTCAATAGAGAAACATGAAACACCGGATTAATCTTCCAGGAGGTAGGAACCTCCAACCTAACAGCAGATTGGTTGACTACCTGAAGCACCTTAAAGGGCCCTACAAACTTGGGACCCAATTTTTTAGAAGGAATCCTCAACCGCAGATTCTTAGAGGACAACCAAACCATGTCACCAACCGTAAACAAAACCTCTTGACGTTTCCGGTCAAAGTACCTCTTAGATTTTTTGTTAGCCTCCTGAAGATTACCACGCACATCCGTCCAAACTCTCTCCAAATCACCGGAAAAACTCCCCTCCTCAGGCACAGCCGATACCAATTTGGAGAATGACCCAAAAGACGGATGTCTCCCAGAACAACAAAAAAAAGGTGAACACCCAGCAGTAGAGGATGTATGGTTGTTAAGAGCAAATTCAGCAAGCGGCAGAAACTCAGACCACCCCTCTTGATTGTCTGCCACAAAACAATGCAAGAACTGCTCAACATCCTGATTCTTCCTTTCTGTCTGGCCATTAGACTCAGGATGATATCCAGATGAAAACGACAAATGAACTCCCAACCTGTCACAAAAGGCACGCCAAAAACGAGCCACGAACTGAGGTCCCCTATCAGAAACAATGTCAGTAGGAACACCATGGAGTCTGACAATTTCCTTGACAAAGGCCTTAGCGAGTGTCTTAGCGCAGGGCAGTTTGATGAAGGGAACCAAGTGACACATCTTGCTAAAACGGTCCACGACCACCCAGATGACCGTGAAACCCTCAGAGGAGGGAAGGTCAGTAATAAAGTCCATAGCCAGATGTGTCCAAGGTGCACTAGGAACCTCCAGAGGGCAAAGCAACCCCGCAGCAGAAGTATGAGAAGACTTAGATCTAGCACACACAGTACATTGACGCACCCACTTAATGACTTCTTTCTGCCATACAGGCCACCAAAAACTGCGACCCACAAGTCCCTTGGTCTCAGAAATTCCTGGATGACCTGCCAACCGAGACTCATGACACTCAAACAAATAAATCTCTCCTAAAGATCCTAGGCACAAACAACCTCCTCTTCCTCAGCACCGACCATGGGAGAAAAGCTGCGAGACAAAGCATCAGCTTTAACATTCTTGGTACCCGGGATGTAAGTAACGGAAAAATTAAACCACGAAAAAAAAGTGCCCACCTAGCCTGACGGGCATTCAAGCGCTTGGCAGCATCAAGATAGATCAGATTTTTATGATGAGTGAAAACCTGAATGGGAAATTCAGCACCTTCCAAGAGATGACGCCAGTGTTCAAATGCGAGTTTAATAGCCAGCAATTCCCGATTACCAATATCGTAATTAAGTTCAGTCTCAGAAATTTTTTTTTAAAAAAAGGCACAGGGAAGTACTCCATTCTTGTTTTCCTGAGACAACACCGCACCGACCCCCACAGAAGAAGCATCAACCTCAACCAAAAACGGCTTAGTCACATCAGGCTGCATAAGGATGGAGGCAGAGCTGAACCTCTCCTTTAGAAACACAAACGCTTCAATGGCCTCAGTAGTCCACTGAACCGTATTAGCACCTTTCCTGGTGAGATCGGTCAGTGGTTTAACAATAATAGAAATTTTTTTAATGAATTTTCTGTAATAATTGGCGAAACCCAAAAACCTCTGTATCGATTTCAAACCAATAGGCCTAGGCCATTCCTGCACAGCTTGAACTTTCACCGGGTCCATCTCAAAGCCCTCGCTGGAGATAATGTAGCCCAAAAAACTAATTCTCTGTACAGCGAACTCACATTTCTCTAGCTTAGCAAAAAGCGAATTGTCAATTAATAACTGTAATACCTCACGTACGCTCCGCCAATGAGACTCCAGATCAGGCGAATAAATCAAAATGTCATCCAAATACACAACCACATTTTTGCCGATCAAAGGTCTAAGGATGTCATTAATAAGATTCTGAAAAAATGCTGGTGCATTGGTAAGACCAAAAGGCATAACCAGATTCTCAAAATGACCCACAGGAGTGTTAAAAGCAGTCTTCCATTCATCACCCTCCTTCATGCGCAACAAATTGTATGCCCCCCGGAGATCAATTTTAGAGAACCACTTGGCCCCCACTAACTGGTTAAACAAATCAGGAATCAATGGCAGTGGGTAGGGATTGCGTACAGTAATTTTATTAATCTCGCGAAAGTCCAGACAAGGACGTAAACCGCCGTCCTTTTTTTTAACAAAAAAAAATCCAACAGCCACAGGTGACTTAAAGGGTCTGATATGACCGGCGGCCAAGCTCGTCTGTATGTATTCCTCCAAAGCCTTTCTGTCAGGAATAGTAAGATTAAATAAACGACTTTTAGGAAGAGTCGCTCCAGGGACAAATTCAATGGTACAATCATAGTTTCTATGGGGAGGCAAAATTTGTGACTCCTCCTCAGAAAAAACTTTCCAAAAATCCTGAATAGGTACAGGTAATTCCCCTTTATCCACAGCAGCAATGCGCCCGTTACAACACTTGTCATAACACTTAGGGCTCCAGGACTTAATTTCATTAGTAGACCAATCCAGTACAGGATTGTGCAATTTTAACCAGGGTAACCCCAAAACTACTGGAGAAGGCAAATTATTTAATACTACCAAATCCAAATTTTCTTGGTGAATACCATTAATAGTGAGGGGAAATTCATAAACCTTGTGAGTAACACATTTCAAGGGAGAGCCATCGACAGAAACCACGGCAATAGGGGATGACAAAGGTTTGGGTTTTAATTTAAGTTTTTCCAAGAATCCCCCATCAATCACATTCAGAGTAGAACCACAATCCACAAATACCTGAAATTCAATTAATTCTTCCTGAGCTGCAGTAGTAGCAGAAAGAAATACCCCCTTAGTGTTTAAACAGGCTATACGGGCGTAACTGACCTTTTTTTTTTTCTTTGTTCATACGAAGCACACAGTTCTTAATGAAATGGTCAGATTTTCCGCAATAAAAGCACAAACCATCAGAAAACCTGTGGTCTTTTTCCTGAGAGTGGGGTGACATTGCCCCAATCTCCATCGGCTCTCCAATGTCAGTACAGACCCTCTCAAGACTAGGAGCTGACATGGCAAAGGATTTACTCTCATTAACCCTTGCACGCAGTCTCCTGTCCACCCGTATAGCTAATTGCATTGCCTCCTGCAAGTTTCCAGGTGTAGGATAAGCAATAAGCAGATCCTTAACCCTTTCACCTAGCCCAGCAAGAAACAAACTTTTCAGAGCTGAATCGTTCCACCCCACCTGAGCAGACCACCGACGGAAGTGAGTACCATAATTTTCCACATTACCTGATCCCTGCCTCAAAAGTCTCAATTCCGTCTCAGCTGATGAGACACGATCAGGATCATCATACAACAACCCCAAAGCAGAAAAAAAACTATCCACTGATCTAAGGCACGGGTCACTAGGTTGGAGAGAAAAGGCCCATCCCTGAGGTTCTTTGCGCAAAAGTGACATTATGAACCCTATGCGCTGTGATTCATCACCAGAGGATCTGGGTCTCAAACGAAAATACAATAAACAAGCATTTTTAAAGCAAAAAAAAAAATCTTGTTGTTCACCAAAAAATAAATCAGGCAATCGTACCTTTGGCTCCACAAAATGCGCTCCAGAACAGCTACTCACGTGTTGTTGGAGCTCGGCCACCTCCAGAGAGAGTCCCTGCAGGCGTTGAGCCAAATCCTGAACCGACACCATGATGGAAACTGGAGGTCTTTCCTTAGAGATATTTTTTGGCTGGACTTACTGTTATGATAGACTACAAGCGCTAAGGAAAGACAGGAGATCTGTCCCTACAATAGAACTAAGCTAGATCCCTACGATGTAACGGGGAACCTGATCCTGCGATCAGACCCGCTAAAGTCCTCAGCTAGTCTAAACGAAGACCTATAGATGTGAGGGAGGGATCCCTACAAGAAATAGGGACTGGGAGAAAGATGGACACCTCCTAGCAGAAATTGTAGCAGAAAAAAGACAAACAAACAACATAGAACATAGAGGTCAAAAGACCTAGCTAAACTGACTGAGAAAGGTTACAAAGCAACTGGCTAGCTTAAGAGTAGAAATTACAATGAAGTCCAGCATGGCCAGAAGGGCGGAGCAGGATTAAATAGGCAAAAAAGGTCATGTGACCAGCAAAATAGAAAAAACCTAACAGGAGAGTTCTAACACCCATCACATTTCTGCCACACCCCCTAAATGTGTATTTGGACACTACTGAAGTCTCCATGAAACCTGCTTCAGTTGTGGTTTAGGAGGTTCTTGCAGCACCTAGTTAACTTACCAAATCCTCCACTAATCTAGGAAGTCTCCCTTTTTAGCTGAGCCTACCAGACACTCCACGAGATTTTGCAACTATGAATATGATGTTAAACAAAAGAAATGATCCGGACTATAAACTGGTATATGTGCAAAGTGTAAGATCACGTTCACACTGTGGCCATTTCAAAGACAAAACCAAATAAAAAAAATCAAAAAGCCAAAAAAACAATATGAGCATACACCCTACAGCAAGTAAATAAGTAAATAGTAGTAGTACATGTAAATAACAAAGGGCACTGAGTTAACACTATTTTGATCAAAAAAGCATAAAAGCCATCCCACCATGACAAGGTGTACCCATAAGGATGGTCCTAACCTTTCTTTAGTATTAAAACCTTACCTTGTGTCAAACGACTTCAATGTGAATAAGGGCAGAGCAAGACAGGCTCCCAACTGAGACACCCATCCATGAGAAGCTATACAGATGACTTAGCTCAGAAAGGGGGGCCACACCCCTATTTGTATTAAGTACAAGATATTACAGCAAAACCATAGAAATGAGCCGGACTGTAATCTAAGTATACATGCAAAGTGTAAGAGCACGCTCACGTGGTGGTCATTTCACAGACAAACCTCCCCAAAAATCCACAAAAACAAAATGAGCATATACCCTAAAGCAAGTAAATAAGCAAATAGAAATAGTATACAGTACAGCCAAAAAGTTTGAACACACCTTCTCATTTAAAGATTTTTCTGTATTTTCCTGACTATGAAAATTGTACATTCACACTAAAGGCATCAAAACTTCTTTGCGCACTCTTGGCATTCTCTTGATGAGCTTCAAGAGCTAGTCACCGAAAATGGTCTTCCAACAATCTTGAAGGAGTCCCCAGAGATGCTTAGCACTTGTTGGCCCTTTTGCTTTCACTCTGCGGTCCAGCTCACCCCAAACCATCTCGATTGGGTTCAGGTCTGGTGACTGTGGAGGCCAGGTCATCTGGCGTAGCACCCCATCACTCTACTTCTTGGTCAAATAGCCCTTACACAGCCTGAAGGTGTGTTTGGGGTCATTGTCCTGTTGAAAAATAAATGATGGTCCAACTAAACGCAAACCGGATGGAATAGCATGCCGTTGCAAGATGCTGTGGTAGCCATGCTGGTTCAGTATGCCTTCAATTTTGAATAAATCCCCAACAATATCACCGGCCAAGCACCCCCACACCATCACACCTCTTCCTCCATGCTTCACGGTGGGAACCAGGCATGTAGAGTCCATCCGTTCACCTTTTCTGCGTCGCACAAAGACACGGTGGTTGGAACCAAAGATCTCAAATTTGGACTCATCAGACCAAAGCACAGATTTCCACTGGTCTAATGTCCATTCCTTGTGTTCTTTAGCCCAAACAAGTCTCTTCTGCTTGTTGCCTGTCCTTAGCAGTGGTTTCCTAGCAGCTATTTTACCATGAAGGCCTGCTGCACAAAGTCTCCTCTTAACAGTTGTTGTAGAGATGTGTCTGCTGCTAGAACTCTGTGTGGCATAGACCTGGTCTCTAATCTGAGCTGCTGTTAACCTGCGATTTCTGAGGCTGGTGACTCGGATAAACTTATCCTCAGAAGCAGAGGTGACTCTTGGTCTTCCTTTCCTGGGGCGGTCCTCATGTGAGCCAGTTTCTTTGTAGCGCTTGATGGTTTTTGCAACTGCACTTGGGGACACATTCAAAGTTTTCCCAATTTTTTGGACTGACTGACCTTCATTTCTTAAAGTAATGATGGCCACTCGTTTTTCTTTACTTAGCTGCTTTTTTCTTGCCATAATACAAATTCTAATAGTCTATTCAGTAGGACTATCAGCTGTGTATCCACCACACTTCTGCACAACACAACTGATGGTCCCAACCCCATTTATAAGGCAAGAAATCCCACTTATTAAACCTGACAGGGCACACCTGTGAAGTGAAAACTATTTCCGGCGACTACCTCTTGAAGCTCATCAAGAGAATGCCAAGAGTGTGCAAAGCAGTCATCAAAGCAAAAGGTGGCTACTTTGAAGAACCTAGAATATAAGACATATTTTCAGTTGTTTCACACTTTTTTGTTAAGTATATAATTCCACATGTGTTAATTCATAGTTTTGATGCCTTCAATGTGAATGTACAATTTTCATAGTCATGAAAATACAGAAAAATCTTTAAATGAGAAGGTGTGTCCAAAGTTTTGGTCTGTACTGTATGTAAATAAGATATGATACTTAGTTAATGCTATTTTGTTCAAAAAAGCATAAAAGCATCCCACCACGACAAGGTATACCCATTGGAACGGGTCTTGCTGTAGGGTATATGCTCATTTTGTTTGCTTTTTTTTCATGAATATGATGTTGCTTAGAATTGTGGAAAAATCCTTAAATGTATACCCCAGCTTTTAACAACCTTACACAGCTTAAGGCTTAGAGGGAATCTGTCAGCAGGTTTTTGCTATGTAATACAAGGACAGCATGAGGTAGGGGTTAAAAGACAGAATTGAGCGATGTGTCACTTATCAGGTTGTGTGTTATTGTTTACTTACAGGGAAGATTTTTTCACCAGGACATTATCATAGCTGGGACTAGCTGCCCCATGCCTCCTGGCCTGACTCCTCCCCCTTGTTATGAGCTAGGCAGAGAGACCCAGCAAGACTGACACCAAACCAGCAAAGGCACAGCCATAGACGCACTTGGCGCAAGCTGCCCAGCTAGGCGAGCCCTTGTGGGCCAGGAATACTCTTCACCCAGCTTCCAGTAAATGGAAGGGGGACTTTGGCAGAGCCCTTCCCAGGCCCACTGTCGCTGGACAACTGGCATCTGGTGTCGCGGTCAGTGTCTAGTGAGGGACCAGGTGAGTACCTCTGCAAGAACCCCAGGAAATGTAACCACAAGAGAAAATGAGAAAACCCCTGAAAATATATCAACACTACTGCTAGCACCACTCACCACCACAGCACCTAGGAACTGCAATAAACAGCAAATGATTGAGCAGGGAACAGGATTAAATACCCCGCCTAATGATCAGGTGTTGAATACCCGCCAATCATCCCCAGACAACCACTCTCTGCTAGCTTGCACAGCAGAATGAACAACATCCCACCACTGCCTAGTGCCAGACACAGCAGCACCCTCCATTGCCTTGCAACCGGAGAACACAGTGTCCCATGTTCTCCAGGCAGAGAAATCAGTGAGAGACACAGCATCCCCCATCCATAAACATCCTACAATGCCAGAACGCGATGCTACATAAGATTGGGACGGTTTCCCTGCACGCGTAGTAGCTCTGCCTCCATGGTCAGGACAATGGTAGAATAGCGTAGTACCGGACCTGATCCATTCCCAGGTGAGAACACAGAACCTCAATTCCTAACACCCACTGTCCTAACACTGCTCACTGTCAATAGACTATGTACATACAGATGCTGGTGGGGGCGGGGTTAGCTTTCTTAGCTTTACTTCATGTTACATCTAAGAACTCTGATTGTGTCACAACTGGTGCAACCAGTAAATTAAGTGATACATTGTTGAATTCAGGGTCTCTTTGTCTACATAATGCTGCTCTGAGATGAGACCCCAGATAAAAACAAAATAAGCAAACAGCCTGCAGTGAATAAATGAATAGCAATAGTGCATGAAAATAATATAGGGTGCTTAGTTAACATAATTTTTTTATCAAAAACGTAAAAGCCATCCCACCACGTCAAGGTGACCCTATTTGGGATGGTCCTCCCAACCTCTAGTTTTAAAACCTTACCATTTGTCAAGTGGCGTACATGTGAATAAGGGCTGAGAAGGACTGAGACCCAGTTAATGGACACTCAGTCATAAGGAACTAGATGAATGTAATGTCCAGCTCAAAGAAAAGGACAGTCCAGAATCGGGTCACCTTGACATGATGGGATTGCTTTTACATTTTTTAATCAAAATTATGTTAACTAAGAACCCTATATTATATTCATGCACCATTGATATTCATTTATTTACTGCAGGCTGTTTGCTTACTTTGTTTTTATTTAGGTTTTGTCTGTTTATTGGCCAGTGTGAACATGCGCCTACACGCTGCATGCACACCAACTTATATTCCAATTCATCTTTTTAGGTTTTTGCTCTCAGATGAGGTAGCAAAAACCTGGTGAAAGATTCCCTTTGCTGCTCATGACAGAGCAGTGTACAGAGCCCGTCTGACATTATATAGAATGCAATGCTTCTACAGACCACATCCAATAGAGAATGCTTTATTTTCTGTAGGATTTTCGCAGAATTTGAAACAAAAACTGTATGTATAGCTCCATATGAAGTCCCCAACTAGTTATAGTTAAGCACTGCGGAAGAGCAGGGAGACATGATCTCCCTGCACTACTGCTCTCCGTTCTGTAGACCGCAGGTCGCTTTATGCCTGCAGTCTACAGAACGGCAGGGTGAAGCAGGGACAGCAGCACCGGCGCATGCACAGGACGTCAAAGTCCCGATGCAGTGACATCATCGCGCCGTGCCAGGACTCTGTCCACTGAAAGCGCTGGAGGACTTGTCAGGATCCTGGATTAGGTGAGTATATGTTTTTGTTATTTTAATTAAAACGTATGGAAATATCATGTGACTGTAGGGGCATCATAAAGTGTGGGGGCCCTCATACAGTGTAGTAGCTACTGTGGAGGGCCCTCACACTTTGTGGAGGCTACTGTGGGGTGACCTCATACAGTGTAGGCGTGACTGTGGGGGGTACTCATACAGTGTGGGGGGTACTCATACAGTGTGGGGGCTTCTGTGGGGCATCCCCCATACATTGTAAGGACTACTGTGGGGGCCTCCATAAAGTGTAGGGGTCATTATATAGCATGGAGATAATGTGGGATCCATTATAAAATTTGGAGCCTACTTTGGGGGTCATTGTACAGTGTAAGACCTATTGCGGGAGCCATTATACAGTGTGGGGATTACTGTTTATCGGAGAGCAGTGGGGATATCATACTTTGTATAGGGAAGCTGTGGGTTCATCATACTGTGTATAGTGGAGCTGTGGGACAAACATACTGTGTATAATGTAGCTGTGGGTTCAGAGGTGTATCTAGGTTTTCCATCAGCTGGGGCAAGAATTCAGTTTGGCTCCCCATCCTCTCCCCCAAGCACATATGCGATTTGCACAATTAGTCATGTGCCGACGAGCGGCTCTCCCTAATTCTCTCAATGTTCAGTGAAAAACTGAGAGAAGAAACAGAAGCTCATTGTCACATGACCATATGAAAATCACATTCCATACTGAGCCCCCTCTTCACACTATCCTCTCACACTGTGGCCCCCCTATAGGGCCCAGTCTCTATACTGTGCCCCCTCATGACACTCCCCCTCCATGGCATACTGTCCCTTCTCTGCTGTGCCCTTACATTGTCCCTCCATGCTACCCCCCTCACACTACTCAGTCTCTATTCTGTGCCCTCTCACTATTTTCATACTGCCTCCTCACACTATTCCCCTCACTAATCTCCTCACACATTTTTCCCTCCCTCCTCATACTGTCTCCTCTCACATCCCTCCTGCTAACCACACGGTGTCCTCATATATTTATCCCCTTGCTCTCCATACTGCCTCCTCACACATCCACTTGACTCTCCATATTGTGTCTGTACCCATACCATCACCCTAGCTTCCTATACTGGGTCCGCATACATTCTTCCCCTTGCTACTCATACTGTGTTCGCACCCATCTCCCCAACTCACCATACCGTGTCCGCATACATTCTTCCCCTTGCTCCCCATACTGCATCTATACCGATCCTCCCCATTCTGTGTCCGCACCAATCCCCACACTAATCATACTGCGTGCGCACCCATCCTCTCCATTCTGTGTCCGCACCAATCCCCCCCCACTCGCCATACTGTGTCTGCACCCATCCCCCATACTGTTTCCTCATAATGCCCCCATCTCCCCTCTTGCTCCTCATTTTATGTCTTCAAATTTCTCCCACTCCCCATACTGTGTCTGCACTTGTCCCTACCTTGCTCCCCAAACATGTGTCCTCAAATCTTACTCCCCCCTCTCACCTCTGTTACACTAAATCTCCCCCCTCCCACCCCAGGGTTCACTAAATCTTCAGCTCCACAAGAGCACTTGCCACCAATGTGCGCCTCTGCAGTGCTGACGATTGCTGTAAGCAGCGTGATCACACGACCTGATCATGCTGCTGATGTCACCCTGACTGGCAGTCATAGCTCCAATTGTACTCGCGTCACTGGGAGCCGGATTGACAGCCAGCTCAGAGAACGGCTGACTCCCAGTCTGGGGGGGCGGCAAGATGCAGCAGCTGGGGAGACACTTCAGACCGCTGCATCAGGCAGTCCGACAGCACATGCCACGCCTGCCACCCCCTAGATACCCCTCTGTGTGGGCCTAACATATTGTGTATAGTGGAGCTGTGGGTACATCATACTGTGTATAGAGGAGCTATAGGCATATCATACTATGTATAGGGGAGCTGTGGGCCCATCATAGTATATATAAGGGCCTATCATACTGTGTATATTGGAGCTGTGAGCCCATCACACTGCGTACAAGGGAGCTGTTGGCCCATTGTACTGTGTATAGGGGAGCTGTGTGACCATCACACTGTGTACAGGGGAGCTGTGTGACCATTTTAGTGGGTATTAGTGGAGCTGGGGACACATCATACTGTGTATACGTGAGCTGTGGGCCCATCACACTGTGTACAGGAGAGCTCTCGGCCCATTGTATTGTGTATAGGGAAGCTGTGGGCCCATCCTACTGTGTATAGGGGAGCTGTGGGCCCATAATATTGTATATAGGGTGGCTATGGACCCATGATACTTTAAGTGCATCATACTATGCGTAAGGGAGCTGTGGGCCCATCATAAAATATATAAGGGAGCTTTTGGTCTAGATATAGCAAATAAGTACATAAAATATAACTTTTATTAATGAAAAGTCTAAAAAGAAATTTATAACATGATGCCCATATGGTGTATCATAAGTAAAAAGATATAAATATCTACGATATGGCTGGACAGAATATCAGGCCCTATTAGGTCCAGCATAAGTAAGAATAATGAAGGTATTCACGCTATGATGTCCAAAAAGAGAACCCCACAGATACGCAAAAAAACAAGGTATATCTCACCAAATGCCCATATAGCAATATAGACGGTGATTATACCTATATCTGTGTATACCCATAGACAAAACCAGCCATTATTAAATGGTAAATAAGTATACAATCAAATAGAGCTATGAGGGGCCTTCTATTATCATCCAGGCACTCAATCCTCATAAAACATGGAAACATCTCACCCGGGGTCTTTTTATATATATCTGCTCCCCCTTTACATTCCAGGTGATGAGTTAATCCATGGAACATCCCAAGCCGAGGTATACCTCACCAAATACCCATATAGCAATATATACGGTGATCATACCTATATCTGCATATACCCATAGACATAACAAGCCATTATTAAATGGTAAGTATATATACAGAAATAGAACTATGAGGAGCCTTCTATTACCATCCAGGCATTTAAATCCTCATAGAACATGGAAACATCTCACCCGGGGTCTTTTTATGTCTGCTCCCCCTTTACATTATAGGTGATCAGTTTATCCACGGAACATCCCGACGCGTTTCAATTCTTCATCAGGGGTATATAGTTCCTCTTCATTAAGGGTATATCGTTCCTCATTCCTGCATTGGTTCCTTAATCATATCCTAATGCCTCAAGTGGGTACACATTATGCCCTGCTTTATATGCATGCGTTAAGCCGCGCTCCTTCATAATTACCGCGCTGACCGTGACGTGTTTCCGGTCCCAGAATACCACACTGCCGGAAGTAAACATCACGCGTTACCATGGGCATGGAACGCACTTCCGGTCCCAGAATACCCCGTTACCGGAAGTCAACATCACGCGTTCCCATGGATATGGAACGCAAGCGTGCTGCTAGGAAACACGCATCACCTTACCAATACGTGGTGCCGCCTCACGCCATGCTGGAACCCACAGGTTCCTCCCCCATGCGATCCAGCAATCATATTAAGTGGGATAAAGAATTTTCAACAGCGGGAAAAGGCCACCCTCCGTTGTCCACATCTCTATCAAAACAAATACCCCAAATAATAATAATGTGTAAGAAGGCTCTATCTGTTAGTCACCAGAAAAACTGCCTAATTGTCTAAGTAAACACGTACAGTTCTCTCCATAAATTTATACAAATAGATCATGGATTAAAAAGGTTTTTATCGAGATAGAAAAGACCATATAAGTGCAATGCTTCGGTATGTTACATGGGGGTTCCCGTGGGACAAATAGTTTCAAAGAATAATATATTAATCAATCACCAAAGCCACAGCGGACCTCTCAAGAGAAACAGAAGAAAAAGGGGGGGAGGCCCTAATGAACAACTATAGTGATAACTAATCTGCTTACCCTACCTACGTGGAGGTTGGCACTAGAGATGAGCGTTGTTCTACTCGAACTGTTCGCCAATCTCAAATTCGAGCTGTTTTGGGCGGTGTTCGAGCCGGTCGGCGAACACGAACAATTTGAGAAAAATTCGGCTGTTCGAGGTTATGTTCGATAACTGTTCGTGCACCAAAATCATAACTGGATTTTTTCTCAGTAATGATGAAAATTAATGTTAATACGCAGTTTGAGTGTACAGCGGGGCGGGGGGAGGGGCAGGGGATGGATCTCTGCAGGAACAATGAAGATCTCCATTTTTTTTTCTCTTTCCCGCATTTGCAGTGGGGAGGTGCAATCTGTCAGCCTATCAGCAGCGCACACACGGAGCGAAGTGCTTTTTTTCACACAAGCAAGGGCATGTGTGATTGGCAGTGTATGTCACATGTCCTTGCCCTATAAGACCAAGCCATTTTCCCCGTCGCCACCATTTTCTCACTGCTGCAGCTGCGTGTTAGACGGCACCGCTGTTGCTGTGTGTGCTATACCTTGTTAATTTCAAGCCAATTTTCGCACAAATATACAGATAGCTTGGGAGTAGGGAATAGTTGTGATTGCAGTCCTTTTAAGGACTAGGTTACAGCATTTCCTACGACTTTTATCAGGCAGGTCTGTGCTCTTAAATAGATAGATTGTGGGAGTAAAGACTAATTGTAATTGGAGTCCTTTTCAGGACTAGGTTACATGAGTTCCTATCAGTTTTTGCCAGGCAGGTCTGTGCCAGTGCTGTGCAAGTTTTTTTCACAGCATTTGGCTGAATCTAGCAAAGCTAATCCTTTTTGGCCTATTGCAGAGTGTGTTAGTCAGTGGAGTAGCCTATCTGTGTTGCAAGATATACCACCTGTGTATAGAATACCAATTTTTTTACTGCACCTAGTGAAGTAAAATCTTTTGGGCATAGCATCATTCTATTAGTCCATCTATACTGACCTCCATCAGGTTGCAAACTGAATATAATTTTTTTCTGCATCTAGCTCTGAAAAAATATTTGGGCTTCTAGCAGTGTGTGGGACTTGGTCTATTAGTCCATCTATACTGACCTCCATCAGGTTGCAAATTAAAAATAATTTTTTTCTTCATTTAGCTCTGAAAAAATATTTGGGCTTCTAGCAGTGTGTGGGACTTGTTCTATTAGTCCTTCTATACTGACCTCCAGCAGGTTGCAAATTGAATATAATTTTTTTCTGCATCTAGCTCTGAAAAAATATTTGGGCTTCTAGCGGTGTGTGGGACTTGGTCTATTAGTTCATCTATACTGACCTCCATCAGGTTGCAAATTAAAAATAATTTTTTTCTGCATCTAGCTCTGAAAAAATATTTGGGCTTCTAGCAGTGTGTGGGACTTGGTCTATTAGTCCATCTATACTGACCTCCATCAGGTTGCAAATTAAAAATAATTTTTTTCTTCATTTATCTCTGAAAAAATATTTGGGCTTCTAGCAGCGTGTGGGACTTGGTCTATTAGTCCATCTATACTGACCTCCATCAGGTTGCAAATTAAAAATAATTTTTTTCTGCATCTAGCTCTGAAAAAATATTTGGGCTTCTAGCAGTGTGTGGGACTTGGTCTATTAGTCCATCTATACTGACCTCCATCAGGTTGCAAATTAAAAATAATTTTTTTCTGCATCTAGCTCTGAAAAAATATTTGGGCTTCTAGCAGTGTGTGGGACTTGGTCTATTAGTCCATCTATACTGACCTCCATCAGGTTGCAAATTGAATAAAAAAAATTTCTGCATCTAGCTCTGAAAAAATATTTGGGCTTCTAGCGGTGTGTGGGACTTGGTCTATTAGTCCATCTATACTGACCTCCATCAGGTTGCAAATTAAAAATAATTTTTTTCTGCATCTAACCCAGCCAATAGTTTTGGCCTAATACCACAGTTTGGCCACTCAGCTCTGCTCGGTTACCATCCATTGTTTTTTTGTGCAAACAACTCCAGAGTTGTGAATTAGTTAACCACCAAAATGAGTGGAAAAAGGCCTGCTGCTGGTGGAAAGGGGAATAGGCGTGTTGGGAAGGGGAAAAAAGGTTGTGTCCGTGGGGTAGGTGCAGAAGAAAGACCATCTTCCAGCCAAACTAAAATGTCTACTTCTTTTAGCGGACAATGTGATAAGATCCCTTTCTTACGGCCACGCTAATCGCTACAAATTCCAGATGAGGCACAAAAACAGCAGGTGCTTCAACGGATATCAAGTGCTCCTTTAAGTGGGCTCTCCTCCACATCAACTTCAACATCACAAATACTCCAGTCCTCAAAGGTGTCACCCAAATCGCACTTGCTTCCTCACAGCTCCCAAATCTCCAGCTGCCCGTCTGAGTATGAGGTAGAACAGATGGTTGAGTCTGCAGAGCTGTTTACTCATACTATAGCCTGGGAATCAGAGGTCGACTCCAGCGCTTCTGTGAATCCAGACGAGGAAATGATCTGCACTGATGCCCAGAATCTTTATGAGTCGGATCCAGGACCAGACGCAGAAGGTTCTGACCATAATGTAGACCCTCATTCCCAAACTGTAACTCCTGTTGGTGGAGACAATGAGGAAGACGATGATAAGACTCAAATACCTGATTGGAGCGACAACTTTAGTTTTTTGTCAGGGCAGGAACAGGTTGGCTCTGAGGACGACGGGTGTGATAACGCACAGGGTGATGATGATGAGGTCGGAGATCCCACTTACTGTCAACCCACAGTCAGCCAAGAGATGAGGTCAGCAGAGGAGGTGGAGGAAGATGCTAGTGACGACGAGGTCAGGTTGCGCCTTCCTGGACAGAGACGTAGTACTGGAAGCATGTCAACAACTGCATCCTCAAACACAACTCTGCCTCTCACCACAAGTCGTGGTGGCTCTTCAGGTCGCATGGGTGCTAAGCCTTGCATAGCCTGGGCATTTTTTCAGATCGATAAAGATGACCCAACTCGTGTTATCTGTAACATTTGTCAGCAAAAGCTAAGTAGAGGCCAAAAAATACATAGTTTGAGTACTTCATGCATGAACCGGCACATGGACATGAAGCATAAGTTGCAGTGGGAAGCTCAGTGTGCTACAATGCGGTCTAGCCGGCCGGGCCAACCACCGTCTGCCATATCTTGTGCATCCGCGGCCTCTTCATCCTCTGTGACTGGGGGGACAGCAGTCACACCTGTTTTGGGGCGCAGACCTGCCACCTCTTTACCCGCAACAGCCAGCGTGATTGGCAGGTCATCATTTTCTTTGGAGGTGGTAACACCAGCTGGTCTTGAGCGCTGTCCGACATCGATAGCACCACCTTTGGATCAAGGCAACCTAACATGTCCGCCTGCATCTTCCTCACAGACCGGCAGTTTGCCGGGGACACCCTTATCAACCCCGTTTAAGCACAATAGCCAGCCCTCGGTCCCTCAGATGTGGACAAGTAAAAGACCATTTCCTCCTAGCCATGAGAAAGCTAAGAGGTTGAATTTCACCATCTGCAAGCTCTTGGCTACAGAAATGCTGCCTTTCCGCCTGGTGGACACAGAGGATTTTCGAGACCTTATGTCCGTCGCAGTGCCCCAGTACCAGATGCCCAGTCGGCACTACTTCTCAAAGAAAGGTGTGCCTGCGCTCCACCAGCATGTCGCACACAACATCACCGCTTCTTTGAGAAACTCTGTGTGTGACAGGGTGCATTTCACCACAGACACTTGGACGAGTAGGCATGGACAGGGGCGTTACATGTCGCTGACTGGGCACTGGGTAACTATGGTGATAGCAGGACAAGGGGCTGCTGTCCAAGTCTTGCCGTCCCCACGAGTTGTGCGTCAATCCTGTTTATGTCAAAGTTCCACCACTGCTTCTGCCTCCTCAACCTCCTCTCGGTCTTCCACCTGCACCCAAAGCCTGTCTGGTCATGCCACAAGCTTTCTAACTGCGCAGAAGAGATCCTGCACACCTCCTTACTATGCTGGCAGTAGGGCTCAACGTCATCAGGCGGTTTTTACATTGAAATGTCTGGGAAATGTGAGTCACACAGCTGAGGAGTTGTGGTCAGCTCTGGAGAACCAATTTCATGAATGGTTGTCTCCACTGGACCTGAAACCAGGGAAGGCCGTGTGCGACAATGCTGCAAACCTGGGTGCGGCCCTTCGCCGGGGCAATGTCACACACGTGCCTTGTATGGCTCACGTGTTGAACCTGGTTGTCCAGCAATTTTTAGCCCACTATCCCAGACTAGATGGCCTTCTGCAGAGGGCACGGTCGCTGTGTGCTCACTTCCGCCATTCGCATCCCGCAGCTCAGCGACTTACATCTCTACAGAAGTCGTTGGGCCTGCCACTTCACCGGCTAAAATGCGATGTGCCTACCCGGTGGAATTCAACTCTGCACATGTTGCAGCGACTGTGGCAGCACCGACAAGCCCTGGTGCAATACGTTCTGACGTATAGCCTGGGCCAACGAGATTCAGAGGTGGGGCAAATCACGCTGGAGGAGTGGTCTCAGATCAGGGACCTATGCACCCTTCTGCACAGTTTTGAAATGGCGACGAAGATGTTTAGTGCTGACGATGCCATTATCAGCATGACTATTCCGGTGATTTACATGCTGGAGCACATGTTAAACAGAATTCGGAGTCAGGTGGTGGCACAAGAGGAGGTGGAGGAAGTAGAGGAGGAGGAGTTGTATGCGGAAGGGCTAACATCTGCAAGGTCCAGACGGTCGGCAGCACCAAGGCGGCAGGCATGTGAGGGTGGGGGAGATGGTTTTACCAGGGCGCATGGTAGCAGCCAAACTAGTGAGGAAGGTGCAGGAGCCCAGGAAGAAGTGGAGGACGAACTGATGGAAGACTCATCAGATGAGGGAGACCTTGATCACATTTCTGTTGTGCGAGGTTGGGGGGAGAGGACAGAGGAAGGAAGCATGATTGTTACCTCGCCACCAACACAACAGGGACTTGGTGCTCCTGGATGCGCAACACACATGAGTGCCTTCTTGCTGCACTACCTGCAACATGACCCTCGAATTGTGAGAATTAGAAATAATCCTGACTACTGGGTTGCCACACTGTTAGATCCCCGGTACAAAAGTAAATTTGCAGAAATTATTCCTGCCATAGAAAGGGATGCACGCATGCAGGAGTATCAGCAGAGAATGTTGCAGAATCTTACATGTGCTTTTCCACAAAATACCAGTGGTGCACGTAGTGAATCTCACAGTTCCAACTTGCCAACCGTGGGACCGTCAAGTGTTCAGCACTCAAACCGTGACAGAACCACAGTATCTGCTGGTAACATCAATTTTGCGGAATCATTTCACCACTTTTTTAGCCCATCCTTTGCAAGGCCACAGGAGACAAGAAGTCTGACACATAGTCAACGCCTAGAGACGATGGTACAGGAGTATCTGCAAGTAAACATTGAAGCCACGACTGTGTCACTGGACCCTTGCTCTTTTTGGGCTTCCAATCTGGATAAATGGCCGGAGCTAGCCACTTACGCCTTGGAGATCTTGTCATGCCCCGCAGCCAGCGTTCTGTCTGAACGTGTGTTCAGCGCTGCTGGTGGTGTGCTGACAGATAAGCGCACGCGGCTCTCCACTGATAATGTAGACAGACTCACGTTCATAAAGATGAACAAATCATGGATCCGAAACGACTTTTCTACCCCTGTGTCATCCTGGGGAGAGTAAAAGCTTGATGATTGGTTAAAATCACCCTACCAACCGTTTTAAGCTTTCAAATTACTAATCATGTTTATCTGTATCTTGACTGGAAAATAATTTGGGCTTTGTAGCAGTGTGCAGCACTGATCCTATTAGGCCATCTATACTAAAGCTTCACCAGATTTAAAATTAAAAATAATTTTTAGCTGCATCTAGCCCGGAAAATAATTTTGGGGCTCCGAGATGCGCAAGGCACATAAGTGCCTTCTTGCTGCACTACCTGCAGCATGACCCTCATATTGTCAGAATTCGAAGTAATCATGACTACTGGGTTGCCACACTCTTAGATCCCCCAAACTTTTCGATCAACCTTTTCATTTTAATAAAGACCAAAAAAATGGTCATTTTTGAAATTATAAGCATTAGCAGGTTGTTAGAAACTGAAATCAAACAGTTTTCAACTCAAAACTTTATTCTAGGTGATGTTACATTTTCACATAGGACCCCTTGTTCGAAAGGAGCTTCTGAACTCTCTCGTCCATTGAATTTGTCAGGTTTTGGATGGTTTCTGCTTCAATTGTTTTGCATGAGGACAGAATACCCTCCCAGAGCTGTTGCTTAGATGTGAACTGCCTCCCGCCATCATAGACACTCCTTTTAATGATGCTCCAAAGGTTCTGAATGGGGTAGAGGTCAGGGGAGCATGGGGGTCACACCATAAGTTTGTCCCCTTTTATGCCCATATCAGCCAGAGATGCAGATGTTTTATGTGCAGCATGAGATGGTGCATTATCATGCAGAAAAATGATCTTGCTGTGAAATACACGGTTCTTCTTCTTGAACCATGGCAGGAAGTGCTGTTTGAGAAAATCCACATACATTATGGAGTTCATCTTTAGCGCCTTCAGGGATCCTAAAGGGGCCGACAATCTCTCTCCCCATGATTCCAGCCCAAAACATTACTCCACCTCCTCCTTGTTGGCGCTGTAGCCGTGTTTGCGTGGGGTGTCCATCAACCAGCCATCCTCCACTCCATCCATCTGGACCATCGAGCGCTGCACGGCACTCATCCGTGAACAAAACAGTTTTGAAATCAGTCTTCATGTAATGTTTGGCCCACTGGAGCCGTTTCTGCTTGTGTGAAGTGGATAGAGGAGGTCGACAGGATGGCGCATGCACAGCTGCAAACCTCTGAAGGACCCTGCATCTTGTTGTTCGGGGGACGTTGGAGGCACAAGCAGCTTCAAAAACTTGTCTGCTGCTATGACAAGGCTTTTTTGCCGCTGCTGTTTCAACCTGACGTAATTGCCTGTAGGAAAGAGTCCTCAATTTGCCCTTATCAGCACGCACACGTGTGTACTGTGAATCAGCTACATACTTCTTGATTGCCAAGACACTTCATCCTGATCATCGCACAATGTTGATTGTAGTCATGCCTTGACCTAAACACTCCACAATTTGTTGCTTCTCAGCAGCCGACACATCCTTTTTCTTTCCCATTTTGGCAGAAAATGTAGGCTGCTTAATAATGTGAGAGAGCCTTCTTAAGTAGTCTTGCCTTTCATTGGACACACCTGCCAAACTAATTAGCACAGGTGTCTGCAATTGCTTACAGTGATATAAAGAGCCCTGACACACATCACCATCAATGAGTTTAACTGACAAACAAACAAATTCTTCCCTTATCACTCCTAAACACTTTTTGTATAATAATTTGGAACGCAGTGTACATGTGCTTTTCCACAAAACACCAGTGGTTCACGTACTGAATCTTACAGTTCTAACTTGCCAACCGTGGTCTGTATGGAGTTGTTCAATAAAGGGCCCAAAATTAAGATAACATAGATGGGAGAGGTCTCTATGAATAGGAATTCCTAAGTATTTGATACCCTGTGAGGGCCAGGCAAAGGGAAAGTTGGACTGGATGGAATCCTATATGGATTTGGGGAGGGAGACATCGAGGGCCTCAGACTTCGCTGCATTGATTTTAAAATTTTACCATGTAACAAAGTGATCTATTTCAGCCATAACAGCATGGATGGATATATGTGATTGAGTGATATATACTAGGACATCATCAGCAAATAGAGAGCACTTGTACTCGGTGCCTCCCACCTCAATCCACCTAATATTGGGGTTATGGCGAATTGATGAGAGCAGGTGCTCCGTCACTAGGATGTATAAGAGAGGGGACAGAGGACATCACTGCCTTGTCCCATTGGTGATTGTGAAAGGTGATGAAAATGTTCTGACGCACCCCCTGGGTCTTGGGACACCCGGAGCCGGACCCTTTTTGGTGGATGCTGGTGGTTGTAGTCTTCGTGGCGGCGACCCAGTTCCGTGGCTCAGGGCGGTCAAACCAGTGGCGGAACTATTTATGTGGTTTTCATGTTTAAATGTCCGACTACGCCACCCGTGGATTGCGGTCAGAGTGAACCGCCGCTACAGGGCAGACCACTGAGGCTGGTGTTGTGGGTGCAGCAGAGCGTAGCATAACTCCCCACGGGAGGAGTATAGCCTCAGGGCAGTGTATGCGGAGGATGGGGGTGATGGTGCAGGGCAGCAGCAGTAACGACACGGAGTCAGTGATGCAGTTCAGGGCCTTTACTCACAGTTCTTATTATCCAGACCACGTCTGCAGGTAACGGCTGCCCACGTCGTACTGTGCTCACCAGGTGAGGGGCTCAGACAACTCCCAGATAACTTTGGAGCACTTCACAGGACCCCCTTTGTGTGTCCTTTGTCTGGCCTTTCTTACCAACACTTCTGTCCGGCTGCCTCGGGCCTCCTCTTGGTAAACTTGGCGCCAGTTTCCCTGACCCTATGTGGTGCCTTCCTAGCGGGTGTAGCGAGGGGCTGCGCCACATAAAATGTCAGAGCCTCCGGTTTCTAGCTGAGGGTCGTTTCCTGCCTCCACTAGTTCGGGGACCGGTCTCCCCCTTTGGCCTGACCCCTCCACACAGGTGGATTCGGGCGTGCGGTGGCGACTCGCCCGTCCGCACCCCTGGGATCCCTTCATTCCTCGTTCCTGGAGCCTTCTCCGCTCCTCTTCCTTCCTTCTCCCTCTTCCAGGCCTGGGCCTCTGTTACTAGGCCCGCCTCCGGAGCAGAGCTCATGCAGAGCCCCTGCTCCCTGCCACTTCTGCTCAGACTTCTCTGCACTGAACTAAGATGGTGCCCACCTTTTATACTCCCTTCTCAATGCACCCAGGAACTGCTTCCTCCCTGCTCCTGCACTACAGGGTTCCCCTTCCTCAGTGTTCCCTCCCCCCACTCCAGCCAGGGACAGGGACTGTCGTGCCCATCTCAGGGGCATATTGGTCGCCCTGCCCCACGGCAATGTGGTGTAATGCATGCAGGTGTCGGGTCCTGATCCACACTCCATCCTTACCTGAGAGTGAGATATCACACCTCTGGGTGAGGTGCAATACGTCTTTAGCAACCGAGCCCTCAGGGTGCTACAGTTCCATTTATCTTCAGCCTAGGTGACGTATTGCGATACAGGGCCGTGATTTTGGCTATAAAAGGGTCCCCTAGACCCCTACCCCAAGCTTTTTAAGAGAATCATATATGGCGTGCCAGGAGACTCTATGGAATGCTTTCTCAGCATCCAACGAGAGTATCTAATTACAAATTTGCATTTGACAAAGTATCTCACACCATCCTTATTGAAAAAATGACCAAGTATGCAATGGACCAGGCAACTGTTAGGTGGATTCATAACTGGCTTAGTGATCGGACTCAAAGGGTGGTTGTAAATGGCTTCACATCCAGCTGGATGAATGTCTCAAGTGGGGTACCACAGGGCTCCGTCCTGGGACCTGTATTGTTCAACATCTTTATCAATGATTTAGATGAAGGAATTGAGGGTAAGCTGATTAAATTTGCTGATGACACAAAGCTAGGAGGGATAGCTAATACTAGAGAAGAGAGAGAGAGGATTCAAAAAGACCTAAATAAAGTGGAGCAGTGGGCAGCAACCAACAGAATGGTTTTTAACAGGGAAAAATGCAAAGTACTACATCTGGGCAATAAAAATGAAAAAAGCATATACAGAATGGGAGGAATAGAGCTAAGCAACAGTACATGTGAAAAAGACTTAGGTATACTAATAGATCATAGACTGAACATGAGTCAACAGTGTGATGCAGCAGCAAAAAAGGCAAATACAATTCTGGGATGTATTAACAGAAGCATACAGTCTAGATCACGTGAAGTCATTATCGGTCTTTACTCCTCTTTGGTCAGACCTCATCTGGAATACTGTGTACAGTTTTGGGCACCACATTTTAAAAAAGACATAGACAAACTGGAGCAAGTTCAGAGAAGAGCGACCAGAATGGTGACTGGTCTGCAAACCATGTCCTATGAGGAACGGTTGCAGGATTTGGGAATGTTTAGCTTGCAAAAAAGAAGACTGAGAGGAGACTTAATAGCTGTCTACAAATATGTCAAGGGCTGTCACATTGTAGAAGGATCATCTTTATTCTCATTTGCACAAGGAAAGACTAGAAGCAATGGGATGAAACTAAATGGGAGGAGACACAGATTAGATATTAGAAAAAACTTTTTGACAGTTAGGGTGATTAATGAGTGGAACAGGCTGCCACGAGAGGTGGTGAGTTCCCCTTCAATGGACGTCTTCAAACAGAGGCTGGACAGACATCTGTCTGAGATGATTTAGTGAATCCTGCTTTGAGCAGGGGGTTGGACCAGATGATCCAGGAGGTCCCTTCCAACTCTACCATTCTATGATTCTATGATTCTATGAAATTTTTAACTGCATCTAGCCCAGGAAATACTTTGTGCCTAGTAGCAGTGTCTGCTAGTAAGCGGATTATCCCGGCTGTTAAGCAAGCTGCGCCACCTGTAGTTTAGACACTTAATTTTTTCAAAGGAAATGCTTCGGGACCATGGGATACTTAGTGAAGAGCATCAGGTGGCACCCCAAGGCATAGGGGCTGGGACTGGCAGTAGGATGCCTTGCGGTGGACAGCGGAGCTCGATCCTTATAAAAGCTTTTTAACTGCAGCAGCTTTAGTGGACGCTACTGGAGCTTGAATTACCGCGGCTGCTGGCATGAGACTTGCCCTCCAATAGATCCTTGTAAATGGATTTAAAGTGTATTCATTCAAATTAGAGAGACAATTTAAATTAAAAAGCTTAGAGCTGCCTCCACCACAGGGGGGCTCGCTCGACCCACCAGCGGACAGGCACCAGTATTGGGAGAGGGGGGCTGGCCGTCAGGGTTCACCGCGGCTCTGGCACAAACCCGGCGACACGGAGGTGGCACGGGCAGGAGCGGACTGGCCGTGTCGGCTTCTCACTTTTTGGATTTTAGAAGGGCATGACATGCCTATATCTGTGTCTCCCCCTCCTTTTACTCCTCCACCTCTTTTATTTTCGCATGACTATATGTACTTGTCACTTTTCCATGTGTTAGTTATGTCTTCTGAGCAGTTTGTCAGCTTTTGGACACCTTTGAAGGTGTTTTCTATGTGTTTCTATGTGTTTTTGTTTGCCTGCCATTGGTTTTAACGGTGTTCGAAGGTGTTCGACGAACAGTTCGACGAACAGTTCGGCGAACACACGGGTGTTCGACGAACCGAACCGAACTCGAACACTACGGGGGTGGCTCAACACTAGTTGGCACCCTACAAATCCTGCGCAAATGGCGCCCCCACTCTACGGTGGCTTTCCCTATCTACTTAACCCTATTCTGTCCCTATTCTGGAAGGAATGGGGCAAAGGAAAGAATCTCATTCATACCAAGTGGGGTAGTGGTGCCCAGGGTAAAGATCCAACGAGTTTCCTTTTGTAAAATGCGTAAATCCCAGTTTCCTCCTCTTATCGAAGGTGTCACTTTTTCAATGCCCATAAATTTAATGACATTGGCATCCCCCTGGTGCATAGTGTTTACATGATTAGCTATTGGGGTATCTTTCTTGTTTTTTATATCACGTAAGTGTTCTAATATCCTTTTCTTAAACTCCCTTCGTGTCTTCCCAATATATTCCAATTTGCATATACAAGTCGCTTTGTATATCACTCCCTTCGATCGACAATTTATGAGTTCCCTAATCTTGAACTCCCTCCCCTTGACAAAGCTCCTGAAAGTATTACCCTGGGTCATGGCAGAACATGCCTTGCAGTTATTACACCGATAGCAGCCAGAAACCCCTCGATCCAACCATGTGGGACTACGCTCAGACATAAAATGACTATGGACGAGACGATCCCTAAGGGACCTCCCTCTACGATAGGTAATTTGTGGTTGTGAGGCCAATTTATCCCCAACGTCCTCATCCATACGAAGGATACCCCAATGTTTCTTAAAAATCTGTTTGACCTGTTGAGATTTATTACAGAATCATGTTATGAATCTAATTGTAGACTCTTCTTGATGTTTGGCTTTTGGAACCAATAGCTCACTTCTCTCTCTCACCAAAGACTCTCTATAGGCCTGATTCAGAACCTTTTTAGGGTATCCTCTATCTAGAAATCTGTTTCTCAAGTCCCAAGCTTGTCTTTCATAGTCATTAACATCAGAGCAATTCCTCCTGAGCCTTAAAAATTGACCCTTTGGGATACCTCTCTTGAGTGGGACTGGATGATTGCTTTCCCATCTCAGGAGGGTATTAGTTGCTGTTGGTTTTCTATAGGTTTCTGTCCTTAATTCGCCATTCGCCTCTCTGTGAACCAATACATCTAAAAAGGCCAATTTTGTTCTATTCACTTCCGATGTAAATAGTAGACCAATCGGGTTGTCATTAAGTCTTGCGACGAATTCACGGAAACTATCCGGTGTTCCGTTCCATATCACAAAAACATCGTCAATAAATCGCAGCCACATGACAACCCCGTTGGCTAGGTCACACTCATTAAAAACCATGGTTTCTTCCCACCAGCCCAGGAGCAAATTAGCATAAGAGGGAGCACATGGGCTCCCCATTGCTGTGCCCCTGAGCTGGTGGAAATATTCCCCATCGAACGTGAAGACGTTGTTATTGAGACAAAATTCAAGGAGTTTCAAGGTGAACTCATTATGTATAGTGAATTGTCTACCCCTTGATCTTAGGTAGTAGTCAACGGCTCTTAAACCAAATTCATGGGGGATCGAGGAGTATAAGGCTTCTACATCCACACTCCCCAAAATCATGTCTTGCTCCAATACAACACCCTCGAGTTTCCTCAAGAGGTCCGCTGTGTCACGCACATACGAATTTAAAGCTATCACAAATGGTCTCAGAATTTTAGCTTTTGGTCTATCATACTGTGTATATTGGAGCTGTGGGCCATCAAACTTGTTACGGGTCCGGGTGGTGGAACCTCTGTGCTTCGGTGCAAGGAGGGACCAGAGGGGCATAACTAAGTGCCTACTCAGACCCACCCAGGTCACATGGCGGCTTAGTCAACCAGGGAGGGACCGGGCAGGTGGACCAGGTGCCACTCTGGGACTGACCTTGTGTGAGAGCAGGTGACTCCCACGGGTCAGATGGCAGGAACTGACCGGTACACCGGATGAGCACGGCAGGAAGGCTGACTGGTGGTCCTGGTAGATAAGCTGGCAGGCACGACAGGTAACAGGCAGGTGCTCCAGGTAGGCTGGCTGACAGGCACGACAGGTAATAGGCAGGTGCGCGGGCTGGACTGTTAGACAGACTGGCGAGCTGGACTGTTAGACAGACTGGCGAGCTGGACTGTTAGACAGACTGGCGGGCTGGACTGTTAGACAGACTGGCGAGCTGGACTGTTAGACAGACTGGCGGGCTGGACTGTTAGACTGGCGGTACCTGAGGGATGAAGCAAGAGTTAACACACGGAACAACAACCTTGCACAGGCATCTCCATTTTGGAGGAGGTGCCTTATAAAGGAGAACTCCTCCGGCCATTGGCCAGGTACTCTATAGGACTGCGCGCATGGCCCCTTTAAGATGGAGGGAGCGCCCGCACGCCCTAAGCACAGTGCCCGGGAACTGCACGCGGTGCGCGCCACAGCAGCAGGAAGACGCCGGACCTGGACCACGGTGGTGAGGGGAACGACGTCTCTGCCCGCCAGGAGGCAGAGAAGCTGATGCTACAGTACCCCCCTTTTACGCCCCCTCTTCTTTAGACCCGTGAGAAATGTTTTAAGAAGATGAGGGGCATGAATGTTCTCCCTGGTTTCCCAAAACCTCTCCTCAGGGCCAAACCCCTTCCGATCCACAAGAATGAAAGTCTTTCCTCTTACCCTCTTGGTGGCCAAAATGTTTTCTACCTCAAAGATGTCCTCAGCGGAGACTGGAGCTGGAGCGGTACCTGGATCGTCAGAGAAAGAATTAAGGACAACCGGTTTGAGGAGAGATACATGAAAAGAGTTGGGAATCCGTAAGGTGACTGGGAGTTTCAGCTTGTAAGCCACGGGATTGATTTGGTTCAGAACCTCGAATGGACCGATGAACCGTGGACCCAACTTATATGAAGGTATCTTGAGACGAACATATTTGGAGGAAAGCCAGACCTTGTCTCCCGGATGGAATTGAGGCGGATCCAGACATCTCTTATCAACATTTCTCTCTTTATCCGCTCGGAGGACTGAAGAAGTACAAATCTAGTGTCTTCCCAAATAGCTGAAAATTCACTGACAAGAGACTCCGTGGCAGGATTGTCCACAGAAGCGGAGACGGGAAACGGAATCCGGGGGTGTCGACCGTAAACCACAAAGAACGGGGATTTAGAAGAAGACTCGCTCTCATGGTTGTTATAGGAGAACTCGGCCCAAGGCAGGAGCTCAACCCAATCGTTATGGTGAGCGTTGACAAAGTTCCGAAGAAAGGTGGTAAGGATCTGGTTGATATGTTCCACTTGACCATTGGATTGAGGATGATAAGCAGAAGAGAAATCCAAGGAGACATCCAGCAGCTTGCACGTAGCTCTCCAGAAGCGCGAAGTGAACTGAACCCTGCGATCAGACACAATGTGGAGGGGTATGCCGTGAAGACGAATGATGTGATGGATGAAGTCCTTAGCCAGCACAGATGCAGACGGGAGACCAGGCAGAGGGATGAAGTGGGCCATTTTAGAAAAGCGGTTAGCGACCACCCAAATGACAGTACAACCGGCAGAAACAGGGAGATCCATGATGAAGTCCATTGCAATGTGTTGCTGCGGAGTGCAAGGCATGGGAAGAGGAAGGAGACGGCCGGATGGAAGGTGCCGGGGAACCTTGTTACGGGCACAAGAGGAAGAAGCCGCGACAAGGTCCGCAACATTCTTGCGCAGGGAAGGCCACCAGTAAAGTGGGGCGATAAGCAGAAAGGTCTTCCTCTGGCCAGCATGACCGGCTAATTTGGGTGAATGGCCCCAGAGTAGAACCTTCTTTCGATCCGGAACCGCTACAAAAAGTCTTACCGGGTGGAAGATGAGACAGGTCAAACGGAGCCACAGTCATTACTTTGGAGGGGTCAATGATATGTAGAGGCTCCTCCTTCTGGTCGGAAGACAGGAATGAGCGGGATAGAGCGTCAGCTTTAATGTTCTTGTCCGCCGGGTGGTAATGCAGAGTGAAGCAGAATCGGCCAAAGAATAGAGACCACCTGGCCTGACGCGGATTTAGTCTTTGGGCGTTCTGTAAATAAGCGAGGTTTTTGTGGTCAGTGTAGATAACCACCGGGTGCAGAGCCCCCTCCAGCAAGTAGCGCCAATTTGATGGCCAGCAGCTCATGATCTCCTATGGAGTAGTTGCGCTCGGACGGGGAGAAGAGCTTGGAGAAGAAGCCGCAAGTTACCATTCTCCTGGACGAGGATTTCTGGGTGAGCACCACTCCGGCTCCGGAGGAGGACGCATCAACCTCCAGGAAGAACTGCTTGTTGCAATCTGGACGATGTAGCACAGGAGCAGAGGAGAAGGCTTGTTTTAGGGAGACAAATGCCTCCTCTGCTTCGGAAGTCCATTCCCTAGGATTTGCTCCTTTACGGGTGAGCACGGAGATGGGAGCAGTCCGGGAGGAGAAATGAGGAATGAAGAGGAGGTAATAGTTTGCGAAGCCCAGGAATCGCTGAATTGCCTTCAACCCCTCTGGTCGGGGCCACTTTAAGACGGCAGAGACCTTCTCGAGATCCATCCACAGACCAGTCTCGGAGATAATATAGCCCAGGAATGGTAGGGAGGTCTTCTCAAAGAGGCATTTCTCGAATTTAGCGTATAGGCGATTCTGCCGAAGTCTTAGCAGAACCTGATGAACATCCCTCCAGTGTGAGGGCAGATCTGGAGAGAAGACCAAGATGTCATCCAGGTACACCACCACACAAGAATACAGGAGATCATGGAAGATGTCATTAACCAGCTCCTGGAAGACGGCTGGAGCATTACAGAGACCAAAGGGCATCACGAGGTATTCGCAGTGACCGTCCCGGGTGTTGAATGCCGTCTTCCACTCGTCTTCCTGGTGGATCCGGACCAAATTGTACGCCCCACGAAGATCGAGCTTGGTGAAGATCTTCACGCCTTTAAGGCGGTCGAACAGCTCCGAGATGAGAGGCAGGGGGTACTTATTTTTGATGGTAATCTGGTTAAGACCCCTGTAATAGATACAGGGACGTAGAGAGCCGTCTTTCTTCTTGACGAAGAATCCTGCTCCAGCCGGAGAGGTGGATTTCTGGATAAATCCCCTAGCAAGATTCTCTTCTATGTACTCAGACATGGCCCGGGTCTCAGCCAGCGACAAGGGGTAGATTCGCCCGCGGGGAGGAGAAGCTCCAGGTACCAGGTCGATGGGGCAATCATACGGCCTATGAGGTGGTAGTGTCTCTGCCTCCTTTTTTTCGAAGACGTCCGCGTAGGACCAGTAGGGTGCCGGCAGACCAGGTAGATTAGCCCGAGTAGACGAGGGTCGAGCAGGACGAACTGGAACCAGACAGGACTCATGGCATTCCTGACCCCAACGGAGCACTTCACCAGATCTCCAATTCAGGACGGGTTCATGTCTTTGTAACCAGGGTAGACCAAGCAAGAGGGGGTGAGAGAGACCGGACGGCACATGAAAGGAGATCTTCTCCGAGTGCTGCATTCCCACCTGGAGGGTTACAGGCTGTGTGACGAGCAAGATGGTCTCCGGAAGAAGCCTCCCATCCACGGAGGCAACCGCCAACGGTTCAGCCAGACGTACGGTAGGAATCTGATACCGCTCCACAACAGCAGCTCCGGAATCCAGATGGGCAGTCTCAAAGAAGCGGGTCTCACCACTGGAAATAGAAACAGACAGAGTCAAGGATGGAGAGGATTTACTCTTGCCTAGGATGACCTCTCCGAGAGGTCCTAGACACTGGAGTTTCCCAACCTCACCAGGCAGGAACGGATCAGATGCTCTTTACTGCCAGAGTAGAAGCAACTCCCCTCAGCTCGGCACGTCTCTAGGCAAGACTTGACCATCTTGGTTTGGTCAATTTGCATAGGCTCAGGCGAACATGCCTGGGGAATTGCTGGTTGCGAGGCTAGCCTTTGGAATACAGGAGTGAGAAGCGGAAATCTTCTCTCCCAGGTAGTCTCCTTAGCACGTTCCAGAAAACGGATGTCAATCCGGGTAGCTAATGACACCAGGTCATCCAGGGTGGAAGAGATGTCACGACCGGCTAGCTCATCCTTGATCCATCCGGAAAGACCCTCCCAGAAGGTGGACACCAGGGCCTCGTTGTTCCAGGCAAGTTCAGATGTGAGGGTTTCGGAAACGTATGGCATACTGGCCCACAGTGAGACTCCCTTGGCAGAGACGGAGAAGTGAGGAGGCAGTAGAAGATTTTCGTCCAGGCTCATCGAAGACCTTCCGGAAGGCAGCGAGGAAAGCCAGAAGATCGGACACCAGGGGATCTCCTCTTTCCCACAGAGGGTTTAGCCATGGCAATGCCTCCCCGGTGAGGTGAGACATGATAAACGCCACCTTGGCCCGGTCGGAGGTGAACTGGTGTGCCAGGAGTTCAAAGTACAGCATGCACTGATTTAAGAAGCCCCGACATAAGACGGGGTCACCACCAAAATGTGGAGGCGCAGAGAGCCAGGGTCCAGAGCCGGGTGCCACAGCGCCACTGGGTTGAGGTGCTGCCGCAGTGGGTGCCGCTCGGCAAGAGACGGACACAGACGGGGTGGACAGCGTGTCCAGGCGGGAGTTGACAGTCCGCAGATAGGACAGGATAGTCTCCTGTTGGGATCTCCGACGTGAGACCTCCTGGTACAGGTCAGAGAGCGAAGGAGCCTGGGGGCACAGGGTTCCATGGCCTGTGCAAACTGTTACAGGTCCGGGTGGTGGAACCTCTGTGCTTCGGTGCAAGGAGGGACCAAAGGGGCGTAACTAAGTGCCTACTCGGACCCACCCAGGTCACACGGCGGCTTAGTCGACTCCGTGAACCAGGGAGGGACCGGGCAGGTAGACCAGGTGCCACTCTGGGACCGACCTTGTGTGAGAGGAGGTGACTCCCACGGGTCAGATGGCAGGAACTGACCGGTACACCGGATGAGCATGGCAGGAAGGCTGACGGGTGGTCCGGGTAGGCAAGCAGGCTGGTTCGGCAGATAGCCAGACGGGTGCTCCGGGTAGGCAAGCAGGCTGGTTCGGCAAGTAACTGGCAGGTGCTCCAGACAGACAGACTGGCGGGCTGGACTGATAGACAGACAGACTGGCGGGCTGGACTGATAGACAGACAGATTGGCGGGCTGGACTGATAGACAGACAGACTGGCGGGCTGGACTGATAGACAGACAGACTGGCGGGCTGGACTGATAGACAGACAGACTGGCGGGCTGGACTGATAGACAGACAGACTGGCGGGCTGGACTGATAGACAGACTGGCGGGACCTGAGGGCTGAAGCAAGTGTTAACACACGGAACAACATTGCACAGGCACCTCCATTTTGGAGGAGGTGCCTTATATAGGAGAAGTCCCCCGGCCATTGGCCGGGGACTCGATAGGACGGTGTGCGCGGCCCCTTTAAGAGGGAGGGAGCGCGCGCGCCCTAAGCACAGTACCCGGGAAGCTGTGCGCGGTGCACGCCACCGCAGCAGGAGAGCAGGAAGACACCGGACCTGGACCACAGCGGTGAGGGGAACGGATTCTCTGCCCGGCAGGAGGCAGAGACGCCGATGCTACAAAACTGTGTACAGGGGAGCTGTTGGCCCATTGTACTGTGTATAGGGGAGCTGTGGGACCATTTTAATGTGTATTGGTGGAGCTGGGGGCACATCATACTGTGTATAGGGGAGCTGGGGGCCCATCACACTGTGTGCAGGGGAGCTGTGGGTCCATTGTACTGTGTTTAGGGGCACTGTTGGACCATCATACTGGGTATAGGGGAGCTGTGGGCCCATCATATTGTGTATAGGGGAGCTGTGGGCCCATCATACTGTGTATAGGAGACCTGTACATGTGGGAAATCAGGGGACATTATTAAACGTTAAATAGCCACTTAAGAAGCATTATTGTTATAGGGGCAGGCAGAGTATTGTGACCATCAAAGGTGCACATGGGGCAATATCACTTTCTAAGGGCAAAATGTGGACACTGTTTTCTAAGGCATTTACATAGGGCATGAATATTTTCTAGGAGGCAATTTTCACCACCTGGATGGCACAAAGGAGACATTATACTTTTTAAGGGGCACAGTGGAGGGTATTATTATGTGGGACACTAACAGGAGTGCTGTTATTGTGCCACACAACAGGTGCAGTAATAGGGACACATACGGCAGCAGAGTCTCAGTATTGGGGTATCAAGCAGGATGAGGAGTTTGTGCAGTTTGGGAATAGATGGGGACGGTACTGGAAATATTCAAAGTCAAATGTTTATTTGTTGTAATCTCTGACAATGAGTCACATCTTGAAGAAAATGTTATGGCGGTCTGGGCAAGATGGAAAAGACTGGAAAAGTGAACGACTTCATAAGATAGAAAATCAGCTGTAACTTAATATCTGTAACTGTACTGTAATGTCTTACATGTTCTGCAGGACTGGTATTTACCACTATATGGTCACCATAATATCATAATATCAGTGTTGGTCTTTGTATAGAGATTTGTTTTCAGTAACAGCCTAGTCATCTGCTGAGGTTCCCCTATACCGACAATTAGGGCGTGCCACTGTAGCTGTAAACATGGTTACCTGGTTAGGGGCCCATTCAGATGTTTCGCATCCCCATGAGCTGAACCTCCAGCTACGCCTTTGCGTAGCGGGCTCAGGAGCTGAGCCCACAGAACACAGGGTGGGTGATGCTACTGTTATAAAGGTAGCTTTTGTTTTTAACAGTAACAATCAAAGCTAGCTCTGATTTCTGCTAACACTTAAATGCCGCTGTTAATCTCTGACAGCAGCAATTAAGTGGCACAATCTACAATCCTGATTAAAAAAAGTTGGGATGTCGTATAAAAGCTAAAGAAAACAAAAATTCAGTAATTTGGAAATCTCTTTTCACAACAGAACATAGAACACATAAAAGTTATAAGTCTTAGAAAATGGCGACACAAACCAACTTTATTTTTATTGCAAAGTTCAGAATTTTTAAAGCCACTAAAATAGTAAAAGAACTCTGAAAGTTTGGTATTGCTGTAATTGCACTGACCTGTAATATTTTGTTGCCAGGTAATTTTTCCCACACAATGAACACCATAGAAATAAACCTCAAAACAATGGTGGGATTGTGTTTTTCTACCATTTCACAAAATTTGGAAGTTTTTCATATTTCTCAGAACACTATATAGTAAAGTAAATGATGTCATTCAAAACTGCAACTTGTTCTGCAAAAAACAAGCCCTCATGGCTGTGTGGAATGAAAAATAAAAAATGTAAGGCTCTTGGAAGAAGAGGGAGGAATGAAATGACGAAAGCGATAACTGGTTATGACCTTAACCCCTTCCCAACATTGCACGTTCTGCTACATCTTATTTGAGAATGTGTTCCGCTAATTTTTTGTTGCTATGAGATTCTATCTACACTATTTACTTATCAATTCCTGTGTGTTTATTAGCTATAATTAGTCATAGCTAGAGATGGGGCAATCTACCCCAACATAACAGACTCTCGCATACCATGGAAACCTTCAAAATGAACCTGAAGACCCACCTCTTCCAACAAGCCTACAACCTGCATTAACCATCGCTACACCATACCGCTCCTGACAACATCCGGGTCACCAGGAGGCAGGAAGTTACTTTGGTTATGCACTGCGCATGACCAAAGTAACTTCTCCCTGTGCAGCTGTGACAGCCTGTATAGCACAGGGATGGTGTTGCCTTCCTGTTCTATACAGGCAATACAAGTTCAAAGTGAAAGTCCCATAGTGGGACATAGTGTAAAAGTAAAAAAAGAATCAGACAGTGAAAAAAAAAAAAATGTAAAAATCTAAAAAAAAAAAATCCCTGAAAAATAAAAATATAATGTACCCATCAATAAATATAATTATGAAAAAAAACAAAATAATAAAAGTACACATATTTAGTATCGCCGCGTCCGGAACGACCTGACCTATAAAACTGTCCCACTAGTTAACCCCTTTGGCGAACGCGGTAAAAAAATAAATAAAAAACGAAGCAAAAAATTATGCTTTATCATAATTCCGCCAAACAAAAATGGAATAAAACGCGATAAAAAAAACGAATGTAATTAAAAATCATACAGCTGAAAACGTCATCTTGTCCCGCAAAAAACAAGTCGCCATACAGCTCCATCAGCCAAAAAATATAAAAGTTATATCTCTCAGAATAAAGCGATGCAAAAACAATTCTTTTTTCTATAAAATAGTTTTTAATGTGTAAAAGCGCCAAAACATAAAAAAAGATATAAATGTGGTACCAGGGCCGGCTCCAGGTTTTTCTGGGCCCCGGGCGAAAGAGTCTCAGTGGGCCCCTTTAACACATACCACGATTCATGATGCAGAGATACAGTGGAGAAATATATATATATATATATATATATATATATATATATAGTACAATGCAAAGATTTCACTTCTTACATTACATGAGTGATATCTATTGTAAATTCCACAATAGCTCAGAAACCGGTGAATCGCTCCACACAGAATACTGGCCCCCATATAAGGCTCCATACGGAATACTGGCCCTCATATAACGCTTCATACAGGATACTGGCCCCCATATAACGCTCCACACAGAATACTGGCCCCCATATAACGCTCCATACAGGATACTGGTCCCCTTATAAAGCTCCATACAGGATACTGGCCCCCATATAACGCTCCATACAGGATACTGGTCCCCTTATAAAACTCCATACAGGATACTGGCCCCCATATAACGCTCGATACAGGATACCGGTCCCCTTATAACGCTCCATACAGGATACCGGTCCCCTTATAACTCTCCATACAGGATACTGGCCCCCATATAATGCTGCATGCAGGCTGTTACCCCCCACATAATGCCCCATACAGGCTGTCCCCCCCTTATAATGCTCCATGCAGGCTGTTACCCCCCACATAATGCCCCATACAGGCCCCCCCCCCTTTTAATGCTCCATGCAGGCTGTTACCCCCCACATAATGCCCCATACAGGCCCCCCCCTTATAATGCTCCATGCAGGCTGTTACCCCCCACATAATGCCCCATACAGGCCCCCCCCCTTTTAATGCTCCATGCAGGCTGTTACCCCCCACATAATGCCCCATACAGGCCCCCCCTTTTAATGCTCCATGCAGGCTGTTACCCCCCACATAATGCCCCATACAGGCTGCCCCCCCTTATAATGCTCCATGCAGGCTGTTCCCCCCCACATAATGCACTATGCAGGCTGCCCCCCCTTTATAATGCCCCATGCAGGATGTCGTCCCCCCCTTTATAATGCCCCATGCAGGATGCCCCCCCCCTTCTCTTTATAATGCCCCATGCAGGCTGTTCCCCCCCCCTCCTCTATATAATGCCCCATGCAGGATGCCCCCCCCCTTTATAATGCCCCATGCAGGATGCCCCCCCCTTCTCTTTATAATGCCCCATGCAGGCTGTCCCCCCCCCTCTATATAATGCCCCATGCAGGATGTCCCCCCCCCTCTATATAATGCTCCATGCAGGCTGTCCCCCCCCCTCTATATAATGCCCCATGCAGGCTGCCCCCCCCTCTATATAATGCCCCATGCAGGCTGCCCCCCCTCTATATAATGCCCCATGCAGGATGTCCCCCCCCCCTCTTTATAATGCCCCATGCCTCCATACATTAAAAAAAAAAAATCAAATACTCACCTCCCTTCTCCTCACCTGCTACCTGCTGCCCGCTGCCTGCTGCCCGCTGCCCGCTGCTCGAGTCCGAACTCCAGCGTTGTCGGCGTCTTCCCGTTCAGCGCTCCCTGTGACGGCTCAGGGGAGGGCGCGGTGAAAAGACGTCACTGCGCCCTCTGACCTGAGACGTCACAGGGAGCGCAGAGCAGGAAGACAGCGGATCTGCGGAGGCACGGGGAGAGGTAAGTATCGGGCTGCCGGGGCCCTGAGCAAGCGGCGGAGAAGGGCGGGCGCTGACACCGCTCTCCTCCGCCCATAGCCCAGCGGGGTGCGCGACCGCCAGTGGGCCCCTCTGCCTGCTCAGGGCCCCGGCATTTGCCCGGGTGCGCCGGGTGCTGACGCCGGCCCTGTGTGGTACCGCTATAAACGCACTGACCCGAAGAATAACGCTGCATTATCAATTTCACCACATGCGGAACGGCATAAAAAAAACCCCAAAAAACCAATTCCTGAATTGTTGTTTTTTGTTTATTCTGCCTCCCAAAAATCGGAACAAAAAGCGATCAAAAAATGTCACATGCCTGAAAATGGTACAAATAAAAACGTCAACGTGTACTGCAAAAAACAAGCCATCACATGACTCTGTCTGCCGAAATATGGAAAAATTATAGCTCTCAAAATATGGCACTGCAAAAACTAGTCTTTGCAAAAAAATGCGTCTTTTAGTGTGTGACAGCTGTCAATCATAAAAACCCGATATGAATCTGGTATCGCTGTAATCGCACCGACCCGAAGAATAAAATCGTCTAATCACTTATGCCGCATGAGGCACAGCGTAAAAAAAACTCTAGGGTCAGGCTTGTGCTAGGGTTAGGGTTAGGATTGGGATTTTTTCAAAAGTAAAAAAAAATAAAAAAAAAATGAAGATATGGCAACTAGTGTTGAGCGCAAGTGCTCGCTACTTGAGATTGCATTGGGTGCTTGGGAATGCACAGAGTATCGTGGGTGCTCGAGTGACAGGCTTGAGTCTCCGCCCCATATGCTTTGTGGCCAAAAAAACCTCACAGGGATTGCCTGCCATGCATGAGCGATCCCCGCATGTTTTTTTTTGGGTGTCTAATAACCGTGAAACATGAGGGGCGGGGACTCGAGCATGTCACTCAAGCAGCTGCGATACATGGTGCATACCCGAGTATCCGATGCAAACTCAAATAGCGAGTACTTGAGCTCAAGACTAATGACAACTTATTCAATATGATGACCTAATGTTATCAATTTCTGTGTCGTACCTCTGGGTTCAAAATGTTCACTATACCCCTTGATAAAATCCTTGAGGGGCCTAGTTTCCAAAATGGTGTCACTTGCCGGGGGTTTCCACTGTTTAGGCACATCAGGAGCTCCCCAAACGCAACATGGCGTCCGCTAATTATTCAAGCAAATTTTACAATCAAAAAGCAAATAGCGCTCTTTCCCTTCCAAACCCTGCCGTGCATCCAAACAGTGGTTTTCTCCCAAAAATGGGGTATCGGCTTACTCAGGAGAAATTGCACAACAAATGGTATGGTGCAGTTTCTCATGTTACCCTTAAGAAAATGCAAAATTGGGGGCTGAAAAACATTTTTGTGGGAAAAATGTGAACATTTTATTTTTACGACTCAATGTTATAAACTTCTGTGAAGCACCTGGGGGTTCAAGGTGCTCACCACACATCTAGATAAGTTCCCTGAGGGGTCTAGTTTCCAAAATGGAGTCACTTGTGGGGGCTTTCCACTGTTTAGGCAAATCAGGGGCTCTCCAAATGCAACATGGCATCCATTAATTATTCAAGCAAATTTTACATTCAAAAAGTCAAATGGGGCTCCTTTCCTTCCGAACCCTGCCGTGCGCCCAAACAGTGTTTTTTCCCCACATATGGGGTATCTGCGTGCTCAGGGGAAATTTCACAGCAAATTTTGGGGTCTACTTTTTCCTGTTACCCCTGCGAAAATAAAAAAATTGGGTCTAAAGTAACATTTTTGTGAAAAAAGTTAAATGTTCATTTTTTTCTTACACATTCCAAAAATTCCTGTGAAGCACCTGAAGGGTTAATAAACTTCTTGAATGTGGTTTTGAGCACCTTGAGGGGTGCAGTTTTTAGCATGGTGTCACTTTTGGGTATTTTTTGTCATAAAGGCCCCTCAAAGTCACTTCAAATGTGATGTGGTCCCTACAAAAACAGCTTTGTAAATTTTGTTGGAAAAATGAGAAATCGCTGATCAACTTTTAACCCTTATAGCTCCCTAATAAAAAAAAAATTTGGGTTCCAAAATTGTGCTGATGTAAAGTAGACATGTGGGAAATGTTACCGTATATTCCGGCATATAAGACGACTTTTGAAGACTGAAAAATCTTCTGTCTAGTCTGGGGTCGTCTTATACGCCGGTAATGTTTTTGAACTTTCAGAAATTGACATGCGGGGATACTCTGGGGGTGTTAATAAGCTGCCGTGGCCGTATCCCTGCCATGTGGGAGTTAATATAAGGTGGAGGGAGTTAAAATACGGCGGCGGTAGGTCCAGACAGTCAGCGCTTCTGTGCTGAAACTGACACATCACTGCGCTGTGTCTTCTCAGGCCTGGGACACAGCGCAGCGTATTCCCAGCAGCGGAGACAGACAGAACCTAGCGAACTTTTCTGACACATCGCAGTGTCTTCCCAGCTCCGGACACAGCGCAGGGCTTCTGTGCCGACAGCTTTCACTTGTCACAGAAGCGCTGCGCTGTGTCCGGAGCTGGGAAGTTCGCATTGCTTCTGTGACAAGTAGTGTTGAGCATTCCGATACTGTAATATCGGGTATCGGCCGATATTCGCGGTATCGGAATTCCGATACTTAATTCCGATACTTTTACAATATCGAATACCGGAATCGGAAGTTCCCATAATGCCTGCGCTCTGCAGTGTCTCTGAAGGATGACAAGCTGGATGGCAGAGCTCAGCTGAGCTCCAGCCTGTCATCAGAATGCCATCCCAGCGTGGGAGAATTCTCCTGATTGTTTAAAAGCCGGCGGGCGGTAAAAAGCCGCCGGCTTTTAAACAATCACACAGCCCCATACTGCTTCCCCGCAGCCTCCCACCCCGATCCTCCGCTCCCCTCGCCACCTCCCATCCCGATCGTAAGTTAGGACCGGGCGGGGAGTGCAGCACAAAGGAGCGGGGAGCGAAGGACCTGGGCGGGGAAGCCGGCAGTGAAAAGACTTCACCGCCGGCTTTCCCGTTCTGTGCTGCGCTTTCCCGCCGGTTATTTCAAATGAACAGCTGAGGTATCAGGTGATGCCGATCAGCTGTTCATTTGAAGTCGCCGCGGTGCCCTCAGAGAGTTCATGTGAGTTCATGCTTGACTGCATTGCATGAACTCACATGAACTTTCCCACGGTCTCACAGGTCAGCCTCATCTCCCAGACCCGTCATGATTGGTGAGTGCGGGTGTCTGCGAGTGTGTGTGGGGTGTCTGTGCGATGTCTGCGGGTGTGTGCGGTGTCTGTGAGATGTCTGTGAGATGTCTGTGAGATGTCTGCGAGTGTGTGCGGGTGTGCGCGGTGTCTGTGCGATGTCTGCGAGTGTGTGCGGGTGTGCGCGGTGTCTGTGCGGTGTCTGTGCGATGTGTGCGGTGTCTGTGCGATGTCTGCGGGTGTGCGCGTGCAGGCAGACATAGGCCGATGTGACACTACTACTCCCATCGGCCTATGTCTGTCCCCCGTCCACTCCTGCCAGCAGGATCAGCTCGATGGGAGCAGTAGTTCCCATCAGCCTGATCCTGCTATATAAATTGCCCTACTGTGTCCCCAATAAATGTTAAATACATGTCATTGGTGGCCAGTGGTTACCTACAATAAATTAGTTCATACATTACCTGTCCCCGCCGATCGCCACCTAAAATAAAGTAAAAAATAAAAAACTACACCTATACTCACCTAGACACCTAATTCCCCGAAGCCATCGATCTCCTGTAATAAAATATAAAATAATAAACCACAACCTTATCCATACCCCTCCGTAGTAGTCCACGAGTGTCCCACGAAGATCTCCAGTTCAGAGCAGCCACATAGAATGTGACCGCTCTGAACCGCTGCCGCCGCTAGAATGACGGGGCCGTAAAGCAGCCCCGTCATTGCATAAGCGGGTTCGCCGGAGTTCAGGCAGCGCTGCTCCGGTTAGCTGCTTTACGGCCCTGCTGTATCGTGAGAAATTCCCACGGTACAGCAGTGCCGTAAAGGAGGTCTCCGGAGCTGCGCTGACTGAATGCACTCCGGTGACCTCAGTCAGTGGCTCCCGCTGCCGGGAGCGGACGTGTTCCCGGCAGCGTGAGCTTACAGCAGCCATGCACAGCTGTCACCATCTCCAGATGTGACAGCTGTGCATGGGAGATCAGCGCAGGAATGTGGACAGGTAACTATTTTTTTTTTAGTAAACTAAGAATTAAATAAAATGGTGTGGTTTATTTCAAATAAATTATTTTTTTCTTGGTGTAGTGTGTGTTTTTTCTTTTTAACACTTTGTAGGTTAGTAATGGGGGTGTCTTATAGACGCCCATCATTACTAACCTGGGCTTCATGGCAGCTGGCGCTGACATGAACCCCAGCCCTATTACCCCCTGCCACCGCACCAGGGCCGCGTGGAAGAGCGAGGCTAAGTGCCAGAATTGGCGCATCCTATGGATGCGCCATTTCTGGGGCGGCTGACGGCTGGTGTTTCTAGCCTGGGAGGGGGCCAATATTCATGGCACCCTTCCTGGGCTATTAATATCAGCCCCCAGCTGTCTGCCTAGCCTTTGCTAGCTATTAAAATAGGGGGGACCCCACGTCATTTTTTTGGGGGGGTCCCCCATTTTAATAGCTAGTAAAGGCTAGGTATTCAGCTGGGGGCTGATATTAGTAGTCTGGGAAGCTCCGTGGGTATTACCCCCTTCCCAGGCTTCAAACATCTGCCCCAGCTGTCTGCTTAACCTCCGCTAGAGACTAAAATTAAGGGGAACCCCACGCCAATTTTTTTTTAAATAAATCCTTTATTTTAACACTAAATGACAAGTACAGTAATCAACACTGTCACTGTACTTCATATATATGTGACTGACATGTTTCTATCTATCTAATCTATGTATGATTCTCTATTCCTTCTATTCTAAATTGTCGGGTACAGATGCTGAATTGCCGGCCGGCTTTCTTAAAGAGACGGTGCATGAAAACACTATTATTTTTTAAAATAAATCCTTTACACTAAATGACAAGTACAGTAATCAACACTGTCACTGTACTTCATATATATGTGACTGACATGTTTCTATCTATCTAATCTATGTATGATTCTCTATTCCTTCTATTCTAAATTGTCGGGTACAGATGCTGAATTGCTGACCGACTTTTTTAAAGAGACGGTGCACGAAAACACTATTATATTTTTTAATAAATCCTTTACACTAAATGACAAGTACAGTAAACAACAATGTCACTGTACTTCATATATATGTGACTGACATATTTCTATCTATCTAATCTATGTGTGAAGCTCTATTCTTTCTGTTGTAAATTGTCGGGTACCGGTGTATGCCGCTGATGAAAATGGATGATAGTAATGTTGTTGTTGTATGCCTTATGTTTATGAGTGTCAGTTTTCCTGCTATATACCTGCATGTCATAAGAATTTAAATTAAAAAAGGACCATGTTAAATTCAAATCTGTTTTTTTTTAATTTTTACCGGTGTTTGATATGCGTTGGAAAAGGGGTAGTCTTATACGGTGAATATATCCTAAACTCTATATTTTAACAGGAAAGTAGGGGGGTCGTCTTATACACCAGGTCGTCTTATACGCCGGAATACACGGGATTTATGAACTCTTTTGTGTGACATATCTCTCTGATTTTCTATACAACAAGGCCTCAGCCGTTTAAATAAAGTGCTTTGCTCTGCCTCCAGCAGAGTCTGAGCAGCACATGCAAGGCTTGCTCACCTTGCACAACACACAGACAGACTGAGACAGGAGCAGCTTTCTTAAATCAGCCCTTCCAAGACCTGGACTGGAGGTAAGTGAGCAGCTGATCCTGCCCAGCTCTTTCAGCTGCTCGTAAAACCCGACCCCATAATCCAGGCACATTAAACACCTCTCAGCACTATGTGTGCTGGAGCCTGCTTTTCCGAGCCCTACATCACCGAGGCTTGGCACCTTGGGGACACATATCTCCCGTCCACGACCTGTCCGGCTGCAACCTTACACACCCTATATTACATAAGTGGCGCCACCGTTCAACGTTGTCTAATCCTATTATGCCCTGGTGAGTCCTATGAAGTGATATAAATCTTTGTAAATCAAATTAGCCACATATAGGCCAATACACATAAAACACCACATAAAGCAGACCTGTTCATAAGCCTCAGTAAAATGATTTAGGGACAAAAAAGTACTATTGACCCTCAATTGAAAAAAATAGACACTTCAATGCATGTTGTTCTTATGTACGTAGAAAGGTCTGTAATGCAAATCCAAAAATGTATAGTAGAATAATAACCCCAATCAATGCTTTTTTTCTGTAGTGCAGATTCACAAATGTATAGTCAAACAATAGAAAATAGAAAAAGCACCCTAATCAGTGCTTTTTATCCTGCTCAAAGTACCTACCCAGCTCTACTGTTCCATAGTGACGGTTCGCACACTCCGCTCTGCTGTGTCAAGGTGCTTAACTGCATACATAACCATACTGTATCAAAGCACCTGACTGCACGCAGTTTTAATTTTCCATAGTGACTGTCCGCACACTCAACTCTGATGTATCAAGGTGCCTGTCAGCATGTTCAGCTCCACTGTTCACCATGTGATCCAACATATCCTGCTCTATGCAGGACAAAATATCCAGCTCTGAACTTTCACGCTGCTATGGGTTTCAACCTGCTAATCAAGCTCTACTACTCCACGTGCTATTTAGAATAGCCAACTCTGCTGTATCTGGTGGCACCAATGCCTTCAGTCTGAGTTGCCCATTCTGACCTATGGTTCAGTGAATCCTCATCACCAGGTAACAATTTTGGTAACAAAATAACATTTTTGGACAAATAGCCTTCATAGACTCCATACACATGGTGTTGCAATAGGTATGATAACTCAATGGGGTATTCTCAAATTGTCTCTTGAGCACCTCACAGTCTCTACGCTTCCTTTTTTGGCGGTGTGGGCACTACTCCTCAAGTGACAGTTATGATGAGATGCTTCATTATGCTACTACACATTAACAGTCTGCCACTGCGTTTTCTTTGGCTACACTGTTATCACTATATTTTCATATAAACAAGCACGCAGCTCAGGAAAGTGAGACCCTGATTAGGAGAACTGCTCTAGAAGCTGCTGATGGTGGAGGATTGTGATTTTGCAAGATTTATAGCAACAGCTTGCTAAGAGCTTTGATGGAAGTGGATAGAGGTGAGCAGCTAACTGCTATATAGAAATCAATGGAATGGAAAGAGGTGACTGAGATCTTAGGAGTTAACCCCTCAGCCTTGAATGCAACTACTGCACAGACTTGGGCAGGCTCTGTTTGTCAATCTCTTTGGAAACAAGCTGCACACTGTGTAAGATAACAGCTCTCAGGGGAGGCGAATGAAAGCATGCAGAAAAAGCAAGTCAATTGCAAACTTGCTTATTTTTATGCTCTCTAACTAAAACAATTCAATAAAATGAGAATAACCCTTTATCGCCCCTACACACATTAAATTAAAGCCATTTTTAGTGGGATCGGCCATTTGATGTGTATAAGAGTCTCCCAACTCTCCGCCAATAATCAAGTGAGAGAAAGATTGGGCAGGTTAAAGGGAGTCTGTCAACAGAATTTTACTCCCAAACTATTTATATGCACATGTATCTCTTTTAAAGACAAATTCAACAATACCTTTACCTACTTTATATCTAGACAGTCTATTCCACGGTTATGGAGAATTCTGAGTTTGAATGAATATGCAAATGAGGCCGTAGTGCTCTTGGCATGTGGGAGTTATTCTAAAGCCTCTGTCACTCCGGCTTTATTACCCACAGCGCAGCATCCTACTGCTCTTTGATGGATTGACATTACGTAAATAATCTTCACTATACATATGTTCGGGGGGGGGACGTCACCACTCTTTATCCAATAAAAGGTTTTTGTAACACTATTGCCGGCGCCCCTGCATGGTTCCTCTTCCCCCTCCATTCAGGGATGCCGACATTCTCAGCGCCCTGGCCAAGCGGTGACCTCCTCGTCTCCTGGCATGTCTCTTGCTCCTTGCCTCCTGTGCACGCTGCAAGCGCTTCTCAGCGGCGTGCCTAGTGCGTGTGCTCCCCTGTTCTTAAAGGTGCAGCGTGCGCACCTTGAAAATGCCCCCAGCCAGTAGCTGGGAGGCATTTTGTATAAAAGGCACCCTCCCCAGTAGGAAGGTGCCAGAGCAACCTTGTAGTTCCCTAGAGTGTGTGTGTGCAACTGTATGTTGCCAGGTCCCCCGTCCTAGTATCCCATGTAGTTAGTATATGAACCTGAACCCCTGGGCCTGTGTGGCCAGGGCCTGAACCCGAACTTGTTGTAGTTTCCCTTGTAATATTGACCCTGAAACCGCTCCGGCGGTACCTGAACCCTGGAGTCGCACCAGTGATAACAGAACCTTGAAGCCACACGGGCGGTAACTGAACCCTGAAGCTGCATCGGTGGTACCTGAACCCTGAAGCCGCACTGGTGGTACCTGAACCCTGAAGCTGCACTGGTGGTACCTGAACCCTGAAGCCGCATCGGCGGTACCGAAACCCTAAAGCCGCACCGGTGGTACTTTAACCTGCACCAATGTCTGTCCTGATTAGTGTCCCAGAGTCTGTACAGCCGGAGCCTGTTCCAGTATCCGAATTCAGCCCTGTCTGTGACTCCGTGTCAGTATCCGTTCTGCCCGAGGATCCAAAACCTGTGAAGTCTGAACTGAGTCCGTATCCTGCCTGCCAGTTACTCGGAGCTCAGTTCGTGTCTGCTATCCTGACTCATGAGATCAGCAGATGCAGTACCAGGGACTGCCTAGGAGTGGCATCTGGTGGCTACCTGCTGCTCAAGTCTAACTGCACCCTCAGGAGCTCTAGCAAAGACAAGGTAGCTGCTTAGCTACACCCCTCCTAGGTAAGCCTGGCCCCGTGGCACAGTGGGTCCACGATCCACATGTGCAACACGCGTACATGACAGTTTTCACATGCGCCCCTCCCCAATGTATCCTTTCACTTTAGTAGACAAATTAAATCCAAAAGATGAAATGTTGTTCTCTATTTGGGCTTCTTTCTGGCAGTGTAAATCTTTTTTGCAGAACACAATAGCTTGGTAGACTACGCTATTGTGACCAAGAAAATCAACATGCAAAATCAGAAAGGAAGTCAAATGGAGTCTAAAGTTTTATTGTTTGGACTTCATTTGTCCATGAAATTGGATGGATATGTTGGGGTTATGTCTGAATATTGTTTTCATTAAGACAAATAGTAAGGCAGAAAATAATAAGTCAACGGCATTTGAGTGTTGTTTTTTTTATTTTTTTATTCCCTGCTTATCCTAACAGTGCCAAGCTGTTGGCCAGGTGCTTAATTGGCTGTTCATACAATTGTTTTCCATAAGGAGAGGGTAGTAGACTGCTGCCAGACATTTCTTGTAGTGTATCTTTCCTGAGAACAAAAGGATTGTCATCTAAATTTAAAAACAAATTGTATTCAAGGGTATGCGCACACAAAGCATTTTTGCCTCGTTTCCACTGTGTTTTTTTCCGCTGCGGGAACTCTGCGAAAACGCTTCCCAATAGGTCTGCCAGCTATTGCAATGGCAATCCTGATGTGCTGTGCACATGATGCGGAAATTTCCGTTCAGGATTACCATTGCGGAAAAAAACACAGCATGTCCATTCTTTGCGCGTTTCAGCCGCAAATTCGCGCCCATTGACTTGAATTGAACTGCAGCAAATCCGCAAGTATAATATCTATACCTGCGGATTTGCTGAGTTTCAATTAAAGCCAATGGGTGTGAATTCGCAGCGGAAACGCGCTACGGGTGGTACCCAGGTTTTACTGCATTCAATACATTCTAGTGGTCAAATTTCTGTTGCAGAAACTAGCGACTTTGCAAGAGAATTTGACATGCTGCGGTCCTGAAAGACACGCCGCATGTCCGTGTCCACACGTGATTCGCAGCCTCTGATGCACGCATAGTGGACATGGGAATTTTAGAGATCCCATCCACTATGCTGTAACATCTGGACCCTGCGGGTTTGACGCTGAATAAACACGCAGCGTCAAACCTGCTGCGGCTCCTGACCGTGGCCACGTACCCAAACTCACCCGCAGCATGTCAATTTCTGTAGCAGACAGACTAGTCTCCGCTGCAGATTTTGACCGATTGAAGTGTCATTATTTGCAGTGGATTCACATGTACCGACAACAAAAGTGCGGCATTAGAACACGGCGTTTTGGACGCAGAAAAAATATGCTGCGTCCAAAGTGCTGCTGAGTGCTGATCAGGGGGACGTATTGGCTAACAAAACAGCTGTGAGCTGTTAATAATGGCCAGGGACCATGTTAATGGCACCTTCCTAGGCTAAAAATAGCAGCTCACAGCAGCCTCAGAAATTACATGAATGGAAATGCTAATAACATTGGGCAAATGGGATTAGCTGACACCTAGCTCTTTTGTTTGGTGATGACAAGGTGTCAATCAGACCCTTTCATCACCAAACCTAATTAAAGTAAAGTAAAGAGTTAAGTAAACACACAGACACAGTAAAAACTTTATTTGAAATACAACAGACACATTCTTTAATCATTTAAATTAACCAATATACTCACCTCAGTTCTGATGGTAAGCCAAAGGTTTAAGCAATGTCCCACCAAATAACTTTATCCAAAAAGCATTCATTGATGTACAAAAACGCTTCAAAAACCGCATAGAAAAAAGCACATCAAAAACGCGGCAAAATCCATGCGTTTTTTCCGCAGCGTTTTTCCTGCCAAGGAGATGCAGAAACGCTCAGGAAATTTCTGCTTCAAATCTTTAACGTGCGCACATAGCCTAAAGGAATTTTGTCAGCAGGATTTCAACCCCCACCTCCCAAACTATTTATATACACATGTATCTCTTTCAGAGACAAATCCAGAAATACCTTTACCTAAATAGATAGTTCCTGGGAAATCAGAATTTGAATGGATACGTATGTGAGGCTGAAGTGCTTTTGGGGCATGGAAGCTCTTCCCAAGCCTCTGTCACTGCAGCTTAATTCCTCACCCAGTGCCGCCTCCTCCTGCTTGTCTGACAGCTCCTTTGCTGTGAACTCATTAAATCAAAGAAAAGTATACTCTCATATACAGATCTACATTTAGTATAATGGGGGACATATCAATCTTGGAAAATATAATCCTGATACCTGAGTCTAAAATCCCAGGTTATAAGAGTGAAATCAGAAGAATGCACCAACACACTTTATACTTACCTTCATGTACGCAATTTTACATATATATATATATTTATTTTCACATTAAGTTTATTTAGGAGGTATCTTCTATCTCACATGCACATTGCAAAAGTGTTTACAGTACATTGTTACTATTGTTTGTCTATTGATGAGTTTATTTATTTATTATATTTTTTTTATTTTACTCACTTATATAGCACCATTAATCCCACAGCGCTTTTCAGACATCATCATCACTGTTCCTATTGGGGCTCACAAGCTAAATTCCCTATCAGTATGTCTTTGGAGTGTGGGACAAAACTGGGGTAACCAGAGGAAACCCACCCAAACACGGGAAGAACCCTGGACACCAGCGCTGCAAGGCTGCAGTGCTAATCAGTGACGAATGGTGCTGACTTTTCTACCTCATCCACACTGTACACACACACGTTTGTTGCTTCTCCAGGTCTTGCTGCTGTATGGTAAGATGGAGCACGTGTGCATGCACTACTACTCTGGCATTTTCATGTCAGTTTATTTTTCTTATACATAAAAAAACTTTTTTTCAAGCGCTGGATCAATTTTAGGTCTTTTTTTTTTTTACAATCCTTGTGTCATCTGTTAAAATTTTCAAGGTTCTCCTATCTAATGCTCAGTGGAAAGCAATCAGCGTTAAATTACACAAATGCTTTTCACAAACCCATCCACATGAATGGGCAACTTTGAACTACGAATAGAATCAAAATAAAACATGTCTCCTTTTTTTTTTAGACATGTGTGAGTATATCACTTTAAATGAATGTGTCAGCTGAATTATTATTGGTACAGGAATTGGGGGCAATGATTCGGGGTGTAAAGCTTACTGCTTCAATCTACCATATTGTCATTCTTGTTGTTCTCTGTACTTGACCCTATTTGTAACCCCTTTGCAGTCTTATCTTTCACAGTGCAGTTCTAGGAAATGTTCATTGTGCTGCATCTACTGAAAATGGCGAATGTGGTAAAAACACTTTCTTTTCATTTTTTTTAAGTGTTATCAATGGGGAACAAAGCACAAACAGCAAATGTATGCTGTAAAAAACTACAGTGTACCCTAAAATCCATTTTGTTTTTAAATGAAAAAATATGAATGAGTCTCATTCACTTTTATGTAGTCTTTAGGTGCTAAGATTCTAGTGCAATGCAGCATATTATTATGAATTGTATGAGCTATTTGTTGGAAAACTAAATGCAGTTAGAAGTTCACGTAGTTGACCCAGAGAGGGCACTATTGCTTTTCAGAGATCCAAAGATTACATAGGACGCTGATATAGTTCATGTGATTTGATCACTATTTTCTTCATATTAGAAGGTATTGCGTGTTTTGAAACAGATTTGATAACATTGTTAAATGTCACAGGAAGTTTGGAGTTTGAGTGTTTTAATTGTTGCAAAAAGCCAAGCAAAAAATCCAACTTAAAGGAAACCTGTCATGTCAAAAAATGCTATTAAGCTTATACATACTGGCAATAAGCTTGGTGATTGCAACATTTAACCAGCACACAGCAGTATCCACCAGCAGTGACCACAGCACAAGCTTTGGCAGCACCTTGTAGTCAGTTACTCCCAGAAGCATTCACAGTTGCTCTCTCACAGGCACAGTAATATGCTTATTCACAGAGGCATGGCACAGCGGGACTTGTAGACACACACCATCCAAGCAGGTCTCCTGGTGCAGGCCGCAGTCTTCCTCCCTGTCTCAGGCTGCAGGAAGCTCACAGTTCAGGTCACAGGTTACCTCATAGCTTTCGGCCTTTGTAAAGTATGTACATTTAAGATGTAGCAGAGATAGCAGCTACCTCATTATGTTTGCACAATGTTTACATTCCCTTTTGCAGGTAATGTACAAGATGGTTTATTACATAGAAGTGGTTTATATATGCTTAAAGTGATGTACTTATTATGTTCTGCTATCAGATTCCTAAAGAGCTAACAATTCACCCTGCTTTCCATATATGGTAGTAAAGTCACATGGTATACCACTTGACCAGGTCCTGGGATTAGCACCCAGAGAGGAGACATTAGTGAAAAGTGTGTTGTCCTTGCCTATAAGCTGAAGGAGCAGGTAGGAAGCTCAGAGCTCCTGTGTTTGAGAGACCACAGCCTCAGCTGTAGGTAGTTGTGTGATAAAGACTGTGCACATAAGCAGAAGCTAGGACTCAGGAATCACTGCACCATCTATAATATAACGGGGGATGCGTGTCTCTGTCTGAAGCCTCAATAGACTGCTCATGCGAGACGAGCAGTCTGGCTCCAGACTGAAGCAGGCATCCAGCCGTTACAGGTAAGAGGAGTGTGTATGGCGCCGGAGATCGTGGTATGCATAGGCACTGAATGCATACCGCGATCTCCGGCGCCATACTTACCTGACTGGGAGGAGCGTTGCCGCGGCGCCTCTCTTCGCCGGAGACAGGGGCAGTGAAGCGTCGGATCGGCGCGTGCGCATAGCGCTATCCGGCGCCATTTTACTGAAGACACATTTGCAGTGTGTCTTCAGCAAAATAGCGCCGGACAGCGCGGTGCTCCGGCGCCGCACTCCTCCCCCGGCCTCTGGCAGAACAGGACGCAGCAGCGCTGGAGCACAGAAAAGAAAGGTGAGTATAACTGTTTATTTTTTTGTATGTGTGTACAGTGTGAAAGGGATGAGGGGGCCACACATACCAGGATTCGGGGGTGAGTGGACCATGCATACCAGGATTGTGGGGTGAGGGGATCATGCATACCAGGATGAGGGGTACCACACATACCAGGATTGGGGGGTGAGGGGACCATGCATACCAGGATCGTGAGGTTAAGGGAACATGCATACCGGGATTGGGGGGTAAGGGGACCATGCATACAGGGATTGGGGGGTGAGGGGTACCACACATACCAGAATTGGGAGGTGAGGGGACCATGCATACCAGGATTGGGGGGTGAGGGGTACCACACATACCAGGATTAGGGGGTGAGGGGACCATGCATACCAGGATTGGGGGGTGAGGGGTACCACACATACTAGGATTGGGAGGGTGAGGGGACCATGCATACCAGGATTGGGGGGTGAGGGGACCATGCATACCAGGATGGGGGGTGAGGGGACCATGCATACCAGAATTGGGGGGTGAGGGGACCATGCATACCAGGATTGGGGGGTGAGGGGACCATGCATGCCAGGATTGGGGGGTGAGGGGACCACACATACCAGGTTTGGGGGGTGAGGGGTACCACACATACCAGGATTGCGGGGTGAGGGGACCACACATGTAGCGTCGGCGTTCCTGCCTCCTGCTAGGCGGGGACGCTGTTCCCCTCACCTCTCCGCTCAGTGCCCGGCGTCTTCCTCCCGCTCTGCTGGCAGCGCGCACTGCTTCCCGGCCACTGTGCTTAGGGCGGGCGCGCTCCCCCTCTCTTAAAGGGGCTGCATGCGCCGTCCTAAGGAGTCACCCGCCAATGGCCGGAGGACCTCACCATATATAAGGCACCTCCTCCAAAATGGAGGTGCCCGAGCAATGTTGTTGCATAGCCTATCACTCTGCTTCAGCCCTCAGGTCCCGTTACCAGATACCTGCCAGTTACCTGCCAGATTCCTGCTTGATACCTGCCTGATACTTGTCTATCTACTTGCATTCCTGCGGTCCGACAGTCTGCCTACCAGCCCTGCAAGTCTGTCTATGGATCTGATTGCCCGCTCACCTGGGAGCGCTCATCTGCTACCTGCCTGCTAGCCTACCTGGAGGCTCTGCCGTCACGTGCTGTGACCACCTGCCTGTCCAGAGACTCTTACCCGCTCACCTGGGAGCGCTCATCTGCTACCTGCCTGCTAGCCTACCTGGAGGCTCTGCCGTCACGTGCTGTGACCACCTGCCTGTCCAGAGACTCTTACCCGCTCACCTGGGAGCGTCCGCCTGTTACCTGCCTGCTAGCCTACCTGGAGGCTCTGCTGTCACCTGCTGTGACCACCTGCCTGTCCAGAGACTCTTGCCTGCTCACCTGGGAGCGTCCACTTGCTACCTGCCTGCTAGTCTACCTGGAGGCTTAGCCATCACTTGCTGTGACCACCTGCCTGTCCAGAGACTCTTGCCCGCTCACCTGGGAGCGTCCACCTGCTACCCGCCTGCTAGCCTATCTGGAGGCTTAGCCGTCACTTGCCGTGACCACCCGCCTGTCAAGAGACTGTTCCCGTCACTTGCCGTGACCTCCTGCCCTTCTACCCAGAGACTGTCCCCGTCACTTGCCGTGACCTCCTGCCCTTCTACCCAGAGACTGTCCCCGTCACTTGCCGTGACCTCCTGCCCTTCTACCCAGAGACTGTCCCCGTCACTTGCCGTGACCTCCTGCCCTTCTACCCAGAGACTGTTCCCGTCACTTGCCGTGACTACCTGCCCGCCTACCCTGGGAGCCACCCTCTTCCTTACAAGGACTGCCCCTTTGTATCGTTGCTCAGAGGTTCCACCTCCCAGACCCGTTACAACACATACCAGGATTGCGGGGTGAGGGGACCATGCATACCAGGATTGGGGGGTGAGGGGTACCACACATACCAGGATTGGGGGGTGAGGGTACCATGCATACCAGGATGAGGGGTACCACACATACCATTATTGGGGGGTGAGGGGACCATGCATACCAGGATTGAGGGGTGATGGGACCATGCATACCAGGATTGGGGGTGAGGGGACCATGCATACCAGGATTGAGGGGTGAGGGGACCATGCATACCAGGATTGGGGGGTGAGGGAACCATGCTTACCAGGATTGGGGGGTGAGGGATGCCATGTATACCAGAATAGGGATGAGGGGTTCCATGCATACCAGGATGAGGGGTATCATGCATATCAGAATAGGGATGAGTGGTACTATGCATACCAGGATAAGGATGAGGGGTGCCATGCATACTAGGATGAGGGATTGGGTGCAATGCATACTAGGATGAGGGATTGAGTGCCATGCATACCAGGTTTCTGGGATGAGGAGGCCATACTTACCAGAATTGGTATGAGGGGTGCCATGCATACCAGGATGAGGGGAACCATACATACCAGAATAGGGATGAGGGGTGCCATGCATACCAGGATGAGGGGTACCATACATACCAGGATAGGGATGAGGGGTACCATGTATGCCAGGATAGAGATGAGGGGTACCATGCATATCAGGATGGGGGTGAGCGAGCCGTGCATACCAGGATTGGGGATGAGGGGTGCCATGCATATCAGGATTGCGGAGGAGGGAGCCATGCATACCAGGATGGGGGATGAGGGATGCCATGCATACCAGGATTGGGGATGAGGGAGCCATGCATAACAGGATTGGGGGTGAGGGGTGCCATGCATACCATGATTGGGGGTGAGGGGTGCCATGCATACCTGGATTGGGGATGAGGGGTGCCATGCATACCAGGCTTGGGGGTGAGAGGTGCCATGCATACCAGGATTGGGGGTGAGGGGTGGCATGCATACCAAGATAGGGGTGAGAGGAGCCATGCATACCAGGATTGGGGGTGAGGGGTGCCATGCATACCAGGATAGGATGGTGGGGACAGGATGGGGGCAGCACAAATACCAGGAGGGGGCAGCACATACCAATAAAAGAGACCATATACCAATAAAAATGCTCGCCACCCAGGCATAGAACAGGTTCAATAGCTAGTTTATATATATATATCTGCATTACTATACTGGAAAGTAATTGCACTTGCTGCATTGGAATTGAAACTGCTGAATCATCGTTTGTCTTGATTTACCTATGTTTGTATGCAAGAAGTAAAGTTTATCAATAGCCTATCGGCCTCTCTGTTTTTCTGGACAATCGGGTGCACTACATATCATCACACTACCAGGAAACAGAAGTTAATACAGTGCATACCAGGATTGGGGGTGAGGGATGCCATGTATACCAGAATAGGGATGAGGAAAATTCTCCTGCGCTTGCGGTGAGCGTGAAAGAATTCTCCTGCGCTCATGGCAAGCGCAAGAGAATTTTCCCACGCTGTCAGTGACGTGCATGAGGTGAGCTGAGTTCATTAGACATGAACTCGGCTCATCTGGATGCCGTCACAGCGAGACACTGAGGAGCGCAAACATGCCTGCGCTTATCAGTGTCTGCGGCATGGTAAGCTGGATGGCAGCTTTCTGCTGCGATCCAGCCTGTCATGTCAATGTAGCAGAGGTGAAGCTGTCCTGGGAACCATGGAAAGGTAAGGATGAGGTTGGTTTATTATTTTACTTTTATTGCAGAACACATTGGCTTCAGCTGGAATGGGTGTGATGGTAAGTATGGTTTAATTTAGAACATTAAAGAATTGTGTGTTTATTTAAATTAAAGGACTTTATTCTGGGTGTTGGTTTTTTTTTAAATACTTTACTAGAAATTCATGGCAGTGATGTCTAATATTGGCGTGACCCCATGAATTTCGGGCTTAGGGCCAGCTGATAATACCAAGCTGGCCCTAACCCCTTTATTACCCAGTGAGCCACCGCACCAGGGCCCTGGATGAGTTGGGTACAGCGCCAGAAGATGGCGCTTCTATGAACGCGCCATTTTCTGGGGTGGCTGCGGACTGCAATTTGCAGCGGGGGGCAGAAAGCTTGGGTCTCCCTGCGCTGCGGATTCCAGCCCCCAGCTGCCTAGTTGTACCTGGCCGGACACAAAAATAGGGCGAAGCCCCACGTATTTTTTTTTTAAATTATTTCATGAAATTCATGAAGTAATAAAAAAAAGGGCTTCCCTATATTGTTGTGTCCGGCCAGGTACAAATAGGCAGCTGGTGGTTGGGGGCAGCCCGTTGCTGGATGCTGTACCTGGCTCGCATACAAAAATATGGCAAAGCCCACGTCAAAATTTTTGGGAAAATTTAATTAAAAAATAATTTAAAAAAATAATAATTTAGGGACTGCATCTTTATTAACCCCTCAAGTGGAGAGCGTGAGAAAATTCTCCTGCGCTCACAGCAAGCGCAGGAGAATTTTCCCACGCTGTCAGTGACGTGCATGAGGTGAGCTGAGTTCATTGGACATGAACTCGGCTCATCTGGATGCCGTCACAGCGAGACACTGAGGAGCGCAAGCATGCCTGCGCTTCTCAGTGTCTACGGCATGGCAAGCTGGATGGCAGCTTTCTGCTGCGATCCAGCCTGTCATGTGAATGTAGCAGAGCTGGAGCCGTCCTGGGAACCATGGAAAGGTAAGGATGAGGTTGCTTTATTATTTTACTTTTATTGCAGGAGATCGTTGGCTTCAGCTGGAATTGGCGTGACGGTAAGTATGGTTTAATTTAGAACATTAAAGAATTGTGTGTTTATTTCAATTAAAGGACTTTATTCTGGGTGTTTGTGTTTTTTTTAACTTTGACTATGGGGTTAGTAATGGGGGTGTCTTATAGACTCCTCTCCATTACTAACCTGGGCTTGATGTTAGCTGGCATTATAAGCTGACATCAACCCCAGCCCTATTACCCCACTGCCACCACTACAGGGCAGTGGGAAGAGTGAGGCTAAGTGCCAGAATTGGCGCATCCTATGGATGCGCCATTTCTGGAGCGGCTGACGGCTAGTGTTTCTAGCCTGGGAGGGGGCCAATATTCATGGCACCCTTCCTGGGCTATTAATATCAGCCCTCAGCTGTCTGCCTAGCCTTTGCTAGCTATTAAAATAGGGGGGACGCCATGTAATTTTTTTTGTCTCCCCCATTTTAATAGCTAGCAAAGGCTAGGTATTCAGCTGGGGGCTGATATTAGTAGCCTGGGAAGCTCTGTGGGTATTACCCCCTTCCCAGGCTTCAAACCTCTCCCCCAGCCGTCTGCTTAACCTTCGCTAGAGACTAAAATTACGGGGAACCCCACGCCAATTTTTTTTTTTAATAAATCCTTTATTTTAACACTAAATGACAAGTACAGTAATCAACACTATCACTTTACTTATTATATATGTGACTGACATGTTTCTATCTATCTAATCTATGTGTGATGCTCTATTCTTTCTGTTCTAAATTGTCGGGTACCGATGCTGAATTGCCGGCCGGCTTTTTTAAAGAGAGTGTCTTCTGAGCAGTTTGTCAGCTTTTGGACACTTTTGAAGGTGTTTTCTATGTGTTTTTGTATGCCTGCCATTGGTTTTAACGGTGTTCGACAGTGTTCTAAGGTGTTTGACGAATAGTTCCATGAACATCCCGGTGTTCGACGAACCGAACCTAACCCGAACACTACGGGGGTGGCTCAACACTAGTGGTAATACTCGCACACCACATGGTGTGTGACCTATGGCAGAGTAGTGCATCACTGGCATTACAATCTTCTGGAGTCACAAACAGGATCCTACTAAATGAAAGGTGTGCAAGGAACCCCAGCCATTGTGACTGCAGAGCTTAATGAACTGTACATCTGTTAATGGCCGCCATGAGGACAAGCACCGTATCAGAAGGAAGTCCCGCCTTCTTCATCGTGCCTCAGCTAACTGCAGCACAGCACACCAAGGAAGAGGAAATCCCACCTCATATACAGGATTACAGTGTAGCATCAGTGATTCCTGCAGCAAAATAGAACCAGATCACAGCCAAAATTAAAGCCACAGCACCCCTGTAAGAGGGTAAGCAAACTGTACAAGCATCTGACTATAATAGACTGTACAAAATGTCTGATGATAAAGAGTGTGATCTGCCCAGCAATGGTGGAGCTTACAGCATGGCCCACACAATGCCTCTAACTATGCCGTATTATTTTGGAGCATCGTGGCTCCCAAGCTATAAAGGGGATGCCCATGAATTACAAGACTTTAGAGAAAAGATGCAGGCTATGTTTACACTTTATCCAGTGTCCACAGAGCAGAAGGCGGAGATATTAATTGGGCAATTGAGTGGAGCAGCACTAAGGGAGGTGAAATCCTGGCCCTATACTGAGAAAAGGACTGATAAACAAATATTACAGAGACTGAGTGCCACTTTTGATACCCGAACTGTCCCAGAATTAAAAATGTGGTTCTTTGGCAGAAAACAGCAGCTTGATGAGTCACTCTGAGATTTAGCTCTTAGAGTCCTGTGAGTAGAATTAGACTCCAGCCAAGTTCCTGCTTGCAGTAGCCCATGTAACCAGCCTAAGAACCAGATAACTGCTTTCTCTAGACCTGAAATAGCGCCAACTGGCCTCAAAGAAACTTTTACCAATTGTGTTCAAGTTCAAACCCATGATGCTGCAGGTGGCCTGTGTGAACAAGTAGTAGAACTCTGACAGTGGTGTGTGAGGAGCTTAAAGGTTTAAAGTAGCAGCAGTATCAGCAACCTGAAGACTCCTAGTTCCACAGAGACAGATGGCGCTATGGCTCCAGAGAAAGTGGCTATGACAACCCAGGCAGACGGCCTACGGATCAGTTTGACATTCAAGGGAGGCCTATCTGCAGGAAGTGCCAGAGAAGTGGCCACATTGAACGGGAGTGGCTACAGTTAAACTGGAATGCCCCAAGGGGGAGGACCAACCCTCGGGAGAAGAATGCTTAGGTCCAGACTATCCAAAATGGGCCGCTAAATATTTTGGCAGGTGTCCAGTACTCACCATTGAAATCAACGGAATTCCTATATCAGCTTTGCTCGACACTGGCTCACAAGTCACCATCATTCAAGCCGCCTACTATGAACGCCACTGGAAACCTGACCAGTTACTGCACCTTCCAGAAGCCTTCATAAATGTTATTGCCAGCAATGGACAAGCTGTTCCCCAGCAAGTTTATTGGGAACCCACAATAAAAATCGGTCAAGCGGAGCTTCCAAGACAGGGCCTAATTGTTGTTCACGTCCAGGATGATGGATTTCCCCCTGTTGTCCTGGGTATGAACGTTTTGCAAAACTGCCTGCAAGAGATGCATGATGCCCTGGAGCATGAACTGACTTTGGCCCCACCAACAGAAACAGAGGTGATCCAGAGGACTATTCGCCTACTGCATGGACATCAAAAGTTTGCTGGTCCAGATGGAACCATCAGTATGGCCCAGGTGGTGAGTAGACGTCCTATCTTTTTGCCCCCAGGTGCTGAGATGGTGGTTTGGTGCAAAACACGAATAGGTTCGCGAGGTCAAGACTATGATGTCCTAGTGGAACCAATCCCACCGAATGGTGAAGTGTCTATCCTGACTGCCCGAAGTCTAGCTACGGTAACCGGAGGGAGAGTCCATATTCGTCTGCTCAATCTTAGTGATCAACGGGTGAAGTTGGGAAAGTACCACGCTGTTGCCAAGCTGTCAAGAGTGTCCGTCCAGGATATCCTGAGTCAAGAGGTGCTGAACGGCCAACAAAGTCCCAGACAGAGGTTAGTCCCGTAAAAAACCCTGAAATCCCATGGTGGAAAGAGATTGATGTGGGAGATCAGAACACTCCAGACGATTGGAGGAGTGGAGTTCTAAAGGTCGTGAAAGAACACCATCAAGCCTTCAGTAAAAATCCCATCAACTTTGAGAAAGTGGAAGTCATCCAGCACACCATCCCCACTGGTTCGCACCCACCTATTCGGCAAAGACACAGGCCTATCCCTCCAAGGATGTACCAACCAGTCAAAAAGTTAATCCAGCACAGATGTTATCAAAGACAGTCACTGTCCCTGGGTAGTACCACTAGTCCTTGTGAGAAAGAAAGATGGGAACATCCATTTCTGTGTGGATTATAGAAAGCTGAATGGTGTCACCCACAAAGACGCATAACCCATGCCACGTATTGAAGAATTCTTCACAGCTTTAAAGTCTGCAGCATTCTTCTCAACATTGGACCTGACCAGTGGGTATTGGCAAGAACCTGTAGCCCCAGAAAACCGATAGAAAACAGCCTTCACAATGCCTATGGGTCTGTTTGAATTCAATTTTATGCCATTTGGACTGTGCAATGCCCAGGAGCTTTCCAAAGGCTAATGGAATACTGCCTAGGCCACAAAAACTTTGAGACGGTCCTAATTTACCTGGATGATGTGATCATGTTTTCCAGAACATATGAGGAACACCTTGAGCACCTGTCTGATGTCTTCAAGACTCTCACTAGCTATGGCCTGAAAGTCAAGCCCTCTAAGTGTCATCTATTGAAACCCAGAGTGCAGTATCTAGGCCACATAGTGAGTGCTGAAGGAGTGGTCCCAGATCCTGAAAAGATCGCCATTGTCCAGAAGTGGCCTGCCCCTACTACTGTCCGAGAAGTCAGAAGTTTCTTAGGATTTGCAGGATACTACCGCCGCTTCATCAAAAATTTCACCCAGATTGCTGCACCCCTGCAAGAACTATTGAGAGGTCATTCTGCACATCAGACAAGAAAGAGTCAATTGATCACCTGGACTGAAGACTGAAGAAAATGTTGACAGAGGCTCTTATCCTGGCATACCCTGACTACAACTGTCCATTTCAACTTGATACCGATGCAAGCAAGAAAGGATTAGGTGCTGTCCTTGCACAAGTTCAACATGGTAAGGAGAAGGTAACTGCCTATGCGAGCCGTTCCCTCAGACCAACAGAGCTGAATCCAGAGAACTATAGTTCCTTCAAGCTTAAGTTCCTCTCATTAGCATGGGCAATAACAGAGAAGTTCAGAGATTACTTGGCGGCTACTCCTTTCATAGCCATCACAGACAACAATCCGTTGGCGCACTTGAACACAGCCCGACTGGGAGCCCTAGAACAGAGATGGGCATCACGACTGGCAAATTATCAATTCACTACCAAATACAGAGCAGGAAAATGTAACGCCAATTCTGACGCGATGTCCCGACTTCCTACTTGTAAAGAGCCCGAAGTTGATGATTGGGAAGAAGTGGAGATGCCAGATTTCCACCAACTGCCTGTAAAGCAAATAGCCCGTGTGTTAAGACGAAATCTTCAGCCTTTATCTGACCAGCAAGAGAGACAGTTGCAAACTGGCAGAGTCCAATGGATCCAAATCCCTGAAGAGAATAGAGTTCTGAATACTCTAAAAGACATCCTCAGTACAAGGAACGAACTCCGTAGATGCCAGGTGTGAGGCAGTGACCGGGATCGTATACGAGGGACGTTATATATCCCCCAGAATGTGTACAGAGACCTATTAAATCCATTGGAGTGCATTGCAGTTGTAGCACCCTGAGGATTCGGCTGCTACAGGGGTATTGCACCTCAACCCAGAGGTGTGATATTCCACTCCCGGGTAAGGATGGAGTGTGGAACTGAGCTCAGAAAGCTGCATGCACTACACACATCCCATTTCCGAGGAACAGACCAACGGTACTCCCACTTAGAAATGTGCAGGTACGACCGAGTCTGTTCCTGGCTGGAGTGGGAGGGGGGTGGAACATCCCAAGTAGTGTAGGGGCAGATAGGGGGAGCAGCCTGGGTAAAGTTAGGAGCTCATTGGGTGCTGGTCACCTGAGCTCACACATAGAGGGAGTATATAAGGTGGGCACCATCTTAGAACAGGGTCAGTCTGTCAGAGTCAGTAGGAAGCAGAGGTCCAGATGAGCCTGCAGAGAGAGAGAGTGGAGCAGAGAAGGAAAGACCCAGAGGGGACAAAGAAAGGACTCTGAGAACCCAAATTCAATCCCCGGGTGAAGAGTCGGCAATAGGGTACCGGATCCCAAACTGGTGGGGGCAAAAGCACACCCTAGCCAGAGACCGGAGGCCGTGGGCAGCGTCTGCCACGGCCACCCACCACATCCACCCCGAAGGCAAACCACGTGGAGGGTCAGGGAACCCAAGGCCAAGGGTCTCCCAACAGAAGGCCCGAGGGAGCTGGACCTAGGTGGATCACTAGTGGGGACAGCCAGAGGAAAGGACAGAAGGAGAGCTCAGGGTCACGCTCCGGACTTGCTTGGGGGTTGGCTGAATCCAGGACCTGGTGGACGCAGCACGGCTCGGGTGGTCACTTGAAGCTAGAGTGACCGGAACATCAGCAGTGAGTAAATACCCTAAACTGCACAACCCGACTCTGTCTTCACTTAACATCTATGCTGCACCACCACAACCCCCATCCTCTGCACCTGACCCCCTGAGGCTATACCCCACCCGTTGGGGGTTATACTATCAATAGCTGCACCAACACCAACAGCCTCAGCGGACCCTGCTGCAGCGGCGGCCATAGTGACCGCAATACAACGGGTGGCGTAGTCGACATTAAGAACTTAATAACATCTGTAGGACTGCCACATACAACTGAGCTTGACACCCTGGGCACGGACCGGGTCACAGCCACTCGGCGACTACAACTCCCATCTGATCCGGCTCCGGGTATTCCCCTAAAGAATATGGCCCAGGGGGTGCGTCAACTTTGGCGTAGTCGGCAGGATTACGTGCCCGCAACACCCGGGTACTGCGTGCCTGAAGAAAAGAACAAGTTTACCTCAAAAAGAAGTCTCCTGCCGGTTCCGGAGGGTCCCCGCCATCGGACTCCATCACAGGTCGATTCCCGCCGGTTGTCCGCCATTAACAGCTTTTTCCCGCCATCTGCAGAGTTTCCCGCCACTGGGAGACGATTCCCGCCATTTCCAAAGGTTTCCCGCCTTGGAAGAGCGGACGCCATTATGGGCGTGCCAGAGGATGGCAAGAGGCCACCTCCCATCGTGGGCCAGGACCGAAAATGGCGCCAAAAGTGGAAACCGCCCCCACCAACAGAGACTGTGATGCTAGAGGTGTCTGTCAGCGTGAAAGAACTGCCCCTGGAGCTGACAATCACCAAGTGGCCCCGGGACCACCCTCGAAGTGGGAGGACTGAGAAGAAGAGAGCAAAGATGGGTGTCGCTTGGAGCAGTCTGGAGAGAGCGCACCCGGAGACAAGAAGCCTAGAGCTGAGTCCAGAAGAAGCTTACCCGGAGATGGAAGAAGAGCAGAGCAGCACCGGCCCGCTGGCCAGGAGCCTGCTGGAGACAACGGAAGGAGAGCAGAGCAGCACCGACCCGTTGGTCAGGAGCCTGCTAGAAACAACGACCCCACTAGGCTTAGTGGAGGTCCTAGCACAGCTCCCCCGAGACCGGGAGTGTGCACAGACCGCTCTGGAGGGCCTCGCAAGGAGGATGGCCCGGGTGCAGCGAGAGACGTTGGCGGAGTGGAGCCGTGAGATGGCCCAGCAGACCGAGACCTGTCAGCGGAGCACGCCACCCAAGACGAGGAGACAGACCGCCTCTGAGGATGGCGCGGGAGGACTGAAGGCCGGAGACGGCGCCGAGAAGGGAGCCGAACGAGTGGAGGCAGGTAAAGGGGACGTCTATACCCCAAACCGGGAAACCGCGCACCTGCCCCAGCTCCCCGTCGCAGAGCCCGAAGTACCCCCTGCCGTGCCCGTAACCGCAACGTCACCGCCACAGACTAGGCCTCAACCGGAAGCCGCAGCCACGACCCCTGTGATGTCACACGCCTCGACCCCGAGCGTGACCAAGCAGGAAGTACCACCAGCCTGGTCGCAAGGCCTAGTACCCCCGGGCGCCGCAATACCAACAGCGCCCCCTACCTCCGCGGAGCCCCCGGTCTGGTCGCAGGGCCAAGTAGCCCAGGGTGCCGCCGTCCTTACGGTGCCCTTCACCTTCCAGATACCCCAGGCCTGGCCGCAAGGCCCGGGCAACCCGGGCGCCACCACCACCGCGCCCATAAAACCAAGAGTGCCGCATCTGGGTGAAGACCTGTTTGCCCAGCATACGTGCCCGAACGGGTCTGAAGCTAAAGGAAACCATAAAGAAAGAGCAGGAGGACGTCGTCGTTAAGTACAGCGAAGCTGAAGCTGTATATAGTTGCCCGTCGGGGCACCGTGAACTGTTACTGCTGCTATCATAGTCCCCGTTGGGACCAGCATGTGTGAACTGTTTACCCGTTTATCCCTAAAAATCCCACTGACCGAGGACTGAGAGCGGTCATTCCTCCCTAATACCTGGCCGAGGACTGAGAGCGGCCACCTTCCCCTTTGTATATAGTTGCGCGTCCTAAAGCGCCCCCTACCGGTTTTATAGGAAAACCATTTTTCAAGAAAAGACTGTCGCACTTTACCCGGTCACGCGTTGCACAGTGACCGGAGGAGGAGCTAGAAGCGAAGAAAAGTCTACAAGAATGTTTTATATGAAAAGTTTTATTGATATATATATATATAATGTTTTGTATGATGTTTTATATGTTTATGCAAAAATTTGTATGTTTTGTGGTGTTTTGTTCTTACAGCCCGAGGACGTGCTGTGATTTACCAGGGGGGAATGTAGCACCCTGAGGATTCGGCTGCTACAGGGGTATTGCACCTCAACCCAGAGGTGTGATATTCCACTCCCGGGTAAGGATGGAGTGTGGAACTGAGCTCAGAAAGCTGCATGCACTACACACATCCCATTTCCGAGGAACAGACCAACGGTACTCCCACTTAGAAATGTGCAGGTACGACCGAGTCTGTTCCTGGCTGGAGTGGGAGGGGGGTGGAACATCCCAAGTAGTGTAGGGGCAGATAGGGGGAGCAGCCTGGGTAAAGTTAGGAGCTCATTGGGTGCTGGTCACCTGAGCTCACACATAGAGGGAGTATATAAGGTGGGCACCATCTTAGAACAGGGTCAGTCTGTCAGAGTCAGTAGGAAGCAGAGGTCCAGATGAGCCTGCAGAGAGAGAGAGTGGAGCAGAGAAGGAAAGACCCAGAGGGGACAAAGAAAGGACTCTGAGAACCCAAATTCAATCCCCGGGTGAAGAGTCGGCAATAGGGTACCGGATCCCAAACTGGTGGGGGCAAAAGCACACCCTAGCCAGAGACCGGAGGCCGTGGGCAGCGTCTGCCACGGCCACCCACCACATCCACCCCGAAGGCAAACCACGTGGAGGGTCAGGGAACCCAAGGCCAAGGGTCTCCCAACAGAAGGCCCGAGGGAGCTGGACCTAGGTGGATCACTAGTGGGGACGGCCAGAGGAAAGGACAGAAGGAGAGCTCAGGGTCACGCTCCGGACTTGCTTGGGGGTTGGCTGAATCCAGGACCTGGTGGACGCAGCACGGCTCGGGTGGTCACTTGAAGCTAGAGTGACCGGAACATCAGCAGTGAGTAAATACCCTAAACTGCACAACCCGACTCTGTCTTCACTTAACATCTATGCTGCACCACCACAACCCCCATCCTCTGCACCTGACCCCCTGAGGCTATACCCCACCCGTTGGGGGTTATACTATCAATAGCTGCACCAACACCAACAGCCTCAGCGGACCCTGCTGCAGCGGCGGCCATAGTGACCGCAATACAACGGGTGGCGTAGTCGACATTAAGAACTTAATAACATCTGTAGGACTGCCACATACAACTGAGCTTGACACCCTGGGCACGGACCGGGTCACAGCCACTCGGCGACTACAACTCCCATCTGATCCGGCTCCGGGTATTCCCCTAAAGAATATGGCCCAGGGGGCGCGTCACAGTCACAAACTCACCTGCGGCTGCAATGCAGGAATGAAGGTGAGCAATGACCTGGTCAGACTACCTGGCTAAGGCAGATTAAGTAAAACCCGACAGGGCCTTCATTTCTTGGAGGAGGTCACAGGAGGCAGTGGGGCAGCCTCCTCCCTCCAACTCGGGTTTTCCAGTGGCTCTTGCCACAGGTCCTTTAAAACCCCTGCACTAAGGATTAGTGTTGTTCTATGTTGGAACCTGCTAGGAGCATAGCAGGAAAGCTCAGCAGGATTGAGTGTAGCTGAACCCCCGCCTGGGAAGGCTCTGCACCTGTCAGGCTCTGAGCGGCCCAGCGCGGCCTTTGCCCCAGCAACCGTTGTTTATGGACTCATGTTAACCCGGCTGCGAACCGGAGGACTTTCTGTTTACCCGTGAGTTGCTGAATAAAAGCTGTTTATGTTGGACTTGCTTGGGTCACTGCCTCAGTTACTGCATGGTGTGAACACCGCCGCCTTACACAGGGCAGCTACAACTCCAGGGACCTTGAGTTGAACAGACTTTTGAAACAGTGGAAATGGCTATTCAATGAAAAAGGACTTCTGTTTCGAAGAACCATTGATCCAGCTACCCATGAGCGAGTAATCCAGATCGTTGTGCCAAAGCAAGATGCCAGCATTGTCTTAGAAGCCTACCATAACAAATCTGGACATTTTGGTTGCCACAAGACAGAGGCCAACATCCGAAAGAGATTTTATTGGATTGGAATGAGAAATGACATAGAAAATTGGAGCCCTGAATGTACCGCTTGTATCTTAAGACATGGAGAAAGCTCTGATCAGAAAGCACCTTTGCATCCAATTGTTCCTTGCAAGCCATTGGAGTTGGTTGCATTGGATCATGTGAAACTACAGCCTAGTGCAACTGGAGTCTCCTACACCATGACCATCATCGACCACTATACAAAATTTGCTGTGGCAGTGACTGTCAAAGATCTTACAGCGAAAACGACAGCCAAAATCTTCTGGAAGACTTTCGTACAACCTTAAAGATATCCAGAAAAGATCCTAACTGATAGAGGTGCTGCATTTGAATCTGAACTGTTCCAAGATCTGTGTACCCTCTATGGCTGCAAGAAAGTGAGAACAACTGCATATCATCCACAGTGTAACGGTTTGTGTGAGCAGATGAACCAGACTCTAATTGACATGCTGCGGAACAATACCTGCTCAGCAGATAACTGATTGGCCAAATCTACTGGCAGAATTGGTCTACGTATACAATAACAATATCCATTGTTCCACTGGGTACACACCTTATTACTAGTGTTGAGCGATACCTTCCGATATCAGGAAATATCTGTTATGATCTGCTACAGGGACTAAGGAAAGACAGGAGAACTGTCCCTACAATAGAACTAAACTAGATCCCTACGATGTAACGGGGAACCTGATCCTGCGATCAGACCCGCTAAAGTCCTCGGCTAGTCTGTACGAAGACCTATAGATGTGAGGGAGGGATCCCTACAAGAACTAGGGACTGGGTTAAGTTGGACACCTCCTAGCAGAAATAGTAGCAGTCAAAGACAAACACACAACAAAAAGCATAGAGGTCAGAAGACCTAGCAAAACTAACAGAGAACGGCAACAGAGCACCAAGCTAGCTCAAGAGTAGTAAATACAATGAAGTCCAGCAAGACCAGGAGGGCGGAGCCGGATTAAATAGGCAAAAATGGTCATGTGACCAGCAAACTAAAAAAAAACTAACAGGAGAGTTCTAACAGTACCCCCTCTTCTAAGAGGATCCTCTGGATCCCCTAGGCCCAGGCTTACCAGTAAACCTCCTGTGAAACGCTTATCACACTGTCTCTGTGTACTGGAGGTAGGGGGCCTAAGCTGACCCTAAGCTGGGGCCCTGACTAATCCCTCTACCTGGAGGTACTGTTAAAGGTACAGAGGTTCAGGCCGCCAGCGTAACCCCTACCTCCTGAGGATCCCTGCACCTAAGTAATCTAGTCCTGAGAAGGACCCCGATCACAACAAAAGGGGACAGGTAATAATATGCCAACACTCAGTACTTAGACGAACGAGACAGTACAAGGGTAAAACCAAAACCACCTTGCATACAAAAACTACACAACAACAACAGAGGGAACACCAACGGGAAAGGAGATAAATGATAAAGCGAGGAAGGGAAAAAACACTCCAAATACACTTAGCTCTGAAACTCCAAATACCACGATCCGCTCTGTTAGTCTGCATGAAATGCTTTCACCGACAACTTCCCTAACAGATCAGCAGACATATGAAGGAATCTCACTACTGCAGAATTGATTGCAGCTGGGCGAGGCTGGACCTTGTCTAGCACAGAGAGAGAGAGTTAACTCCCTCACTGCCGAAAAGCACAAAGCACCAAAAACTCAGCTGCGAGAAGTCAGGCTGTGCAATCGTGACGATCTTCGTGGCGACACAACCATGACAGTACCCCCCCTTCTACGAGGGGCCTCCGGACCCTCAGGGCCAGGTTTATCCGGGTGAGTCGTGTGGAAGGCCCGAATTAACCGGTCTGCGTTAATATCTGACGCAGGAACCCACATCCTCTCCTCAGGACCATACCCCTTCCAATGAACCAGGTACTGAAGGGACCGACGATTAAAGCGTGAATCGATGACCTTTGATACTTGGAACTCCAAGTTACCATTGACCACCAGTGGAGGCGGAGGTAAAGGTGACGGTATCACCGGCGCCACATACCTCTTAAGCAACGATCTGTGGAACACGTTGTGAATTTTAAACGTAGGGGGGAGATCAAGACGGAATGCCACCGGATTAATTATAGAACTGATCCTGTACGGCCCGATGAACCTGGGACCCAGTTTCCAGGAAGGAACCTTAAGTTTTATATTCTTAGTAGACAACCATACCAGATCGTTCACACTTAGGTCCGGACCAGACACTCTCCTCCTGTCAGCCATATGTTTGTAACGGTTCCCCATAGTACTCAGATTATTCAGTACCCCTCTCCATACAGTAGCGAGTGATGACGAAAATCGTTCCTCCTCAGGAACCCCCGAAGAGCCCCCTCTACTGAAAGTACAAAACTGGGGGTGAAAACCATATGCCCCAAAAAACGGGGACTTACCAGTGGACTCGCTCCGCCTATTATTAAGAGCAAACTCCGCCAGAGGTAAGAAAGAAGCCCAGTCCTCCTGGTTCTCTGACACAAAACACCGGAGATATGTCTCCAAACTCTGGTTCAGACGTTCCGTCTGACCATTGGTCTGGGGATGAAAAGCCGATGAGAACGACAAATGCATCCCCCGCCGAGTACAAAATGCCTTCCAGAACTTGGACACAAACTGAGACCCCCGATCCGACACCACATCGGAGGGTACCCCGTGAAGCCTCACAATCTCCCCAATGAACACCTGCGCAAGAGTTTTAGCATTAGGAAGAGCAGGAAGAGCGATAAAATGTGCCATCTTGCTGAACCTGACCACTTCAACGAGAATGACAGTTTTACCCGAAGGCGGCGGGAGGTCCGTAATAAAGTCCATAGACAGATGAGTCCAAGGACGCTCCGGGATCTTCAAAGGTAAGAGGGCCCCAGACGGACGGGTATGTGGGGTCTTAGAGCGCGCACAAACCCCACAGGACGCAACAAAAGCCATCACCTCCTTATGTAAATTAGGCCACCAAAACCTACGCGAGAGGAGATCCACAGTTGCTTTACTCCCTGGGTGTCCTGCTAAAGCTGAGTTATGGTGTGCCTCGATCACCTTTTGTCGTAGCTGATCTGGAACAAACAGTCTCCCTGGAGGTCCAACAGGGGCGTCCCCCTGAGCCTCCAATACCTCCTCCTCAAGCTCAGAGCATACTGCCGACACCACCACCCCCTCTTGAAGGATAGGAACCGGGTCATCCGTATTCCCGGCCCCAGGGAAACTACGAGATAAGGCATCCGCCTTCACATTTTTTGACCCAGGACGAAACGTAACGACAAAATTAAACCTGGTAAAAAACAACGACCACCTGGCTTGTCTGGGATTCAGACGTTTTGCGGACTCCAAATAAAGCAGGTTCTTGTGATCGGTGATGACGGTGACCGGATGGACTGCCCCCTCGAAAAAATGGAGCCACTCCTCAAAAGCTAACTTAATGGCCAAGAGTTCCCTATTGCCGACATCGTAATTCCTCTCGGCGGACGACAATTTTTTAGAGAAAAAGGTGCACGGACGCCACTTACCAGGGGACGAACCTTGTGACAACACTGCTCCCACCCCTACCTCGGAAGCGTCTACCTCTACAATGAACGGCTGTGACGCATCAGGTTGAATGAGTATGGGTGCCAAGGCAAAACATTTTTTCAAGGAGGAGAAAGCTTGACAAGCCTTGTCAGACCACCTAGAAAGATCCGTCCCCTTTTTTGTCATGTCAGTGAGAGGTTTAACCATGGACGAGAAATTACGAATGAACTTCCGGTAATAATTAGCAAACCCCAGGAAACGTTGTAGTGCCTTAAGATTCTCAGGCAGATCCCAGTCAAGAACTGCCCGCACTTTCCCAGGGTCCATACGAAAACCAGACGCTGAAACCAGGAAACCTAAAAACTGGAGTTCCTGTACGGCGAACACACACTTTTCCCATTTAGCATACAGTTTATTATCCCGCAAGATCTGTAACACCTGCCTAACGTGCTCCTGATGAGACACCAGATCAGGCGAGTAAATTAAGATATCATCCAGATATATGACAACAAACTGTCCAACCAGGCGGCGAAAAATGTCATTAACAAAGTGTTGGAACACCGCCGGGGCATTAGTCAGACCAAATGGCATGACAAGGTTCTCATAATGCCCCTCCGGAGTGTTAAACGCCGTCTTCCACTCATCCCCCTCCTTCATTCTAATCAGATTGTACGCCCCCCTGAGATCCAACTTAGAGAACCATTTGGCGCCCACGATCTGATTAAAGAGATCGGGAATAAGTGGGAGCGGGTACGGATCTCGGACCGTAATCCGATTAAGTTCACGGAAATCCAGGCAAGGGCGTAGGCCTCCATCCTTCTTCTTCACAAAGAAGAACCCCGCGGCCACCGGGGAAGATGAAGGTCTAATATGCCCCTTAGCCAGACTTTCAGAAATATAATCCTTCATGGCCTGCCTCTCAGGACCAGAAAGGTTATACAACCTAGATTTAGGTAACTTGGCCTCAGGGAGCAGTTTTACAGAACAGTCATACTCGCGATGAGGAGGTAGTTCCTGACACCCTTTCTCCGAGAATACATCCTCAAAGTCCACCAAAAATGGAGGTAAGACCCTAGGAGTGACAGCACCGACGACCATATTCATGCAGTTTTTATTACAGAAATTACTCCATTGGCATATCTCTCTGGATTGCCAATTAATAACCGGGTTATGCTTAGTTAACCAAGGAAGGCCCAACACTATAGGAGTGGGAAGACCCTCCAACACGTAGCAAGACAACAGTTCTTTATGTATCGCCCCCACTTGAAGTTTTACGTTATGCACAACATGCAAAAAACTTCCCTGACCGAGGGGCCTGGCATCGATCGAGAATATGGGGATGGGTTTAGCCAACTCACTCAAATGCATACCTTGAACCCAGGCAAACCGAGCGTCCACCAGATTAGCCCCGGCCCCACTATCTAAAAGAACAGATATCTTCCCAGTTCTCGTACCCACCGCCACCTCCGCCGGTACGAGAAACTGAGATGAGCCTAGGGACGAAATACCTACTCCCAGATTGCCGTCCACCACACAACCTGGGATTAAAAGTTTTCCGACGACTCTTTACTCTGCAAAGGACGGGATGGACACCCCCCAATAAAATGTCCCTTTCTCCCGCAGAAGAAACACCTTCCAGTCTTGTGGTGTGCCACCGGTCCCCTCCCCCGAAATGATGTCCCTCCTAATTGCATAGGCTCCTCTGGACTGACCAGGGGAACCACCATATGAGGGGACCTTGTAGGAGGTGGAGTCATCACAGGGGGTGGAGTTATCCCGCACCTCTCCCGAAGCCGTCTGTCAATGCGAATAGCAAGGGCCATAGCGGCTTCCAGTGACGCGGGAGAGTCATACTGTGCCAACACATCCTTTAATTTGTCGGATAAACCTTGACAAAATTGGCTCCTAAGAGCCGGGTCATTCCACTGGGTGTCAGTGGCCCACCTACGGAACTCCGAACAGAATTCCTCCGCCGGACGATCTCCCTGCTAGTTCCTACGTAACTTAGATTCAGCAAGGGAGATCCGATCCGGGTCATCATATACAAGACCCAGCGCAGTAAAAAACCTATCCACTGACTGGAGAGCCGGGGAGCCCGGGGGAAGAGAGAACGCCCAAGATTGTGGGTCCCCTTGTAGGAGCGAGATGACAATTCCCACCCTTTGTTCTTCACTCCCCGATGACCGAGGCCGCAGCCGAAAGTACAACTTGCATGCCTCCCGGAAAACAAAAAACTTGTCCCGCCCCCCAGTGAACCTGTCAGGGAGAGCTACTTTAGGTTCTGGTCCGGCTTGCTCCTGGGGATACAAAACCTTGGACCTAACGTCCGCCAGCTCCATGGACAAACTCTGCAACTGCCGAGCTAGACCGGCTACTGGATCCATGGTAGCTGGAGAAAATCTAAGTGGTCGGTGAAAATGTCACGCTGTCTCTGTGTACTGGAGGTAGGGGGCCTAAGCTGACCCTAAGCTGGGGCCCTGACTAATCCCTCTACCTGGAGGTACTGTTAAAGGTACAGAGGTCCAGGCCGCCAGCGTAACCCCTACCTCCTGAGGATCCCTGCACCTAAGTAATCTAGTCCTGAGAAGGACCCCGATCACAACAAAAGGGGACAGGTAATAATATGCCAACACTCAGTACTTAGACGAACGAAACAGTACAAGGGTAAAACCAAAACCACCTTGCATACAAAAACTACACAACAACAACAGAGGGAACACCAACGGGAAAGGAGATAAATGATAAAGCGAGGAAGGGAAAAAACACTCCAAATACACTTAGCTCTGAAACTCCAAATACCACGATCCGCTCTGTTAGTCTGCATGAAATGCTTTCACCGACAACTTCCCTAACAGATCAGCAGACATATGAAGGAATCTCACTACTGCAGAATTGATTGCAGCTGGGCGAGGCTGGACCTTGTCTAGCACAGAGAGAGAGAGTTAACTCCCTCACTGCCGAAAAGCACAAAGCACCAAAAACTCAGCTGCGAGAAGTCAGGCTGTGCAATCGTGACGATCTTCGTGGCGACACAACCATGACAACGCTCTGACAAGTCTGGAAGCAGAAACATCATCCCCCTCACCCATGAGTTATCCTCAGGTCCGAAACCCTTCCAAGCGACGAGATACTGCAAACTCCCTCTATACCGTCTAGAATTTAGGATGCGGGAAATTTCATATTCCCCGTCCTCCACCACCGGAGGAACAGTGGCAGAGGCGTCACCATCCGACACATCAGCTTTTTTCAACAGAGAAACATGAAACACCGGGTTAATCTTCCAGGACGTAGGAACCTCCAACCTAACAGCAGATTGGTTAACTATCTGAAGCACCTTAAAGGGCCCTACGAACTTGGGACCCAATTTTTTAGAAGGAATCCTCAATCGCAGATTCTTAGAGGACAACCAAACCATGTCACCAACAGCAAACAAAACCTCTTGCCGTTTTCTATCAAAGTACCTCTTAGATTTTTTGTTAGCCTCCTGAAGATTACCACGCACATCCGTCCAAACTCTCTCCAAATCACCGGAAAAACTCTCCTCCTCAGGCACAGCCGAAACCAATTTGGAGAATGACCCAAAAGACGGATGTCTCCCAGAACAACAAAAAAAAGGCGAACACCCAGCAGAAGAGGATGTATGGTTGTTAAGAGCAAATTCAGCAAGTGGCAGAAACTCAGACCACCCCTCTTGATTGTCTGCCACAAAACAACGCAAGAACTGCTCAACATCCTGGTTCTTCCTTTCTGTCTGGCCATTAGACTCAGGATGATATCCAGATGAAAACGACAAATGAACTCCCAACCTGTCACAAAAGGCACGCCAAAAACGAGCCACGAACTGAGGTCCCCTATCAGAAACATTGTCAGTAGGAACACCATGTAGTCTGACAATTTCCTTGACAAAGGCCTTAGCGAGTGTCTTAGCGCAAGGCAGTTTGATGAAGGGAACCAAGTGACACATCTTGCTAAAACGGTCCACGACCACCCAGATGACCGTGAAACCTTCAGAGGGGGGAAGGTCAGTAATAAAGTCCATAGCCAGATGTGTCCAAGGTGCACTAGGAACCTCCAGAGGGCAAAGCAACCCCGCTGCAGGAGCATGCGAAGACTTGGATCTAGCACACACAGTACATTGACACACCCACTTAATGAATTCCTTCTGCCATCCAGGCCACCAAAAACTGCGACCCACAAGTCTCTTGGTCTCAGAAATTCCTGGATGACCTGCCAACCGAGACTCATGACACTCAACAAACAAATCTCTCCTAAAGGTCCTAGGCACAAACAACCTCCCATGGGGAGTGTTAGATGGGGCATTCTCCTGAGCTTTAAGAATCTCATCCTCCAAAACGGAGTCCAAAGCAGCAATCACAACACCTTCTTGTAAAATGCTCTCCTCTTCCTCCTCAACACCGACCATGGGAGAAAAGCTGCGAGACAAAGCATCCGCTTTAACATTCTTGGTACCCGGGATGTAAGTAACGGAAAAATTAAACCGCGAGAAAAAAAGTGCCCACCTAGCCTGACGGGCATTCAAGCGCTTGGCAGCATCAAGATAGATCAGATTTTTATGATCAGTGAAAACCTGAATGGGAAATTCAGCACCTTCCAAGAGGTGACGCCAGTGTTCAAATGCGAGTTTAATCGCCAGCAATTCCCGATTACCAATATCGTAATTACGTTCAGTCTCAGAAAATTTTTTTGAAAAAAAGGCACAGGGATGTACTCCATCCTTGTTTTCCTGACAAAAACACTGCACCGACCCCCACCGAAGAAGCATCAACCTCAACCAAAAGCGGCTTAGTCACATCAGGCTGCATAAGGATGGGAGCAGAGGTGAACCTCTCCTTTAGAAACACAAAAGCTTCAATGGCCTCAGAAGTCCACTGAACCGCATTAGCACCTTTCCTGGTGAGATCGGTCAGCGGTTTGACAATAATAGAAATTTTTTTTATGAATTTTCTGTAATAATTGGCGAAACCCAAAAACCTCTGTATCGATTTCAAACCAATAGGCCTAGGCCATTCCTGCACAGCTTGAACTTTAACCGGGTCCATCTCAAAACCTTCACTGGAGATAATGTAGCCCAAAAAACTAATTCTCTGTACAGCGAACTCACATTTCTCCAGCTTAGCAAAAAGCGAATTGTCCATTAATAACTGTAATACCTCACGTACGCTCCGCCAATGAGACTCCAGATCAGGCGAATAAATCAGAATGTCATCCAAATACACAACCACATTTTTGCCGATTAAAGGTCTAAGGATGTCATTAATAAGATTCTGAAAAAATGCTGGAGCATTGGTAAGACCAAAAGGCATAACCAGATTCTCAAAATGACCCACAGGAGTGTTAAAAGCAGTCTTCCATTCATCACCCTCCTTCATGCGCAACAAATTGTATGCCCCCCGGAGATCAATTTTAGAGAACCACTTGGCCCCCACTAACTGGTTAAATAAATCAGGAATCGATGGCAGTGGGTAAGGATTGCGTACAGTAATTTTATTAATCTCACGAAAGTCCAGACAAGGACGTAAACCGCCATCTTTTTTTTTTACAAAAAAAAATCCAACAGCCACAGGAGACTTGGAAGGCCTTATGTGACCGGCGGCCAAGCTTGTCTGTATGTATTCCTCCAAAGCCTTTCTCTCAGGAATAGTAAGATTAAATAAACGACTTTTAGGAAGAGTCGCTCCAGGGACAAATTCAATGGTACAATCATAGTCTCTATGGGGAGGCAAAATTTGTGACTCCTCCTCAGAAAAAACTCTCCAAAAATCCTGAATAGGTACAGGCAATTCCCCTTTATCCACAGCAGCAATACGTCCGTTACAACACTTGTCATAACACTTAGGGCTCCAGGACTTAATTTCATTGGTAGACCAATCCAGTACAGGATTGTGCAATTTTAACCAGGGTAACCCCAATATTACTGGAGAAGGCAAATTATCCAATACCACCAAATCCAAATTTTCTTGGTGAATACCATTAATAGTGAGGGGAAATTCACAGACCTTATGAGTAACACTCTTCAAGGGAGAGCCATCAACAGAAACCACAGCAATAGGGGATGACAAAGTTTTAAGTTCTAATCTAAGTTTTTCCAAGAATCCCCCATCAATCACATTCAGAGTAGAACCACAATCCACAAATACCCGAAATTCAATTAATTCATCCTGAGCAGCAGTAGTGGCAGATAGGAATACTCCCTTAGAATTTAAACAGGCAATACGAAGCACACAGTTCTTAATAAAATGACCAAAATTTCCGCAATAGAAGCACAAGCCTTCAGAAAGCCTGCGGTCTTTTTCCTGAGAGCGGGGTGTCATCGCCTCAATCTCCATCGGCTCTCCATTGTCAGCACAGACCCTCTCAGGACTCGGAGCTGACATAGCAGAGGATATCCTCTCATTAACCCTTGCACGCAGTCTCCTGTCCACCCCTATAGCTAATTGCATTGCCTCCTGCAAGTTTCCAGGTGTGGGATAAGCAATCAGTAAATCCTTAACCCTTTCACCTAGCCCTGCAAGAAACAAGCTTTTCAAAGCTGAATTGTTCCACCCCACCTGGGCAGACCACCGACGGAAGTGAGAACAATATTTTTCCACATTACCTGATCCCTGCCTCAAACGTCTCAATTCAGACTCAGCAGATGAGACACGATCAGGATCATCATACAACAAACTCAAAGCAGAAAAAAAACTATCCACTGATCTAAAGCACGGATCACTAGGTTGGAAAGAGAAGGCCCATCCCTGAGGATCTTTGCGCAAAAGTGACATTATGAATCCTATGCGCTGTGATTCATCACCAGAGGATCCGGGTCTCAAACGAAAATACAATAAACAAGCATTTTTAAAAGAAAAAAAATCTTGTTGTTCGCCAAAAAATAGATCAGACAGACGTACCTTTGGTTCCACAAGATGCGCTCCAGAACAGCTACTCACGTGTTGTTGGAGCTCGGCCACCTCCAGAGAGAGTCCCTGCAAGCGTTGAGCCAAATCTTGAACTGAGACCATGATGGAAAACTGGAGGTCTTTCCTTAGAGAAAATTTTTTTTTCTTTTAGGGCTGGACTTACTGTTATGATCTGCTACAGGGACTAAGGAAAGACAGGAGAACTGTCCCTACAATAGAACTAAACTAGATCCCTACGATGTAACGGGGAACCTGATCCTGCGATCAGACCCGCTAAAGTCCTCGGCTAGTCTGTACGAAGACCTATAGATGTGAGGGAGGGATCCCTACAAGAACTAGGGACTGGGATAAGTTGGACACCTCCTAGCAGAAATAGTAGCAGTCAAAGACAAACACACAACAAAAAGCATAGAGGTCAGAAGACCTAGCAAAACTAACAGAGAACGGCAACAGAGCACCAAGCTAGCTCAAGAGTAGTAAATACAATGAAGTCCAGCAAGACCAGGAGGGCGGAGCCGGATTAAATAGGCAAAAATGGTCATGTGACCAGCAAACTAAAAAAAAACTAACAGGAGAGTTCTAACAATATCGGATCGGATTGGATCGGGCTGATACCCAAAAAGTATCGGATATCGCCGATTCCGATACCGGAAACCAATGCAAGTCAATGGGACACAAATATCGGAATGAAAATAAACCCTTTCTTTCCTTGTAGGTTAATTCTACATGAAGGAAAACAACTAACAATAATGTAGAATGTATTGGTAGAGGTGGTTGCCCAAATCGATGGGAACAGTGCTCACAGTGAAACATGAAAAGCCGGCAATTCAGCAGCGGCATACACCGGTACCCGACAATTTATAACAGAAAGAATAGAGCTTCACACATAGATTAGATAGATAGAAACATGTCAGTCACATATATATGAAGTACAGTGACAGTGTTGCTTACTGTACTTGTCATATAGTGTAAAGGATTTATTAAAAAAAATATTAGTGTTTTCATGCACAGTCTCTTTAAAAAAGCCGGCCGGCAATTCAGCATCGGTACCCGACAATTTAGAATAGAAAGAATAGAGAATCACACATAGATTAGATAGATAGAAACATGTCAGTCACATATATATGAAGTACAGTGATAGTGTTGATTACTGTACTTGTCATTTAGTGTTAAAATAAAGGATTTATTAAAAAAAAAATTAGCGTGGGGTTCCCCGTAAGTTTAGTCTCTAGCGGAGGTTAAGCAGACGGCTGGGGCAGATGTTTGAAGCCTGGGAAGGGGGTAATACCCATGGAGCTTCCCAGGCTACTAATATCAGCCCCCAGCTGAATACCTAGCCTTTACTAGCTATTAAAATGGGGGACCCCCCCAAAAAATGACGTGGGGTCCCCCCTATTTTAATAGCTAGCAAAGGCTAGGCAGACAGCTGGGGGCTGATATTAATAGCCCAGGAAGGGTGCCATGAATATTGGCCCCCTCCCAGGCTAGAAACACCAGCCGTCAGCCGCCCCAGAAATGGCGCATCCATAGGATGCGCCAATTCTGGCACTTAGCCTCGCTCTTCCCACTGCCCTGTAGCGGTGGCAGTGGGGTAATAGGGTTGGGGTTGATGTCAGCTTATAATGCCATCTGACATCAAGCCCAGGTTAGTAATGGAGAGGCGTCTATAAGACCCCCCCATTACTAACTCCATAGTCAAAGTTAAAAAAAAACACAAACCCCCAGAATAAGATCCTTTAATTGAAATAAACACACAATTCTTTATTGTTCTAAATTAAACCATACTTACCATCACGCCCATTCCAGCTGAAGCCAACGATCTCCTGCAATAAAAGAAAAATAATAAAGCACATCATCCTTACCTTCCCATGGTTCCCAGGACAGCTCCAGCTCTGCTACGTCGAGATGACAGGCTGGATCGCAGCAGAAAGCTGCCATCCAGCCTGTCATACCGCGGACACTGAGAAGCGCAGGCATGCTTGCGCTCCTCAGTGTCTGGCTGTGACGGCATCCAGATGAGCCGACAATGAACTCAGCTCACCTCATGCACGTCACTGACAGCGTGGGAGAATTCTCCTGCGCATGCGGTGAGCGTGAGAGACTCGGCTCATCTGGATGCCGTCACAGCCTGACACTGAGGAGCGCAAGCATGCCTGCGCTTCTCAGTGTCCGCGGGATGACAGGCTGGATGGCAGCATTCTCCAGCGGTCCAGCCTGTCATCTCGATGTAGCAGAGCTGAAACTGTCCTGGGAACCATGGGAAGGTAAGGATGATGTTGGTTTATTATTTTTCTTTTATTGCAGGAGATCGTTGGCTTCAGCTGGAATGGGCGTGATGGTAAGTATGGTTTAATTTAGAACAATAAAGAATTGTGTGTTTATTTCAATTAAAGGACTTTATTCTGGGTGTTGTGTTTTTTTTTTTAAATACTTTACTAGAAATTCATGGCGGTCATGTCTAATATTGGCGTGGCCCCATGAATTTCGGGCTTAGGGCCAGCTGATAATGCCAAGCTGGCCCTAACCCCTTTATTACCCAGTGAGCCACCGCACCAGGGCCCTGGATGAGTTGGGTACAGCGCCAGAAGATGGCGCTTGTATGAACGCACCATTTTCCGGGGTGGCTGCGGACTGCAATTTGCAGCGGGTGGGGCCCAGAAAGCTTAGGCCTCCCTGCGCTGCGGATTCCAGCCCCCAGCTGTCTAGTTGTACCTGGCTGGACACAAAAAGAGGGCGAAGCTCCACGTATTTTTTTTTTTTAATTATTTCATGAAATTCATGAAATAATTAAGAAAAAAAGGGCTTCCCTATATTGTTGTGTCCGGCCAGGTACAAATAGGCAGTTCGTGGTTGGGGGCAGCCCGTTCCTGCCTGCTGTACCTGGCTGGACACAAATATAGTGCGAAGCCCCACGTCAAATTTTTTTTTAATTATTTCATGAAATAATTAAAAAAAAAAAGGGCTTCCCTATATTGTTGTGTCCGGCCAGGTACAAATAGGCAGCTGGTGGTTGGGGGCAGCCCGTTCCTGCCTGCTGTACCTGGCTGGACACAAATATAGAGCAAAGCCCCACATCAATTTTTTTTTAATTATTTCATGAATTTCCTGAAATAATTTAAAAAAAATTGACGTGGGGCTTCGCACTATATTTGTGTCCAGCCAGGTACAACTAGGCAGCCGGGGGATGGAATCTTCAGCGCAGGGAGGCCCAAGCTTTCTGGGCCCCCCCCCCCCGCTGCAAATTGCAGTCCGCAGCCACCCCGGAAAATAGCGTTCATAGAAGCACCATCTTCTGGCTCTGTACCCCACTCATCCAGGGCCCTGGTGCGGTGGCTCACTGGGTAATAAAGGGGTTAGGGCCAGCTTTGTATTATCCACTGGCCCTAAGCCCGAAATTCATGGGGTCATGCCAATATTAGACATGACCGCCATGAATTTCTAGTAAAGTATTTAAAAAAAACACAACACCCAGAATAAAGTCCTTTAATTGAAATAAACACACAATTCTTTATTGTTGTAAATTAAACCATACTTACCATCACGCCCATTCCAGCTGAAGCCAATGATCTCCTGCAATAAAAGAAAAATAATAAAAAACCAACATCATCCTTACCTTTCCATGGTTCCCAGGACAGCTCCAGCTCTGCTACATCGAGATGACAGGCTGGATCGCAGCAGAAAGCTGCCATCCAGCCTGTCATCCCGCGGACACTGAGAAGCGCAGGCATGCTTGCGCTCCTCAGTGTCAGGCTGTGACGGCATCCAGATGAGCCGAGTCTCTAACGCTCACCGCATGCGTAGGAGAATTCTCCCACGCTGTCAGTGACGTGCATGAGGTGAGCTGAGTTCATTGTCGGCTCATCTGGATGCCGTCACAGCCAGACACTGAGGAGCGCAAGCATGCCTGCGCTTCTCAGTGTCTGCGGGATGACAGGCTGGATGGCAGCTTTCTGCTGCGCTCCAGCCTGCCATCTTGATGTAGCAGAGCTGAAGCTGTCCTGGGAACCATGGAAAGGTAAGGATGATGTTGTTTTATTATTTTACTTTTATTGCAGGAGATCGTTGGCTTCAGCTGGAATGGGCGTGACGGTAAGTATGGTTTAATTTAGGACATTAAAGAAGTGTGTGTTTATTTGAATTAAAGGACTTTATTCTGGGTGTTGTGGTTTTTTTCATTTGTCAGAGACAAGAAAAGAACTACAACATGAATGTCAAAGCAAAACCCCTGACAGTGGGAGATCGAGTTTGACTTAAGAAGAATCATTGCATTAGCAAATTAGATGAGAAGTGGGAAACTTGCCCATACATCGTTCGTGCCATCCCTCTGCCTGGAGTAGAAATCTACAATATCTCAAAAGAGAATGAAGAGACAACCAAGGTGGTACACCCTAGCCAGCTGAAGCTTTGCCTGACAGATGACGTCCAAGATCCCTCAAGACATGACAGCGGAGATGACATTGCCAGCCATCCCCCAGAAGACTTCAGAGCTGATTCCAGGACGAACCCTGCAGAGAATGCCATTCCAGATCAGGTATCCCCTGACAAAAGGTCAGCAACAGCTCCAGAAGGTAATATGTTTCCTGTTGGATGGCCATTTGGTGCTTGTTTGCAGTGGTCCATCCCACAACCTGTCTGCCCACAGTATGAACTTGTTGACTCTCAGTCACCCCCCCCCCACTGAGTGTATTGACTCTGAATCCCTTGAGGATGAGCCATCATCAGGTATCACAAGTGACTCATTGAGAAGGTCAGAGAGAGTGACCGAAGGCAGTGTGCCAGCAAGATACCTTGAATGACTGAGTTGATGCTTTACACTATGTACTTTAATTGGGACTTTTAAATGAGACAATAGCCCACTACAGGAGACTGTGATACAACATCCCTCGTGTTCTTCATTTCCCTCATCTTATGCAACGTTCAAGCTACGTGCCTTCAAAGACTTTTGAATGATGTTATATTTGTTCCAAGTAACAGCATTTATACAGAGACTCATGGACTTATAATATTTCACTGTTTGCATTTTATGTGTGTTTCTCTTACACAGTAAGAAGTTCCAGATGCATGAGGACATGCGTATTTTTAAAGTGGGTGAATATGTAATGGCCCAAAGTTGTTGTGTATGTACCTTTAAGATGTAGTAGAGATAGCAGCTACCTCATTATATTTGCACAATGTTTACATTCCCTTTTGCAGATAATGTACAAGATGGTTTAGTACATGGAAGTGGTTTATATATGCATAACGTGATGTAATTATGTTCTGCTATCACATTCCTAAAGAGTTAACAATTCACCCTGCTTTCCATATGTGGTAATAAGGTCACATGGTTATACCACTTGACCAGGTCCTGGGCTTAGCACCCAGAGAGAAGGAGACTTTAGTGAAAAGTGTTTTGTCCTTGCCTGGAAGCTGAAGGAGCAGGTAGGAAGCTCATAGCTCCTGTTTATGAGAGACCACAGCCCCAGCTGTAGGCAGTTGTGTGATGAAGACTGTGCACATAAGCAGAAGCTAGTACTCGTGAATAACTGCACCATTTATATATATGTGTGTATATATATATACACTGTGTTCCAAATTATTATGCAAATAATATTTTCTCAGCTTTTCCCAAATTACCTATATGAATTGCAGTCATTGTAATTTTCCAGTCAAATAACTATTAGAGTACAATTGCAAGGTTTTTGTACAAACTGCCTATGATAACAGTATATTTTTAAAAAAATAAAAAACTCAAACTGCACTCAAAATGCATGTTCCAAATTATTATGCACAGCAGAGTTTTCAACCTTTTCATTTTAATAAAGAACAAAAAAATGGTCATTTTTTGAAATTATAAGCATTAGCAGGTTATTACAAACTGAAATAAAACAGTTTTCAACTCAAAACTTTATTCTAGGTGATGTTACATTTGCACATAGGACCCCTTGTTCGAAAGGAGCTTCTGAACTCTCTCGTCCATTGAATTTGTCAGGTTTTGGATGGTTTATGCTTTAATTGTTTTGCATGAGGACAGAATACCCTCCCAGAGCTGTTGCTTAGATGTGAACTGCCTCCCGCCATCATAGACACTCCTTTTGATGATGCTCCAGAGGTTCTCAATGGGGTTGAGGTCAGGGGAGCATGGGTGCCACACCATAAGTTTGTTCCCTTTTATGCCCATAGCAGCCAGAGATGCAGTTGTGTTATGTGCAGCATGAGACGGGGCATTATCATGCATGAAATGATCTCGATGGTCCAGATGGATGGAGTGGAGGATGGCTGGTTGATGGACACCCCATGCAAACACGGCTACGGCGCTAACAAGGAGGAGGTGGAGTAATGTTTTGGGCTGCCGAAACTCCCATCAGGCTACGCGCCATCCGATCAGAGTGCGTGTGTGCTGAAGAGGGTGAGGAGGGTGGCACGTGGGCTGAGGAGAGGGCGCACAGTCTGATGGGATAGCATGATGCCTGATTGAAGTTTTGGTGGCACTAGTGATGAGGGGGATGGCGAGCAGCCTGAGGAGAGGGCGCACAGGCAGAGGAGAGTTTCGGCTGCTCTAATGTTGAGGAGATGGCACAAATGCACACAGGCAGGCTGTGATATACAGTATGAAGAGACCAGAGCAGCAGGGAATGGGCAGATGTGAGTAGTTATTATTATTTTTTTAATGTGTGGCCATTATACTATATGGAGCACTTATGTGGGACCATTATACTGTATGGAGCACTATGTAGGGCTTATTATACTATATGGAGCATTATGTGGACACATTATACTGTATGGAGCACTATGTGGGCATATTATACTGTATGGAGCACTATGTGGGGTCATTATACAGTTTGGAGCACTATGTGGGGCCATTATACTGCATGGAGCATCATGCGGGGCCATTATACTGTATGGAGCATCATGTGGGGCCATTATACTATATGGAGCACTATGTGGGGCCATTATACAGCATGGAGCACTATGTGGGGCCATTATACTGTATGGAGCACTATGTGGGGCCTATTATACTATATGGAGCATCATATGGGCCATTACACTGTATGGAGCACTATGTGGGGTCATTATACTATATGGAGATTATGTGGGGCCATTATATTGTATGGAGCACTATGTGGGGCCTATTATACTGTATAGAGCACTATGTGGGGCCATTATACTGTATGGAGGACTCTGTGGGCCCATTACACTTTATGGAAGGCAATGCGGGGCCCCGTTATACTCTATGAAGGATGATGTGGGGTTTATTACACTGTATGGAGCACTATGTGGGGTCCATTACACTGTATGGAGGACTATGTGGGGCCATTATACTGTATGGAGAACTTTTTGTGGCCATTACACTGTATGGAGGACTGTTGGGATTACAGTTGGAGAATCATACTGTGATGGGGTCACCATTCTTTTTTGGGGGATTGAGGGGGGGTACAGTAGGGTCATCATACTCTACGTGTGGAGGAATTCACTGTGGGGGTATAATACTGTGTTTGGGGGCACTTTTGTTGGCATCAGACTTCTTTATCTGTTTTATTCAGGGTTTTTTATCCTTTGTTATTGCATATTTAAATTAGGGCATTGGGCCATATGCTTTTTACTGCTCTTACATAACACATTATATTATTCCACTATAATTCCAAAACTTAATTGTTTTGTTTAATAAGGAAAAACTTCCTCAATTATAGACATTTTTTTTAAATAATGTCAAGGTTGGCCCGTGACTTTGTCCAAGCTTTTCATTTTGGCCCTCTGTGTATTTGAGTTTGACATCCATGGCTTAAATTGTTATTCTCATCATGATACAGGGTTACAATTGCAAAGAGGTTGTAAAAACAAACAACTTTGAAACTTTACTTTTGATTAAAAATCTTCTCCATTCTCAAGAATGGACATCCACTGCAATCTTTGGCTAGTATCTTAGACTTGGAGTGCAGTGCTTACAAGCTCTTTGCTATAGACTCTATAGCGGGCTAATGTATGAGTTGTTTTTCTAAACTAAAACCTCAGTATTTAGGCTAAATTGCCATGTTGGCACTTTGTAATAAATAGGTGGGTATTGGATTGCAGTTTGGGCACTCGATCTCTAAAATGTTCCCCATCACTGGTATAGGCCGTAGTTCATAAGGCCGGACTGTGTATCGATTATAGCTTTTGATGGCAGACAGTATGGTGGTTATAGCTCATAAGGGCAGACAGTGTGGAGGACATATACCACAGAAGGCGTATTTAGGGCATAGTATGGATAGATATTTTAATGCAGAATGCTTTTTAATAAGGGCTCATTCAGACTTAAGTGATTTTTCATCAGTGTTTGTATGCCAAAAACAGGAGTGTCTCCAAAACACAGAACAGATGTCAATCTTTCAGTTATAGTTTTTCTCTGTATGTTCCACTCCAGGTTTTGGCACTCAAACCCTGATGAAAAATCACTGACATCTAAATGAGCCCTAACACTCTTATTTTTAAGGGCATCGTGTTGGGGTTTGCTGTAGAAGAGCGAAGAAGAGCTGTGGGTATGTAAAAAGTTATAATGGCATCAGGACAAGATGTAGACGAAAAGTAAGAAATAACTCAATCAGAGAAGATGTCACCTATAAGGTACCTGGATGTAAATGTTTACTTGTTGATACTGACTAGGTCTCATCAGTACTGTGGTTCCTGTATGGTCTGCATTCTGATAATAACTGATAACTACAACTCCCAGCATCTCTTTACTATTGTTAAGGACACAGTGGGAGTTGTAGGTTCATGAGATACAATTGCATATGGGGCTGACTTGACATTATAATTGATTCAGTGATGGTGATGTAGCTTGGTGGTGTAGTCATGTACTGATGGTGGTTCTGATGATGTATTCATGTACTGATTGTGGTTCTGGTGATGTATACATGTACTGATGATGGAACTGGTGTTGTTTTTATTTACTGATGGTGGTTTTTGTGATGTATTCATGTACTGATTATGGTTTTGGCAATGTATTCATGTCCTGATAGAGGTTCTGGTGACTAATTAATATACTGATAGTGGTTCTGGTGATGTATTCATGTACTGATGGTAGTTCTAGTGATGCATTTATCTACTGATGGGGGTTCTGGTGCTGTATTCATGTACTGATGGTGCTTCTAGTGACCTATTTATTTACTGATGATGATTGTGGTGCAGTATTTCTGTACTGTTGATGGCTCTGGTGTTATCTTTATGTATTGATGATGATTTTGGTTTTGCATTCATGTACTGATGATAGTTCTGGTGATGAATATGTCACAAGACCAACCATCACTACATAAATACATCAAAAGAACCCCCATCAGTACATAAATACATCACCAGAACCACTAACTGTACAGGAATATGGCACCAGAACCACAATCAGTTTTGTTGCAAACTGCATTTGTCGCATGACTGACCATTATACAAATCACTTCATCTATAATTGGGGCTTGTGACAACACAGCTTTTCTTCTTAATTATGCCAGACATACTTTCTGTAGGCCAGGAGCAATATACCTTTAATTTTATGTTGACTTTTGAACCTGTGTTCTTCTTTGGTTGCTCAGCACAGAATACTGTTCGTAAAAACCTGAATGCTGAGCACTTGAGGTGATATTGGTGATTGATGAATGGCTGATATTCACATCTTATATCAGCTCTTACAACGTATCGTCTGCCAGTTTTGCAATACAGGGACTGTGAACAATGGATGTTTGCTAAGAGATGTTAAATATCATTGTAGGGTGTTTGCCAGACAACATTGGGGGAATGAGCTGTGGATATTCGAGCATTGTAAATTAATATCATGATCCCTGACTCTTGACCTGTGAATGATGGCTTGAAAGGATAAATGTGAACTATAAAAAAAGGGGTCTCTGCGTCTGTTCAAGAAAACACTACAGGAGGACAGCCTAAGGGGCCACAGCCCTGGCTGGAAAGATACAGAACTGCTCCATTGACCATTGCTGAACTCTCAGAGACGATTTGAAAAATCCAGGTTGGGACAATCAGGTCACCTGGCCACATATATCACGACTCTGTTATCCCGGCGGGCCAACGGAAGGGTGAGACTCTGTAACCAGGGCCGGCGTCAGCACCCGGCGCACCCGGGCAAGTGCCGGGATCCTGAGCAGGCGGGGGGCCCACTCGCTATGGGCGGAGGAGATCAGTGCCAGTGCCCGCCCTTCTCCCCCGCTTGCTCAGGGCCTCGGCAGCTGGATACTTACAGTACAGACCAAAAGTTTGGACACACCTTCTCATTTAAAGATTTTTCTGTATTTTCATGACTATGAAAATTGTACATTCACACTGAAGGCATCAAAACTATGAATTAACACATGTGGAATTATATACTTAACAAAAAAGTGTGAAACAACTGAAAATATGTCCTATATTCTAGGTTCTTCAAAGTAGCCACCTTTTGCTTTGAGGACTGCTTTGCACACTCTTGGCATTCTCTTGATGAGCTTCAAGAGGTAGTCACCGGAAATGGTCTTCCAACAATCTTGAAGGAGTTCCCAGAGATGCTTAGCACTTGTTGGCCCTTTTGCCTTCACTCTGCGGTCCAGCTCACCCCAAACCATCTCGATTGGGTTCAGGTCTGGTGACTGTGGAGGCCAGGTCATCTGGCGTAGCACCCCATCACTCTCCTTCTTGGTCAAATAGCCCTTACACAACCTGGAGGTGTTTTTGGGGTCATTGTCCTGTTGAAAAATAAATGATGGTCCAACTAAACGCCAACCGGATGGAATAGCATGCTGCTGCAAGATGCTGTGGTAGGCATGCTGGTTCAGTATGCCTTCAATTTTGAATAAATCCCCAACAGTGTCACCAGCAAAGCACCCCCACACAATCACACCTCTTCCTCCATGCTTCACGGTGGGAACCAGGCATGTAGAGTCCATCCGTTCACTTTTTCTGCGTTACACAAAGACACGGTGGTTGGAACCAAAGATCTCAAATTTGGACTCATCAGACCAAAGCATAGATTTCCACTGGTCTAATGTCCATTCCTTGTGTTCTTTAGCCCAAACAAGTCTCTTCTGCTTGTTGCCTGTCCTTAGCAGTGGTTTCCTAGCAGCTATTTTACCATGAAGGCCTGCTGCACAAAGTCTCCTCTTAACAGTTGTTGAAGAGATGTATCTCCTGCTAGAACTCTGTGTGGCATTGACCTGGTCTCTAATCTGAGCTGCTGTTAACCTGCGATTTCTGAGGCTGGTGACTCGGATAAACTTATCCTCAGAAGCAGAGGTGACTTTTGGTCTTCCTTTCCTGGGGCGGTCCTCATGTGAGCCAGTTTCTTTGTAGCGCTTGATGGTTTTTGCAACTGCACTTGGGGACACTTTCAAAATTTTCCCAATTTTTCGCACTGACTGACTTTCATTTCTTAAAGTAATGATGGCCACTCGTTTTTCTTTACTTAGCTGCTTTTTTCTTGCCATAATACAAATTCTAACAGTCTATTCAGTAGGACTATCAGCTGTGTATCCACCAGACTTCTGCACAACAGAACTGATGGTCCCAACCCCATTTATAAGGCAAGAAATCCCACTTATTAAACCTGACAGGGCACACCTGTGAAGTGAAAACCATTTCCGGTGACTACCTCTTGAAGCTCATCAAGAGAATGCCAAGAGTGTGCAAAGCAGTCATCAAAGCAAAAGGTGGAAAGGTGGCTACTTTGAAGAACCTAGAATATAAGACATATTTTCAGTTTCACACTTTTTTGTTAAGTATATAATTCCACATGCGTTAATTCATAGTTTTGATGCTTTCAGTGTGAATGTACAATTTTCATAGTCATGAAAATACAAAAAAAATCTTTAAATGAGAAGGTGTGTCCAAACTTTTGGTCTGTACTGTACCTCTCCCCGTGCCTCCGCAGATCCGCTGTCTTCCTGCTGTGCGCTCCCTGTGACGTCTCAGGTCAGAGGGCGCGGTGACATCTTTCCACCGCGCCCTCCCCTGAGCCTTCACAGGCAGCGCAGAGCGGGAAGACACCGGTGACGCTGGAGTCCGGACCAGAGCAGCGGCAGCATGTGAGGGGGAGCGAGGTGAGTATTTGATTTTTTTTTTTTAAATGTATGGAGGCATGGGGCATTATATGGGGGAGGGTGACATCCTGCATGGGGCATTATATGAGGGGTGACATCCTGCATGGGGCATTATATGGGGGGTGACATCCTGCATGGGGCATTATAAAGACAGGGGGATGATATCCTGCATGGGGCATTATAAAGAGGGGGGTGACATCCTGCATGGGGCATTATATGGGGGGTGACAACCTTCATGGGGCATTATATGGGGGGGTTACATCCTGCATGAGGCATTATATGGGGGGGTGACATCCTGCATGGGGCATTATAAAGAGAGGAGGGTGATATCCTGCATGGGGCATTATAAAGAGAGGGGGTGATATCCTGCATGGGGCATTATATGGTGGGGTGACATCCTGCATGGGGCATTATATGGGGGGAGAGGTGACATTCTGCATGGGGCATTATAAAGAGTGGAGTGATATCCTGCATGGGGCATTATAAAGAGAGGGGGTGATATCCTTCATGGGGCATTATATGGGGGGAAGGGACATCCTGCATGGGGCATTATATGGGGGAGTGACATCCTGCATGAGGCATTATATGGGGGGAGGGACATCCTGCGTGGGTCATTATATGGGGGAAGGGACATCCTGCATGGGGCATTATATGGGGGGAAGGGACATCCTCCATGGGCCATTATATGGGGAGGTGACATCCTGCATGAGGAATTTTATGGGGATGACATCCTGCATTGGGGCATTATAAAGAGAGGGGGGTGATATCCTGTATTGGGCATTATAAAGAGAGGGGGGTGATATCCTGCATGGGGCATTATAAAGAGAGGGGGTGATATTCTGCATGGGGAATTATATGGTGGGGGAAAGGGACATCCTGCATGGGGCATTATAAAGAGAGGGGGGTGATATCCTGCATGGGGCATTATAAAGAGAGGGGGGTGATATCCTGCATGGGGCATTATATGGTGGGGTGACATCCTGCATGGGGCATTATATGGGGGGTAGAGGTGACATTCTGCATGGGGCATTATAAAGAGAGGGGGGTGATAAGCTGCATGGGGCATTATAAAAAGAGGGGGTGATATCCTGCATGGGGCATTATATGGTGGGAGAAAAGGACATCTTTCATGGGGCATTATATGAGGGGGTGACATCCTGCATGGGGCATTATATGAGGGGGTGAAATCCTGCATGGGACATTATAAAGAGAGGGGGGTGATATCCTACATGGGACATTATAAAGAGAGGGGGGTGATATCCTGCATGGGGCATTATATGGTGGAGGAAAGGGACATCCTGCATGGGGCATTACATGGGGGGGGAGAGGTGACATCCTTCATGGGGCATTATATGGGGGGGGGGACATTATGCATGGGGCATTATATGGGGGAAGGGACATCCTGCATGGGGCATTATATGGGGGGAAAGGGACATCCTGCATGGGGCATTATATGGGGGGAACAAGTGACATCCTGCATGGGGCATTATATGGGGGGACAAGTGACATCCTTCATGGGGCATTGTATGGGGGTGAGAAGTGATATCCTGCATGGGGCATTATATGGGGGGGAGAAGTGATATCCTGCATGGGGCATTATATGGGGGGGAGAAGTGATATTCTGCATGGGGCATTATATGATGGCGGAGTGACATCCTGCATGGGGCATTATATGGGGCGTGACATCCTGCATAGGGCATTATATGGGGGAGTGACATCCTGCATGGGGTATTATATGGAGGGAGGGACATCCTGCGTGGGGCATTATATGGAGGGAGGGGACATCCTGCATGGGGCATTATATGGGGGGAAGGGACATCCTGCATGGGCCATTATATGGGGAGGTGACATCCTGCATGAGGAATTTTATGGGGGTGACATCCTGCATTGGGGCATTATAAAGAGAGGGGGGTGATATCCTGCATTGGGCATTATAAAGAGAGGGGGGTGATATCCTGCATGGGGCATTAAAAAGAGAGGGAGTGATATTCTGCATGGGGAATTATATTGTGGGGGAAAGGGACATCCTGCATGGGGCATTATAAAGAGAGGGGGGTGATATCCTGCATGGGGCATTATAAAGAAAGGGGGGTGATATCCTGCATGGGGCATTATATGGTGGGGTGACATCCTGCATGGGGCATTATATGGGGGGTAGAGGTGACATTCTGCATGGGGCATTATAAAGAGAGGGGGGTGATAAGCTGCATGGGGCATTATAAAAAGAGGGGGTGATATCCTGCATGGGGCATTATATGGGGGGGAAGGGACATCCTGCATGGGGCATTATATGGGGGGAAAGGGACATCCTGCATGGGGCATTATATGGGGGGAACAAGTGACATCCTGCATGGGGCATTATATGGGGGGACAAGTGACATCCTTCATGGGGCATTGTATGGGGGTGAGAAGTGATATCCTGCATGGGACATTATATGGGGGGGAGAAGTGATATCCTGCATGGGGCATTATATGGGGGGGAGAAGTGATATTCTGCATGGGGCATTATATGATGGCGGAGTGACATCCTGCATGGGGCATTATATGGGGGGTGACATCCTGCATAGGGCATTATATGGGGGGTGACAACCTGCATGGGACATTATATGGGGGGTGACATCCTGCATGGGGCATTATGTGGGGGGAACAGCCTGCATAGGGCATTATGTGGGGGGAACAGCCTGCATGGAGCATTATATGGGGGCCAGTATTCTGTATGGAGCATTACAAGGGAACCAGTATCCTGTACGGAGCGTTATATGGGGACCAGTATCCTGTACGGAGCATTTTATGGGGGCCAGTATTCTGTATGGAGCGTTATGTGGGGGCCAGTATTCTATATGTAGCATTATATTGGGGCCAGTATTCTGTATGAAGCGTTTCGCCTGTTTCTGAGCTATTGTGGAATTTACAATAGATATCGGTCATGTAATGTAAGAAGTGAAATCTTTGGCCTTGTACTATATATATATTTCTCTGCTGTATCTGTGCATCATGAATCGTGGTATGTGTTAAAGGGGCCACTGAGACTCTTTCACCCGGGGCCCAGAAAAACCTGCAGCCGGCCCTGTCTGTAACTTGTACCATCTCTTGTATTTGCTGGAACTGTCTATATGTTAGTGATTTCTGGTGGTTCAATAAATTATTGCCACACTGTTTACCCTCACCCTGTGTTGTCTGAGTAGTATTATGCCCATGGAAGACCCCGGGTCTTCACAGGGCTGTTTTGTTTCCATTAGGATATCCACCAAATACTTAAGCTATATTAGTTTCCATGACTATCCTTGGGTATGACATTTAAAATATAGGAATGTCACGCTTCTACCATCCCCAGTGTCCTAGGGACGTTGTGAATGACAGCTCTGCCGCCCTATGGGATCGAGGGCTGACTGAGCTGTCAAGATTGTGAGTGAAGGTTCTGCTTCCCAATTTAAGGCAGAGGTGTTTGGGTATTGATTGACAGCTCTGCCATCCTATCTGGCTGGGTCTGTGGGATCTCCTGCAGGTGTCATCTGTTTTGAGTAATTACAGGGCTATTTAGTAGTCTGACAATTGCCAGACCTTTGCCAATTGTAATTTTGCTCAAGAGGTGTGTGTGTGTGTGTGTGTGCTTGCCCTGTACTCTAAAATGTATTCCATTGCCAACCTAGGATTTACCTTTTTGACCTTCCTTTTCACTTAACCCTTTATCTTGATCCGCTACCTTCCTGATGCTTTGACCTCGGTCTGTTACTTGACTATGCTTTTGTCTATTCCCTTTGTCTATTACGAGCCCTCTTGGTACTAACCTTGGATCTCTTGAGTATCCTGACTCACACTATGTCCATGATTAGTGACTAGCGTCACATGGAATACGAAAGTAAACGACAGCGTCAATACCAGGGTGTTCAGTTGCAAAAGAGGTGTTTATTCCGCCATCCCAAAACACACAACATTTTGACCCTGTGTGGGCTTTTATAAAGTGTAAGTGAACAAACATGGGGCCGTCCTTATGTAGTGTGATTCACAATAGATCACCAATCACTGCAAAGGTACAATCCCCACATCAATAATAATTAGATAATTAGAATATAGTACAAAAAACATAGATCCATACATTAACACAGAGATTATTTTAAATACAATATCCATAAAATATGATCTTCCTCAAAGCAAATATATTAGACCATTATTTACATATGTATTGTACATCAGTTCACCTATCAGGCTTGGCATCTCGATATCCAAGTAACCACCCACCAATCACTTCATAATGGGTCATAAATATGGAGGTTCGCCAGACCAATTACTATAGGTGTATGGTTAGGGGCCAAAAGTGTATATCCACAAGCATATGCATGAACTCCAATCAGGTCACACCAAAAGGACCTGCCACATCACAGGAAAACGATCACATGACCGAACTCATGTGACCTGCGATCCCATCAGGTTTGTACAAGCAGCGTACATGATTGGTCTAAATGCACATTTTATTGCTAGAATAACCCCCACATTATGTATATATACCTCTCCTAACCCCACATTATGTATATATACCTCTTCTAACCCCCACATTATGTATATATACCTCTCCTAACCCCCACATTATGTATATACACCTCTCCTAACCCCCACATTATGTATATATACCTCTCCTAACCCCCACATTATGTATATATACCTCTCCTAACCCCCACATTATGTATATATACCTTTCCTAACCCCAACATTATGTGTATATACCTCTCCTAACCCCACATTATGTGTATATACCTCTCCTAACCCCACATTATGTATATATACCTCTCCTAACCCCACATTATGTATATATACCTCTCCTAACCCCCACATTATGTATATATACCTCTCCTAACCCCCACATTATGTATATGTACCTCTCCTAACCCCACATTATGTATATACCTCTCCTAACCCCACATTATGTGTATATACCTCTCCTAACCCCACATTATGTATATATACCTCTCCTATCCCCCACATTATGTGTATATACCTCTCCTAACCCCCACATTATGTATATATACCTCTCCTAACCCCCACATTATGTATATACCTCTCCTAACCCCACATTATGTATACAGACCTCTCCTAACCCCCACATTGATTATTTACCTCTCCTAACCCCCACATTATGTATATATACCTCTCCTAACCCCACATTATGTGTATATACCTCTCCTAACCCCCACATTATGTATATATACCTTTCCTAACCCCAACATTATGTGTATATACCTCTCCTAACCCCACATTATGTGTATATACCTCTCCTAACCCCACATTATGTATATATACCTCTCCTAACCCCCACATTATGTATATATACCTCTCCTAACCCCCACATTATGTATATACCTCTCCTAACCCCACATTATGTATACAGACCTCTCCTAACCCCCACATTGATTATTTACCTCTCCTAACCCCCACATTATGTATATATACCTCTCCTAACCCCACATTATGTATATACCTCTCCTAACCCCACATTATGTATACAGACCTCTCCTAACCCCCACATTGATTATTTACCTCTCCTAACCCCCACATTATGTATATATACCTCTCCTAACCCCACATTATGTGTATATACCTCTCCTAACCCCCACATTATGTATATATACCTTTCCTAACCCCAACATTATGTGTATATACCTCTCCTAACCCCACATTATGTGTATATACCTCTCCTGACCCCACATTATGTATATATACCTCTCCTAACCCCCACATTATGTATATGTACCTCTCCTAACCCCACATTATGTATATACCTCTCCTAACCCCACATTATGTGTATAGACCTCTCCTAACCCCACATTATGTGTATATACCTCTCCTAACCCCACATTATGTATATATACCTCTCCTATCCCCCACATTATGTGTATATACCTCTCCTAACCCCCACATTATGTGTATAGACCTCTCCTAACCCCACATTATGTATACAGACCTCTCCTAACCCCACATTATGTATACAGACCTCTCCTAACCCCCACATTGATTATTTACCTCTCCTAACCCCCACATTATGTATATATACCTCTCCTAACCCCACATTATGTGTATATACCTCTCCTAACCCCCACATTATGTATATATACCTCTCCTAACCCCCACATTATGTGTATATACCTCTTCTAACCCCCACATCATGTATATATACCTCTCCTAACCCCCACATTATGTATATATACCTCTCCTAACCCCACATTATGTATATATACCTCTCCTAACCCCCACATTATGTATATACAACTCTCCTAACCCCCACATTATGTATATACACCTCTCCTAACCCGAACATTATGTATATATACCTCTCCTAACCCCCACATTATGTATATATACCTCTCCTAACCCCCACATTATGTGTATATACCTCTCCTAACTCCACATTATGTGTATATACCTCTCCTAACCCCACATTATGTGTATATACCTCTTCTAACCCCACATTATGTATATATACCTCTCCTAACCCCCACATTATGTATATATACCTCTCCTAACCACCACATTATGTATATATACCTCTCCTAACCCAACATTATGTATATACCTCTCCTAACACCACATTATGTGTATATACCTCTTCTAACCCCCACATCATGTATATACAACTCTCCTAACCCCCACATTATGTATATACACCTCTCCTAACCCCCACATTATGTGTATATACCTCTCCTAACTCCACATTATGTATCTATACCTCTCCTAACCCCCACATTATGTATATACAACTCTCCTAACCCCCACATTATGTATATATACCTCTCCTAACCCCCACATTATGTGTATATACCTCTCCTAACTCCACATTATGTATCTATACCTCTCCTAACCCCCACATTATGTATATACAACTCTCCAAACCCCCACATTATGTATATACACCTCTCCTAACCCGAACATTATGTATATATACCTCTCCTAACCCCCACATTATGTATATATACCTCTCCTAACCCCCACATTATGTATATATAACTCTCCTAACCCCACATTATGTATCTATACCTCTCCTAACCCCCACATTATGTATATACACCTCTCCTAACCCGAACATTATGTATATATACCTCTCCTAACCCCCACATTATGTATATATACCTCTCCTAACCCCCACATTATGTGTATATACCTCTCCTAACCCCCACATTATGTGTATACACCTCTCCTAACTCCACATTATGTGTATATACCTCTCCTAACACCACATTATGTGTATATACCTCTCCTAACCCCACATTATGTATATATACCTCTCCTAACCCCCACATTATGTATATATACCTCTCCTAACCCCCACATTATGTATATACCTCTCCTAACCCCACATTATGTATACAGACCTCTCCTAACCCCCACATTGATTATTTACCTCTCCTAACCCCCACATTATGTATATATACCTCTCCTAACCCCACATTATGTATATACCTCTCCTAACCCCACATTATGTATACAGACCTCTCCTAACCCCCACATTGATTACTTACCTCTCCTAACCCCCACATTATGTATATATACCTCTCCTAACCCCACATTATGTGTATATACCTCTCCTAACCCCCACATTATGTATATATACCTTTCCTAACCCCAACATTATGTGTATATACCTCTCCTAACCCCACATTATGTGTATATACCTCTCCTGACCCCACATTATGTATATATACCTCTCCTAACCCCCACATTATGTATATGTACCTCTCCTAACCCCACATTATGTATATACCTCTCCTAACCCCACATTATGTGTATAGACCTCTCCTAACCCCACATTATGTGTATATACCTCTCATAACCCCACATTATGTATATATACCTCTCCTATCCCCCACATTATGTGTATATACCTCTCCTAACCCCCACATTATGTGTATAGACCTCTCCTAACCCCACATTATGTATACAGACCTCTCCTAACCCCACATTATGTATACAGACCTCTCCTAACCCCCACATTGATTATTTACCTCTCCTAACCCCCACATTATGTATATATACCTCTCCTAACCCCACATTATGTGTATATACCTCTCCTAACCCCCACATTATGTATATATACCTCTCCTAACCCCCACATTATGTGTATATACCTCTTCTAACCCCCACATCATGTATATATACCTCTCCTAACCCCCACATTATGTATATATACCTCTCCTAACCCCACATTATGTGTATATACCTCTCCTAACCCCCACATTATGTATATATACCTCTCCTAACCCCCACATTATGTGTATATACCTCTTCTAACCCCCACATCATGTATATATACCTCTCCTAACCCCCACATTATGTATATATACCTCTCCTAACCCCACATTATGTATATATACCTCTCCTAACCCCCACATTATGTATATACAACTCTCCTAACCCCCACATTATGTATATACACCTCTCCTAACCCGAACATTATGTATATATACCTCTCCTAACCCCCACATTATGTATATATACCTCTCCTAACCCCCACATTATGTGTATATACCTCTCCTAACTCCACATTATGTGTATATACCTCTCCTAACCCCACATTATGTGTATATACCTCTTCTAACCCCACATTATGTATATATACCTCTCCTAACCCCCACATTATGTATATATACCTCTCCTAACCACCACATTATGTATATATACCTCTCCTAACCCAACATTATGTATATACCTCTCCTAACACCACATTATGTGTATATACCTCTTCTAACCCCCACATCATGTATATATACCTCTCCTAACCCCCACATTATGTGTATATACCTCTCCTAACTCCACATTATGTATCTATACCTCTCCTAACCCCCACATTATGTATATACAACTCTCCTAACCCCCACATTATGTATATACACCTCTCCTAACCCGAACATTATGTATATATACCTCTCCTAACCCCCACATTATGTATATATACCTCTCCTAACCCCCACATTATGTATATATAACTCTCCTAACCCCACATTATGTATCTATACCTCTCCTAACCCCCACATTATGTATATACACCTCTCCTAACCCGAACATTATGTATATATACCTCTCCTAACCCCCACATTATGTATATATACCTCTCCTAACCCCCACATTATGTGTATATACCTCTCCTAACCCCCACATTATGTGTATATACCTCTCCTAACTCCACATTATGTGTATATACCTCTCCTAACCCCACATTATGTGTATATACCTCTCCTAACCCCACATTATGTATATATACCTCTCCTAACCCCCACATTATGTATATATACCTCTCCTAACCCCCACATTATGTATATATACCTCTCCTAACCCAACATTATGTATATACCTCTCCTAACACCACATTATGTATATACCTCTCCTAACCCCACATTATGTGTATAGACCTCTCCTAACCCCACATTATGTATACAGACCTCTCCTAACCCCACAGTATGTATACAGACCTCTCCTAACCCCACATTATGTATACAGACCTCTCCTAACCCCCACATTATGTGTATATACCTCTCCTAACCCCCACATTATGTATATTTACCTCTCCTAACCCCCACATTATGTATATATACCTCTCCTAACCCCACATTATGTGTATATACCTCTCCTAAACCCCACGTTATGTATATATACCTCTCCTAGCCCAACATTATGTATATATACCTCTCCTAACCCCACATTATGTATATAGACCTCTCCTAACACCATGTAATATAAACATAGTAATGGCATAAATTTTAAGCGCAAACTAACTGTCAGCTACATCTGCAGGACCTGCCACATCACTAGAGGGCGGTCACATGACCAAGCCCACATGATCAGCGGTCATGTGGGCCAGGGCTAGCTCCAGGTTTTTCTGGGCCCTGGGCGAAAGAGTATCAGTGGCCCCTTTAACACATACCACGATTCATGATGCACAGATACCGCAAAGAAATATATATATAATACAATGCCGAAGATTTCACTTCTTACATTACATGACCGATATCTATTGTAAATTCCACAGTAGCTGAGAAACAGACGAATCACTCCACACAGTATACTGGCCCCCATATAACGCTCCATACGGAATACTGGCCCCCAGATAACGCTCCATATAGAATACTGGCCCCCATAAAACGCTCCATATAGAATACTGGCCCCCATATAATGCTCCATACAGAATACTGGCCCCCATAAAATGGAGCGTACAGGATACTGGTCCCCTTATAACACTCCATACAGGATACTGGCCCCCATATAATGCTCCATGCAGGCTGTTCCCCACACATAATGCCCTATGCAGGCTGTTCCTGCCACATTATGCCCCATTCAGGATGTCAACCCCCATATAATGCCCTATGCAGGATGTCACCCCCCATATAATGCCCTTTGCAGGATGTCACTCCGCCACCATATAATGCCCCATGCAGGATATCACTTCTGACCCCCCATACAAAGCCCCATGCAGGATGTCACTTGTCCCCCTCATATAATGCCACATGCAGGATGTCACTTGTTCCCCCCCATATAATGCCCAATGCAGGATGTCCCTTCCCCCCCATATAATGCCCCATGCAGGATGTCCCTTCCCCCCCATATAATGCCCCATGCAGGATGTCCCCCCCCGATATAATGCCCCATGCAGGATGTCCCTTCCCCCCATATAATGCCCCATGAAGGATGTCCCTTTCCCCCACCATATAATGCCGCATGCAGGATATCATCCCCTCTCTTTATAATGCCCCATGCAAGATGTCACCTCTCCCCCCTCCATATAATGCCCCATGCAGCATGTCACCCCCCATATAATACCCCATGAAGGATGTCTCTTTCCCCCACCATGTAATGCCCCATGCAGGATATCACCCCCCTCTATAATGCCTTTATAATGCCCCATGCAGAATGTCACCTCTCCCCCCATATAATGCCCCATGCAGGATATCACTCCCCTCTCTTTATAATGCCCCATGCAGGATATCACCCCCCTCTCTTTATAATGCCCCATGCAGGATGTCACCCCCATATAATGCCCCATGCAGGATGTCACCCCCATATAATGCCCCATGCAGGATGTCCCCGCCATATAATGCCCCATGAAGGATGTCACCCCCCCATATAATGCCCCATGCAGGATGTCCCTTTCCCCCACCATATAATGCCCCATGCAGGATATCACCTCTCCCCCCTCCATATAATGCCTCATGCAGGATGTCACCCCCCATATAATGCCCCATGAAGGATGTCTCTTTCCCCCACCATTTAATGCCCCATGCAGGATATCACCCCCCTCTCTTTATAATGCCTTTATAATGCCCCAAGCAGAATGTCACCTCTCCCCCCATATAATGCCCCATGCAGGATATCACTCCCCTCTCTTTATAATGCCCCATGCAGGATATCACCCCCTTCTCTTTATAATGCCCCATGCAGGATGTCACCCCCATATAATGCCCCATGAAGGATGTCACCCCCCCACCATATAATTCCCCATGCTGGATATCACCCCCCCCTCTCTTTATAATGCCCCATGCAGGATATCACCCCCCTCTCTTTTTAATGCCCCATGCAGAAAGTCACCTCTCCCCACCATATAATGCCCCATGCAGGATGTCACCCCACCATATAATGCCCCATGCAGGATATCACCCCCCTCTCTTTATAATGCCCCATGCAGAATGTCACCTCCCCCCCATATAATGCACCATGCAAGCTGTCACCCCACCATATAATGCCCCATGCAGGATATCATCACCCTCTCTTTATAATTCCCCATGCATTATATCACCCCCTCACTTTATAATTCCCCATGCAGGATGTCGCCCCCCATATAATGCCTCATGCAGGATGTCACCCCCCCATATAATGACCCATGCAGGATGTCCCTTTCCCCCACCATATAATGTCTCATGCAGGATATCACTCCCCTCTCTTTATAATGCCCCATGCAGGATATCACCCCCCTCTCTTTATAATGCCCCATGCAGGATGTCACCCCTCGTATAATGCCCCATGCAGGATGTCACCCACCCATATAATGCCCCATGCAAGATGTCACCCCCCCATACAATGCCCCATGCAGGATGTTACCCCCCCATACAATGCCCATGCAGGATGTCACCCCCCCTCTTTATAATGCCCCATGCAGGATATCACCCCCTGTCTTTATAACGCCCTATGCAGGATGTCACCCCCTATATAATGCCCCATGCAGTATGTCACCCCCCTATATAATGCCCCATGCAGGATGTCACCCCCTCATATAATGCCCCATGCAGGATGTCACCCCCCCATATAATGCCCTATGCAGGATGTCAACCCCCCATAGAATGCCTCATGCAGGATGTCACCCCCCATATAATGCCCCATGCAGGATGTCACCCACCCATATAATGCCCCATGCAGGATGTCACCCCCCCATACAATGCCCCATGCAGGATGTCACTCCCCCATACAATGCCCCATGCAGGATGTCACCCCCCCTCTTTATAATGCCCCATGCAGGATATCACCCCCTGTCTTTATAATGTCCCATGCAGGATGTCACCCCCCATATAATGCCCCATGCAGGATGTCACCCCCCCATATAATGCCCCATGCAGTATGTCACCCCCTCATATAATGCCCCATGCAGGATGTCACCCCCTCATATAATGCCCCATGCAGGATGTCACCTCCCCATAGAATGCCTCATGCAGGATGTCTCCCCCATATAATGCCCCATGCAGGATGTCACCCCCCATATAATGCCCCATGCAGGATGTCACTTGTTCCACCCCATATAATGCCCCATGCAGGATGTCCCTTTCTCCCCATATAATGCCCCATGCAGGATGTCCCTTCCCCCCATATAATGCCCCATGCAGGATGTCGCTTGTTCCCCCCCATATAATGCCCCATGCAGGATGTCCCTTTCTCCCCATGTAATGCCCCATGCAGGATGTCCCTTCCCCCCATATAATGCCCCATGCAGGATGTCCCCCCCCCCGATATAATGCCCCATGCAGGATGTCCCTTCCCCCATATAGTGCCCCATGAAGGATGTCCCTTTCCCCCACCATATAATGCCGGATGCAGGATATCACCCCCTCTCTTTATAATGCCCCATGCAGGATGTCACCTCTCTCCCTCCATATAATGCCCTATGCAGGATGTCACCCCCCATATAATGCCCCATGAAGGATGTCTCTTTCCCCCACCATGTAATACCCCATGCAGGATATCACCCCCCTCTATAATGCCTTTATAATGCCCCATGCAGAATGTCACCTCTTCCCCCATATAATGCCCCATGCAGGATGTCACCCCCATATAATGCCCCATGCAGGATGTGCCCCCCCATATAATGCCCCATGCAGGATGTCCCCCCCCATATAATGCACCATGAAGGATGTCACCTTCCCCCCCATATAATGCCCCATGCAGGATGTCCCTTTCCCCCACCATATAATGCCGCATGCAGGATATCACCCCCTCTCTTTATAATGCCCCATGCAGGATGTCACCTCTCCCCCCTCCATATAATGCCCTATGCAGGATGTCACCCCCATATAATGCCCCATGAAGGATGTCTCTTTCCCCCACCATGTAATGCCCCATGCAGGATATCACCCCCCTCTATAATGCCTTTATAATGCCCCATGCAGAATGTCACCTCTTCCCCCATATAATGCCCCATGCAGGATGTCACCCCCATATAATGCCCCATGCAGGATGTGCCCCCCCATATAATGCCCCATGCAGGATGTCCCCCCCCCCATATAATGCCCCATGAAGGATGTCACCTCCCCCCCATATAATGCCCCATGCAGGATGTCCCTCCCCCCCCATATAATGCCCCATGCAGGATGTCACCCCCCCATATAATGCCCCATGAAAAATGTCTCTTCCCCCACCATGTAATGCCCCATGCAGGATATCACCCCCCTCTCTTCATAATGCCTTTGCAATGCCCCATGCAGAATGTCACCTCCCCCCCCATATAATGCCCCATGCAGGATGTCCCTTTCCCCCACCATATAATGCCCCATGCAGGATATCACCTCTCCCCCCTCCATATAATGCCCCATGCCGGATGTCACCCCCAATATAATGCCCCATGAAAAATGTCTCTTCCCCCACCATGTAATGCCCCATGCAGGATATCACCCCCCTCTCTTTATAATGCCTTTATAATGCCCCATGCAGAATGTCACCTCCCCCCATATAATGCCCCATGCAGGATATCACTCCCCTCTCTTTATAATGACCCATGCAGGATATCACCCCCCTCTCTTTATAATGCCCCATGCAGGATGTCACCCCTCGTATAATGCCTCATGCAGGATGTCACCCACCCATATAATGTCCCATGCAGGATGTCACCCCCCATACAATGCCCCATGCAGGATGTCACCCCCCCATACAATGCCCATGCAGGATGTCACACCCCCTCTTTATAATGCCCCATGCAGGATATCACCCCCTGTCCTTATAATGCCCCATGCAGGATGTCACCCCCATATAATGCCCCATGCAGGATGTCACCCCCCCATATAATGCCCCATGCAGGATGTCACCCCCTCATATAATGCCCCATGCAGGATGTCACCCCCCATATAATGCCCCATGCAGGATGTCACCCCCTCATAGAATGCCTCATGCAGGATGTCACCCCCCCATATAATGCCCCATGCAGGATGTCACCCACCCATATAATGCCCCATGCAGGATGTCACCCCCCCATACAATGCCCCATGCAGGATGTCACCCCCCCCATACAATGCCCCATGCAGGATGTCACCCCCCCCTCTTTATAATGCCCCATGCAGGATATCACCCCCTGTCTTTATAATGCCCCATGCAGGATGTCACCCCCCATATAATGCCCCATGCAGGATGTCACCCCCCATATAATGCCCCATGCAGGATGTCACCCCCTCATATAATGCCCCATGCAGGATGTCACCTCCCCATAGAATGCCTCATGCAGGATGTCACCCCCATATAATGCCCCATGCAGGATGTCACCCCTCATATAATGCCCCATGCAGGAAGTCATCCCCCCCATAAAATGCCCCATGCCTCCATACATTAAAAAAAAAAAATCAAATACTCACCTCACTCCTCCTCACCTGCTGCCGCTGCGCTTCCCACTCTGCACTGCCTGTGATGGCTCAGGGGAGGGTGCGGTGGAAAGAAGTCACCGCGCCCTCTGAGCTGAGACGTCACAGGGAACGCACAGCAGGAAGACAGTGGATCTGCGGAGGCACGAGGAGAGGTAAGTATCTGGCTGCCGGGGCCCTGAGCAAGCGGGGGAGAAGGGCGGGCGCTGACACCGCTCTCCTCCGCCCATAGCCTGGCGGGGTGCCTGACCGCGAGTGGTCCCCCCGCCTGCTCAGGGCCCTGGCACTTGCCCAAGTGCGCCGTGTGCTGACGCCGGCCCTGATGTGGGCTCAGCTATTCACCCAGGCTCCCATTCAGCACTAGGGTAACTACCACGAAAAAAAGCGGTGGGAAAGGAGAGAGAGGAAACAACATAATGGCTCTAGCATCATTATAATTATGGCAATAATACACATGCCTATGTACAAAAATGCATAAAAGACAAGCAAACAAAACAATAACACCACAAAGAGATAATCATAGGAGGATCAAAGAGCGGTGAGGGGGCTATAGTTTAGCCCAGATATAAACAATTAAATTTATATAAAAAGAATAAACATCCCCTAAATGGGTAAACGCCCGATGTCTTCGTCCCCGTACTTCGTTCCACCTCCAGATTAATCCCAACAACTGGCCTAAAGGAGGAAAAAGAAAAAAAGTGTTAAAATCACATATACAAATTCTATAAAATAGATCCATGGCATTTAACTACTCCAGATGATGTAGAGTTAGAGTGGAGAATCGAAGGGTGTAAGGTTCAAATTAAGCTATTTTGTAGATTTTAATCAATATTTAACCCTCTAGGTTGAAGAGTTCCCAATTCAAAAAGCTATCTCAATTCCTTCCTCTTCAAAACCTTCAATCTATCTCCAACCCTCCTCTATACCAGGACACTATCGATCATCCTGAATCACAATTGGTTTACTGAGTGTCTGTTCTCAACAAAATGTTGAGGAACAGGCAATTCAGTAAGACCAGTCCTGATGGTACTCTTATGTTTACTTATCCGTGCTCAGATTTCCATTGTGGTCTTCTCTACATAGTATAGGCCACATGGGCAGGACAAAACATATATCACATAGCTCGAGGATCATGTATATCTTTCTTTAAGGGTATAGCGTTTACCCGTGTTAGGGTGATAAAAAGTATCACCCTTAATCATATTACCACAGCAAGCACATCCCAGGCAAAGGAAATCACCCAGTCTGGGAGTGCTAAGCGTGGTTTGAACTGACACACGGGAGGGGCCAAAGTCTGACCAATCTATCTTTCAAATTATAATTCCGTCTACAGGACAAAAGAGGTCGCGAGACAAACTCTTGTATATTTGGGAGACCTTTTTGTAAAAGGGGCCAGTGTTTCTGTAGGATGCTTCCAATACACCCACTAGCTGGACTATACGTGGATACAAAATGTATCCTTTTGGCATCTCTTTTGTGGCAAACACCCTTTAATAGATCTTCGCGATTTAATCCCAAAGCCTGACCTTTGTACCTATTGACCTCCTGACTGGGGTATCTCCTCATTCTGAACTTATGACACATCTTATGTGGGCTAAACTATGGCCCCCTCACCCCTCTTTGATCCTCCTATGATTATCTCATTGTGGTGTTATTGTTTTCTTTGTTTTGCTTTTATGCATTTTTGTATATAGGCATATGCCGTGTTGGACTGGGGTGCCAAGGGCCCACCAGTGACCAACTCCAGGGCCCCATTTTTCAGCTACATGCAAATGTGACATTATCCTCAACCACAAATTTATATAACAGTGAGCGAGTTAGATTGTTAAATGAATAAGATGCTGCCATTGTCTGTACATAGTGATTCATGTGTATTGTGCCAAGTACTGCTCATATACTTGTGTTTTGGGATGGCTGAATAAGCACCTCTTTTGCAACTGAGCACCCTGGTATGGACGCTGTCGTTTACTTTTGTATGCTGATATTTCCTGGAGTGGCTTCCTTGAGGATTATGGATGTGCGTCCCTTGCAGTGAGTGCTGCTGACCACCATCTTTCCTAGCGTCACATGCAAGTCAGGATGAATATCGCTATTTGTCCATTGTCTTGTATAAATGATCCGCAAACAATGAAAGATTCTATATCTAATATTGAAAATGCACTTCCAGGTGAGACTCACCCTGAAAGTACACCACTTTCAGGGTGAGTGCACCACTTTTTTTTACTTTTCATGGTATTTTTTGGTGAAAAAGGTAACAATTCTAGTGGAAGCGGTTGTCAGAGCTTGTTACCTGACCCATCGGAGGGGATGGTGGGTGTTAGGGGTCCTGTTACCTTAGTCTCTGACCCATTCCTTTGATTTGGGGCTGAGGGTTCACTGGGGAAGGGGCAGAGGGGAGGTACCATTGGCACCATCTGCCTAGGGCATCAAAATACCTTGTCCCGACCCTGCGGTACAGGCAAAAGTATCTATCGCTGTCTCAGGACACACTATTTCATACCAAGCAGTTGCAGTACAGGCAGGCTGGTCCAATCAATCAATGTACAGTAGGTTGCGTTAGGGTGTCACACTTTACTTTCCCTGGCTGAGTCAATAATTTGGGTCAGAGTATTCCTCCAGTACTGAAGTTACAATACAATTTGTCTTCAGTTGTAATAGTGGGGAAGGGCGTAGCCTTCCCTTGAGACTGAGAGAGTAAAAGGAAGAGTTCCTGAAGACAGACCTCCCCAACTGTGGTAGGCCAAGCTAAGGGGGTTAGCTTTAGTGGTCCGGTTGGTAGAGCAGAGGGGGAACTTAGTGCCCTTATCAAGCCTAGAGAGATATAGAGCTTGTTCCTGGTATAGTTCCTTCTGGGCTGTAGTACCTGAAAACAGCCACAAGATGCCACTGTTCGGGGTGCAGATGTCAGGATGAGTCTGCTAGCCGAGCTATAGGCAGTGATGGGTTAAGGTTCTGTGATGACAGCTCACTGAGGGTGGGCATATTAGGAAAGTCTCTGTTTTAATTTCCTGAATCAGGAAGTGATAGAGTAGTACAAGAAGGGATTGCGACCTGATGAGACAGCCTTACTATAGTGGCTGCTAGGGTAGACGGGAGCTCCGAACCCTCAGACAGTGAGATCCCAGTGCGCAGTTCTCCCCACGCAAGAGCACGAGTCCTGTTCGCTCGCCGTAGAAACTCACCAAAGCGTAGTGAGGACACGGGGCACTTCTGGACTGCAGGCAGCAGAGGAAGCTAAACAGTACTCCAAGCCAAGACGTGGGGGAGAGATATCGGATCCGTTCACTGTTAATACAGAGGAGTCTCTAGGGCCAGGAATTATAGCCACAGAGATGCTCCGCTTAAAGAGGGAACCAGGGCTGAAGCAGTTAACGGCGCCTGTGAGGGAGATGATTACCTGTCGGGCCTTATCCATTATATCTGACTGTAAATACTGTAAATATTCCTCTTCCCCAAGTAAAGTCCAAGTTCTGGTTAAGAACCTCGTGTCCTCTGAAATTATTGCTGCCCTGGTCCCAGAAGAAAATTGCCTGGAGACAGCCGCGATCGGATGGCGTGAAGTAAGTGAAGAGCACTACATACACAGCCACACTTCAGAGAGAGGACACGTATTGTCTGTAGGGTGCCATAGCGAGAGGGGGCTACAGCTCGCCCACGACTACCTCGCTGGGGCACCTTACATTTGGCGTAGTCGGCAGGATGCGAGCTCCTCGCATGAAGAAAGCCGGGAAGAGCCGACACAGAACACTGAGGAGAAAGTGTTGGAAGGCATGCGGCCCAAGATGGCGGCCCGAAGCATGGATTCCAAGATGGTGACGACGGCGGTAAAGTCTGGGAGAAGAACCGCCCATCGTGGGAGTGGACGGCGCTGGAGAGTGCGAAAAATGTCCAGCCCCTACGAGTTCCGGCCCGAAGAGGGATGGGCCCAGCGGTGAAGATGCGCCCCAGGATGGGACGTCCAGTGAGGAAGAGGGCGCGGCGCAAAGTGAAGTCCGGCCCCGTGAGTATCAGCGCGCGCAGAGAGGGGGTGCGGCTGAAGGCGGAGCGGCCGAGAGTGACGAGTGACGCGGCGGTCGCGTCAGAGGTCCGGCCCAGGAAGAGGCGGAGCTGGACGCGCAGGACGCGCGTCACCGGTAAGCGACCGGCGCCATTTTCTGTCCGGCACGTAAGGAGAAGGAGGTGCGGCAGCAGACGTCCTGAGAGGATGGCAGCCCCAGAGCCTGACAACGTGCGCGAGGCAAGCGGTGAGGAGGAACCCCTGAAGATCACTACACCAGGGGCCGCGGCTGGAAGTCGTCCGCCGGCGGGCGCTGCCCGCGATCTGCTGCCTTTACCCCCAGTAGCTGTTCAGTGGGCCACTAGGCCTGATCCGGAGCTGGGCCTGCTAGTCCACGAGCTTCACATGTGGTGCTGGAGCCGGATGCCGGAGGAAACGTCCCCCTCGGCTGAGGGAGGAGAACATCCAGGTGGGGCCGGAGCAATAGCTGCAGCGAAGCTTACAGAAGGTGAGCGGTCCATGCCCCAGCGGCCGGTCACGTCTGCGGTACCTGCCCCAGTAGTTTCCGTGGCAACAGAGGCCCCCAGGCCTTCAGGGGACGGTGCGGAAGGGAAGCCCCCTAAAAGAAAGGCCCCGCGGGAGAATTTCTGGTCGTTGGCCTTGGAGGCCCTACATTCCCCCTCGGCAGAGCGGTACGCCGAGCCCAGGAGTCCTAAGTGGGCTACCCGGGACCCCCCGATGACCGCGCGAGAACAGCGGCGATGGACCGATACCTTCCTGAGAGGCTGGCTGGAGGGGTCCAACGCGGCAAGAAGGGAGTCAGTGGAGGAAGCTCAGACCCGGGGGCGGGTCATAGAATTCCGTATCCATGAGGGGTACGGGTTTCTGGAAGAAGAATGGACCGGGCACGAGGTGTTCGTGTCCCGCGAGGCGGTAAAACGGGACTATCTGCCTGACCGTTTACACAACCTGCACGTGGGGGACATCGTGCACTTTGTAAAATGTGAGTGCCAAAACGGGTGGTATGCGGCTGCGGTCACCTGCCCATATAAATGGGAAGCCGTCCTAGAGAAGGACCGACAGGTCTTCGAGAGGAGGGCCAAAAGAGAGGCTAAGCAACGCTGGGCTAGGGAAGCCCCTAAAGGCTTTCTGTCCCCACCTAAGGCCAGTACTCCACCGACAGAGGAGCCTGGGAGGCGGCAGTGGTGAGATATTGTGAGCGACGAGGAGGAGGATGTCGCCAGCAGCAAGGAAGCCGATTTCCTTAGTGAGGTGCCAGAGAAGGAGTCGGCACCACAACACCCAGGAGGGGCTGAGGCAGTTGAGCAGGGGGCTGCCAGAGAGACTCAGGCTGGTGTTAGCCAGGAGGTCCATCATTTTTCTGTCACCAGCTACGGCCCTACCCAGGTCGGCTGTGGCAGTGCTACGTCCTCGGACGAGGACCCCGGGCCTAGCAGATACCCCGATCAGCCGTGGAAGTGGAGGAAGCCACCTTCATCTGCAGCATGGGCCGCCTTCATGAGGGAACAGAGGGAGGCCCGGAAGAAGTGAGCTAAGTGGGCTAAAAGGTCCGTTGACCTTTCACTTCTTCTCCTACTAGGACCCATCGGTGGTGGTCCTTTCTGTAGTTTGGGACTGTTACCCAGTGGGGGCGAAGTGCCCCATGTTGACTTCAGTTGAAACAAAAAAAAAAAATGGAGGACTGTTCCCCTACCTCCTAGGCCAGGAAGGCCTTAAGCAGCATCCAAAAGTTGCGTGCCCGGGAGAGCTGCTCTTTTTGTTTTTATTTTTGTTTTCTTTTTGTTGCGCTTGTTGCGCCTTTTTCTGCTGGAATTTAAATTGCTGAGGCACACCTTGAGGATGGATATCCTCCGAATCTAAGAGACTTGCGGCCTAGCGGGAAGAACCGGTGACCCCCGCTAGGGCCAAGAAGAAAAGAGACTCACAGGGTGTTACCTGTGACGGTGTGCCTCAGAATGTAGCCCCAGGAGGGGATTAAGGGCTATTGAAGAGTTGACCTGATTTAAAAATGTGGACATGGACACTTCGTTTCCAGGGTCCTTACCAAGAAGGACCGGTGCCTCTGAAAAAGTTGATAGTGGACTGTCCTGAATTGCTGTTCCAGGGCCCTTAACTGAGAAGGGCCGGTCTTCCATCCAAGAAGATGACCTCAGGACCAGTCGCTTACTAAGAATGTTTTAGTAAAATTTAGTAATGTAATTTTATAACTGTTGATTGATGTTTAATGCCTAGTGTGGTCAGGGACGACCAACATTAAAGTGTCGGGGAATGTAATAGTGGGGAAGGGCGTAGCCTTCCCTTGAGACTGAGAGAGTAAAAGGAAGAGTTCCTGAAGACAGACCTCCCCAACTGTGGTAGGCCAAGCTAAGGGGGTTAGCTTTAGTGGTCCGGTTGGTAGAGCAGAGGGGGAACTTAGTGCCCTTATCAAGCCTAGAGAGATATAGAGCTTGTTCCTGGTATAGTTCCTTCTGGGCTGTAGTACCTGAAAACAGCGACAAGATGCCACTGTTCGGGGTGCAGATGTCAGGATGAGTCTGCTAGCCGAGCTATAGGCAGTGATGGGTTAAGGTTCTGTGATGACAACTCACTGAGGGTGGGCATATTAGGAAAGTCTCTGTTTTAATTTCCTGAATCAGGAAGTGATAGAGTAGTACAAGAAGGGATTGCGACCTGATGAGACAGCCTTACTATAGTGGCTGCTAGGGTAGACGGGAGCTCCGAACCCTCAGACAGTGAGATCCCAGTGCGCAGTTCTCCCCACGCAAGAGCACGAGTCCTGTTCGCTCGCCGTAGAAACTCACCAAAGCGTAGTGAGGACACGGGGCACTTCTGGTCTGCAGGCAGCAGAGGAAGCTAAACAGTACTCCAAGCCAAGACGTGGGGGAGAGATATCGGATCCGTTCACTGTTAATACAGAGGAGTCTCTAGGGCCAGGAATTATAGCCACAGAGATGCTCCGCTTAAAGAGGGAACCAGGGCTGAAGCAGTTAACGGCGCCTGTGAGGGAGATGATTACCTGTCGGGCCTTATCCATTATATCTGACTGTAAATACTGTAAATATTCCTCTTCCCCAAGTAAAGTCCAAGTTCTGGTTAAGAACCTCGTGTCCTCTGAAATTATTGCTGCCCTGGTCCCAGAAGAAAATTGCCTGGAGACAGCCGCGATCGGATGGCGTGAAGTAAGTGAAGAGCACTACATACACAGCCACACTTCAGAGAGAGGACACGTATTGTCTGTAGGGTGCCATAGCGAGAGGGGGCTACAGCTCGCCCACGACTACCTCGCTGGGGCACCTTACATTTGGCGTAGTCGGCAGGATGCGAGCTCCTCGCATGAAGAAAGCGGGGAAGAGCCGACACAGAACACTGAGGAGAAAGTGTTGGAAGGCATGCGGCCCAAGATGGCGGCCCGAAGCATGGATTCCAAGATGGTGACGACGGCGGTAAAGTCTGGGAGAAGAACCGCCCATCGTGGGAGTGGACGGCGCTGGAGAGTGCGAAAAATGTCCAGCCCCTACGAGTTCCGGCCCGAAGAGGGATGGGCCCAGCGGTGAAGATGCGCCCCAGGATGGGACGTCCAGTGAGGAAGAGGGCGCGGCGCAAAGTGAAGTCCGGCCCCGTGAGTATCAGCGCGCGCAGAGAGGGGGTGCGGCTGAAGGCGGAGCGGCCGAGAGTGACGAGTGACGCGGCGGTCGCGTCAGAGGTCCGGCCCAGGAAGAGGCGGAGCTGGACGCGCAGGACGCGCGTCACCGGTAAGCGACCGGCGCCATTTTCTGTCCGGCACGTAAGGAGAAGGAGGTGCGGCAGCAGACGTCCTGAGAGGATGGCAGCCCCAGAGCCTGACAACGTGCGCGAGGCAAGCGGTGAGGAGGAACCCCTGAAGATCACTACACCAGGGGCCGCGGCTGGAAGTCGTCCGCCGGCGGGCGCTGCCCGCGATCTGCTGCCTTTACCCCCAGTAGCTGTTCAGTGGGCCACTAGGCCTGATCCGGAGCTGGGCCTGCTAGTCCACGAGCTTCACATGTGGTGCTGGAGCCGGATGCCGGAGGAAACGTCCCCCTCGGCTGAGGGAGGAGAACATCCAGGTGGGGCCGGAGCAATAGCTGCAGCGAAGCTTACAGAAGGTGAGCGGTCCATGCCCCAGCGGCCGGTCACGTCTGCGGTACCTGCCCCAGTAGTTTCCGTGGCAACAGAGGCCCCCAGGCCTTCAGGGGACGGTGCGGAAGGGAAGCCCCCTAAAAGAAAGGCCCCGCGGGAGAATTTCTGGTCGTTGGCCTTGGAGGCCCTACATTCCCCCTCAGCAGAGCGGTACGCCGAGCCCAGGAGTCCTAAGTGGGCTACCCGGGACCCCCCGATGACCGCGCGAGAACAGCGGCGATGGACCGATACCTTCCTGAGAGGCTGGCTGGAGGGGTCCAACGCGGCAAGAAGGGAGTCAGTGGAGGAAGCTCAGACCCGGGGGCGGGTCATAGAATTCCGTATCCATGAGGGGTACGGGTTTCTGGAAGAAGAATGGACCGGGCACGAGGTGTTCGTGTCCCGCGAGGCGGTAAAACGGGACTATCTGCCTGACCGTTTACACAACCTGCACGTGGGGGACATCGTGCACTTTGTAAAATGTGAGTGCCAAAACGGGTGGTATGCGGCTGCGGTCACCTGCCCATATAAATGGGAAGCCGTCCTAGAGAAGGACCGACAGGTCTTCGAGAGGAGGGCCAAAAGAGAGGCTAAGCAACGCTGGGCTAGGGAAGCCCCTAAAGGCTTTCTGTCCCCACCTAAGGCCAGTACTCCACCGACAGAGGAGCCTGGGAGGCGGCAGTGGTGAGATATTGTGAGCGACGAGGAGGAGGATGTCGCCAGCAGCAAGGAAGCCGATTTCCTTAGTGAGGTGCCAGAGAAGGAGTCGGCACCACAACACCCAGGAGGGGCTGAGGCAGTTGAGCAGGGGGCTGCCAGAGAGACTCAGGCTGGTGTTAGCCAGGAGGTCCATCATTTTTCTGTCACCAGCTACGGCCCTACCCAGGTCGGCTGTGGCAGTGCTACGTCCTCGGACGAGGACCCCGGGCCTAGCAGATACCCCGATCAGCCGTGGAAGTGGAGGAAGCCACCTTCATCTGCAGCATGGGCCGCCTTCATGAGGGAACAGAGGGAGGCCCGGAAGAAGTGAGCTAAGTGGGCTAAAAGGTCCGTTGACCTTTCACTTCTTCTCCTACTAGGACCCATCGGTGGTGGTCCTTTCTGTAGTTTGGGACTGTTACCCAGTGGGGGCGAAGTGCCCCATGTTGACTTCAGTTGAAACAAAAAAAAAAAATGGAGGACTGTTCCCCTACCTCCTAGGCCAGGAAGGCCTTAAGCAGCATCCAAAAGTTGCGTGCCCGGGAGAGCTGCTCTTTTTGTTTTTATTTTTGTTTTCTTTTTGTTGCGCTTGTTGCGCCTTTTTCTGCTGGAATTTAAATTGCTGAGGCACACCTTGAGGATGGATATCCTCCGAATCTAAGAGACTTGCGGCCTAGCGGGAAGAACCGGTGACCCCCGCTAGGGCCAAGAAGAAAAGAGACTCACAGGGTGTTACCTGTGACGGTGTGCCTCAGAATGTAGCCCCAGGAGGGGATTAAGGGCTATTGAAGAGTTGACCTGATTTAAAAATGTGGACATGGACACTTCGTTTCCAGGGTCCTTACCAAGAAGGACCGGTGCCTCTGAAAAAGTTGATAGTGGACTGTCCTGAATTGCTGTTCCAGGGCCCTTAACTGAGAAGGGCCGGTCTTCCATCCAAGAAGATGACCTCAGGACCAGTCGCTTACTAAGAATGTTTTAGTAAAATTTAGTAATGTAATTTTATAACTGTTGATTGATGTTTAATGCCTAGTGTGGTCAGGGACGACCAACATTAAAGTGTCGGGGAATGTAATAGTGGGGAAGGGCGTAGCCTTCCCTTGAGACTGAGAGAGTAAAAGGAAGAGTTCCTGAAGACAGACCTCCCCAACTGTGGTAGGCCAAGCTAAGGGGGTTAGCTTTAGTGGTCCGGTTGGTAGAGCAGAGGGGGAACTTAGTGCCCTTATCAAGCCTAGAGAGATATAGAGCTTGTTCCTGGTATAGTTCCTTCTGGGCTGTAGTACCTGAAAACAGCGACAAGATGCCACTGTTCGGGGTGCAGATGTCAGGATGAGTCTGCTAGCCGAGCTATAGGCAGTGATGGGTTAAGGTTCTGTGATGACAACTCACTGAGGGTGGGCATATTAGGAAAGTCTCTGTTTTAATTTCCTGAATCAGGAAGTGATAGAGTAGTACAAGAAGGGATTGCGACCTGATGAGACAGCCTTACTATAGTGGCTGCTAGGGTAGACGGGAGCTCCGAACCCTCAGACAGTGAGATCCCAGTGCGCAGTTCTCCCCACGCAAGAGCACGAGTCCTGTTCGCTCGCCGTAGAAACTCACCAAAGCGTAGTGAGGACACGGGGCACTTCTGGTCTGCAGGCAGCAGAGGAAGCTAAACAGTACTCCAAGCCAAGACGTGGGGGAGAGATATCGGATCCGTTCACTGTTAATACAGAGGAGTCTCTAGGGCCAGGAATTATAGCCACAAAGATGCTCCGCTTAAAGAGGGAACCAGGGCTGAAGCAGTTAACGGCGCCTGTGAGGGAGATGATTACCTGTCGGGCCTTATCCATTATATCTGACTGTAAATACTGTAAATATTCCTCTTCCCCAAGTAAAGTCCAAGTTCTGGTTAAGAACCTCGTGTCCTCTGAAATTATTGCTGCCCTGGTCCCAGAAGAAAATTGCCTGGAGACAGCCGCGATCGGATGGCGTGAAGTAAGTGAAGAGCACTACATACACAGCCACACTTCAGAGAGAGGACACGTATTGTCTGTAGGGTGCCATAGCGAGAGGGGGCTACAGCTCGCCCACGACTACCTCGCTGGGGCACCTTACACAGTGACAACACTCAGTTTCAGAGCCACTCCGCACTCTCAGTCATCTCTCTCAGAAAGCAGGACAATTGAGTATTGCACATTTCTTTTAGCCTTCACATGGGTTTGCTATCATTTTACTATGCATATCATCAATGAAATGCAGTATTTTGGATCCATGTGATATGCTCTAAACAAATACCTCAACGCTGGGTCTCATAGCATGATGTAAAAGATAATCTATGTTAGTTAGTGGAGATGTTCTTGCTCCATATACAGAGGGTGAAACAAGTATTGAACACATCACCAATTTTCTAAATAAATATATTTCTAAAGGTGCTATTGACATGAAATTCTCACCATTTGTTAGTAACAACCCATTCAAGCCACACAGGCAAAAAAATGTAACCATAGATGTCCATAAAGTAAATTATGTTTAATAATGAGAAATGGCACAGGGAAAAAAGTATTGAACACGCTTACTGAAATGTATTTAATACTTTGCACACAAGCCTTTGTTAGTGATTACAGCTTCAATATACCTCCTGTATGGAGAAACTAGTCACATACATTGCTCAGATGTGATTTTGGCCCATTCTTCTACACAAACACTCTTCAAATCCTGCAGGTTCTGTTGGTTACCTCAATACTTATTCCGCACCCGCTGTAACCTAAAGCATCTAGATGCATTAAAATATTTCCCTAACAATACTGAAGCACATTAATTATATAGATGTGATCACTCAAGGACAACAGTTAAAACCTATGTTTTCAGCATCTAAATGGTTACACGGTGCTGATCTGAACAACATTGGATAAAAAAGCAATCATGATGCAATGAAGTGGTTAAGCACATTTAGACAGCGTTGTACGATTTCCTCGAGCTAAGAATCTGACAGCTTAACGAATAGCTCTGGATGGTAATTAGCAATAGAGATGCTAATAATGAAATCTATTACAAGCGCAACTGCTGAGACAAAGATCAAGTCAGTGAAGGGGAGGTGGGGAGTGATGGGGAACTGCATGAACCCTACAAAAACACCAGAATAAGAGGAAGCAGAATATAGATATACAGTAAGAAAGATACTGACACATCTTACATGAGTATTAGCAATGATGAAAGAGCAGAAACAAATAGAAACGAATATAGTTAAAAAAAGAATTTAAATTTAAACATAAAACGGGAATACAAAATGTTTGTCTTTTCTTTCCCTGTACTAGGTTACTGTCTTGAGAGTTCACGTTGGTTGCTATGCTCACTTATGAAATGTGTGGACCTTTGTGGGAGTCAACACCTACATTTCAGATCCTCACTATAGGTCCAGACTGCCACTAACTAATTGAAAGGGGTTGTCCACTACTGGGACAATTGCTTTTTAAATGCAATAAGGCCTAATGTAAAATAAAAACACCAATTACTCACTTCCCACACGAGTGCTGTTCAGTGATGATGGCACTGTGTCTTCCCACACTCATGTGACATTGTTATGTCACGTGGGCGCTGCAGCCTATTAGTGTCCACAGATGGGCTGCAGCACTCACACTTCCCGATAATGGAACTGTTCCGTAATAAGGAAGTATGAGCGCCACAGCCCATTAGTAGTCATTGATAGGTTGCAGCGCCAATGTGACATAACAATGTCATGAATGTCAGCAGACCGAGCACCGACATTGCTGGAAGGGCACTGTTCTGGTAGGTGAATTTATGGAGTTCCTATGTTACATAGGTCACCATTGCATTTATAAAAGGGTTGACCAAGTAGTGGAAACTCTTTTAGTAGAAGTTTCTGCGATTACGTCTCCTTCCCAAATATAAAAACTGTAAAAGAAAGATAGATTGGGCCACTTTGTACAGACAAGGACTAACAACTGTAAAACAGTGCCATCTGCAGAGATGTGTCTTTGATTTTGTTGATATGTTTTAAAGGGAAGCTGACAGCTTCTCCAGGCCCTCAAACCACCACCATGTATGTATTCACTGCTACCATTATACCCTTCCTAAAAAATCGATTTTATTTTCTAATTGAATTTTACATATCCCAAAAAACAACTTTATAACTATGGTGACAATATGCTAACTAGTGGGTGACTAGTCATGGGGGCATTGTTTTCCCCAGACTAAGTAACCTACTAAGGGTAGGTTCACACGACAGTATAAAAAATTGTTCAGAGCTGCATCCAGAAAAGTAGGATGATTTTTTTTCTCACTTGTCATCCATATGCAATCCGATTTTTTTACAGCAGCAGGTATTAATCATTTACAGGACCATGTACAGTTTCCTATGTTGCAGAATTTCAGTATTGCAATGTGTCCGTAAAAATCAGGAGAAAATTCGGCTTAGCGCACTTGTTTTTCGGCTTTGCCCGCAGTTGGGCAAAGTATACTGGCAGGCACGAGACACAATTTGTCTGCGCAGGCGGGAGAATTCTCACAGTGATGAGAATGAAGCAGGAGGCATTATCCACGTCAAGGACGGCAAGCAGCAGCCGGGGGAGGGGTAGAGAGGCCTGAAGCTACGCCCATAGGACTGGATGGACCCAATTAGAATATAGACCAGGAGAAATTAAAAAGGTTTTTCCGGGTTATACAGGGCGAGTCAGAGGGTTATATAATGATTTAAGGAATGCAGCGCAGACACTGAATAAGGTGATATTTTAGCTGCTATGTGACAAAACTGGTGACAAGTTCCCTTTGAGTACTCTCCTATTCCAGTGTGAGCACCTGTTACTTAGTTAATTAACATGAAGAACTAAAAGTTCATTCACGAAATGCACACTACTAACACTTATACAAAAGAAGAAGTTTACATATACAAAAAAAGGTTTTAAAATCTCAAATTACTAAGATGTAATAAATCCATATGATAGTATTATAAATAAGCTGTTTGTTTTTAAGATATTTATAATAATGCAGATAATATTAAGGATGTTCATATCATATCCACATTTAGAGCGATACATTCGGCTGGGATTATACTTGGTTATTGCTGATGCAGTATAAATGGAAAAAAACTTAATTTGTCATTTCCTCAGTATTTTTGTAATAATTGTCTAAAAAAATATACTATTCTATATGTATTTTACAAATTGTGGCCTCTCCGACATTTAACAATGAGATAAGGTGCTGAACAGATGTACAGTATTTATTGTGGTTCTACAACATATACTGTATAATAGTGATAGTAAGATATTGCTTTCTGTTTCAATTATAATAGTGTTAAGGCTTTGGTGGTGTTATGCTCCTGGATTCGATCCCTTGATTTTGTGTTCTGTGGTCGGCTTCTCTTTCTGCCAAGCCACAGGAGATGCACCTGGGTGTTTGAGTTCTGCTTTTCTGGCTACAGTCTGCTTAGCTTAATACAGGTGTTTTCACTTGTGTGCCTATCACCTTTCGGGTGCAGCTTTATATTCTGCCCCCCTGCTTGCATTTCCTGCTGGTAATAGATTAATTTGGCTGTTCTGACATTCTAGTGATGTTTGGAGCCAGTCTGTGAGATTACAGCTAAGGTTTTTTTCGCTTTGCTGTTTCTTTGCTATTCTTTGCACCTATATTCTGTTTATCATTAAGGAAGTATATTTATTAACAGTACTTGCTTTATTCTTTGTTTGTTTTCATTTTAAACTTTACTCACTTTGGGATCTTTCCTTTGTCCAGCACACTTCTCTTCTGGTAGGTAATTTACACTCTGCTCTGCCCTCCGGTTCTTTAGGAGGAACGTGACGTAACTCACTGGCCTTTTAAGCAGTTTAGGCCAGAGTTGCCATCTCCTAGTCTGTGATGAGGTCTATCTCTGCACCTGCAGGTACCACTAGAAACTGCAGAATCAGGATATCTAGTCTGTACAGGAACCGGCAAGGTCAGTTGCAGTTTTTAGTGTATAACCTATTTTCCTGAGTGAGTTGCTACACAGGCATATCTATACTAGGAGCTGTTAGGAGCATTCAAGGTGAGCCTCCATCGAGTGGGGGTGCCATTGCGTTATCTTAGGGTGCCAACCTCCATGGTCAGGTAGGGACAGACCGGGGTCAGAGTAGGGCTTTTACCAGTCTGAACAGTGATCTGTCAGGTTCAGGTATTTCTCACCCTGGTTTGTACACTATCCATGTGCACGTGCTTGTGCAGTCATAACAGGCGGTATTTAGCTACAATATTATCCTAGCTGTAAAACATGTATATTTATTTTTTTACATAGCATTTTAATTCATTAGATAATTTATTTTACTTTATTTATTTATTTATTTTACTCACTTATATGGTGCCATTAATTCCGCAGCGCTTTACAGACATTATCATCACTGTCCCCAATGGGACTCACAATCTAGATTCCCTATCAGTATGTCTTTGGAGTACGGCATGATGCATTGGTTAGCCATACACATTGTTAATATCGCTTTTACTAAATAATCATACAGCCAGAGGAAACACTGAGAAATCAGAAATGGCATTGTCGAAACTAATAATGCAGCATGATGTCCTTCTTTAGATTTAACCCTTGAGGTACTAAATATCCACCATGCCTCTCTGTTGCGCAATTTCCCCTCTACATCTCCACCTCTTTCAGTTTTCTTATCTTTTCGATAAGAAAGGAAAAACTGAAGAGCAAAAAAAGTGCACAATCGGTTTTAACCGATAAACAGAAAAGATATAAAAATGAATGCACACTCACCTGGTGCAGTTGCACATTGCAACAGTTCAAAAACGTATGTCAGCTGCTGCAGGACACGGGTCATCAGACCAGGAGATAGTGTTGTCCGGATAAAGAGTGGTTTCCCCTGCTGTTGATAACCTCACAATGAGGAGCTGGAAAAGCGATGAGGTTAAAGATGCATTGTTTATTAGGATGATAATAAAGTAGGTTATAAAGTCAATGCGTTTTGAAGTTACTCCAAAGGAAGACCACGCAAAACGCGCGTTGGAGCTGCTTGTCTTGCCGGTCCACACGGGTATATGATGGGTAAGGTGTTTTCCCTATTATGACTGTTCCTCTCTCCACCTTATCTTGTGACTTATGCGCTGATATATGCTACCTCTTTGCATATGAATATAGATAGGTATATACCTGATATATGTCTGATAGATGTGTCTAATCTGGATTACTTTTGGCTGCAGATTTTTTTGCACATGCACTTTATTCATTATTTAAATTCATAGTCGACAAAATATGGTTATTATGCATGATGGTGACATAATTTGATATATGACTGCAAACATGTGTCGCCATATGTGTGATTTAGTCTGATGATTCAATTGAACAAGTGCCCTTTGTTACCATGTGTGTAGAGAGTTACTACATTCATATGTATTACCTTTTCAAATACTTCCAGGGCACATACTCCCCTCGCCCATTATACTATAGTGGCCTGGCAGCATTAAAGCGCACCTGTCAGCAGGATTGTGCTTAATAAACCACATACACTGTCAGGTGTGCGCCGTTACACTGAGTAAAATGATACCTTTGTTGATGAAATCCGTCCTGTGGTTCTTTTATAATCTTTATTTTCATTTCTGCCATAATGGTATTCTCGTTCTTCTGGGCGACCTGTGGGAAGGGGCTGTAACTGGTGCTCTGCTCATGTATTCATATCTCTGCCTTCTGACAGGTCAATGTGCTTTCAGTGACTTGCTTACTATTTTAAATACTGCCTGTGTAATTTCTGTGCCAAAGTGAAATTTACATGGAGAAAATGGACCCCGCCACCTGCGCATGCGCAGCAGCAGCTTTCGGTTGCCGAGAGATGCTACTGCGCATGTGCGGGTGCCATTTTGTTGGAGGAAAAAGAATTTGCCTGCAGCTATACGGCGCCGCGCTTGCACAGTAGCATCTCTTGGCAATTGAGAAATGTTACTGTGCAAGCGCGGGCGGCTGGGGCCGTATTGCTGCAGGCAAATATCTTTTTCCTCCAGCAACATGGCGCCACTAGCGGCGCTTGTGCAGTAGCATCTATCGACAAGCGATACATGCTACTGCGCATGCGCGGGTGCCATTTTGCTAGAGGAAAAATAAATTTGTCTGCAGCAATATGGCCCCTGCCGCCCGCGTTTGCGCAGTAGAATTTCTCAGTTGCCGAGAGATGCTACTGTGCATGCGTGGCGCCGTATTGCTGCAGGCAAATTCTTTTTCCTCCAGCAAAATGGCACCCGCGCATGCGCAGTAGCATCTCTCGGCAACCGAAAGATGCTACTGCGCATGCGTGGGCGGCAGGGACCATTTTCTCCATGTAAATTTCACTTTGGCACAGAAATTACACAGGCAGTATTTAAAATAGTAAGCAGGTCACTGAAAGCACAGTGATCTGTCAGAAGGCAGAGATATGAATGCATAAACAGAGCAACAGTTACAGCCCCTCTCCACAGGCCGCCCCGAAGCACGAGCATATCATTATGGCAGAAATGAAAATAAAGATCATAAAAGAAGCACAGCACAGATTTAATCAACAAAGGTATCATTTTAATCAGTGTAATGGCGCCCAAAGATTAATCTTTTATTTTCTCAGAGTTCTACCCAGGGAGACACGTGGACGAGACCTCGAGAAAGAACGCAGGCATTTAACAAATATTGAACTTCACTGTGTAACCTTGACAGAGTACCTCAGGGCCCACAGAATCCCTAGAGGGTTGCGAGTACAAATACGTCCTACCTTATTCTCAGATATCCCTGATTACTGTTCCAAATTTGAATTGATTCTTAACAAATGTTCATTTGATCTCATGGTTCTAACAGTTGATTTTTTACATAAAGCCATCACCACCACTAAAGAAAGGATCAAGAACATTGAAGATCAACTGACATCCTCAACCAGTCCCCAGGACCTACAGGAACTACAGAATAAAATTCAAGCAAATATTGATCTTCACAAAAGAGATACTGAAGCTAGAAAAAGGAATAAATTCATCAGGGATTCTGAAGATTACGAACTAAACCGAGTCTACAAATGGCGGGACAACTCCTTTTCCGGCAGGCATACCCACCGATCAGCAAAATCTTCTACCGATTTCTCAACATCAGGCTCCGAAACGGAGCACAGAGATCAACTGACACAATCTGCTCCTTTTTTAGGCCTACCCAGATGACGACCACCCAGAAGACAACGAGGCGAGGCGGCAGGCGGAGGAGGAAATACAGACTATACCAGGATCACCAGATCCCGAGCTCAACGCTGGTGGTAAATATCTCCTCAAAAACTCTTAGCGTCGCCCAAACCTCAGTGCTACAAAAAGGGCTAACATTTAGCCCCACACACAAGTACAACACTTTCCAGTTAGATATGGAACTGCAGCGTTTTTACAGAACATTATGTCTTAAAACACATTTTGCAAATAACCCCCCGATTAATGTATCTTCAGACCCATCAGTATGCATCACATCACAGAGTTTGGATTTGAGGCCTAAAAGTACATATAGACCTCCTCGAGGAACACCAGCAGTAGAGACATTTATCTCCTTTATAGACAATGCCTTCCAAGATCTAAGACACAACATAGATAGAGGTAAGCTACACCATCATAACAATCTTACCCCCCTTGACCGACAAGCCCTTCGTAGCTTACTGGAGGATAAGGATCTCATAATAAAACCCGCCGACAAAGGCGGAGCAATAGTGATTCTAGATAAATGCGACTACATTACAGAAATATTGAGACAACTACAAGATGAATCCACTTATAGAAAACTCCCCAGAGATCCTACCTCCCAAATTCAACAAGAAATAGCATTAGTTCTACAGCGTTTCTTGTCAGCGGGCATCATTGACACGAAAACATGTGACTTTCAAACCAACAAACACCCCATCATTCCAATATTTTACGTTTTACCCAATATTCACAAAAATCTGACCAAACCTCCAGGCCGACCTATAGTAGCATCCACCGATTCTGTTTTAGCACCTTTGTCAATATTTCTTGAAAAAATACTAACTCCTTTGACCCAAAAGAGCCCCTCTTATTTATTAGACACTGGAGCTTTCCTTAATGTCCTCACCGAAATCAACCAGATTCCCTCTGAGGCAATATTAGCCACATTTGACGTATCCAGTCTCTACACATCCATTCCCCATACGGATGGCACCCGCACGGTTGAAGCAATGCTAAGAGATGCACAATTAGACCCGGCTGTCATTGATCTGTCTTTGGAACTATTATCCAAAGTCCAAACAAAAAAATATTTTCTCTTCCAAGATACATTCTTTCTACAGACTACAGGGACCGCAATGGAATCGAATGTAGCCCCCCCATATGCAAATTGCTATATGGCTGCCTTTGAAGCACAAATCATCTATCCTCACCACCTCTTCCAGAGATACTCCATACTCTGGAACCGCTATATAGACGATATTTTTTGCATATGGGGGGGCTCCCAAGATACCCTCACAGAATTCTTCATCTACATGAACTCGGCTTGGCCCAATTTGAACTTCACCATTAACTCACACTCCAAACAGATCAATTTTCTGGACACATTAGTCATCAAGGACGATCGGGGTCTCCTGAAAACCGACATCTATCGGAAGCCGACTGACCGCAACACTCTTTTACACTTCTCCAGCAATCACCCCGAGTCAGTCAAACGAGCCATCTCCAAATCCCAGTTTCAAAGGGTCAAAAGAATCGTCACCAACACAACATTACGAGATCAGCGACTACGTGAGATGTCTACTAAATTTCAGGAACGGGGTTACCCACCACAACTACTAAAGCAACAACAATATCCACATACATGTCCAAAGATGGACAACTCCAATCGCATCCCTTTCGTACATACGTTTCACCCTACAGCCTACATATTACATAGGACAATCCGTAGACATTGGAATATCCTCAGGACAGGATACCCCACTATCACTGAATTTCAGAAACCGTTTCTACCTTGCTTTAAAAGAGCGCCCAAATTAAAAGATTCCCTAATATGAGCCGACGTGGGTTCAACTGCATCCAGCCCACGCCAGAGACTGTTACAAACACTAAAAAGGGGCACATTTCCTTGTCTTCAGTGCCATCAGTGTAACAACGTCCAGAGAGGTGACACGATCAATCATCCCCACACCGGCAAGAGATACCCGATAAAAGGATTTTTTACATGTGACACAAACTTTGTAGTTTATCTCATCAAATGCCCTTGTGGTTTGATATATGTAGGCGAGACGACACAACCCATCAAAGACAGAATATCTAAGCATAAATCCACCATCAGATGCAAACAGTTATTATTACCCATTCCTCATCATTTTCACACATCAGGACACAGTGTTGCAGAATTAAAGTTCCAGATAATTGAACATATCCAGCAACCCCGTCGCGGCGGCAACCGCATCCAAAAATTAAAACAACGAGAAGCCTTTTGGATACATGAACTGCAGTCCTTAGCCCCCAGAGGACTCAACAAGGACTATGACCTCCTGTCATTTATGTGAACTCCCACTCTTGAGATTGAGAGCCCATAAAGATGTTTAAGATGACACCATGAGGATGTTATTTCATTATAAATGTTGGGGGTTCTTGATGTTATGTCATCTGTTTATTCTGCACTATACACTAATGCATATGTTCTTTATTATAGATCTACATCAGGGCCTCCGTTCATCTCTCCCCTGCCTCCTCCCCTTCTGCTTCATGCGCAATCTACAGTTTACTCCCACACAAGGTGAAATGCTTCAATATATCTGTGCCAGATGCCTCCCACTCTGTGGAACGCATCGACACACTCTGTGACACGCAAGGATCTGAGCATGCGCGTGCTCCAGCCAATCACGTATGCCTCCTGAAGTTCGCAACGTCACTTCCTGTGACGTCATCGGAAGACGCACGCTGCCTATCACTCTTGCGAAAGGGTATTGGCTATTCCCCATCCTTTAGCCCGCCCCCCTCTAAATCTTCCTGCACGCCACCCTCCTCACCAGCAGACCATTTACCAGTGGTAGATACCGCGTTTGTCTGTCTGGAGAGGACACTTCACTGCGCACAAGGTATGCAGGATTAACCAGGTAACTTCCACACCCCTTATAACATCTAAGTGATACTCACCTTGTACATCATATCCACAGGACATCCCTTCAAGGACACTGCGCTCCTCATTCCTCCCTCCTCTCCCTAACTCATTAGCATTTGGGTACGTTACAATCTCCTTTGTTTGTATACTATGACTGTTTATATACTATGACTGATCTGCTCTGTGATACTGTGAATCTCTTTGTCCATGTTAAATGTGCATACATGTATAGGCACTTTCTGACCCAATGTGATACTTTGCATCTTATTTCTTTTTTTGACCTATGTATATTAATGAATCTATGTTATACTTCTCTCTTTACCTGCAGTACACTGACGAAGGTCCGTAAAAGGGCCGAAATGTTTGATGTGGACTGCTATAATAAAAACTAACTAATATTCAGTTAATGGTGTGCCAAGATTTTACGACTAACTTCATGGTCTTGGATTCCTCTTGTGCACCCTGGTCCAGTTGTGCTGCGTGCTCTATCTTAAAGTATCCAATGTAGTGATGCTCGGAGCTCGCCGAGTACTTGCGAGATGCTTGGGCGGATGCTCGGGTCCCTTCCCTGCATGTTTGGAGCTCTTTAGAGTGTCAATCAACATGCAGGGATTGCCTGCCACTCACTGTAATGGCGCAGCCATGTTGGTTGTGGCATTACAGTGATTGGGTGGCCGCATAGCGTCATCAGGTCTATATCAGACCTGGTGCCGCTGTGCTCGTCAAGTCTACTCTGCAATCAGGCAGTATAGGGAGAGGTGCTGCTCAGCTAGGGAGAGATTTGGTTGTTTATTAGGTAGTGTAGGGAGAAAACAAGTACATTACACATATTCATCTCAACAAACAGTCCTTCTGAGGACTAATCCACCTGCAGAGATATCAGGTAGGCAGTGTATATAGGCAGGCAAGCAGTGTATATAGCACACTGCAGTGCATATAGCACAAGAGGCTCCATTCCAGTTCTGCCTTCTGCTGCTGTTAGACATTTCAAGACAAAGGCCCAGGTCTCAGGGGCCAGGAATAATTTTTTTTGGATCTTAATACTCATTATTTGCTTAAAAAGCAATCTAGAGAACACCGTTTTTCTGCGCCACTTGCTTGTTGGCACTGCAGAATACAGCTAGGTCCTTTCCATATTACAGCGTTAAAAATCCAGCTATTTAAAACAGTGGTTTGTCCGTCACACGGATCACATATAATTGTGCTGAAAATACTACCATTCAAATTTTTTTTCAGTGTGTCAGCAAAGTTTTTGACACCGGTTTGCTGTTCAAAATAGTTACCTACAGGCCAGTTATTTAAAACTGTGGCTTGTCCGTCACACTGATCACATATACATTTGCTGAAAATTCTGCCATTTCTGGCCTCCATTCTAATTTTTTTTCAGTGTGTCAGCAAAGTTTTTGACACCAATTTGCTGTTCAAAATAGTTACCTACAGGCCAGGTATTTAAAACTGTGGTTTGTCCGTCACACGGATCACATATACGTTTGCTGAAAATTCTGCCATTTCTGGCCTCCATTCTAATTTTTTTTCAGTGTGTCAGCAAAGTTTTTGACACCGGTTTGCTGTTCAAAATAGTTACCTACAGGCCAGGTATTTAAAACTGTGGTTTCTCCGTCACACGGATTAAATATAACTTCGCTCCAAATTCAGCCATTTGTAGTGAACGTGGAAGATATTGTCCTCCATTTAAAATGGGCAAGGCACGTGGCAACGGATGGGGAACTGGACGTGATGGTGATGGTGCATGTAGTGGCCGAGGCCGTGGGCAAGCTGAAATTGTGCCACAACAAACACCCACATCTTCTCGCTCGACCTTCCTTTCCCAATTAATAGGGGACCGCAGAACACCACTATTGAACACAGAGCAGTGTGAAAAGGTTATTGGTTGGATAGCAGACAATGCTTCCAGTCACTTAGCCACCACCACCAGCCTGTCTTCCACATGGTCAACTCTCAGTAGCCGTGAGTCTGGACTGCATATTCCTCACCCTGATCCTCCTTCCTCCCACCATGCCGAGTGCCCGGAGACTGCTGATCCCACACTTGGACACTCCGAAGAGCTGTTCACTTTTCCATTTATAGATTCGGGCCTCTCGCCCGGTCCACTTGAAGCGGGGGAAGAGGAGATCGCATGTAGCGATGCCCAAATATTTGAGCAGCCACGGTCATACGAAGGTGACGGTGGGAAAGTGTCACAAGAGGTGAACGATGATGAGACACAATTGCCAGAAAGTCAGGAGGAGGACCAGGGTGCGGAAGTGGAAGACGAGGTGGTGGATGATATAGTAACTGACCTAACCTGGCAGGAGGTCATGCAGAGTGAGGCCAGCAGCACACAGGGTGAGGGAGGCAGAGCACCCCAACAGGCAGGAAGAAGCAGTGTGGTCACAGACAGAAGGCAGGCCACCGTTCCCCGTAACACCAACGTGAAGGAAGTTGCCAGTACAACTGTTAGGTCTTCCCGAGTCTGGTTGTTTTTTAAAGACCCTGCCGATAACCCCAAAAAGACCATTTTCACCACCTGCCAGGCCAGCATCAGCAGGGGTGGCAAAACTAGCAGCCTGACGACCACTAGCATGATCAGGCACATGGCAGCAAAGCACCCGACTTTGTGGGTTGAACCCCAAGGTCCAAGAACAGCGTCTGCGGGTGGCACCACTGCTTCTTCCGCTGTTGTGCATGCAAGCCAATCCCCTGTCCATGGTGCATGCAAAGATGCCTCCTGCCCTGTACCTGTCATTGCACACTCTCAAGTAGCAGCATCAGGAAGTCCACGTCCTTGTCCCAGCGCAGCGTTCAGTCGTCCATACCCCAGTCCTTGGAACGCAAGCGCAAATACGCAGCCAAAGCCCCACTGGCCACACTACTAAATTCCCACATTTCACGACTGCTTGCGCTCTTAATGTTGCCTTTTAGGCTTGTGGAGACGGAACCATTTCGCAACCTGATGGTGGCGGCCATCCCTCGGTACTCGGTCCCCAGTGCCACTATTTCTCCTGGTGTGCCATCCCCGCATTACACAAGCACGTTTCCCAAAACATTAGCAGTTCCCTCAACACCGCAGTTACCGGGAAAGTCCACCTAACCACGGACACGTGGACAAGTGCTTGTGGGCAGGGATGGTACATCTCGCTGACGGCACACCGGGTTAACATAGTGGAAGCCGGGTCCCAGTCGGACCGTGGGACGGAACACTTCCTCCCGACGCCAAGGATTGTGGACCCTAGGTCAATCAGGGTTGCCCCCACAGTCTACAGCTCCTGCACCTCAGCCTCCTCCTCCTCTTCAGCCTCCATCTCCGAAATGACCACATCAGTCACAAGCTGGAAGCACTGCAGCACTGCCTCGGCCAAGCGGCAACCAGCTGAGCTGAAGCTAATATGCTTAGGTGACAAACCGCACAATGCTGAAGAGTTGTGGACAGCTCTTAAAGAGCAGGCAGATCAGTGGCTCACACCGCTGAACCTACAGCCAGGCATGGTCGTGTGTGACAATGGCCGGAACCTGGTGGCGGCTCTGAGGCGAGGCGAGCTCACACACGTACCATGCCTGGCCTATATGCTTAACCTCGTGGTTCAGCAGTTTCTCAAATCCTACCCGGAGCTGCCGGATCTGCTTGTTAAAGTATACCACCTGTGTGCCCATTTTAGAAAGTCGCCTACAGCTTCCGCCGCCCTTGCCGTGTTTCAGCAGCGTTTGCAGCTTCCGGCTCACAGACTGGTGTGTGATGTTCCCACGCGTTGGAACTCTACACAGATCCAGATGTTGGGAAAGATTTGTGAGCAGAAGAGGGTAATTGTTGAGTAAAAAGTTGAAGAAACCAGCTTCCAAAAGTGCAAATATTTATTGAAGCAAATCCACGCAGTTTAAAAATTTCAAAATTGCATCGGGGAATCTCACATGTGAGATTCACCGATGTAATTTGGAAATTTTTAAACTGCGTGGATTTGCTTCAATAAATATTTGCACTTTTGGAAGCTGGTTTCTTCAACTTTTTTTCATGCAAACACGTGAGGCCACACGTACCTGTGCTTCCTTCCAAAGCCTACAGCAATCAGGTGAGCTGAATCTACTTTCCTCTTTTTTCGTAGTTGTTGAGTACCAGCATCAACAAGGCCGTCGGTATTCAGTCCTGACTCCACACATAAGACCTCAGGAGTGGACATGGATGTCAGACATATGTACCATCCTCCAAAACTTTGAGGACTCCACCAAGATGGAGAGCGGCGATGACGCCATAATTAGCGTCACCATCCCGCTTCCCAGTCTTCTGAAATGCTCTCTGCTCACAATCAAAGAGTATGCATTGCAGGCAGAGCACGATGAGATGGAGCAAGGAACCATACAGGGTGATTACACACAGCCCAGCCTCATCTCATCCTAACGTGGATTGGGTGACAATGGGGAAGAGGAGGAGGAGCAGGAAGAACAGGAGCTAGTTTCATGCACTATAGACGGTACTACCTGCACAACTGTCATACCGTCTGTTCAGCGTAGATGGCCAGAGGACAGAGAGGAGGAGGAGGAGAGCATGGTCAGTCATCCTCTTGGTGAGGACACGGAAGTATTGCCTGTTAGCAGTCTGGCACACATGGCTGAGTTTATGTTACGCTGCCTTTCCCATGACCCTCGCGTTCTCAAAATTTTGGGTGACAGTCATTACTGGTTGGTGACACTTCTAGACCCACGCTACAAGGAGAACTTTATATCTCTTATTCCTGAGGCGGACAGGTGTACAAAAATGGGGCAGTACCAGAAGGCCCTTGTTGCGGAACTATTAAAAAAATTCCCATCTGAAAATGCTGGCGGCAGAGGTCACAGTTCGTTGGACAACCAAGGAGTACAGGCGAGAGAGACGCAACTCCAATCCAGCAGAGGCAGGGGAACACTGTCAAAGTTCTGGCAGAATTTTCTCAACTCCTCCCATCGCACAGGCCCTGAGGCGTGGGGTACTCTCACAAGGAGTGCAAAGTTTGGGAAGATGCTGAGTGAGTACCTTGCCGACCGTACAAAGGTTCTACGTGATTCCTCTGTGCCTTATAATTATTGGGAATCCAAGCAGGATACGTGGAATGCACTGGCTCTCTACGCCTTGGAGGTCCTGCCCTGCCCTGCCGCCAGCATTTTATCAGAGCGGGTTTTTAGTGCCGCTGGTGGAATTATAACTGATAAGCGCATTCGCCTGTCAACTGAAAATGCTGACAGGCTGACTCTTATAAAAATGAACAAGGGCTGGATTGGGCCAGACTTCTCAACACCACCGAATGATAGCAGCGTAACATAAACTCAAATCCAGTGTCTTTTTTTGGGAGGTGTATTCGCATGCACCTCTTCACACCCACACATGGGTATATGCTTCCTGATTTTAGCTATTTGCTCTTGTCCTCCTCCTTCTTCTCATCCTCCACCACCATATAACCAGGGTGACAGTGGTCCGTGATGCAACACCCACGTAATTTTTTTAAAGGGTGTTTATGATGCCCCCGTAAAAAAAATTGTTATACAGTATGTTCATTTATACCCCCCAGGGGTAAATGTTTGTCAGTCCATACACTTAGTGCATGGGCATTACAAGTATAGGAGACCCGCTCCTTTCCAATGGGAACATTTTTTATGAGGCCCTCCTCCACGTCTCTTCCAAGGGTCATTGGAGTGCCTCCAAATTTTTGGCAGCCCTTGCATTCACTGCATAGGCAAACACAATGGGAGACCTACTTCCTAATAATGGGAACATTGTTTTCAGGAGGCCCTCCTCTAAGTCTCTTCAAAGGGGTACTGGGGTGCATCCAAATTTTGGGCAGCCCTGCCACTCACTGCATACACAATAACAGTATAGGAGACCCACTCTTAAGTAATGGGAACAATAAAACATAGCCGGCGGATAGCTCTCTGAGAATAGTGAGGGCCAACTGCTGGCCCTTTAAGAATAGTAAAGGCCGCCTGATGGCCCTATAAAAATAGGCTTTGTGACTTTCAGAGTCCCTCCTTCATAAATGAAACACGATGCGTCTGATGATATCTCACACACCACATGGCCAGATAAGGTTGTAAAATGTTAAAATGACATTTCCTGGTGAATTCATTTGTCACGGTTGAAAGCAATGGAAAAGTGCAAAAACGCATCAAAAACGCTAAGTGTGAACATAGCCCAAGGTGTGGAGGAATATTTTTGGTTTTGGTTATTTATTTTGCTTTATATACAAGTCATTACCCTGGAAAGGATGTTCCTTAACATATTTCCCAGGAAAATCCATTTTGTTTTTGTTTTTGTATGTTTTATTGTGAGTCCGTAAAAGTGGCGTAATACCTCTGACAACGTTGTTGACAGAAGTGACCTAGGAGTCAGAAATGCTTCCAGGGGTCTTCCCCATGTTGTTCCCATGTCATTTGAGCACTGTTCCCATCGATTTGGGCAATTTTTAGGCCCTCTGCAGACGCCGGGGGGAGCCGCCTGAAAAATGCTCGAGTTTCCCATAGACTTACATTGGGCTCGTTGCTCGGATCGAGCACCCGAATATTCCAATGTGCTTGACCCGAGCATCGAGCACCCGAGCATTTTAGTGCTCACCCATCACTAATCCAATGCCTTTGGCTGTGAAACAACCCCATATCATCAGGGTTCTTCCACCGAACTTGACAGTTCCTTCAATTTCTCGATCCGTTAGCCCCTTTTTCTTCCAGACCCATTTGCACCCATCAGAGCCTAGTCTATTGCCTTTCACCTCATCGTTCCAAATTACCCAATCCAATCTCCTACTGTCCACTTTTCGTGCTGTTTTGCAAACTCGGGCTGACGCTTCTTATGACGATATTAAAGTAGAGGTTTCTTCACCTTTTTTCGGGTCACCATTCCAGACTTGTGTAACATGCATTGCATGGTGCTTGCATGGACGTCTGTGATCTCACTTTTATGAAGCATACGAGCCACCTCCAGTGCCAGTTTGTCGCGCCAGAACTGATAGACCTTGTCATGAGCCGACTTGTTGACTCTGATATTTTGCCTAGATGTCCACCTCTTAGCTTTTGAGTGGATGGACAGACTTCATTTTGTTTTCTTCCAACTGTCATGGCACTCACATGATGCATTTTGGCAATTTTCTTGGCCGAGAGAATGCTGTTTCTCTTTTCTTGGGAAATCTTCTACATGGCTGCTCCTCGATTCGACCCAGTGAACTTTCTCTTGGGAATCAACCTAATAACACACTGAGCTATTAGAGAATGTGAGAATAGGCTGTAATTTGTAGTATACAGGAAGAAAAAGATTTTTCCACCATGAGGAGCAAAACAGTAACAATGCAGTGACATGACAATAATCAGCATAATTAATCATATGGCAAAGTCAAATTTATGTATGAGATAGCTAAGATGATTGTCTATAAAATGGTGGTAATCTCGTGTTCGAAGCAGCAATGGATGGTGAGATATGGAGCCTGAAAGTCAAAAGTTCAAAACATTGTTACCTTTTAGCTCATCAGTGTATTGTGCCCATCTTGTGCTTCTATAGACTTGCCAGGGGACGCCATATCACTGGTGCAGCCTGTGCAGCCGCACAGAGGAGCAAGAGGTAAGGGGGACCCACATCTACCTCCAAAACAGCAAGGAGCTTCTGTTATAGCAGAACTATCAGACTGCAAAGGGCCCATATACTGTTCTTGCACAAGGACCCTTTTCTCTGTGTTTGTCCGCCACTGAGACACGCATTCCATAAATTGGTCCTCTGGCCAGCTAGTGGCATGTCTCCAGGGTCCACAGCTTCCATTAAACTGTCATTGTGTGTGTGATTTTGTGCGGTGAAAGTTTAAATTAATCACATATATCTATGGTGGAATGCAGTAAGCCACTTTATCTCCCGATGTTCATATGCATGGTTTTACATTAATTAGCTACCTATAGGTAGTATTAAGGGAGACAGTTTTCATCATTCTAGAGGAGAGCATTAGCTACAAAAGTACATTTACATGGGTTGGATAAGTAGTGGATTTTCCATCCGCTGTGTAGTATTATACAGTGCTGGCCAAAAGTATTGGCACCCCTGCAATTCTGTCGATAATACTCAGTTTCTTCCTGAAAATGATTGCAATCACAAATTCTTTGGTATTATTCCCTTCATTTAATTTGCTTGCAAGGAAAAAAACACAAAAGAGAATGAAACAAATATCAAATCATTGATCATTTCACACAAAACTCCAAAAAAGGGCCGGACAAAAGTATTGGCACCCTCAGCCTAATACTTGGTTGCACAACCTTTAGCCAAAATAACTGCGAACAACTGCTTCAGGTAACCATCAATGAGTTTCTTACAATGCTCTGCTGGAATTGTAGACCATTCTTCTTTGGCAAACTGCTCCAGGTCCCTGATATTTGAAGGGTGCCTTCTCCAAACTGCCATTTTGAGATCTCTCCACAGGTGTTCTATGGGATTCAGGTCTGGACTCATTTTTGCCAAAAAGCTCTACTTTTGTCTCATCTGACCAGAGAACATTCTTCCAAAACGTTTTAGGCTTTCTCAGGTAAGTTTTGGCAAACTCCAGCCTGGCTTTTTTATGTCTCGGGGTAAGAAGTGGGGTCTTCCTGGGTATCCTACCATACAGTCCCTTTTCATTCAGACGCCGACGGATAGTACGGGTTGACACTGTTGTACCCTCGGACTGCAGGGCAGCTTGAACTTGTTTGGATGTTAGTCGAGGTTCTTTATCCACCATCCGCACAATCTTGCGTTGAAATTTCTCGTCAATTTTTATTTTCCGTCCACATCTAGGTAGGTTAGGCACAGTGCCATGGGCTTTAAACTTCTTGATGACACTGCGCACGGAAGACACAGAAACATTCAGGTCTTTGGAGATGGACTTGTAGCCTTGAGATTGCTCATGCTTCCTCACAATTTGGTTTTTTAAGTCCTCAGACAGTTCTTTGGTCTTCTTTCTTTTCTCCATGCTCAATGTGGTACAAACAAGGACACAGGACAGAGGTTGAGTCAACTTTAATCCATGTTAACTGGCTGCAAGTGTGATTTAGTTATTGCCAACACCTGTTAGGTGCCACAGGTAAGTTACAGGTGCTGTTAATTACACGAATTAGAGAAGCATCACATGATTTTTCAAAGGGTGCCAATACTTTTGTCCACCCCCTTTTTTAGGTTTGGTGTGGAATTATATCCAATTTGGCTTTAGGACAATTCTTTTTGTGTTTTTTTCATTGAAGACAAATTAAATGAAGAGAATAATACCAAAGAATTTGTGATTGCAATCATTTTCAGGAAGAAACTGAGTATTATCTGACAGAATTGCAGGGGTGCCAATACTTTTGGCCAGCACTGTAGTTGTGGATGAGATTTTATGAAATCTCATCTAAATTATAGTGAGAAAATTGGAATTCCACAGCCTGTCAATTTATATTGAGGATTTTTAATGCTGATTTCACTCTTCGCAATGGAAGTGGATTTTGCTGCTGAAAATTTTCCAAAATTTACAATGTGGATGTACCCTGGGAACCATGGAGAACCAGTCCATCGAAGAGTGAGGGCAATTTATATGTGGAATAATATTTCAAGTCTAACTGCAGTTACTGGCAGTTTACTATAAAGGGTTCACATATAGACTTATTAATAGAAAGATATGCAGATTTCAGCCATGTTTTCATTCCTGCTCTGCTTCCCGAGGAGTATGTTTAACTACAAATTAACAGTAATTGGAGACCTACAGTACTCTGAAATCACAGCTTTAATGTATGCCCCTCTCAAGCTGGCATGACATTTAGCTGTCTATTTCCCTTCATGTCACACTAATTGCTTCTGCCAGATTAATTCATCTGACCTCATCTCGCACAATCAACAGACAACCCTGGCACACCAGCCTAACTAAAGAACTGCGACGGGCCTCCAGGGTTGCTGAACGTAGATGGAAAAGGTCCCACTCCGATGAGCACTTCATCGCATTCAAACAGTCCCTCACTACCTTCAAGTCCACACTCACTGCAGCAAAACAAACATACTTCACATCTCTCATATCCTCCCTGTCCCACAACCCCAAACAACTATTCAACACCTTCAATTCTCTCCTCCGTCCCCCAGTGCCTCCTCCCTCTCCTCTTATTTCAGCCGAAGACTTTGCCTCATTCTTCAAGCAGAAGATTGACACCATCAGACAAAGCTTTTGCCTAAAGCCCTCACAGCCCCTCCCCACACCTACTCAACCCTCCTCCTCCAAAACTACATTCTCCACCATTTCTGAAGATCAACTTTCCTCCTTACTCTCCAAATCACACCTCACCACCTGTAAACTTGACCCAATCCCGTCTCACCTCATCCCAAACCTTACCACTATCTTCATCCCAGCCCTAGCCCACCTCTTCAACCTGTCACTAACAACTGGTGTCTTCCCCTCATGTTTCAAACATGCCTCAATCACACCCATCCTCAAAAAGCCCTCCCTTTACCCATCCTCTGTGTCTAGCTATCGCCCCATATCACTTCTCCCCTATGCCTCAAAACTACTGGAACAACATGTCCATTCTGAACTGTCCTCACACCTCTCCTCCTGCTCCCTCTTTGACCGCCTACAATCTGGTTTCCGACCGCACCATTCTACTGAAACTGCACTGACTAAAGTCACAAACGACCTACTAACCGCCAAATCTAAGCGACACTACTCTGTCCTCCTCCTCCTAGACCTGTCATCTGCCTTTGACACAGTGGACCATTCCCTCTTACTACAGACTCTCTCATCTCTCGGCATCACAGACTTGGCCCTATCCTGGATCTCCTCATACCTAACAGACCGGACATTCAGTGTCTCCCACTCACACACCACCTCTTCATCTCGCCCCCTATCTGTCGGTGTCCCCCAAGGTTCAGTTCTAGGACCCCTGCTCTTCTCCATCTACACCTTAGGCCTGGGACAGCTCATAGAGTCTCATGGCTTTCATTATCACCTCTATGCTGATGACACACAGATCTACCTCTCTGGACCCGATATCACCTCCGTATTAACCAAAATCCCACAATGTCTGTCTGCTATTTCATCCTTCTTCTCTGCTAGATTTCTAAAACTTAACATGGACAAAACAGAATTCATCATCTTTCCGCCATCTCATTCAACCCTCCCAACTGACCTATCCATCATAGTCAATGGCTGCCCACTCTCCCCAGTCCCTCAAGCTCGCTGCCTCGGGGTAACCCTGGACTCGGAACTCTCCTTCAAACCACATATCCAAGCCCTTTCCACTTCCTGCCGACTCCAACTCAAAAATATCTCCCGGATCCGCACATTCCTAAACCATGAATCTGCAAAAACACTAGTGCATGCCCTCATCATCTCCCGCCTTGACTACTGCAACCTCCTGCTCTGTGGCCTCCCCTCTAACACTCTCGCACCCCTCCAATCTATCATAAACTCTGCTGCTCGACTAATCAACCTGTCCCCCCGCTATTCCCCGGCCTCTCCTCTCTGTCAATCTCTTCACTGACTCCCCATTGCTCAGAGACTCCAGTTCAAAACCCTAACCATGACATACAAAGCCATCCACAACCTGTCTCCTCCATATATCTCCGACCTAGTCTCCCGTTACATACCTGCACGCAACCTCCGATCCTCACAAGATCTCCTGCTCTACTCCCCTCTTATCTCCTCCTCCCACAACCGTATACAAGATTTCTCCCGTGCTTCCGCCCTACTCTGGAACTCTCTACCCCAACGTATCAGACTCTCGCCTACCGTGGAAACCTTCAAAAGGAACCTGAAGACCCACCTCTTCCGACAAGCCTACAACCTGCAGTAACCACCGCTCCACCATACCGCTGCACGACCAGCTCTACCCTCACCTACTGTATCCTCACCCATCCCTCGTAGATTGTGAGCCCTCGCGGGCAGGGTCCCTGCTCCGCCTGTACCAGTCGCTGTCACATTGTGTTCAAGATTATTGAAATTGTTCTTGTATTATACCCCCTTTTTCACATGTAAAGCGCCATGGAATAAATGGCGCTATAATAATAAATAATAATAATAATAATCTGTACTTTCACACTGATCCCTCTGCTGACATGTAGCTTCTATCTGCAATTTCCTTAGATCCAGCTACCTCAAGGGTTTTCCATGATTTTGCAAATCTTGCAATAGAGTAAGGAATGTTATAAAATAAAGACATAGCATTACTCACCCAAAGAATCTCCCAATGATCTTGTCCATCAGTCACATGACCACTGCAACCAATCTAATGTGTCACTCCTCCTGGAACCAATGCCAGATGACCACCCTCCCTTTACAGATATGGGTTCTCTCTTGTTCTCGGTGTGCAGAATTTCCATGGCAACCTGGTGAACTTGTGACGTCCCTCTCCTGGGACAGTTTGCCTGGCTCAGATGGGGAAGTGCCACCTGAGAATTCAGTTAGTTGTCTGCCACTACTCAGGATTCCACCGCTTCACTCTGCTAATAGTGGGCCTCTTGACATACTCAGCTCTGCTATATTGCCACTTTGTGCTTGCTTACCGACATACCTAGCTCTGCTACATCGCTGGGCTCTACTACATTCACAGTCTGAGCCTCCTGACATAAATGGCTCTGCTGCGTCACTGAACTTTGCAACTTTGTCACTCAGTGTCTCCTGAAATAACCAGCTCTGCCACATTGCCACTGTGTACCTCCTGTTAAGGCAAAAAACATGTGTCACAGTTTATTTTTCCTCATCTGAAATTCTTATGAGAGAGTCTGCTGAGGACACTTGTTGAGAGTTCATTTAAATATTGAGTTTAGATTGGAATACAGTGTGTACCTCCAGAAATACCCAGCTCTGCTCCATTAGTAGGCTCTGCTACAATGTAACTGCATGCTTCTGAACATATCCAGCTCTGGTACATTACTTGGCTCTACTCCAGAGCCACTGGATGCCTCCTGACTTACCCAGCCCTGCCACGTAGTTGGGATGATACATCGAAGCTGCGTGTTTCCTGACATACCCGGTGTCATGCTCCTGGATTCTATCCCTTGAGTTTATGTTCTGTGGTCGGCTTCTCTTTCTGCCGAGCCACAGGAGGCGCATCTTTTCTCTGGGTGTTTGGGTTCTGCTTTTCTGGCTGCAGTCTGATTAGCTTAACATAGGTCTTTTCATTTGTCTGCCTATCACCTTTTGGGTGCAGCTGTATATTCTGTCTCCCTGCTGGCATTTCCTGCTGGTGATAGATTCATTTGGATGTTCTGACATTCTATTGATGTTTGGAGCCAGTCTGTGAGATTCCAGCTAAAGGTTTTCCCTTTGCTGTCTCTTTGCTATACTTTGCACCTATCTTCTGTTTATAACTAGGAAGTAGGCAGTATATTTGTTAAAGGGAACCTATTATGTCATATCTACTATCTACACTGCCCCCATTGCGTTGTTAGTGATGCAATGTGCATCACTAACAAGCTTTTTTCATTAAAATTTGGGGTGTTATAATGAATCTATAACATTTTATGTACTTATATCCTACATGCTCGTTTTCAGTCATAGGGGTGTGATCCTTGAATTCAGTCATGGGCAGTGCCGCATTCAGTCACTGCTGACACCGCCCACGTATTTGAATTTTGCTCCCGGAAAGCGCTGATATTAGTGGGGCGCATGCAAAGTTTTACATGGCCAGCCTCAGGTCCCTGCGCGTGCACAGTGAGGCTGTGTAGTCCTCAGCTTTACTGTGCATGCGCTATGACCCGCTGCTCCCCACGCATACACAGTGAGGCTGTGTAGCTCCCAGCTTTACTACGCATGCGCTGTGACGAGTGGCTCCGACCGCACACATTGAAGCTGGGAACTTCACTGCGCACGTGCTGGGAGCCGCTCGTCACAGAGCATCTGCAGTGAAGCTGCGAACAACACAGCGTCACTGTGCACGTGCGGGGAGCAACGGGTCCCTGAGGCTGGCCATGACATACTGCGCATGCGCCCCAGTAATATCAGCGCTCGCCGGGAGCAAAATTCAAATACATGGGCGGTGCCAGCAGTGACTGAAAGCGGCGCCGCCCATGACTGAATACGAGGATCACACCCCCATGACTGAAAACGAGCAGGTAGTATTTAAGTACATAAAATGTTATACATTCATTATAACACCATCAGTTTTAATGAAGAAAGCTTGTTAGTGATGCACATTGCATCACTAATAAAGCAATGGGGGCAGTGTAGATAGTAGATACGACATGACAGGTTCCCTTTAACAGTACTTGCTTTATTCTTTGTTTGGTATTTATTTTATTATTTACTTTACTCAGTTTGGGATCTTTCCTTTATTTATCACACTTCTCTTCTTGTAGATAATTCACACTCTGCTCTGCCCTCCGGTTCTTTAGGGGGAACGTGAAGCAACTTGTCGGCATTTTAGGCAGTTTAGGCCAGAGTTGCCATATCCTAGTCTGTGGTTAGGTCTATCTCTGCTCCCACAGGTACCATTAGGGACTGCGAAGTCAGGATATCTAGTCTGTACAGGAACCGGCAGGGTCAGTTGCAGTTTTTAGTGTAAAACCTATTTTTCCAAGTGAGTTGCTACACAAGCATAGCTATACTAGGAGCTGTTAGGAGCATTAAGGGTGACCCGCCCTCGAGTGTGGGTGCCATTGCGTTATCTTAGGGTGCCAACCTCTGCAGTTAGGTAGTGACAGACAAGGCTCAGAGTAGGACTTTTACCAGTCTGAACAGGGATTTGTCTGGTTCAAGTATTTGTCCCCCTGGTTTGTACGCTACCCGTGTGCATGTGCTTGTGCAGTCATAACACCTGCCTCTACTTGTTGCTGGGCTCTGTTACAATGCTACAGTGTGCCTTCTGAAATACTCAACTGCTACGTCCCGTCTCTGCTATATCACTACAATAAGTACTTACTCTGACTTACTGAACTCTACTCAGAGATTACCTGCAGCAGTCACCTGAATGATGGATGGGACTTACAGTGGCATGTAAAAGTTTGGGCAACCCTGGTCAAAATTACTGTTATTGTGAACAGTTAAGCAAGTTGAAGATGAAATGTTCTCTAAAAGACCTAAAGTCAAAGATGACACATTTCCGTTGTATTTTAGGCAAAAATATATATGTTTTCATCTTTTACATTTTAGAAATTCCAAAAATGAAAATATACCAATGCAAAAGTTTGGGCACCCTGAATGGTTAGCACCTAATAGTACCTCATGTTAAAAGTATCACAGCTTGTAAACACTTTTTGTAGCCAGCCAAGAGTCTTTCTGTCACACCCGCAGGTGACGTACGTGGTTCGTGGACCCACTGTGCTACATTGCCGGGTCTGCATAGCAATGGGTGTAGCTAAGCAGCTACCTGGTGTTCACTGGAGCTCCTGATGGTGGAGACAGGCTGGGCTGCAGGTAGTCACCAGGTACCACTCCTAGTCAGTCACCAGTACAGCAGCTGCTGACCCCAGGGGTCAGGTTCGCTGACATTGACTTGGGCTACGTTCGGACTGGGCTGATGCGGAGACTGGTTTTAGCAGCAGGGATACTCGGATAGGCGCACGCTCAGACCTTGATACCAGTTCAGGGACTTGCCGCACATATACCATGGACTTCGGATTCAGGACTGGCCGAATGAAGACAAGGGACTTTGTATTTAGGCACTGACCACACAAGGACCAAGGGCTTTGGATTCAGGAGTAGCCTCACAAGACCAGGGACTAACAACTCACTATGGGGAGAAACTACACACTAATGAATACTGGACGAATGGGATGACACAGGATAAGGGGATAACTAATAGACTAAGGACGGGAGACCTGGCAACATACACTTGCACACACCAACACCACTAACAAATTATCTATAGGGGTTGCTCAAGCACCTCCCTATTGGGGAGTGTTCCTTTTATACACAGATGCCTCCAGCTATTGACTGGGGGCATCTTTGCAGGTGCAAGCACTACCCCTTTAAGGGCAAGGGAGCGCAAGCATGTGGACGTTGCCGCATCCAGGGCGGTGAGTATGCCGGAGACCCCACATGGAGGCATGAGGGGAACCATGCGGGGGTGCCGGCCATGGATGTTACACTTTCAATTCTTGTTTGAGGGATTTTCAGCCATTCTTCTTTGGAAAATTGTTCCAGTTCTGAGAGATTCCTGGGTCATCTTGCATGCACTGCTATTTTGAGGTCTAGCCACAAATTTTCAATGATGTTCAGATTAGGGGACTGTGAGGGCCATTGTAAAACCTAGTCTATTGTGGATTTTGATGTGTGTCTAGAATCATTATCCATTTGTACAAGCCATCCTCTTTTCAACTTCAGTTTTTTTTACAGATGGTGTTGTTTGCATCAATAATTTGTTGAAATTTCATTGAATCCATTCTTACCTCTACCCATGAAATGTTCCCCGTGCCATTGGTTGAAAATGTTCTTTTCCTCAAATTCTGTGCTCTTTCTCCACACATACTTTTGATCATTGTGGCCAAAAAGTTCTATTCTAACCTCATCGTTCCACAGGACTTGTTTCCAAAATGTATCAGGCTTGTTTAGATGTTCTTTTTCATACTTCTGAGGCTGAATTTTATGGTAAGTGTGACGCTGAGTCACTTTTCATGGCCAGGCCATGACACGGGATAGTCAAGGAGTCCGAAGTCAAAGCCAGGAGGGTATGTCATAAACAGAGGGAAGAGGCAAAGGCGTAGTCAGCTAACGTACAGTTGGTCAGAATTCCAGGAGGACAGCAGATCAGAGCAGAAGGGGTTAAACAGATGGATGGTCAGAACAAGGTCCAAGGCCAGGTAGCAGAAGATCAATAAACAGAACGCAAGGCACAGAGAACAAACCACACACACTAGCTGAATGTACATCTGGCAGAAATCTGGGACAAACACCTCAGTTAAGTAGCCAGGCATTCACCTGGGATAATGAACATCTGAAGATAGCCAGTGCTTCCCAGTCTCAGATTGCTCAATCACAACACTGAGCTATTGCATGCCCCTGTACCAGATTGGACGGTTGAGCTGTCAATCACAGTACTGACAGCTCCAGCACGCCCCTGTACAAGATTGAACGGCTGAGCTGTCAGCAACTGCGTCCAAGACACAGTGAGGGGTGGAACCGTGACAGTAAGGACCAAGGAAACATTTTCTTCATGATGGCCATATTTGTGCAGGTGTCTCTGAACAGTAGAACAATGTACCACAGATTCTGAAGTCTGTTAAATATTTCTGAAATTTCTGAAGGTCTTTTGCAGTCAAGCGGGGGTTCTGATTTGCCTCTCCAGCAAGGTCTGAAACCTTGGTCAAAGTAATCTGAGCACACAAATCTCAAACCTCAATCTCAAATCTCAATGCCAAAACTTTTGCATCGGCCCATTTCATTTTTTGTACTTTTTGAAATGAAAAAAAAAAAGACTATATATACAGTACAGACCAAAAGTTTGGACACACCTTCTCATTTAAAGATTTTTCTGTATTTTCATGACTATGAAAATTGTACATTCACACTGAAGGCATCAAAACTATGAATTAACACATGTGGAATTATATACTTAACAAAAAAATGTAGCCACCTTTTGCTTTGATGACTGCTTTGCATACTCTTGGCATTTTCTTGATGAGCTTCAAGAGGTTGTCACCGGAAATGGTCTTCCAACAATCTTGAAGGAGTTCCCAGAGATGCCTAGCACTTGTTGGCCCTTTTGCCTTCACTCTGCGGTCCAGCTCACCCCAAACCATCTCGATTGGGTTCAGGTCTGGTGACTTTGGAGGCCAGGTCATCTGGCGCAGCACCCCATCACTCCCCCTCTTGGTCAAATAGCCCTTACACAGCCTGTAGGTGTGTTTGGGGTCATTGTCCTGTTGAAAAAAAAATGATGGTCCAATTAAACGCAAACCGGATGAAATAGCATGCCGCTGCAAGATGCTGTGGTAGCCATGCTGGTTCAGTATGCCTTCAATTTTGAATAAATCCCCAACAGTGTCACCAGCAAAGCACTCCCACACCATCACACCTCCTCCTCCATGCTTCACGGTGGGAACCAGGCATGTAGAGTCCATCCTTTCACCTTTTCTGCGTCGCACAAAGACACGGTGGTTGGAACCAAAGATCTCAAATTTGGACTCATTAGACCAAAGCACAGATTTCCACTGGTCTAATGTCTATTACTTGTGTTCTTTAGCCCAAACAAGTCTCTTCTGCTTGTTGCCTGTCTTTAGCAGTGGTTTCCTAGCAGCTATTTTACCATGAAGGCCTGCTGCACAAAGTCTCCTCTTTACAGTTGTTGAAGAGATGTGTCTGCTGCTAGAACTCTGTGTGGCATTGACCTGGTCTCTAATCTGAGCTGCTGTTAACCTGCGATTTCTGAGGCTGGTGACTCGGATAAACTTATCCTCAGAAGCAGAGGTGACTCTTGGTCTTCCTTTCCTGGGGCGGTCCTCATGTGAGCCAGTTTCTTTGTAGCGCTTGATGGTTTCTGCAGCTGCACTTGGGGACACTTTCAAAGTTTGCCCAATTTTTCGGACTGACTGACCTTCATTTCTTAAAGTAATGATGGCCACTCGTTTTTCTTTACTTAGCTGCTTTTTTCTTGCCATAATACAAATTCTAACAGTCTATTCAGTAGGACTATCAGCTGTGTATCCACCAGACTTCTGCACAACAGAACTGATGGTCCCAACCCCATTTATAAGGCAAGAAATCCCACTTATTAAACCTGACAGGGCACACCTGTGAAGTGAAAACCATTTCCGGTGACTACCTCTTGAAGCTCATCAAGAGAATGCCAAGAGTGTGCAAAGCAGTCATCAAAGCAAAAGGTGGCTACTTTGAAGAACCTAGAATATAAGACATATTTTCAGTTGTTTCACACTTTTTTGTTAAGTATATAATTCCACATGTGTTAATTCATAGTTTTGATGCCTTCAGTGTGAATGTACAATTTTCCTAGTCATGAAAATACAGAAAAATTCTTAAATGAGGTGTGTCCAAACTTTTGGTCTGTACTGTATATATATATATATACATATATATATATATTTTTATATATATATATATATATATATATATATATATATATATATTGCCTAAAATGCAAAGAAAATGTGTCATATTTAACTTTAGGTCTTTTAGAGATCATTTCATCTTCTACCTGCTTAACTGTTCACATTAACAGTAATTTTGACCAGGGGTGCCCAAATGTTTACATGCCATTGTAATCATTTTCAGTACTAAAAGAAATCATCAAAACAGCGGGACTGATGATTCCGAGGATTCAATGACATAACAATCACTATACCTTTATTTTATAACATTGTCTCCTCTATTAAAAGTATTGAAAAGCCTTAGTAACTCCTCTAATATTTTCCTTCAGGTTCTACAATTTATACTTTTCTGTATGTGTGAGAACTATTTTTCATACTTTTCACAGGATGCATTGCTATAAGTCTACCTAACTTTTGCTCTGTGTCAAAAAGGAGAATGGGTACCTGTACTATTCTTATTGGGGCCCCAGGGCGAGTGTACTAAATTTTGCCTGTAACCCTAATTATGGTTTAATATGTTTTATACAGTCAGCAGAATAGCAAAGAACAATCTGCTGGAAACAATAATTATATTTTGCAATGTAAGGTACTTTTTATTGCCTAGGGTTAGTTTTGATCACCACTAATTCATCATTAAGATTGTCAATATTTTCTCTAGTGAAATAACTTATTCTAATGAGCTAAATGTACTTCCAGACACTGGCATTCGAGTTTATGGCCGGAATTAATTCCACAAGTTTAAAACAGACTGGATACATTCATTTATGTGCCCTAATGATTTTCTAGAAGGCCGATAAATGACTTGATTAATGCATTATATAATGGAAAGTGTCCTTCTCTTGCCGCACATAAGAAAATATTTGATAGTAAACCATTGTGCACAACTTGTATGAATTTCAAGGGGTATTGAGAGCAAGTGATGGTATATTACTAGAATATGCTATAAATTGTTGATCACTGGGGTCCAACCTGTGTGCATTGCAAAATGCAGTTTATTTGATTTATTTACCCCTTTGAATAAGAAAGTAAATTTTGACACTGTAGTAAAAGCAAAACAAAAGATCAATTGAAGCCTTCTGCAGACGCTCTGATGGGCTTACAGTCACAAAAATATACTGCAGCTTTTGTCTCAAGGATCTGACAAAGCTACCATTAGTTTACTATCCTAAATGTATATCCGCCATTTTTCAAGGAGGGAATAAGTTCAGTTAGGCTATGTTCACATGGAGATATGGGTGGAAAAATGCTGCAATTCTCAAATTCAGTCAGGAAGAAAAAGCCAGGCACGGGCATGAGATTTCTGAAATATAATAGATTTTATTGGTACTGTAAAACACAACTTTTTTATTTGCGTAAAAGAAACCCCACAAAAAAACACGCTGCAAAAAAGCTGCATCTGAACATAGGCTAATACCCCTACTGAGCGCCACTCTCAATATCCATCTAGGCATTACTGCAGAAGTGACTAGTCTCACTCTTAATCACAGTCTTGGCTGTTATCATGTCTACTCGTCAGAGGCGTAGCTAGAGGGGGGTGAAACATTTGAGTGGGCCCCTAACCAGGTAACCATGTAGTTAGTGCTGGCCTGGAGGACTGGCATGCAAGGGAAAGTCAGGAAAGCTGCTGCAAAACCAAGAAGAGCAAAACAGAGGGAGAATCGAAAGGCAAATGGGTAGTCAGAAATCAGGCCGAGGTCACTAACAAGAGATATACTAACAATACTGAAGCTCACACAGACCCAGACAAGCTAAATTATAACTGGCATATAGGGATTGATTGCTGTGGGTTTAAACAGGAAGGAACTCCACCCCTGGCCAGCAGAGAATTAATTAACTAATGAACTGCCAGAACAAAAGAACAGAAATAAGGTAAAAGGACACAAGTCTCAGCAGTCCTAAGTTTTATCTGAACCACACTTGCCCCACCCAGCGGCAACTGCGGCCTTAATACCATGCCGCCTAGTAATCATGGCAGATGTGGTAGGAGCACCCACACTGTATCAAGGTCCCTAGTCCACCCCACATTGTATGATGGCCACCAGACACCCCCATTGCATGATGGCCATCAGTAGCCTCCATACTGTATGATGGCCACCAGTAGTGCCCCCACATTGTATGATGGCCCACAGTAGACCCCACAACTGCTATAAAAATAAAATGTATACACACCAAACTCCGGAATTTGACGAGTCAGCTGCAAGGCAGACCAACACAGTAATATCATAGCACCAGGGCACAGAAAGGACGCAGTGTTCCAGTGCGATTACATCGTCACGTTGCTCCGCCCAAGAATCGTCCAGTGCATCACCCTGCCATTCTACAGGCCACAGGACTAAAGTGACCTGTAGCCTACAGACCAGAGAGTAGTGATGTAGGAAGACTATGTCTGCCTTCACTAACGCAAAGCTTAACTGTATCGGCTGTAATATGGCACGGGGTGGAAGGTTCGGGCGAGGCACTTGTGCTTCACTCCCCAGCACGCTAAATGAAAATGGGGGTCCTGGCTGGGTATGAGAACTTTAGCTGTGATGGCCATATGGCTCTTGCAGACCACATGATGCCGTTGTATTCAGCCGGCCAGGACCATATGTTTCAGAGTTCAGTGAAGGAGACCATAGTTCATAAATAAACATATTTTTACTGAAGAATAACTTATGGGGAATAGTTCAGCAGATAGTAGGCATTCATTTTCATGAATATTTCTGTTTTAACATGGAATATCATCACACACTTTCCTTTCTCTTTCCCGGGGTGACTCTCGTTTTTTACTTCACTTACCTCTTCTGCTTCAATAAAGCCTAGCACACTATTCTGGGAGCCTCCTAGTCCCCAATAACAGCTCTATAGTCCAGCAAGCAAGAGTCCTATACTTCCACCCACAGTTCCATGTCCTTCTTCCCTTAGAGAGTTTTCTATGCCAACATGACCGCTACTTAACTTTCTGCTTTAGTGACGCCTCTGGACCACCTCACGGGGCATTTCCTCTTCATCTTGCTTATCCTTCCTTTCTCTTCCGTCTCCCATTATCCCACTGTCAGACAACTCTGTGCCATCCCACTAGGCTCCCTGCCCCAGTCCCTGATACTTCTTTGTTTTCTCCATTTTGCACTGGACCAACTCCGGACACTAATCACTTCCTTCTGTTTGTCACTTCTCCTATAGGAGCTTATTACCTGCCTCGGTCACCTCCCTCTTGCCACAAAAGCACCCACTGCATGCGGTTCTGCTATTCAGTCAGACCTGAGGTCTGCTCCTACTGCAGGGTCATCCCTATCTGACGTTCTGACAGGAAGTTCTCCATTGACTTCCCAATTAGCCCCTCCCACATTGGGCTAATCCCAAGTATTAACTCTGACTATCCCTGTAAACTACCTGTGGCTGGGCAGAACACACCCAACCACTGTCAATGTAAAAGATTAAACATTCCAAACACCATAATACATTACATCATTTCACATATGTTCAGGGGGGAGTGTGGGCAACATCTCCACTTCCTTACATGGCAAGCTACTCACGCTGAAACAGTTAAGAGTGGCGGTCGCTCCAATTGGGTCCCTCTGAGCCTGGGGTCCAGTGTGCCCTTCCCCTCTGCCCCCCCCCCCCCCCCCCCCCGGTATCTACACTACTGCTACTTGTTTACTCTTCCTTGACTAATATCCCACTGAGAGTGTCATTTGCACATCTCTGAGTATCTGCTTAGGTTAGGAGATCTGAAATTAAACAAGATCCACCTTGAATCAAAGAGCATCCTTGGTTAGCTAATGATAAAAAAACAAATTTTGGGCAAGTTCCATTATGGGAAATACACTTTATAGCCTGCCTTCTTTTTTCATGCATATGAGGATGATGTTCTTGGATTCCAGATAACATTGCATTTTTTTGCTGAAACACAGTGGATGCTAATATTTGTATATCTTTTATAAGTTTCTATTTTGCATTTATTTAAATATTTAGTGTCATAGGTTTTTCACATGCAATGCTATTCTAGAACAATGATCTTTTCCATTTCTTTATGGACAGATGAATAGATGTATTAAATATACAACTTATATCACGAATTACAAACTCCACTCCACCAGAAATATTTTGTGTCAATTTCTTTTTTGTTTAGTTTGTTTTATAAAAACATAAAAATGAGACATTTTCCTTCACAACTGGAATCACAATCTCTTGCTAAGATGGAGAATGACTTCTCATTCCTGTGGACAAAGACAAAACAGATTGTATGCATCAAAAAGAAGTGCTTAGTATTTAAGGATACTATGTGCATAAATTCATTATTCTCTCGCTGTTTCTCATTGCCTGCGGGATCTTATTCTGCTGTTTGTTGTCTTTTTGTTCCAAATGAATTCACCGCAGCTGTTGCAATGTACATCTGTTGTACCCAGGGGCAAAAAAAGACAAACATAATCACCAGGGACCCGTGATAGTGTACATTTTCTATATATTCCTATATCACATCAAGAAAAGTAACAACTTTATTCTAATGGAGCAGGATAGCGATGGAAGAAGAGGAAATCGGAAGTATTTCAATACCATTTATTAAGACTCAAGATCACCAAATACTGAAAAGCCAGATTTCCATGAAACTCTATTCTTTGTTCTTGTACTGGGCCAAATCACAAATTAAATTGTATAAAAGGTGCCTGGTGTCCCCTGGGCATCTACTTCATTGTCGTCTTGTTTGCCAGAGAATTTGGAAAGAGGGATAACCTGGAAGTGTTCCATTATTAAGCCTACAATGAATGCTAGTCAAAGTAAGGTCGGCTCCATTAGCTTAGCCCTGCCGCTAATCCCCTGCTAAGAAAAAGTGGGGCACAGACTGATACCTGCTTTTTTCCTTGTTTAAAGGTTTGTTGTCTTTTCTATGCATTGTACTCAAATCTGAAGAAAGAGTCAACCTTAAAGACGTTTTAATAGACATTTTTGTGGATATCAAAACCTTAACAGAGGAACTTATTTAATTTTCCTAAATTCTGTTCAATATAGCTCTCCTTTTTTTCTATCAAAATAATAGACTACACAACAGAACCAGACATACTAGAATCTAAACTAAAAGGGGTCCATTGGGTGTTGTTGGTATTAACCAAGACACAAATGTGACTGGAGATGGCTGTCACGAGAGGTGGTGAGTTCTCCTTCAATGGAAGTCTTCAAACAGAGGCTGGACAGACATCTGTCTGAGATGGTTTAGTGAATCCTGCATTGAGCAGGGGGTTGGACACTGACCCTGGAGGTCCCTTCCAACTCTAACATTCTATGATTCTATGATCTAATATTCTAAAAAACCTTGTTTAGATATCAATAGAGGGCAAAATGAAAAATGGGTTCTCAAATGCTTTATTGTACCAACAACACTGCTACATTTACTCAGTCTCTGCTTCCAAGGATGTGGCTTAAACGGTACCTATCTCTAATCTGGGGCTTCCCTTTTTATTTAATAAAAGAAGGGCAGCCTCAAATTAGTAATTTTTCTAAATACAATCTAGCAACAAAACAACTCAGAAGGGTCCCTAATTTACCCTGAACGGGTCCGACTTTCTAGCAAAAGCTGGGCCTGAACTTATGAATTGTGGGATCCTGGCATGCAAAGCGGGATCCCAGAAACCTCTACAGCAGTTCTCACAGTGAGTGACATCTCGCTCTTTTAACTAACCGCTGGTATCAAACGGTAACCATTCTAATGATATTTCCATTTGGTAATAGCTTAGTAAAAAATGTGGTAGCACTCTGTTAGTGCAAATATTGAAATCTTGCGAGATTTTGCTCTTTCACTGCGAAAGCAGTCGTGGAGGGCTGTGGGATCCCGCTCTGCATACCGCTCTCAGAGGCCTGAGTTTTAGTAGAAAGTCAAGTACTTTTGGGGGGAAATTAGGCATCCTTCTGAGTGGTTTTGTTACTAGGTATATTCAGAAAAATTATCAAATCTTGAGCTTTCAATTCTTTTATTAAATAAAAAGGACATCCCCAAATTAGTGATAGGTACTTTTTATGGATGAGTTGTCAGGGAATCATACCATGACTACTACTATTACTTCTAGATAGTGATGACATTGTTACTGAATTAAAAGCACTATAAAAAATGATTACTGACATAAATTAACCATTTAGTGCTACAATATTAGTTCTGCACGGGTATTCTCTAGATCATATAAGTGAATACGGTACTGTTAAATGCAATGACTAGAAGTGACTTATGTCTACAGAGTTGGTTGCTCAGACATCTTAGGCTCAATTTTCACATCATCCTCCTTACCCTTTCTCAGTACATACAAATTGCCTATCCTGTCCCTAGCCTCAGTTCTACGCTTGTTGCTGCGCCAGTTGCCCATATTACTGTACTTTAAAAATAATAGCGCTATAACTATACTTACCTGCCCAAAAATAGTGCCAGATAGGTAGAAACAAACAAATATTGCCCATTATTGTGCCCCAGACCACAGGTGTGCCCAAGATGGTAATAGTGCACCATACAGTAAAAGTACTCACCTTTGAGCTCAACAAAGTAATAGAGTCACCTTTTCACCCTACACCATAATAGTGCCCCCATGAAACAATTATGATCTTCTCAATGCCCACAAACACTAACTGTGCGCCCTTTAGGTCCACATAGTAATAGTACTCCTCTTAGGGACCCATACAGTAATAATACCTATCTTTGTGCTCCTACACAGTAATATTGTCTTTTTTGTGCTCCAATATAGTAATAATGCTCACCTTTGTGCCCCCTCTAAAGCCTACTTTTTGACCCGACACAGTAGTAATGTCCCCCTTTCTGATCACAACACAGTAAAAATGCCCACATTAGCGTGCTCTGCAAAGTAAGAATGCTCCCGTTGTGGTGCCTATTAAGTAATAATGCCCCCTTTAGCTGAAAAGTCATCTGGCCTGTGAAATAACCAGCCCAATTCAAGTGGCGCATATGTAGTGCCATCACTGTGCCACCTACACATGGGATATTGATTACATGTTCATAGTCCTGACATCTTGTATGACCTGATCTTCAACCTATCTTTTCACTGAAACGCCAGAGCATTTCAGAGAAAAATATACCTGGCTGCAATAGTGCAGTCAAGATCTGCTTCTGGCTGCACATGGTGTTGGCTGTACGAATCAGCTGACAGGTTCCCTTTATGTTACAGGAAAATGACTGCAAATGTTTTTTTTCTTTATTTTCATTTAAAAGAAACTTCAAGGGTATGTACCAATATTAGACATCACCCCCTATCCATAGGAAAGGGGATAACTTTCCAATAACTGGAGATCTGATTGCTGGGGCTCCTACATATCCCGAAAACGAATGGCTCTAAATAGAGAAGAAGTGAAGCATGCGCACCTTCGCTCCATTCATTGTTAATGAGTGCTGGAACCAGCCCAGCGCAGTGCTCGGCAATCTCCGATGGCCCTATTGAGAAAGATGGTGTTGAGGTGAGCATGCTTGACCTCCTCTCAACTCAGACAGGGTTCTTCAGAGCCCAGTTCTAGGGATCAGTAGTGATCCCAGCTGTTGGACCCTCAGCGATCCAGAAGTCCTGTCCTAAGGATAAAGGGTAACTTCTAATCTTAGTACATAACCTTTCAGATTCTAGATTATCTCTTGTTATCTTGGACATAAACTGAATGCATGACATTTTAGTATAGTAGAGGAATATAGTCTGCATCTCTAATGTATGGACTCTTACTAACTATTACAATATACCAATGATACTTAGCATACTTACCAGTGATACAAAATAGGAACTGACTAAGCAGACACCAGCAAGCTAGGGATCCTCAAGATGAATTGAAAAAATGGTTCGAACTAAAAGAGAACAATGTGACTAAGATATGTGACTTGTCATCGTGGAAGCAAAAAAGCGTTGTCGCATATGACCCTATTAAGTTTTTCTCATTGATACTGCATATAGCTGACGCACTTGACATCAAATCAATGGTACATGCTGCACAAATTTGCTCTCTCAGTGGTTTTCAATAGCTGTTCATTTGCTAGTCGATAAAGCTAGTAAGTGTCAGGAAACACAAAACTTCCCTTTCCAAATGTTATCTTGGGGACACTTTATGGAGTGTATTTTCCATATAACAACTAGTTTTACATAGTTTCCTTTTAGATATAAGCCAGATGTTGGATGGTTTATAGCTATAGCACAATATAAGGAGTCTATAATTTGAACCAATTTAACATATGTATTACTACATACCTATATGCCTTACACTTGATTTGGATAGCTAATATTCAACACAAACTTATATATCACTGCCAAGAAGTTGGCCAATGTGTGTCAAAATGAGCAACCACAGTAACAGTACCAATGGAGTGCCCCCAAAAGTATAGTTTTCGTAAAATAACACATATAGTCTTCTAGCATAGTGTGTCCCATAACACAACTGTAAAATTTAATTTTACAAATCTGGCTGCCTGCATTGGCCACATGCCAGCTCTTCTGGAAGTAGGAAGATTTCCAGTATTTTAAAGTACTGGAGATACTGCAGAAAAAAAGAACTGTTTCCACCCAGCATTCCCAGAAAGATTCATCTAAGAAAATCTCCACATTCTTATAACTGGAAATTGTCATTAATATGAGTAGCAAGTAAAAGGGTTTTCCGGCTCTGTTGACTTCCACATTGAGAGGTGTGTGACATCTACACATACCTGCTGATCGTACACATGTCCTGGCAGGTATCTGTAGACTGGACATCACTGGTGCACGATTTCTGCCCATTGTAGATATCTGTAGACGTGACATCACCATTACTGCTCACCCCCCAATGTAAAGTCAGAATAGCCCTTTAACAGTACAAATAATTGTATGTATCAGAGAACCCGCATAATAGTTCTAGATAACAGAGAGTAAAAAGAGACAGAATGTCTTTCCACCTGAGACATTCCCTTCATCCTCTGAGTTCCATAGTAGGTGCTACCACTGCTACGCCTATATTTGCATGCAGGGGCATACATAGGAATTATGGGGCCCCATTGCAGAAGTTCTTATTGGGCCACCCTTACCCCCCACCAAAAAAAAATAAAATAATGATAATAATAATAATTGTCAGGGTCACTCAAGAGCATATCTCACAACTTTCCAGCCTTTACATAGTAATTTTCCTCCTGCTGAAGTCCCAGAGTCCTCTTTCATTGCCCGGATAAAGTATGATGCCAACAAAAGTGCCCCCAAAAACGGTATGATACCGTCCCATGGTGAATTCCTCCACATGCACAGTATAATGACCCTACTGTACCCCACCTCAACTCCCAAGGCAAAGTATGGTGACCCCAACACAGTATGATCCCCCAACTGTGACCCCCACAAAGCTTTCCATGCAGTATAATGGGCCTACATACAGTATAATGGCCCCCACGCAAACTTTCACACTCCACAGAGTATAATGCACTTCCCATGGTCCTCCACACAGTATAAGACACTCCCCATGGTCCTCCACAAAGTATAAGACATTCCCCATGGTCCTCCACACAGTATAATGCACTCCCCATAGTCCTCCACACTGTATAGTGCACTCCCCATGGTCCTCCACACAGTATAATGCATTCACCATGGTCCTCCGCACAGTATAATGGACTAGCCATGGTCCTACACACAGTATAATGCACTCGCCATGGTCCTCCACACAGTATAATGCACTCGCCATGATCCTCCACACACTATAATGCACTCCCCATGGTCATCCACCCAGTATAATGCACTCCCCATGGTCCTGCACAAAGTATAATACACTCCCCATGGTCCTGCATGCAGTGTAATGCACTCCCCATGGTCCTCCACACAGTATAATACACTCTCTATGGTCCCCAACACAGTATAATACACTCCCAATGGTCCTCCACACAGCATAATGGACTCCCCATGGTCATCCACACAGCATAATGCACTCGCCATGGTCCTCCACACAGTATAATGGACTCGCCATGGTCCTCCACATAGTATAATGGACTTGCCATGGTCCTACACACAGTATAATGCACTCGCCATAATCCTCCAAACAGTATAATGCACTCGCCATGGTTCTCCACACAGTATAATGCACTCGCCATGGGTCCTGCACACAGTATAATACACTCCCCATGGTCCTGCATGCAGTACAATACACTCCCCATGGTCCTGCATGCAGTACAATACACTCCCCATGGTCCTGCATGCAGTACAATACACTCTACATGGTCCTCCGCATAGTATAATACACTCCCTATGGTCCCCAATACAGTATAATACACTCCCCATGGTCCTCCACACAGTAAAATGGACTCCCCATGGTCCTCCACACAGTATAATGGACTTGCCATGGTCCTACACACAGTATAATGCACTCACTATGGTCCTACACACAGTATAATGCACTCCCCATGTCATCCACACAGTATAATGCACTTGCCATGGTCCTCCACACAGTATAATGGACTTACCATGGTCCTACACACAGTATAATGCACTCGCCATGGTCCTCAACACAGTATAGTGCACTTCCAATGGTCCTCAACGCAGTATAATGCACTCCCCATGGTCATCCACACACTATAATGCACTCCCCATGGTCATCCACACACTATAATACACTTCCTATGGTCCCCAACACAGTATAATACACTCCCAATGGTCCTCCACACAGTATAATGGACTCCCCATGGTCCTCCACAAAGAATAATACAGTCCCCATGGTCCTGCATGCAGTATAATGCACTCCCCATGGTCCTGCACAAAGTATAATACACTCCCCATGGTCCTGCATGCAGTATAATGCACTCCCCATGGTCCTCCACACAGTATAATACACTGTCTATGGTCCCCAATACAGTATAATACACTCCAAATGCTCCTCCACACAGTATAATGGACTCCCCATGGTCATCCACACAGTATAATGCACTCACCATGGTCCTCCACACAGTATAATGGACTTGCCATGGTCCTACACACAGTATAATGCACTCGCCATAATCCTCCAAACAGTATAATGCACTCACCATGGTCCTCCACATAGTATAATGCACTCGCCACGGTCCTCCATACAGTATAATTCACTCGCCATTGTCATCCACACACTATAGTGCAGTCCCCATGGTCATCCACACAGTATAATACACTCCCCATGGTCCTGCATGCAGTATAATGCACTCCCCATGGTCCTCCAAACAGTATAAAACACTCCCAATGGTCCCCAACATAGTATAATACGCTCCCCATGGTCCTCCAGAGAGTATAATGGACTCCCCATGGTCATCCACACAGTATAATGCACTCCCCATGGTACTCCACACAGTATAATGCACTCCCCATGGTCCTTCACACAGTATAATATTCTCCCTATGGTCCCCAACACAGTGTAGTACACTCCCCATTGTCCTTTACACAGTATAATGCACTCCCCATGGTCCTCAATGCAGTGTAATACACTCCCCATGGTCCTGCACACAGTATAGTGCACTCCCAATGGTCCTCAATGCAGTATAATGCACTTCCCATGGTCATCCACACACTATAATGCACTCCCCATGGTCATCCACACAGTATAATACACTCCCTATAGTCCCCAACACAGTATAATGCAGTCCCAATGGTCCTCCACACAGTATAATGGACTCCCCATGGTCATCCACACAGTATAATGCACTCGCCATGGTCCTCCACACAGTATAATGGACTTGCCATGGTCCTACACACAGTATAATGCACTCGCCATAATCCTCCAAACAGTATAATGCACTCGCCATTGTCATCCACACACTATAATGCACTCCCCATGGTCATCCACACAGTATAATGCACTCCCCATGGTCCTGCACAAAGTATAATACACATCCCATGATCCTGCATGCCGTATAATACACTCCCCATGGTCCTCCACTCAGTATAATACTCTCCCTATGGTCCCCAACACAGTATAATACACTCCCAATGGTCCTCCACACAGTATAATGGACTCCCCATGGTCATCCACACAGTATAATGCACTCGCCATGGTCCTCCACACAGTATAATGGACTCACCATGGTCCTACACACAGTACAATGCACTCCCCATGTCATCCACAAAGTTTAATGCACTCACCATGGTCCTCCACACAGTATAATGGATTTGCCATGGTCCTCCACACAGTATGATGCACTCGCCATGGTCCTTCACACAGTATAATGCACTCGCCATGGTCACCCTCACAGTATAATGCACTCCCCATGGTCCTCCACACAGTATAATGCACTCACCATGGTCCTCAATGCAGTGTAATACACTCCCCATGGTCTTGCACACAGTATAGTGTACTCCAAATGGTCCTCACCGCAGTATAATGCACTCCCCATGGTAATCCACACACTATAATGCACTCCCCATGGTCATCCACACAGTATAATGCACTCGCCATGGTCCTAAACAAAGTATAATACACTCCTCATGGTCCTGCATGCAGTATAATGCACTCCTCATGGTCCTCCACACTGTATAATACACTCTCTCTAGTGCCCAACACAGTATAATACACTTCCAATGGTCATCCACACAGTATAATGCACTCGCCATGGTCCTCCACACAGTATAATGGATTCGCCATGGTCCGACACACAGTAGAATGCTCTCCCCATGTCATCCACAAAGTATAATGCACTCCACACAGTATAATGGACTTGCCATTATCCTACACACAGTATAATGCACTCGCCATGGTCCTCCACACAGTATAATGCACTCGCCATGGTCTTCCACACAGTATAATGGACTTGCCATGGTCCTCAACACAGTATAATACACTCCCAATGGATCTCCACACAGTATAATGGACTTCCCATGGTCATCCACACAGTATAATGCACTCGCCATGGTCCTCCACACAGTATAATGGACTTGCCATGGTCCTACAAAAAGTATAATGCACTCGCCATAATCCTCCAAACAGTAAAATGCACACGCCATGGTCATCCACACACTATAATGCAGTCCCCATGGTCATCCATACAGTATAATGCACTCCCCATGGTCCTTCATGCAGTATAATGTACTACCCATGGTCCTCCACACAGTATAATACACTCCCTATGGTCCCGAACACAGTATAATACACTCCCCATGGTCCTCCACACAGTATAATGGACTGTCCATGGTCATCCACACATTATAATGCACTTCCCATGGTTCTCCACACAGTATAATGCACTCCCAATGGTCCTGCACACAGTATAATGCTCTCCCTATGGTCCCCAACACAGTATAATACACTCCTCATGGTCCTTCACACAGTATAATGCACTCCTCATGGTCCTCAATGCGGTGTAATACACTCCCCATTGGTCCTTCACACAGTATACTGCACTCCTAATGGTCCTCAACGCAGTATAATGCACTCCCCTTGGTCCTCCACACAGTATAATGCACTTCCCATGTTCCTCCATGCAGTATAATATACTTCCCATTGTCCTACACACAGTATAATGCAACCCTCAATGTACTTTGATGCATGCAATGGAGCATTGTCCTGCATAAAAATCTTGGTTTCCCTGAAAGATGCAGTCTTTTCCTGTGCCACTGCTTGAAAAAATTTGTCTTCTAAAAATTGAAAGTAGATTTGGGAGTTGATTTTGAGTCCATCTTTAACCCTAAAAGGTCCAATGAACTTATCTTTAATAACATCACCCCATAGCAGTACCCCAACTCCACCTTGCATGTGTCCGAGTTGAAGTGAAGGTTCAGTGCCCATCACTTACTTAGCCACAAGGCCATCCATCTGGCTGGTAAAGAGTCACTCTCATCTCATCAATTCATAAAACCTTTAAAAAATCTGTTTTCAGATATTTCTTGGCCCAGTCTTGACATTTCAACTTACGTTTCTTGTTCAAAGGCAGTCGGGGTTCAGTCTTCCCTTTTTAAAGCACCACTCCAGTGTTTTTCTCAGCTCTGGAGTGGCACTTTAAATGTAAGCTCCCTACCCCCGGTCATATATTCACCCTCTTGCGTTTTCACCATTTTTCGGTGCTGCTCCGGTTTCCCTACGCTATCTCGTGACAGTAGCTTCTGACTGGCCTGAAGTCAGAAGCTACGTAACAAGCTCTCAATGCAAGTCTATGAGAGCCAGAACGAGACCAGAACTTGAATTGAAAAGTGATCTCCGCTCCATGAAACACTGGAGCAGCCCATAGGTCACTTTTCGCCGGAGCCGGTCGGGAGCGACGCTGTTAAACGATGAGTGCAGCGACAGTTGAGTATGAGTCAGGTGGCAGGGGAATTACATTTAAAGCACCACTCCAGTGGTGCAATAAAAAAACCTGCTGGAGTGGTGCTTTAAAGATGAAGAAGACGTACATTCTCACGGTCTCTGGCAGTTATCCTAAGTGGCAGTTTTCAAAGTGGCTTATGGAAATATCCTGGAAATCTCCCAGAAGTGACCAGAAGGGACCATTCACGAAGGTGCTTGCTCTGCTTTTTTTCTGCTTATTTCACTTGATGATTTCTGGTCTGTCTGTCCAGTGTGGATGTTTGCATGTCTTGCATGGTAATGTCTGCTGCGGTCTCTTGCTAATTGCTATTCAAGAAGGATAACTGGCCCAACATCCCAGCACATACTTCCAATATATCCAGATATGGCTTAAAGAGAATATGTGTGCTGAGCCCCTTGTGAAATTAATGCTATGTCCAAAATATTCACGGTGTCTCGTCAGATAAACATGGCAAGACAACAGAGCAGGAGACGGGCCAGCTGTGCCAGATATCCAAACAAACATGCTCCTTGTTCAGTTGCACTACAACATCTAATTTCCATATCTCTTTGCTTTATGTATGTCCTAACTGCTGTGTCCTTTCATCTCTACCCCCCTTTGACATATTCTACACAGTCTCTCTACATCAGTCCCTCTCTCCTGCCCTCTCCCATGTACAACACTGAGGCCTTACTGACTTTTCTCAATCACTCCCAACCATCCACTACCACCATACAGCGCTCAAAGTGCTGACACAAATCATTGAACCACCTGCTCTTTCCCTTCTGTCTCCTCCTCCTAGTTGCTGGTGACATCTCCCCCAACCCTGGGCCCCCACACACTAGCATACATAACTCTCATCCTGCTGCACAGAGAAGCCCTGCCAATCTTATAAACATTCATTGCTTGCCTTCTCCTGTCTCTTTTAACTGTGCTCTTTGGAACTCACTCTCAGCCCACAATAAACTCCTCTATATCCAAGATTTCTTCCTTTCAAATTCCCTTAACCTTCTGGATCTCACTGAAACCTGGATCCAGAAGTCTGACACAACCGCCGCAGCTGCTCTCTCGTATGACGGCCTACAATTTTCACATACCCCCAGACCTGAGAGCAGACAAGGTGGAGGTGTTGGTTTGCTCCTTTCACCACAATTTGTTTTCCAGGTCATCCATCCATTATGAAGACGGGAATACTCTGGACTTGGTATTCTCACGACTCTTCTCGCTGAATAACTTTACTAACTCCCCTCTACCACTCTCTGACCACAACCTTCTTTCCTTCTCTGTCAAGGACTGTCTCCTCACCCGGTACACCCCCACTTACCATACACACAGAAATCTACGTGCCATTAATACCCAACAACTTATGAACAATCTACAGTCATCTTTAGCCCCCATTCTCTCCCTCTCTTGTCCAGACTCAGCATTGTCACACTATAACAACACATTGCTGAGTGCCCTGGATAAAGCAGCACCTGCTACACGCAGAATAACCCGGCATAGACAGCAACCCTGGGACACGATGTAAACACGTTTTCTCCAGCACTGCTCAAGGTGTGCTGAACGTTTGTGGAGAAAATCACTTTTCAGCAGAAGACTTCATCCACTATAAGTTCATGCTCAAAACTTATAACTCTGCTCTCCATCTGGCTAAACAAGTCTGCTTTACCACTCTCATCACATCTCTAGCCAACAATCCTAAACGACTCTTTGAAACCTTCCACTCCCTCCTGAGCCCTAAAGTACAGACCCCCATCACCAACCTAAGCGCTGACGATCTGGCCACTCATTTCCTACAAAAATCAATCATATCCATCAAGACATTCTTGCACAATCCCCTCAAAGTCTGGATCCTCTTCCTTCCCGCACCTCAAGTTCACTTTCCATTTTCGAGCCGGTCACAGAAGAAGTGACCAGACTCCTCGCTTCTTCTCGCCCTACAACCTGCTACTGTGACCCTATTCCCTCACATCTCCTTCAGTCCCTTTCCCCAGCTGTCGCTACCTACCTAATTAAAATATTTAACCTCTCTCTTGCTTCGGGTATCTTTCCCTCTTCATTCAAACATGCCATCATAACCCCTTTACTTAACAAGCCATCCCTGGACGAGACCTGCACTGCTAACTACAGACTGATCTCTAATCTTCCCTTCATCTCTAAACTCCTGGAACGCTTGGTCCACTCCCGTCTAATCCGCTATCTCTCAGATAACACTCTTCTCGACCCTTTACAATCCGAATTCCGTTCCTCACGCTCTACCAAAACTGCCCTCACTAAAGTCTCTTACGATCTACTAACAGCTAAATCTAATGGTCACTACTCCCTGTTGTTTCTCCTGCATCTCTCTGCCGCTTTTGACACTGTGGATCACCAGCTCCTCCTCACCATACTCCACTCTATAGGCCTCAAGGACACCACTCTCTCCTGGTTCTCCTCCTATCTCTCTGACCACTCCTTCATGGTATCTTTTGCCGGCTCTTCTTCCTCTAATCTACCCCTTACTATCGGGGTTCCACAAGGATCAGTCCTAGGACCCCTCCTCTTCTCCTTGTATACTGCCCCTATTGGACAAACCATCAGCAGATTTGGTTTACAGTATCATCTGTCTGCTGTCTCTAACATCATGTCCTCCCTCTATCTGAAACTGAATCTCTCCAAAACTGAACTCCTTATTTTTCCTCCCTCTACTAACCTACCTATACCTGACTTTTCAATTTCCTTGGGTGGCGCCACCATAACTCCCAAGCAGCAAGCTCGCTGTCTTGGAGTCATATTTGACACAAAACGTTCCTTTATTCGCCATATTCAATCACTCACTAGCTCATGTGACCTGCACCTTAATAACATCTCCAGAATCCAACCTTTTCTCACCTTTGATACTGCAAAAACTCTTACTGTCGCTCTCATTCACTCTCGTCTGGACTACTGCAACTCTCTTCTAATCGGTCTCCCTCTAAACAAACTCTCTCCTCTCCAATCCATTCTGAATGTAGCAGCCAGGGTCATATTTTTATCAGGCCGCTTCACCGACACTTCTACCCTGTGCCAGTCATTGCACTGGTTAACCATTCACCTCAGATTACAATGCAAACTCATCTCTCTCACCCACAAAGCTTTCCACAGTTTTGAACCGCCCTATATCTCATCCCTCATTTCTGTCTATCGCTCCTCCCATGCCCTCTGTTCTGCAACTGATCTAAAACTAACATCCTCCTTAATCCGAACCTCACACCGCTGTCTCCAAGACTTCTCTCGTGCCGCGCCAGTTTTCTGGAATGCACTGATATCTAGACCCCATGTCTTCAAACGTGATTTAAAAACACATCTGTTTAGGCAAGCCTATCACCTCAACTCACTAATCTAACTCTTCCCTGTTCCCTCCTAAATGTTAATATTAATGTGCCCCTGCGTATTCATCTGTCTCCACATCCTTCATGCACCAAATACCACACGGTAACTGCCCTAAGAAAGACAGATATTGGCTGATGACCATGTTCTACCTATTGTGTCCTCCATAATTTCCATATAGATTGTAAGCTTGTGAGCAGGGCTCTCAATCCTCCTGTAACAGTTAAAATGTGATACATTGTATTGTTTATATTATATTATGCGGAATATGTTGGCGCTATATAAATAAAAATTATTATTATTATATTACATTGGTAACCAGTTGTTTAAGTATACATAAGAACTATATAATAATATAATGATCACCAACATTATTTTGTATTGTTGGAATGTGGAAATCGTCACAAATATTCTTTATAAAAAACATGGTAGACTTTATATAGCCCATGATTCACAAGATGACATCACTGTCTGGTAAACAGTTCCTGGTGGCATACAGTATACAGTATATACCCATGTTCTAATACAATCATGAAAAACATTGGTAACTAATATATCCCTAATAATGTAAAAGAGAGTGTTTTCAATAAAAAGCAGCTAGGCCTAGTAGTTCAGAAGACAATTTACAACTCAAGAAAAAAATAATTGAATCTTCACCATTTAAGACCCCCTTACACAGTAAAGTTGACCGAACCCAGCAATGCCAGCTGACAGTATAATGTGTATGGCAGCCTCCCCTAAAAGATGATGTTGAGGAGGGAAGGTTCTGACCTGCTGAAATTCAGCAGCTGATTCTTTTGTTCTCCCTATAGCTAAGCAACTGACATAGGAGAACATAGGAGCACCTGGCCAAGCTGAGCTTACCTGTGTATGGAGGAGTCAGGAAAGATACCTATCAGTTGACAGCTATCTAATGTATATGGGGAATTTTAAGCTGGCCATACACATGAAATAGCTGTGAGCCAAACGTTGGCTTGGCAAACTGACTCTACTGAGTCTACCAAACGAATGACAACTCAGCTCAGCCAAGAGTTCATGTATTTTCAATAGGGAGAAATTAGAAAGTCACTCTCAGACCCCTCTAACTTAGGCATACCTCCCCTGAAAACAAAAGAATAAGGTGTTGAAATTCCAATGGCTTATTCTTTCTCTTCCCTGAATGACGTCCTCTGTTAGGGGAGAGTCAGTAGTCCCCCAATACACATTGGATGGTTGGCAGGTTCGGCTAACTTTCATCTAATGTGTATGGGGATCTTAACCCTTGTAACTAGGCTCATTTTACTCATCTCTCTCTGCTTCAGGGCAGGACCCTGCTCCCTTTCCTTACTATCACCACTCTTTGATCTAGTCCACGCCCAGTTTTTCAATTTGCCTGGAGAACTTCTGTGACAACATCATCCTAAGAACTTAAGGCTAATTCAGACACCTGTATTCAGCAAGCTTTGTGTTCAGTTACTGTGTGCCTTGGTGTTTTCCTCACTATTCAGTTCTCTCAGTTGGCAATCATCTCTTTAACAGACTCATTGTTACGGATCCGGGTGGTGGAACCTCTGTGCTGCGGTGCAAGGAGGGACCAGAGGGGCGTAACTAGGTATCAACTCGGACCGACCAAGGCCGTATGGCGGCTCAATCGACTCCATGACCAGGGAAGGACCGAGCAGAGGGACCAGGTGCTACTCTGGGGACCGACCTTGTATGAGAGCAGGTGACCCCCACGGGTCAGAAGGCAGGGACTGACCGGTACAGCAGATGAGCATGGCAGGCAGGCTGACGGGTGATCCGGGCAGACAGACTGGCAGGCACGGCAGGTAACAAGCAGGAGCCTCCAGGTAGGCTGGCTGGTAGGCATGGCAGGTAACAGGCTGGTGCTTCTAGGTAAGCGAGCTGGCAGGCACGGCAGGTAACAGGCAGGAGCCTCCAGGTAGGCTGGCTGGTAGGCACGGCAGGTAACAAGCAGGTGCTTCTAGGTAAGCGGGCTGGCAGGCACGGCAGGTAACGGGCAGGTGCTTCCAGGTAAGCAGGCGGACAGAGCCCATTGACAGACTGGCGGACTGGACTGTAGACAGACTGGCGGGCTGGAGAGGGTAGACAAGCAGGCGGACTGGACTTATAGTCAGGCTGGCGGACTGGACTTGTAGTCAGGCAGGCGGGCTGGACTTGTAGTCTGGCTGGCGGGCTGGACTGGTAGTCAGGCAAGAAGCGGGACCTGAGGGCTGAAGCAGAGTATAACACACAAAGCTACAACCTTGCACGGGCAGCTCCATATTGGAGGAGGTGCCCTTTATAGGGGAAGTCCTCCGGCCATTGGCCGGGAACTTTTTAGGACGACGCGCGTGGCCCCTTTAAGAGGGAGGGAGCGCACGCCCTAAGCACAGAGTCGGGGAGGCTGCGTGCACCAGCAGCAGCTGCACGGAGACCAGAAGACGCCGGAGCCAGACCGCGGCGGTAAGGGGGACGGCGTCTCTGCCGGGCAGGAGGCAGAGACGCCGATGCTATACTCATGTTTGTTTTCCTACTATATACATTTAATTCCTAGCTGAGACTTGCTGTTTAACCCTTCATCTGCTGCAAGCATAACAAACTCTTCTCTCTTGTTGTTCACACAACAAATCCTGCTTCAACAGTATGTATCTTCTCTGCAAGCAATTATTCAGTTTATCAGTCTATCATTGTTGCTTTCGTCCCTGCCCAGGACTATTTGTCTGCTGACAGCATACGGCTCTGTTTTTAACCATTGGTTTGCTGCAAGCCCCAGAATGACTGTGTATCTACATTTATGGCTTCAGTTGATTTCTGCTCCACTTGTCTGCTTGCCTGCCATCCTGCATATCCCACTGTCCTGGTCCACGCTGATGCCACATGCAATCCTGCCCGCTGAGCCATCACCTTCAGTCTGTGTTGGTCACCCTGACCTATGCCTTATTGGCTTAGAGAACCCACCTGACCAGGTAAACCCTTAACAGATCTCTGTGCCTCTTGGTAATTTTGATACCCTTTTATGAACTCTAGAATTTGTGGCATATTATTTGTGAATTAAAGCAAAATAGGCAAGATAGTTTGTATATTGGTTAGTGTATTTCTCTGACACTGCAGTCTATGCTTCCTTTAAAGGGAATTTGTCATCACTAGTGTTGAGCATTCCGATACTGAAATATCGGGTATCGGCCGATATTCGCGGTATCGGAATTCCGATACTTAATTCCGATACTATTGCAATATCGTATACCGGAATCGGAAGTTCCCATAATGCAATGAGACATTTTCATTTTATTCAGCCAATGAGGATCCTAAGAAGTGTGGGCACATCCTGTTAGGCATGTAGGCATCTTAACTAATGGCATGGCTGTGATTGGCTGCTGAAATGATGTCATGATGCACTATAAAAGCCACCGCCGCCATTTTGAGCTCACTCTGCTGTGAATTCAGTTAGGGATAGGACGCTGTTGTTCTGAGGGACAGTTTTAGCTACCTATTTGCTCTATACTGCTTTACCCAAGCTACTTTCTAAATCACTGTGCCTTGCAGTGCTAGTGCACAGTTCCCTGTGCTGTTCACCGCTATCTGCAAGGTCTGTGTGTGTGAGTGCAGCTCACCCTGTAGTGTGTGCTTCAGCCAAGTCTGGTTGTAGTGCACTCAGTGTGTGTCACTGCCTCATACATTGTCCTTTTTTGCCAATTCATAATTTTTCCTGATATCTCCTATTAGTGTGGTGGTTCCATCTGTATTCAGCTAAATTGGTTCCAAACACACTATATAGGAGTAGATAGAGAAATTTTTTTCCGTCTTGCAGCACTAGTGCACAGTGCTCTGCATCTGTACTGTTCACCGCTGTCTGCAAGGTCTGGTGTGTGAGTGCAGCTCACCCTGTAGTGTGTGCTTCAACCCCGTCTGGTTGTAGTGCACTCAGTGTGTGTCACTGCCTCATACATTGTCCTTTATTGCCAATTCATAATTTTTCCTGATATCTCCTATTAGTGTGGTGGTTCCATCTGTATTCAGCTAAATTGGTTCCAAACACACTATATAGGAGTAGATAGAGAAATTTTTTTCCGTCTTGCAGCACTAGTGCACAGTGCTCTGCATCTGTACTGTTCACCGCTGTCTGCAAGGTCTGGTGTGTGAGTGCAGCTCACCCTGTAGTGTGTGCTTCAACCCCGTCTGGTTGTAGTGCACTCAGTGTGTGTCACTGCCTCATACATTGTCCTTTATTGCCAATTCATAATTTTTCCTGATATCTCCTATTAGTGTGGTGGTTCCATCTGTATTCAGCTAAATTGGTTCCAAACACACTATATAGGAGTAGATAGAGAATTTTTTTTCCGTCTTGCAGCACTAGTGCACAGTGCTCTGCATCTGTACTGTTCACCGCTGTCTGCAAGGTCTGGTGTGTGAGTGCAGCTCACCCTGTAGTGTGTGCTTCAACCCCGTCTGGTTGTAGTGCACTCAGTGTGTGTCACTGCCTCATACATTGTCCTTTATTGCCAATTCATAATTTTTCCTGATATCTCCTATTAGTGTGGTGGTTCCATCCATATTCAGCTAAATTGATTCCAAACACACTATATAGGAGTAGATAGAGGAGCCTTTCTGCAGCATTGGGCCCTGCAGCCCCAGCCAGATTAGTATTAGCCTATTTTTTGCAGCCTCATCTATTGCATTGTAGGTTACCTTCCTACATTGTAATAGCTACAAAAAGTTTGTGATACTATCGTTATTACATCTTTAGGCACATCCAGTGTCTTTTTGTGACAAAAAAAACCTAAATAAAGTTCACCAAACACTCCACTTTACAGTTGTGTAGGCCACATTAGCTCATATTAAAGTCTAGTCCACACTTTATAAAATTAGTGTTTCTTATACCTGTTAGCAGCTGTTCAGGAATAAGCACACTAAGCCCTTAGTACTTTTCTGCCTATCTTTATCAGTCTACCAAGATGAAGAAGGCAGGGAGTAAGGCATGTGGTCGTGGTCGTGGGCGTGGGCGTGGAGTTTCTGCAGGGAGAGGACGTGAGGATTCTGTGCCTGCAGGGAGAGGACGTGGGGATTCTGTGCCTGCTGCGGGCACCAGTGACTCAGCATCCCCCAGTTTTACCAGGGAACAGTCCTTTATGCGCAGCTTTGTAGGAGCTAGCCGTACCCCACTGCTGCGCGAGGACCAAATTGAAGCCGTTGTCGGATGGATGGCAGCTAACGCATCGACTTCAATTAGTTCCAGATCCTCTCAGGTCCTGAGCACTGAAGAGCACCCATCTGTCTCTTCACCACCTGCCAAATTGCCCAGGCAGTCAGAGAGCCCTGGACAGGAGCCATCTCTACTTCTGTTCTCTGAATCTCTTGGCTTGGAAAGAGGGGGCCAGCCAAGCAGAATTCGAGAATTTGAAGAAGAGGTAGTATGCAGTGATGCGCAACCGTTTTGTCTCTCTGAATCTGAAGAGGCGGGTGGGCCAGTGCCTATGGTCAGCAGCACACCTCAGTACGCATCTGATGATGAGACTCAGGTGCCACTTTCTGGTGCGTACTGTGCTGTCGAGACTACCCAGGAGAAGCAGTTGTTTGAAGAGGGTGGTGTAGATGATGAGGTCCTTGACCCATCATGGCGTGAGGGACAGGAAGGTGGTGGGAGCAGCTCTGAGGAAGAGATTCCCCGAACGGCCCAAAAAGGAGGGAGAGGGAGGGGGCAGACTTGGTTGCCTGTAGCCTCCACTTCGGCACCCATTAGGAGCATGGCTCTTCCAAAATCCAAAGCGGGCGCTCCCAAGACTTGCAGTGCCTGGTCCTTTTTTGACACAGTTGCAGATGACATTTGCTTTGTCAAATGCAAGCTGTGTAATCAGAAGGTGAAAAGAGGGAAAAGTGTCAGCAACCTCAATACCACAAATATGTGGAAACATGTGCGGACCAAGCACGTGGTGGAGTTACACAAACACACTGAAGACCTAGGCCAACCTACAGCGCCACCTACCACCTCTTCAGCTCGTGTTGTAGCCTCTTCCTCCAGCTCACACACAGCTGGTTCGGCTTCCTCACAGGATCGCCATGGAAGAATCTCTGGCACTGTTGTACAGAGACACAGTGTAATTCCACCCACAGCACCACTTTCCCAGTCATCCTCACACTCCCAGGCCAGTCTACAGCCATCGTTAGCACAGGCATGGGAGAAAAGGCGCCCATACTCGGCAAACCACCCCCGAGCACAGGCTCTGAATGCTGGCATTGCTAAACTACTGGCCCTTGAAATGCTATCATTCAGGCTGGTGGAGACTGACACATTCCGTAACTTTATGGCATTGGCAGTCCCACAATACAACGTGCCCAGCCGCTTTTATTTCAGCAGGCAAGCCGTCCCTGCCCTGCAACATCATGTGGAGGGAAAAATTAAACATGCGCTACAAAACGCCGTCAGTAGCAAGGTCCACCTGACCACTGATGCGTGGACCAGTAAGCATGGACAGGGACGATACCTTTCCCTCACTGCCCATTGGGTAAATGTTGTGGAGCCGGGTACAGATCTTGAGAGTGGCGCTGTACGTGTTCTGCCAACTCCAAGGATTGCAGGAATCCAGTCTGTACACATTGACTCCTCCTCATACTCCAGTTCCTCTGAATCAGCGCTGCAGGAGCCGTCACGGTCTACCTCCACATCGACCCGTGAACGGTTACCTGTTATGATGACCGATATGAGCACAGCCGTGGCCAAACGTCAACAGGCCGTATTAAAATTAATTTCTTTGGGGAATCGAAGCCACACAGCGCAGGAGCTCTGGAATGCCATCAAGCAGCAGAGTGACGTGTGGTTTGTGCCAGCGAATCTCCAGCCAGGCATGGTAGTGTGTGACAATGGCCGAAATCTGGTGGCAGCTCTGGGCCTAGGCAACCTCACTCACATCCCATGTCTGGCACATGTGCTCAACTTGGTCGTGCAGAGTTTTTTGAGGGACTATCCGGATCTTGATGCACTGCTTCACAAGGTCCGCATAGAGTGCGCTCACTTGCGGCGTTCCAGCAATGCAAGATCACGCATTGCAGCTCTGCAGCGCCGATTATGTCTTCCGGAACATCGCATCATATGTGACCTACCCACCAGGTGGAATTCAACGTTACATATGTTGGAGAGGTTGTGTGAGCAGCAGGCAGCAGTAATGGAGTACCAGCTGCAGCAGGCGCAAACAAGTCGCAGTGCGCGCCGTTCACACTTCACCACCACTGAGTGGGCCTCTATGAAGGACATTTGCCACGTTTTGCGTGCCTTCGATTATTCCACGCGGATGGCGAGTGCAGATGATGCACTAGTCAGCATGACTATCCCCCTTATCTGCCTGCTTGAAAAAACACTGCAAGCACTAAGGGACGAGGTTTTGGAAGAGGTGGAGGATGAGGAGTCACAAATGCCATCTGCTTCTCTACAGTCTGCGCAATGTGGTTCCTCACAAAGGCCTAGGCAGGGGACACTTTGTGAGGAGGATGAGGAGGAGTCAATGGATGAGGAAGACATCTGTCCAGAGGAGGGAGGTACACAATGCTCTAGTAGTCAGTATCTAGAGCGAGGGTGGGGTGATGCAGAGCAGGCAGAGATCACGCCTCAAGCAGGGGACAGCGTTTCTTGGCCAGTTGGCAGTCTGCAGCACATGGTTGATTTCATGCTGCAGTGCCTCAGAAACGACCGCCGCATCGCCCACATTCTCAACACGGCTGATTATTGGGTGTCCACCCTCCTAGATCCTCGCTACCGGGACAACTTACAAAGCCTCATAACACCATTGAACCGGGAGCGTAAAATGCGGGAGTACCAAGACGCACTGGTGCATTCCATCATGTTCTCCATTCCAACCGAGAGCAGTGCTGCTAGTGCTTTACAAAGCAGCTCAGTGCGTCGAGGCAGTGGAGGAAGCTCTGCACAAAGAGGGAGCAGAAGCAGCGCCTCAGCACAAGGCAAGACCAGTATGGCCGAAATGTGGCAAAGTTTTGTGTCCCCGCCGCCACAAATGTCTACACCATCACAGACAGCTCCAGTCAGCAGGAGGCAACGTTTCCGTCAGATGGTGACAGACTACATGTCTTGCCCTCTTAGTGTACTCCCAGACGGCTCTTCTCCCTTCAAGTTTTGGGTCTGTAAGCTGGATACATGGCCAGAGCTTAGTCAGTATGCACTGGAGGTGCTAGCTTGCCCTGCTGCTAGTGTATTATCGGAACGCGTCTTTAGTGCCGCAGGTGGTGTACTAACAGACCGTCGCATGCGACTATCCTCCGATAACGTTGACCGGCTTACTTTTCTCAAAATGAACAAGGCCTGGATCTCTCATGAATTTGCCAGTCCTCTTCCAGAATAAATAATTGGTTGGCAACAGTATCCAGGTCTCCTGTTCTGTTCATGTTTCTACCACCTGAACTGTAATCCCTGAGCTCCAACACCGCCAGTTGGCGCTCGGAAGTGCCGTCTGCACAGTCAACACTTGCTGCCGTGTTATTGGGGTTCAGTAACGTCAGCTGTTCTCCTGCTGTGCGGACGGCAATTTCTCCTGATTTGTCCACATCCACTGTACTACACATTTTAAAGTTGCTCCAATTACTCCTCTGGCTCCTCTGTTTTCATTCTTATCCCTGGGCTCCAGCACCGCCAGTTGGCGCTCGGAAGTGCTGTCTGCACAGTCAACACTTGCTACCATGTTATTGGGGTTCAGTAACGTCAGCTGTTCCCCTGCTGTGCGGACGGCAATTTCTCCTGCTCTGTCCACATTCTCACTACTACAGATTTTAAAGTTGCTCCAATTACACCTCTGGCTCCTCTGTTTTCAGTATTATCCCTGAGCTCCAACACCGCCAGTTGGCGCACGGAAGTGCCGTCTGCACAGTCAACACTTGCTGCCGTGTTATTGGGGTTCAGTAACGTCAGCTGTTCTCCTGCTGTGCGGACGGCAATTTCTCCTGCTTTGTCCAAATCCACTGTACTACACATTTTAAAGTTGCTCGAATTACACCTCTGGCTCCTCTGTTTTCATTCTTATCCCTGGGCTCCAGCACCGCCAGTTGGCGCTCGGAAGTGCCGTCTGCACAGTCAACACTTGCTGCCGTGTTATTGGGGTTCAGTAACGTCAGCTGTTCCCCTGCTGTGCGGACGGCAATTTCTCCTGCTCTGTCCACATTCTCACTACTACAGATTTTAAAGTTGCTCCAATTACACCTCTGGCTCCTCTGTTTTCATTCTTATCCCTGGGCTCCAGCACCGCCAGTTGGCGCTCGGAAGTGCTGTCTGCACAGTCAACACTTGCTACCATGTTATTGGGGTTCAGTAACGTCAGCTGTTCCCCTGCTGTGCGGACGGCAATTTCTCCTGCTCTGTCCACATTCTCACTACTACAGATTTTAAAGTTGCTCCAATTACACCTCTGGCTCCTCTGTTTTCATTCTTATCCCTGGGCTCCAGCACCGCCAGTTGGCGCTCGGAAGTGCCGTCTGCACAGTCAACACTTGCTGCCGTGTTATTGGGGTTCAGTAACGTCAGCTGTTCTCCTGCTGTGCGGACGGCAATTTCTCCTGATTTGTCCACATCCACTGTACTACACATTTTAAAGTTGCTCCAATTACTCCTCTGGCTCCTCTGTTTTCATTCTTATCCCTGGGCTCCAGCACCGCCAGTTGGCGCTCGGAAGTGCTGTCTGCACAGTCAACACTTGCTACCATGTTATTGGGGTTCAGTAACGTCAGCTGTTCCCCTGCTGTGCGGACGGCAATTTCTCCTGCTCTGTCCACATTCTCACTACTACAGATTTTAAAGTTGCTCCAATTACACCTCTGGCTCCTCTGTTTTCAGTATTATCCCTGAGCTCCAACACCGCCAGTTGGCGCACGGAAGTGCCGTCTGCACAGTCAACACTTGCTGCCGTGTTATTGGGGTTCAGTAACGTCAGCTGTTCTCCTGCTGTGCGGACGGCAATTTCTCCTGCTTTGTCCAAATCCACTGTACTACACATTTTAAAGTTGCTCGAATTACACCTCTGGCTCCTCTGTTTTCATTCTTATCCCTGGGCTCCAGCACCGCCAGTTGGCGCTCGGAAGTGCCGTCTGCACAGTCAACACTTGCTGCCGTGTTATTGGGGTTCAGTAACGTCAGCTGTTCTCCTGCTGTGCGGACGGCAATTTCTCCTGCTTTGTCCACATCCACTGTACTACACATTTTAAAGTTGCTCGAATTACACCTCTGGCTCCTCTGTTTTCATTCTTATCCCTGAGCTCCAACACCGCCAGTTGGCGCACGGAAGTGCCGTCTGCACAGTCAACACTTGCTGCCGTGTTATTGGGGTTCAGTAACGTCAGCTGTTCTCCTGCTGTGCGGACGGCAATTTCTCCTGCTTTGTCCAAATCCACTGTACTACACATTTTAAAGTTGCTCGAATTACACCTCTGGCTCCTCTGTTTTCATTCTTATCCCTGGGCTCCAGCACCGCCAGTTGGCGCTCGGAAGTGCCGTCTGCACAGTCAACACTTGCTGCCGTGTTATTGGGGTTCAGTAACGTCAGCTGTTCCCCTGCTGTGCGGACGGCAATTTCTCCTGCTCTGTCCACATTCTCACTACTACAGATTTTAAAGTTGCTCCAATTACACCTCTGGCTCCTCTGTTTTCATTCTTATCCCTGGGCTCCAGCACCGCCAGTTGGCGCTCGGAAGTGCTGTCTGCACAGTCAACACTTGCTACCATGTTATTGGGGTTCAGTAACGTCAGCTGTTCCCCTGCTGTGCGGACGGCAATTTCTCCTGCTCTGTCCACATTCTCACTACTACAGATTTTAAAGTTGCTCCAATTACACCTCTGGCTCCTCTGTTTTCATTCTTATCCCTGGGCTCCAGCACCGCCAGTTGGCGCTCGGAAGTGCCGTCTGCACAGTCAACACTTGCTGCCGTGTTATTGGGGTTCAGTAACGTCAGCTGTTCTCCTGCTGTGCGGACGGCAATTTCTCCTGATTTGTCCACATCCACTGTACTACACATTTTAAAGTTGCTCCAATTACTCCTCTGGCTCCTCTGTTTTCATTCTTATCCCTGGGCTCCAGCACCGCCAGTTGGCGCTCGGAAGTGCTGTCTGCACAGTCAACACTTGCTACCATGTTATTGGGGTTCAGTAACGTCAGCTGTTCCCCTGCTGTGCGGACGGCAATTTCTCCTGCTCTGTCCACATTCTCACTACTACAGATTTTAAAGTTGCTCCAATTACACCTCTGGCTCCTCTGTTTTCAGTATTATCCCTGAGCTCCAACACCGCCAGTTGGCGCACGGAAGTGCCGTCTGCACAGTCAACACTTGCTGCCGTGTTATTGGGGTTCAGTAACGTCAGCTGTTCTCCTGCTGTGCGGACGGCAATTTCTCCTGCTTTGTCCAAATCCACTGTACTACACATTTTAAAGTTGCTCGAATTACACCTCTGGCTCCTCTGTTTTCATTCTTATCCCTGGGCTCCAGCACCGCCAGTTGGCGCTCGGAAGTGCCGTCTGCACAGTCAACACTTGCTGCCGTGTCATTGGGGTTCAGTAACGTCAGCTGTTCTCCTGCTGTGCGGACGGCAATTTCTCCTGCTTTGTCCACATCCACTGTACTACACATTTTAAAGTTGCTCGAATTACACCTCTGGCTCCTCTGTTTTCATTCTTATCCCTGGGCTCCAGCACCGCCAGTTGGCGCTCGGAAGTGCCGTCTGCACAGTCAACACTTGCTACCATGTTATTGGGGTTCAGTAACGTCAGCTGTTCCCCTGCTGTGTTCACGGCAATTTCTCCTGCTCTGTCCATATTCACTGTGCTACTTATTTAAAACTTGCTCCAATTACACCTCTGGCTCCTCCGTTTTTAGTATTTACCCTGGGCTCCAACACCGCCAGTTGGCGCTCGGAAGTGCTGTCTGCACAGTCAACACTTGCTGTCGTGTTATTGGGGTTCAGTAACGTCAGCTGTTCCCCTGCTGTGCGGACGGCAATTTCTCCTGCTCTGTCCACATTCTCACTACTACAGATTTTAAAGTTGCTCCAATTACACCTCTGGCTCCTCTGTTTTCATTTTTATCCCTGGGCTCCAGCACCGCCAGTTGGCGCTCGGAAGTGCCGTCTGCACAGTCAACACTTGCTGCGGTGTTATTGGGGTTCGGTAACGTCAGCTGTTCCCCTGCTGTGTTCACGGCAATTTCTCCTGCTCTGTCCATATTCACTGTGCTACTTATTTAAAACTTGCTCCAATTACACCTCTGGCTCCTCCGTTTTTAGTATTTACCCTGGGCTCCAATACCGCTAGTTGCTGCTCAGAAGTGCCGTCTGCACAGTCAACGCTTGCTCCAGTGTTATTGGGATTCAGTAACGTCAGCTGATCCCCAGCTGTGTGTCCGGCAAATTCTCCTGCTTTGTCCACATCCACTGTAGTACGGATTTAAAACCTCCTCCAAATACACCTCTGGCTCTTCTGTTTTTAGTATTTACCCTGGGCTCCAGCACCGCCAGCTGGTTCTCGGCAGTTCCATTGGCTCTTGTACCTTCTGCTACCCATCCGGGTTCCAGTACCGTCAGCTGGTTCTCGGCAGTGTCTTTGGCACGGGTACTCCCTCCTGCCCAGCCTGGTTCCAGCACGCCAGCTGTTTCCGGGTAGTGTCAACGTCACTTTGCCTCCAATGCGTTGTCCTGTCGTGTTGCGGTCGGGTTAGCCGACTCTATGGTGCCTGCAGTTTAGGTGACTCCTATGTGGGCTGCGGGATCTGGCAATGAAGGCTGGTTCCATAGTGCCAATAGGACAAGCACCCTCTGTAGGACTGTGGGTTTTGGTAACTGCGGCCGGCTCGCGGCCTTGAACTTTTTTTTTACATGGGTACCTTCTGCTACCCATCCGGGTTCCAGTACCGTCAGCTGGTTCTCGGCAGTGCCTTTGGATTAGGTGCCTCCTTCTCGGTATCCAAGTTCCACCAACGTCTGCTGGTCCTTGGTAGTGCTTTCTGGCACAGGTACCTCCTGCTTAGTAACCGAGTTCCAGTAACATCAGCTGGTCCTCGGTAGTTCCATTGGCTCTTGTACCTTCTGCTACCCATCCGGGTTCCAGTACCGTCAGCTGGTCCTCGGTAGTTCCATTTGCTCTTGTATCTTCTGCTACCCATCCGGGTTCCAGTACCGTCAGCTGGTTCTCGGCAGTGTCTTTGGCACGGGTACTCCCTCCTGCCCAGCCTGGTTCCAGCACGCCAGCTGTTTCCGGGTAGTGTCAACGTCACTTTGCCTCCAATGCGTTGTCCTGTCGTGTTGCGGTCGGGTTAGCCGACTCTATGGTGCCTGCAGTTTAGGTGACTCCTATGTGGGCTGCGGGATCTGGCAATGAAGGCTGGTTCCATAGTGCCAATAGGACAAGCACCCTCTGTAGGACTGTGGGTTTTGGTAACTGCGGCCGGCTCGCGGCCTTGAACTTTTTTTTTACATGGGTACCTTCTGCTACCCATCCGGGTTCCAGTACCGTCAGCTGGTTCTCGGCAGTGCCTTTGGATTAGGTGCCTCCTTCTCGGTATCCAAGTTCCACCAACGTCTGCTGGTCCTTGGTAGTGCTTTCTGGCACAGGTACCTCCTGCTTAGTAACCGAGTTCCAGTAACATCAGCTGGTCCTCGGTAGTTCCATTGGCTCTTGTACCTTCTGCTACCCATCCGGGTTCCAGTACCGTCAGCTGGTCCTCGGTAGTTCCATTTGCTCTTGTATCTTCTGCTACCCATCCGGGTTCCAGTACCGTCAGCTGGTTCTCGGCAGTGTCTTTGGCACGGGTACTCCCTCCTGCCCAGCCTGGTTCCAGCACGCCAGCTGTTTCCGGGTAGTGTCAACGTCACTTTGCCTCCAATGCGTTGTCCTGTCGTGTTGCGGTCGGGTTAGCCGACTCTATGGTGCCTGCAGTTTAGGTGACTCCTATGTGGGCTGCGGGATCTGGCAATGAAGGCTGGTTCCATAGTGCCAATAGGACAAGCACCCTCTGTAGGACTGTGGGTTTTGGTAACTGCGGCCGGCTCGCGGCCTTGAACTTTTTTTTTACATGGGTACCTTCTGCTACCCATCCGGGTTCCAGTACCGTCAGCTGGTTCTCGGCAGTGCCTTTGGATTAGGTGCCTCCTTCTCGGTATCCAAGTTCCACCAACGTCTGCTGGTCCTTGGTAGTGCTTTCTGGCACAGGTACCTCCTGCTTAGTAACCGAGTTCCAGTAACATCAGCTGGTCCTCGGTAGTTCCATTGGCTCTTGTACCTTCTGCTACCCATCCGGGTTCCAGTACCGTCAGCTGGTCCTCGGTAGTTCCATTTGCTCTTGTATCTTCTGCTACCCATCCGGGTTCCAGTACCGTCAGCTGGTTCTCGGCAGTGTCTTTGGCACGGGTACTCCCTCCTGCCCAGCCTGGTTCCAGCACGCCAGCTGTTTCCGGGTAGTGTCAACGTCACTTTGCCTCCAATGCGTTGTCCTGTCGTGTTGCGGTCGGGTTAGCCGACTCTATGGTGCCTGCAGTTTAGGTGACTCCTATGTGGGCTGCGGGATCTGGCAATGAAGGCTGGTTCCATAGTGCCAATAGGACAAGCACCCTCTGTAGGACTGTGGGTTTTGGTAACTGCGGCCGGCTCGCGGCCTTGAACTTTTTTTTTACATGGGTACCTTCTGCTACCCATCCGGGTTCCAGTACCGTCAGCTGGTTCTCGGCAGTGCCTTTGGATTAGGTGCCTCCTTCTCGGTATCCAAGTTCCACCAACGTCTGCTGGTCCTTGGTAGTGCTTTCTGGCACAGGTACCTCCTGCTTAGTAACCGAGTTCCAGTAACATCAGCTGGTCCTCGGTAGTTCCATTGGCTCTTGTACCTTCTGCTATCCATCCGGGTTCCAGTACCGTCAGCTGGTCCTCGGTAGTTCCTCAGCTTTCTTGTACCTTCTGCTACATTTCCAAGTTCAAGCTTTTTGAAATGGTTCTTGGTAATCACTCTGGATCTCCCTGACGAGGACCCTGAAGACGAGGACCCTGAAGACCAACCCTAAGAAGACGAGGACCCCGAAGACAATGACCCTGAAGACGAGGACCCTGAAGACCACCCCGAAGAAGACGAGGACCCTGAAGACCACCCCGAAGAAGACGAGGACCCTGAAGACCACCCCGAAGAAGACGAGGACCCCGAAGACGAGGACCCAGAAGACCAACCCGAAGAAGACGAGGACCCCGAAGACGAGGACCCCCGAAGACGACGACCCTGAAGACCACCCCGAAGAAGACCAAGAAGATGACCCTGAAGAAGTTGACCAAGAAGACAAAGAAGAGAAGACAAGCACCAAGATACAGAAAAACAAGAGACAGAAAACCAAGAAGCAGAAATACAAGAAGCTGCAGAACAAAAAGCGGAAGAACATTAAGCATAAGACTAAAAATCAGAGCAAAAGATAATATCTAAATTATAAGCAGAAGATGACTAAGCAGTGTATGGGGGTGAGTCCGTTCCTCCTCGTGGTGCCCCTGGAAAAGACCTGCTGCTGCAGGCCAAACTGAACGCGGACAAATCCTGTTGTAAATCTTTTGTGACGGGCAGAACGAAAGGTGTAATGTCCAACCTTTTATAGATAACAACTACAGGAATGCCTGTCACAAATAAGAATATGATGAAGAAGAAGAATATGAAGAAGATGAAGAAGTAGAATATGAAGAATGTAAAAAAAAGAATAATACGAAGAAGGTGAAGAAGAAGAAGGTGAAGAAGAAGTGGATGAAAAAGATGCTGAGGATGATGAAGGAGAAAGTGTGGGAGAAGTAAAAAAGAAGGTGAAGAGCATGGAAGTAGTGAAACATAAATATCTGACAAAATATAAAAATACTTAACATAGTTAATATTTCCGTAACTCAGAACATAATAAAAAAATATTAATTCCTGCTATTCCATTTGACTGGGCTAAACCTCTATGCCTTTATTGTCTCCCCCACCTCCCCCAATACATTCTACATTATTCTTAGTTGTTTTCCTTCATGTAGAAATAACCTACAAGGAAAGAAAGGGTTTATTTTAATTCCGATATTTATGTCCCATTGACTTGCATTGGTTTCCGGTATCGGAATCGGCGATATCCGATACTTTTTCGGTATCGGTCCGATCCAATCCGATCCGATATTTCCCGATATCGGAAGGTATCGCTCAACACTAGTCATCACTTATGACCACTTATGACAGGTGACATACAAAACACATGACAGATCCCCTTTAATACACATTAATATCCTGCTGGCCTTAGAAGCAGCTGACTGGCATTGCAAGCTGTTATTTACTCTATGGTCTACAATAGCATACAGATCATTCTCCACCAGTAATTCTCCTTGTTCAATTTGTAAGGACATATGGTGCATGCAGATTATTAACTCCAAGATGTATAACTTTACATTTTTCCACGCTAAATTTAATCTGTCAAGTAGATGCACTCATGGTTTCCCCATCATGTACTGTGTTACATTAATTTGGTGTCATCTGTAAAAAGAAAAAGTATGATGTAGTAAGCTGAAAAAGTTCTCAGTATGGAGCATTGACATATACCAATATTAATTAAAAGTATAAATTTTGACTATTTAGAGATGGTCTTTAGCCAGTGTAAGCGTGCATAAAGCTGGCCATAAACTTAAACATTACTATTTTCCTTTTTTTTTCTCTAAAAGTGAATATTTTTCTGTATTTTTTTTCATAAAAAATTATTGTCTCTTTGGAAATATCTTGCATTAGACTATATTTTTCCTGAAGCCTAGCAAATGTTAAAATTGAATCTTTATCACTCTTGATCTAAAAAAACCAAAACCCTTTACAGTAGGAACCCAAAGTCTTCTGAAGAATGGAGTAAACTTTTATTGACTGCAAAACATCATTTTTCAGGTACCACATAATTACATATTAACAATTATCAATAATGATAGTGCCATCTATGGCCAGCTTTAGAAAAAGTCTTTCCTTCTGAGTTTGCTACAAATAATGGGGTTTAAAGAGGCGTTCCATTACTTTTATATTGACCTGTCTTTAGAAAGGATCATCAACAGAAGTTCGGTGGGAATCCAACATCCAAGAACACCAAGGATTGGCAGTTATTGGGTCTGGCAGATGCCCGGTGTAAATGATGTACGCACTGGTGTGTGCAGAGTAACTTGCTCTTTTCCTTGTATGCCGTTCTGGGAAATACAGTGTATGCCATGTCACAATTACATACTGGAGCAGCATATCAGTGACAGTAAATGTGCCCAGTGTACATTAGGAAAGTGTCCACATTATCTTCAAGCTTACTTTTATTAAGCCTTAGTAAGGACTAGAATTCAGACACCCCTTATTAAGTAATGGCACGATATAAAAACGCCCTGTGCAGGCAATAACAAAACCACTTTACAACACATTATTCTAATTGCTTATATTGGTTTATGTGGCTGGAAGGAAGGTCTATAATGCTCAGGGGGGTCCTGTAATTGACTAGACACCCTTGTTCTTGTGTTCCTTTCTTCAGGAGCACACCGCTCCCTGGTAACAGATTCCTGCTTTGCAGGGAGCACTGCGCCTCTCAAGATTGACAGTTTCGGCTGGCGGCCTGGTCCATGTATTAAAAATCCTTTTCAATTTTATCTCCAATATTATCAAAGTTAATGAATTGTCATCTTTTTCTGTTTTCATCTATTATGAAAGTTCTTTTACTGTATAGTAATAGACACTCTGCATAGTAACTTACTACTTTACGTGATATGAGTTCTGAACCCAGGGTTTCGCTTGTTTCTCACTTGATGTTTTTTGAATTGGTTAATTTGTATAAAATAATGGAATACTTCTCAAAATGGATATTATTAGTATTAACAACAAAAGACATCTTAGCGTGTCATCTGAAGACTAGGATATGTCACAATCTGTGTACACAGGCTTGGAGCAGTTCTGACAGTATAATAAATTGCCTTCTGCTGGGCCAGGACAGGCAGAATTACTGGGCTGTGTCAGATAGCTGTGCTGATACAGCAGGCTAATCGAGAAAGTGGGTGTCCTTGAGTGAAAGTAAGAAAAGAGGCAGAGTTGAAGGCTAATACTGTGTCTGCATTTTGGACCTGCTTGAAATAGCGTTGTTACTTTATCACCCAGTCTCATGGGTCTAGTGTACATTATATGAGACATCTCTATACAGATGGAATTGTTTATAGGAACAGTGCACAGCAGAACTGTGAAACCATCCATGTCACAGTGCGAATTCAACCAATTAATTTAAATAGAAGCTATCATCAGAAGATGACCTATTGTTTAAATCAGGTTTTTGTGTTAAATGTATTTTTTTTAGTCATTGGTTTTTTTTCATATCAAATGTATATTAAAAATAACAAACATTGCAGTTTTCATACTGGCCGCTGGGAGTTTTTAGACTTATTCTTCCTGTAGTTTCAGGAAACAATACATGTATATAGCCATGTTAAACATACTCTGACTATCTTTTGAATTGAAACATCTAATGAGCATTATTATTATTATTATTATTTATTATTATAGCGCCATTTATTCCATGGCACTTTACATGTGAATAAGGGGTATACATACAAGAACAATTACAATAATCTTGAACACAATGTGACGTCGACTGGTACAGCAGGAGCGAGGACCCTGCCCGCGAGGGCTCACAGTCTACAAGGGAAGGGTGAGGATACAGTAGGTGAGGGTAGAGCTGGTCGTGCAGCATTATTTGTGGAGTGGTGGTTGCTGCAGGTTGTAGGCTTGTCGGAAGAGGTGGGTCTTCAGGCTCTTTTTGAAGGTTTCCACGGTCGACGAGAGTCTGATGTGTTGGGGTAGAGAGTTCCAGAGTAGAGGGGAAGTACGGGAGAAATCTTGTATGCGATTGTGGGAGGAGGAGATTAGAGGGGAGTAGAGAAGGAGATCTTGTGAGGATCGGAGGTTGCGTGGGGGTATGTAGCGGGAGACTACGTCAGAGATATATGGAGGAGACAGGTTTGTGAATGGCTTTGTATGTCATGGCTAGGGTTTTGAACTGGAGTCTCTGGGCAATGGGGAGCCAGTGAAGAGATTGACAGAGAGGAGAGGCCGGGGAATAGCGGGGGGACAGGTGGATTAGTCAGGGAACAGAGTTTAGGATGGATTGGAGGGGTGCAAGAGTGTTGGAAGGGAGGCCACAGAGCAGGAGGTTGCAGTAGTCAAGGCGGGAGATGATGAGGGCGTGCACTAGTGTTTTTGCAGATTCATGATTGAGGAATGTGCGGATCCGGGAGATATTTTTGAGTTGGAGTCGGCAGGAAGTGGAAAGGGCTTGGATATTATTATTATTATTATTATTTATTATTATAGCGCCATTTATTCCATGGCGCTTTACATGTGAAAAAGGGGGTATAATACAAGAACAATTTCAATAATCTTGAACACAATGTGACAGCGACTGGTACAGGCGGAGTGAGTACCCTGCCTGCGAGGGCTCACAATCTACGAGGGATGGGTGAGGATACAGTAGGTGAGGGTAGAGCTGGTCGTGCAGCGGTATGGTGGAGCGGTGGTTACTGCAGGTTGTAGGCTTGTCGGAAGAGGTGGGTCTTCAGGTTCCTTTTGAAGGTTTCCACGGTAGGCGAGAGTCTGATACGTTGGGGTAGAGAGTTCCAGAGTAGGGCGGAAGCACGGGAGAAATCTTGTATACGGTTGTGGGAGGAGGAGATAAGAGGGGAGTAGAGCAGGAGATCTTGTGAGGATCGGAGGTTGCGTGCAGGTATGTAACGGGAGACTAGGTCGGAGATATATGGAGGAGACAGGTTGTGGATGGCTTTGTATGTCATGGTTAGGGTTTTGAACTGGAGTCTCTGAGCAATGGGGAGCCAGTGAAGAGATTGACAGAGAGGAGAGGCCGGGGAATAGCGGGGGGACAGGTTGATTAGTCGAGCAGCAGAGTTTATGATAGATTGGAGGGGTGCGAGAGTGTTAGAGGGGAGGCCACAGAGCAGGAGGTTGCAGTAGTCAAGGCGGGAGATGATGAGGGCGTGCACTAGTGTTTTTGCAGATTCATGGTTTAGGAATGTGCGGATCCGGGAGATATTTTTGAGTTGGAGTCGGCAGGAAGTGGAAAGGGCTTGGATATGTGGTTTGAAGGAGAGTTCCGAGTCCAGGGTTACCCCGAGGCAGCGAGCTTGAGGGACTGGGGAGAGTGGGCAGCCATTGACTATGATGGATAGGTCAGTTGGGAGGGTTGAATGAGATGGCGGAAAGATGATGAATTCTGTTTTGTCCATGTTAAGTTTTAGAAATCTAGCAGAGAAGAAGGATGAAATAGCAGACAGACATTGTGGGATTTTGGTTAATACGGAGGTGATATCGGGTCCAGAGAGGTAGATCTGTGTGTCATCAGCATAGAGGTGATAATGAAAGCCATGAGACTCTATGAGCTGTCCCAGGCCTAAGGTGTAGATGGAGAAGAGCAGGGGTCCTAGAACTGAACCTTGGGGGACACCGACAGATAGGGGGCGAGATGAAGAGGTGGTGTGTGAGTGGGAGACACTGAATGTCCGGTCTGTTAGGTATGAGGAGATCCAGGATAGGGCCAAGTCTGTGATGCCGAGAGATGAGAGAGTCTGTAGTAAGAGGGAATGGTCCACTGTGTCAAAGGCAGATGACAGGTCTAGGAGGAGGAGGACAGAGTAGTGTCGCTTAGATTTGGCGGTTAGTAGGTCGTTTGTGACTTTAGTCAGTGCAGTTTCAGTAGAATGGTGCGGTCGGAAACCAGATTGTAGGCGGTCAAAGAGGGAGCAGGAGGAGAGGTGGGAGGACAGTTCAGAATGGACATGTTGTTCCAGTAGTTTTGAGGCATAGGGGATAAGTGATATGGGGCGATAGCTAGACACAGAGGATGGGTCAAGGGAGGGCTTTTTGAGGATGGGTGTGATTGAGGCATGTTTGAAACATGAGGGGAAGACACCAGTTGTTAGTGACAGGTTGAAGAGGTGGGCTAGGGCTGGCATGAAGATAGTGGTAAGGTTTGGGATGAGGTGAGACGGGATTGGGTCAAGTTTACAGGTGGTGAGGTGTGATTTGGAGAGTAAGGAGGAAAGTTGATCTTCAGAAATGGTGGAGAATGTAGTTTTGGAGGAGGAGGGTTGAGTAGGTGTGGGGAGGGGCTGTGGGGGCTTTAGGCAAAAGCTTTGTCTGATGGTGTCAATCTTCTGCTTGAAGAATGAGGCAAAGTCTTCGGCTGAAATAAGAGGAGAGGGAGGAGGCACTGGGGGACGGAGGAGAGAATTGAAGGTGTTGAATAGTTGTTTGGGGTTGTGGGACAGGGAGGATATGAGAGATGTGAAGTATGTTTGTTTTGCTGCAGTGAGTGTGGACTTGAAGGTAGTGAGGGACTGTTTGAATGCGATGAAGTGCTCATGGGAGTGGGACCTTTTCCATCTACGTTCAGCAACCCTGGAGGCCCGTCACAGTTCTTTAGTTAGGCTGGTGTGCCAGGGTTGTCTGTTGATTGTGCGAGTCTTGGTATGCGTGAGGGGGGCGACCGAATCGAGAGCTGCAGCTGTTGTGGTGTTGTATAAAGTGGCAGCAGCATCTGCATCATGTAAGGAACTAATGTCTGTAAGAGGGAGGAGGGATTCAGAGAGAGAGTGTAGGTCAAGGTGTTTGAGATTTCTACGAGGGTATTCAAGTTTGTGGAGTGGGGATTGTTGCCCCGGGGAGGAGAGAGAAGAGAATGTGAGTAGGTTGTGGTCAGAGAGAGGGAGAGGTGAGTTAGAGAGGTTAGATAGGGAACAGAGGCGGGTGAAGATGAGGTCCAGCGTGTGGCCGTCTTTGTGGGTGGGTGTGGAAGACCACTGGGTAAGACCAAAGGAGGAAGTGAGGGATAGAAGCTTAAAGGCAGCTGAGAGGGAAGTATCAGTCTGTGTCCCTCAGCTTAAGTGTCCATGAGCTGAAGTGTCTGAAATTTGAATTAATCCTGAATAATATGATGCATGCAGACTGTACCTTACCGGCCACCACCGCACTCTAATCAGCATCTCTGTTTATCCATTCCTCTTACAGGTACGTGAACCAACTTTTCCATCCTGATTTCCATGCAGCCTTCCCTATATCTCTCTGCTCCTACTATATACTAATGGTACGTGACCCAACTTTTCCATCCTGATTTCCATGCAGCCTTCCCTATATCTCTCTGCTCCTACTATATACTAATGGTACGTGACCCAAGTTACACTACCCACCCCCCACTTTCATTTATGACCTTGTTTACTGAACCTTTGAGTATCCTACATCTGGTTCAGCCTTAATCAGCTGATCAAGATGAGCACAGACCACTCCCCTCTGGTTCACAGCTGAATGCATTTTGTAGGCCATATATTGAGAACTAGGAGTCTGTGTCAGACTGAAGTCTGTGTCCCTCAGCTTAAGTGTCCATGAGCTGAAGTGTCTGAAATTTGAATTAATCCTGAATAATATGATGCATGCAGACTGTACCTTACCGGCCACCACCGCACTCTAATCAGCATCTCTGTTTATCCATTCCTCTTACGGGCCATATATTGAGAACTAGGAGTCTGTGTCAGACTGAAGTCTGTGTCCCTCAGCTTAAGTGTCCATGAGCTGAAGTGTCTGAAATTTGAATTAATCCTGAATAATATGATGCATGCAGACTGTACCTTACCGGCCACCACCGCACTCTAATCAGCATCTCTGTTTATCCATTCCTTTTACAGGTACGTGACCCAACTTTTCCATCCTGATTTCCATGCAGCCTTCCCTATATCTCTCTGCTCCTACTATATACTAATGGTACGTGACCCAACTTTTCCATCCTGATTTCCATGCAGCCTTCCCTATATCTCTCTGCTCCTACTATATACTAATGGTACGTGACCCAAGTTACACTACCCACCCCCCACTTTCATTTATGACCTTGTTTACTGAACCTTTGAGTATCCTACATCTGGTTCAGCCTTAATCAGCTGATCAAGATGAGCACAGACCACTCCCCTCTGGTTCACAGCTGAATGCATTTTGTAGGCCATATATTGAGAACTAGGAGTCTGTGTCAGACTGAAGTCTGTGTCCCTCAGCTTAAGTGTCCATGAGCTGAAGTGTCTGAAATTTGAATTAATCCTGAATAATATGATGCATGCAGACTGTACCTTACCGGCCACCACCGCACTCTAATCAGCATCTCTGTTTATCCATTCCTCTTACAGGTACGTGACCCAACTTTTCCATCCTGATTTCCATGCAGCCTTCCCTATATCTCTCTGCTCCTACTATATACTAATGGTACGTGACCCAAGTTACACTACCCACCCCCCACTTTCATTTATGACCTTGTTTACTGAACCTTTGAGTATCCTACATCTGGTTCAGCCTTAATCAGCTGATCAAGATGAGCACAGACCACTCCCCTCTGGTTCACAGCTGAATGCATTTTGTAGGCCATATATTGAGAACTAGGAGTCTGTGTCAGACTGAAGTCTGTGTCCCTCAGCTTAAGTGTCCATGAGCTGAAGTGTCTGAAATTTGAATTAATCCTGAATAATATGATGCATGCAGACTGTACCTTACCGGCCACCACCGCACTCTAATCAGCATCTCTGTTTATCCATTCCTCTTACAGGCCATATATTGAGAACTAGGAGTCTGTGTCAGACTGAAGTCTGTGTCCCTCAGCTTAAGTGTCCATGAGCTGAAGTGTCTGAAATTTGAATTAATCCTGAATAATATGATGCATGCAGACTGTACCTTACCGGCCACCACCGCACTCTAATCAGCATCTCTGTTTATCCATTCCTCTTACAGGTACGTGACCCAACTTTTCCATCCTGATTTCCATGCAGCCTTCCCTATATCTCTCTGCTCCTACTATATACTAATGGTACGTGACCCAACTTTTCCATCCTGATTTCCATGCAGCCTTCCCTATATCTCTCTGCTCCTACTATATACTAATGGTACGTGACCCAAGTTACACTACCCACCCCCCACTTTCATTTATGACCTTGTTTACTGAACCTTTGAGTATCCTACATCTGGTTCAGCCTTAATCAGCTGATCAAGATGAGCACAGACCACTCCCCTCTGGTTCACAGCTGAATGCATTTTGTAGGCCATATATTGAGAACTAGGAGTCTGTGTCAGACTGAAGTCTGTGTCCCTCAGCTTAAGTGTCCATGAGCTGAAGTGTCTGAAATTTGAATTAATCCTGAATAATATGATGCATGCAGACTGTACCTTACCGGCCACCACCGCACTCTAATCAGCATCTCTGTTTATCCATTCCTCTTACAGGCCATATATTGAGAACTAGGAGTCTGTGTCAGACTGAAGTCTGTGTCCCTCAGCTTAAGTGTCCATGAGCTGAAGTGTCTGAAATTTGAATTAATCCTGAATAATATGATGCATGCAGACTGTACCTTACCGGCCACCACCGCACTCTAATCAGCATCTCTGTTTATCCATTCCTTTTACAGGTACGTGACCCAACTTTTCCATCCTGATTTCCATGCAGCCTTCCCTATATCTCTCTGCTCCTACTATATACTAATGGTACGTGACCCAACTTTTCCATCCTGATTTCCATGCAGCCTTCCCTATATCTCTCTGCTCCTACTATATACTAATGGTACGTGACCCAAGTTACACTACCCACCCCCCACTTTCATTTATGACCTTGTTTACTGAACCTTTGAGTATCCTACATCTGGTTCAGCCTTAATCAGCTGATCAAGATGAGCACAGACCACTCCCCTCTGGTTCACAGCTGAATGCATTTTGTAGGCCATATATTGAGAACTAGGAGTCTGTGTCAGACTGAAGTCTGTGTCCCTCAGCTTAAGTGTCCATGAGCTGAAGTGTCTGAAATTTGAATTAATCCTGAATAATATGATGCATGCAGACTGTACCTTACCGGCCACCACCGCACTCTAATCAGCATCTCTGTTTATCCATTCCTTTTACAGGTACGTGACCCAACTTTTCCATCCTGATTTCCATGCAGCCTTCCCTATATCTCTCTGCTCCTACTATATACTAATGGTACGTGACCCAACTTTTCCATCCTGATTTCCATGCAGCCTTCCCTATATCTCTCTGCTCCTACTATATACTAATGGTACGTGACCCAAGTTACACTACCCACCCCCCACTTTCATTTATGACCTTGTTTACTGAACCTTTGAGTATCCTACATCTGGTTCAGCCTTAATCAGCTGATCAAGATGAGCACAGACCACTCCCCTCTGGTTCACAGCTGAATGCATTTTGTAGGCCATATATTGAGAACTAGGAGTCTGTGTCAGACTGAAGTCTGTGTCCCTCAGCTTAAGTGTCCATGAACTGAAGTGTCTGAAATTTGAATTAATCCTGAATAATATGATGCATGCAGACTGTACCTTACCGGCCACCACCGCACTCTAATCAGCATCTCTGTTTATCCATTCCTCTTACAGGCCATATATTGAGAACTAGGAGTCTGTGTCAGACTGAAGTCTGTGTCCCTCAGCTTAAGTGTCCATGAGCTGAAGTGTCTGAAATTTGAATTAATCCTGAATAATATGATGCATGCAGACTGTACCTTACCGGCCACCACCGCACTCTAATCAGCATCTCTGTTTATCCATTCCTCTTACAGGTACGTGACCCAACTTTTCCATCCTGATTTCCATGCAGCCTTCCCTATATCTCTCTGCTCCTACTATATACTAATGGTACGTGACCCAACTTTTCCATCCTGATTTCCATGCAGCCTTCCCTATATCTCTCTGCTCCTACTATATACTAATGGTACGTGACCCAAGTTACACTACCCACCCCCCACTTTCATTTATGACCTTGTTTACTGAACCTTTGAGTATCCTACATCTGGTTCAGCCTTAATCAGCTGATCAAGATGAGCACAGACCACTCCCCTCTGGTTCACAGCTGAATGCATTTTGTAGGCCATATATTGAGAACTAGGAGTCTGTGTCAGACTGAAGTCTGTGTCCCTCAGCTTAAGTGTCCATGAGCTGAAGTGTCTGAAATTTGAATTAATCCTGAATAATATGATGCATGCAGACTGTACCTTACCGGCCACCACCGCACTCTAATCAGCATCTCTGTTTATCCATTCCTCTTACAGGCCATATATTGAGAACTAGGAGTCTGTGTCAGACTGAAGTCTGTGTCCCTCAGCTTAAGTGTCCATGAGCTGAAGTGTCTGAAATTTGAATTAATCCTGAATTGAACCTGAAGTGAACTGAAGGTACCTGGATACTAAGTCACAGTAAACAATGTTTGTTTTTGTTTTCACTCTCACCCCCTTAATCCTTCACTTCTTTCAACCACCCCTAATCCCTACACCTGGAAAGGAACTCTTCATCTCTCCCTCCATTCTCCCCACCCATCTCACCTCTTCCTCAGAGCTATTCCACAACATACAATCCTTTGTCTCCAAACACAGACAGCCACCTCATGCCCTCTCCTGCTCCCACCTAATAACGCTTTCTCTGCTCCTCCTTACTGCCGGCGACATCTCTCCAAATCCTGGCCCTCCTTACCACATCCCTACATTCACTTCCACCTCCTACCCCCGATCTATCCCAAACTCTCGTAACCCTTCTAACCTTACACCCATCCGCCCAGCCCCCGCTTCCCCAGTTCCACTAACAGGAGCTCTATGGAACGCTCACTCTGTCTGCAATAAACTTTCCTACATTCACGATCTCTTCATCACTAACAAGCTTTCCTTCCTCGGAATCAGTGAAACCTGGCTCACCCCCTTCGACACAACCTCTCCTGCTGCACTTTCGTATGGCGGATTCCACCTCTCCCATACCCCCCGCCCCAACGGCAAGCACGGTGGAGGAATAGGTTTCCTCCTCTCAGAAAAGTGGTTTGAAGGAGAGTTCAGAGTCCAGGGTTACCCCAAGGCAGCGAGCCTGAGGGACTGGGGACAGTGGGCAGCCATTGACTATGATGGATAGGTCAGTTGGGGGGGTTGAATGAGATGGCGGAAAGATGATGAATTCTGTTTTGTCCATGTTAAGTTTTAGAAATCTAGCAGAGAAGAAGGATGAAATAGCAGACAGACATTGTGGGATTTTGGTTAGTAAGGAGGTGATATCAGGTCCAGAGAGGTAGATCTGTGTGTCGTCAGCATAGAGGTGATAATGAAAGCCATGAGACTCTATGAGCTGTCCCAGGCCTAAGGTGTAGATGGAGAAGAGCAGGGGTCCTAGAACTGAACCTTGGGGGACACCGACAGATAGGGGGTGAGATGAGGAGGTGGTCTGTGAGTGAGAGACACTGAATGTCCTGTCTGTTAGATATGAGGAGATCCAGGAAAGGGCCAAGTCTGTGATGCCGAGAGATGAGAGAGTTTTTAGTAAGAGGGAATGGTCCACCGTGTCAAAGGTAGGTGACAGGTCTAGGAGGAGGAGGACAGAATAGAGTCGCTTAGATTTGGTGGTTAGTAGGTCATTGGTAACTTTGGTCAGTGCAGTTTCAGTAGAATGGTGCGGTCGGAAATCAGATTGTAGGCGGCGAAGAGGGAGCAGGAGGAGAGGTGGGAGGACAGCTCAGAATGGACGTGTTGTTCCAGTAGTTTTGAGGCATAGGGGAGAAGTGATATGGGGCGATAGCTAGACAGAGAGGATGGGTCAAGGGAGGGCTTTTTGAGGATGGGTGTGATTGAGGCATGTTTGAAGCATGAGGGGAAGACACCAGTTGTTAGTGACAAGTTGAAGAGGTGGGCTAGGGCTGGGATGAAGATAGTGGTAAGGTTTGGGATGAGGTGGGATGGGATTGGGTCAAGTTTACAGGTGGTGAGGTGTGATTTGGAGAGTAAAGAGGAAAGTTGATCTTCCGTAATGGTGGAGAATGTGGTTTTGGAGGAGGAGGGTTGAGTAGGTGTGGGGAGGGGCTGTGGGGGCTTTAGGTAAAAGCTTTGTCTGATGGTGTCAATCTTCTGTTTGAAGAATGAGGCAAAGTCTTCGGCTGAAATAAGAGGAGAGGAAGGAGGCACTGGGGGACGGAGGAGGGAATTGAAGGTGTTGAATAGTTGTTTGGGGTTGTGAGGCAGGGAGGAAATAAGAGATGAGAAGTATGTTTGTTTTGCTGCAGTGAGTGTGGACTTGAAGGTAGTGAGGGACTGTTGGAATGCGATGAAGTGCTCATTGGAGTGGGACCTTTTCCATCTACGCTCAGCAACCCTGGAGGCCTGTCGCAGTTCTTTAGTTAGGCTGGTGTGCCAGGGTTGTCTGTTGATTGTGCGAGCTTTGGTATGTGTGAGGGGGGCGACCAAATCGAGAGCATGTACAAAGGTCATTGTGAAGGGAGGGGAAGCAGGGTCAGGTGTGACATCACCTAGTATGATCTTGCCTCTATTGGTAAAGAACCTTGCTGAAAACTCTTCCTGAGAGGGCAGGAAATCTGAGTCTAAAAAAGCTCCAGCGGCCAGTGTGAAACTTGTAAGATTACTAATTTTGTATTTTAATAAAGATCAAGGTATGAAAAAAACATTGACAAAATAAAAAAAAACATAAATCAAAACCTTATTTAAACAGTAGCTCGTTTTCCGATGATAACTTCCCTTTAAAGATGGAATCAATAAATTCTCAGAAGCATTAAATGCGAGACTGTACAAAACATAAAAAAGCATCAGAAAATTTCAATTATCAATTTGTATGCTTCTGCCCTAGTATATGCCAGGAGGCCATATTTTACAATGGTTACACAATATTTAAATATATTCAAGACTAGAATAAAAACCTTAAAACCCTTCATTTGCAAACAGAATTAAGACAGAGAGCTGAAGATTATTCTGTTTATGTGGTTAATCGTTGCATCTATGGTAACAAAGCAATTGAGTTACTTCTGGTGGAAGAAAATCTATTCCATCAATAATTGCTATAGGGAACTTTTTCCATATAAATAATTGCCTGATCAATAAATTTGTGGGCAATTCAAGTGCCAAACGAATAGGCTTACATATATGGATTGTATATATAGGCCATATTCACACTGCTTTATTTTACTTTACAGTACAGATTTCTCTCTTTATGAACAAGTAAAAAAATATTTAAAGTGCTCTTGCACCCTCTTTAAAATACTTAGACCTCCTTAACTTATTGTTGGGTCCAAAAGTATTTGGACAGTGATAGAATTTTCAGAATTTAGTCTCTGCACATCAGTACAAAGCCTTCAATACAGTAGGGGAAATAAGCATTTGATACACTGCCGATTTTGTAAGTTTTCCCATCTACAAAGAATGGAGAGGTCTGTAATTTTTATTGCAGGTACACTTTACCTGTAAGAGACAGAATCTAAAAAATATAAACCAGAAAATCACATTTTATGATTTTTAAATAATTAAATTGCATTTTATTGCATGAAATAAGTATTTGATCATCTGTCAACCAGCAAGACTTCTGGCTCTCACAGACCTGTTAGTTTTTCTTTAAGAAGCCCTCCTACTCTGCACTCATTAGTTGTATTAATTGCAGCTGTTTGAACTAGTTACCTGTATAAAAGACACCTGTTCACACACTGAATCAATCACACTCCAACCTCTCCAACATGGCCAAGACTAAAGAGCTGTCTAAGGACACCAGGGACAAAATGCACAAGGATGGGTTGGGCTACAGGACAATAGGCAAGCAACTTGGTGAGAAGGCAACAACTGTTGGTACAAGCATTAGAAAATGGAAGAAACACAAGATGACTGTCAAGTTTCTTCGGTCTGGGGCCCCATGCAAGATCTCACCTCTTGGGGGATGATTCTGCGAAAGGTCAGGAATCAGCCCAGAACTACATGGGAGGACCTGGTCAATGACCTGAAGAGAGCGGGGACCACAGTCCGAAACATTACCGTTAGTAACACACTGCGCCTTCATGGATTAAAATCCTCTAGGTCCCCCTGCTCATGCCAGCACATGTACGGGCCCGTTTGAAGTTCGCCAATGACCATATCTAGATGATACAGAGGAGGCATGAGAGAAGGTCATGTGGTCAGATGAGACCAAAATAGAACTTTTTGGCATCAATTCCACTCGCCGTGTTTGGAGGAAGAAGGATGAGTACAACCCCAAGAACACCATCCCAACTGTGAAGCATGGTGAGGGAAACAATACTCTAAGGGTGTTTTTCTGCAAAGGAAAACTGCACCATATTGAAGGGAGGATGGATGGAGTTATATATCATGAGATTTTGGCCCACAACCTCCTTCCCTCAGTAAGAGCATGGAAGATGGGTTGTGACTGAGTCTTCCAGCATGACAATGACCCGAAACACAAAGCCAGGGCAACTAAGGAGTGGCTCCGTAATAAGCATCTCAAGTTCCGGGAGTGGCCTAGCCAGTCTCCAGACCTGAACCCAATAGAAAATCTTTGGAGGGAGCTGAAACTCAATGTTGCCCAGAAACAGCCCTGAAACCTGAAAGCTCTGGAGAAGATCCGTAGAAGTGGGCCAAAATCCCTGCTGCAGTGTGAGCAAATATGATCAAGAACTACAGGAAACGTCTGACCTCTGTAATTGCAAACAAAGGTTTCTGTACCAAATATTAAGTTCTGTTTTTCTATTGTAACAAATACATATTTCATGCAATAAAATGCAAATTAATTATATAAAATTCATACAATGTGATTTTCTGTTTTTTATTCTATCTCTCACAGTTGAACTGTACCTACGATAAAAATTACAGACTTCTCCATTCTTCGTAGGTGGGAAAATTTGTAAAATAGGCAGTGTATCAAATACTTATTTTCCCCACTGTATGTGTAAATGGCTTTCAGGTCCCCATTTGCTGTATGCACCTAGAAATCTCCATACTGTACATCAATTGTGTTCATAGGGTCATAGAGTGTTCTTTCCTTTACCTATTTTTGTTCTATATGTGAGGAAAATTTTACAGATCCTCCTTAACAAATCATTAAAAGCTTCAAAGTGCCCTTGCGCCCACTTTAACATACCTAAGTATCCTTTCACAATTAGTTGGGTCCAGTATTTGGACAGTGACAGAATTTTCATAATTTAGTTTTTGTACACTAGTACAAAGCCTTCAAGATGTATAGACTTTCATCTTTAAAGGGTTATTTCCAAGATAGTAAGTCACCCCTTACCCACAGGATATGCTACTCGAGATTTACGAGCATGCTCGGGTGTTTTCCAAGTATCTTAAGCGTGCTCGGGATTTATGTTTTCATCACTCCGTGCGCATGATTTGCGATTGTTTGACAGTTTTAATACATGTGAGGGATGCCTGTTTCTTAGGCATTCCTCACATGTATTAAAACTGTCAAACAGTCGCAAATCATGCGCAGACGGAGTGTGCACTTAGTCAAATTCATTTTCTATGGGACTGTCAGAGAAAGCCGAGCACAGTGCTCAGCTATTTCTAGTAGTCTCAAAGACAATCAATAGAGTGATGCTCAGGCATGTGCAGCTCCGTTCCATTCAAGATGGAGCTCCTCATTTCCTGGCTTCCAGAGCCTTATTTTCAGGATCACTGGGATGAATAGGTGATAACTTAAAGGGGTTATCCAAGAATCCAATATTTTTTGCAAAGTCTCTATAATAACCTCTCCAACTCAGCTACACAGCTTCTTCTTCAGGCTCCCTAAATAAATATAATACTTGTCTTTCCCAAGCACTCTGTGTAAAGGTTTCTGACCCTCCGTTCTCCAGTTCTGTATGTGTTTTAGATACATGGGTCCTGATTCATCAAAGCTTTTACGCCAGAATTCTGGGGTAAAAAGCATTGAAAAAAAATCACAAAATTTTACAACTTCTGCTGTTCTCTCGCTTACTTTGCCCAGTTCTCACAAAGTGGGCGGAGATAGGGAGGAAAAGGGGCATAACAACCCCCCAATCATCAAATTCATGATGACTGGGGCATTCCTTACGCCAAAAATCTTATTCCAATCCCGGACTGAAGGAAGATTTGTGACGAGGCGCACACCACTTTTCAGACACCCTGGATTAATTAAGAGGCATGTGCACGCCAGTCTTGATGAATCTGGGCCATTCTCTTTATGTGTCCTCTCCTAGCTCTAAAACCTGTCATGTTGCCCACAGCAGCCAATCACAATGCAGCTTCCATTTTAATTGAACTGTTTAAAAATGTAAGCTAAGCTCTGATTGGTTACGGTGGGCAACATAAACAGTTTGGCCACATTCACACATTCAGTATTTGGTCAGTATTTTACATCAGTATTTGTAAGCCAAAACCAGGAGTGAGAAAACAATGCAGAATTGGTGATATGTTTCTATTATCCAATAATATTATAATAATAATAATATCCTATTATCCAATAATCAAAGGAATAAGAAACACCGGCACCTCTGCACCCGTGTAAACTCCACCTGCAGGACTAACACCTATCCCACTCGATCGGGTGCTTATCTTCCGTGCAGTAATCAACAGTTCATGAACAAATAAGAAAAAGGAAGGCGCTCACCGGTCTGTAAAAATATTCCTTCTTTATTTCTTCATATTAACAGTGGTGTGTATGATACACCTATGTTGACGATTGCCGTTTTGTGCTTATCCGCGCGTCAACGGGTCATTGAATTAATTCGACATACACACCTGCTTGTTATAACTTTTAATATGAAGAAATAAAGAAGGAATATTTATACAGACTGGTGAGTGTCTTCCTTTTTCTCATTTGTTCATGATATGTTTCTATTATACTTTTCCTCTGTTCCACCCCTGATTTTAGCTTACAGATACTGATGTAAAATACTGATGAAATACTGAACGTGTGAACGTGGCCTGACTCTTTCAGACAGTAAAAAGTCACATGTATTTATATTATATTTATATATAGAATGCATTCATTAACCCCTTTACAGTCTGTGCCGTAATTGTACGCACAAGGCTGTAACCCCCGGTTCAGTGAGGGCTCCGGCGCTGAGCCCGCACTGAACTGGGCACATATCAGCTGATTCTTACAGCTGACATATGCCCGCAACAGCTGTGGGTGGAATCGCGATCCACCCGCGGCTGTTAACATGTTAAATGCCGCTGTCAATCTCCAACAGCGGCATTTAACTTGCGCAAACCGGATGCGCGTCACTTACCCCACCCATCGGCGACCCCGTCACATGATCGCGGGTCACCGATGGGTTGGCATGATAACCCTGGGTCTGAAGCAGACTCCATTTGTTGTCATGAGCTGGTCGCTATGAGCGCCACCTAGTGGTCGGCGCTCATAGCACAGGAAAATTTCTGCTGCATAGAGGTGATCTGCTGATCATCTCTATGTAGCAGAGGTGATCAGACAAGTGCTGCTTCTAGTCTCCTATGGAGACTATAGAAGCAAGCAAAAAGTGAAAAAAAAAAGTTTTTAAAAAAATGAAAAAAAATATAAAAGTTTAAATCACCCCCCTTTTGCCCCATTCAAAATAAAATAATAATAAAAAAAAAACCCACATACACATATTTGGTATTGTCGCGTTCAGAATCGCCCGATCTATCAATATAAAAAAATAATTAATCCGATCGGTAAACGGCGTAACGAGAAAAAAATTCTAAACGCCAGAATTACGTTTTTTGGTAGCCGCAACATTGCAATAAAATGCAATAACGGGCGATCAAAACATCGAATCTACCCCAAAATGATATCAATAAAAACTTCAGCTTGGCGCGCAAAAAATAAGCCCTCACCCGGCCCCAGATCCCAAAAAATGGAGACGCTACCGGTCTTGGAAAATGGTGCCATTTTTTTTTTTTTTTGCAAACTTTGGAATTTTTTTTCACCACTTAAATAAAAAAAAACTGTTTGGTGTCTACGAACTTGTAATGACCTGGAGAATAATAATGGCAGGTCAGTTTTAGCATTCAGTGAACGTGGTAAAAAAAAATGTAAAAAAACATCTGTGGTATTGCACTTTTTTTGCAATTTCACCGCACTTGAAATTTTTTTCCCGTTTTCCCGTACACAATATGGTAAAACTAGTAATGGCGTTGAAAAGTACAATTCGCAAAAAATAAGCCCTCACACGGCCATATTGACCAAAAAAATAAAAACGATATGGCTCTGGGAACAAGGGGAGCAAAAAACGAAAATGCAAAAACGGAAAATCCCAGGGTTGCGAAATGGTTAACAAATATGCACATAAATATTCATGTTTTAAATGAGAAAAACCATTGATGACTTAGCGGCTGGTATTTCTGAGCTTGCTTTATTTTGTCTGTAACACAGCTGCATGGCGCAGTTGGAGAAAAGGGCAGATGCTCTTCTGTTGACAAAAGCGGGAGCATAGTGCCCCTATCTAGCCTGGCAGTGAGGTTGGGCAATCACGAATGCACTGTCTCTCTGCAACGTAAGAAGAAATGTCCACTGTAGCAGAATAGCAGGTATCTATCTATCTGCTAAGACCTCTTTTAGATTTGAATAAATAAAAGTCACGTTTTAACATCCCTTATGATGGGATCTATTTGCCCTTTGGGTAATTTGGTGTAATTATCTGGATCAGCAAGCACTTTTGGAAATTGATTAGATGTGACAACTTTATTTATTTTAGGACCTTAAGCCTCTGAGCTGTGATTGATATTATGGGAAAAGCCTTTTAACATTTTGGGGAAAAAAACTTTAAGGGGTTTTACAAAAATATTGCATAAACTGTTTAGGCATTACAGCCATTTTTTACTTTGTCTCTCCATTTTCATAGGTTCCAAAGTTTTCGGATAATTGCCTGATGAGCCATTCCACTGTTTGGTGTGGTCTGTTGCCTAATTTTTTCATGGCAATTTTAAGCAACTGTCCAGACCTGGCTAAAAATTTCGCATAACAGGGGTAATGCATGACTAAAGCACCTGGTGGTCTCATTGTAGGTCCCTCCTAAACTACTGGCAGATACATCAAATGTACCCATAGGTTCGTAGAGTGGCTTTTTGGATAATGTCAGACCATTATATGTCAGAGATACAAATTTTTTGCTACATGCAATAATGCTGCAGCCTGCACAATTAAAAACCGAGGCATCCAGTAAAAGAAGTGTGCACAGTGGTATAGTTTTTTTTAACACAGGATGCCAATCTGTGACTATACAATAACAACTGGCAAAGGTATATATCAAAGGTTCCTTTCACCAGATCTTCAAGACGGAAAAATAAGAGTGGGGTTGTAAAACAAAGTTCTTAACAGTGGAACTTGACAAGCTAAAAAAAAGAAGAAGAAAGCCAAAAAGTCTAAAATTTAGTGTTTACTATAATGACAATGAAGAAGCAAAATGAACAAAAAGGGCTTATTGAGAAAGATTAGGGCAGTGGAAGATACCGACAAGAAAGTACTGTAAGTCCTATTTATCAAGGGGGAAGGCAGCTTTGGAGGAGAATCATTTAGCTGTGGAATGGAAGAGCGGATTTAAGAAGATGCAGGTTTTAGAATAAAAAAACAGGCAGATAGCAAAGCTGAAAAGAAGGTAAGAGAGTGAAAATGCAACTTAGACAAGATGATTATACAGCTCGGCTAAGCCTGTCTATATACTAGGGGTATAATTAAAGATAATAATCTCTATGCTCTTCCATTCCACTAGCAAAGTGGTTGAATTGAAGTAACAGCCCTGAAGCTTCTTCCCCTCGCAGCTACTATTGTAGAGCTCAGTATAGAGAAGAAGAGGGAGGAGGGTCTCTGACTAAGTGCATCAGACACAGCAGTGTGGTCACAGAGCTAGGAGCACAGAAGGAGAAGTGACAGGAGCTCAACACCTCCTATTTGCTGATAATGCTAGAGGATAACAGAATCCCTCAGCTCGGTAGGTGCTAGTCAATAGAGACTGCTAAGAGGAGCATGCACATAAAAATCATAAAGGAAAAGCAGAAGTTAAGAAATTAAAGAACAGAAATGCTCTGAATACTTGAACAGCTCCAGGCAACTTTCTGTGAAGTCGTATGTCCCTTACTCATAGCCAGAAATTCACGGAAAGACGCATTCTTGGAGATTTTTTCTCAGGAACATAAGGAGCCTAAAGAACCAAGTAAGTGCTTATTTTATTATTTATAAGCCATTGTAGATATTTTGCACAGCAAACGCACTCACATTAGCCCATGTCTCCAATGGGACCCATGATCCAATGGATGTAGCCCAAGTTATCACACTTGTGCCAATTTCATAGCAACGGGAACCACAAAAACCCACACCCCACAATTGTGCCCTGTTGGCTCTATGAAGCACTGATGCAGGTCAGATTCAAACCCAGGACCCCAGTGCTGAATAACAACAGTACTACCAATTGAGCCGGCAAGTACTAACCTAAGATGACCCCTATATTTTATAGGTCTTACAATAATTTTATCTAAACACCTATAAAAGACGCTCCATAATTCTACATCCTATGTGTATTGGATATAGAGAAGAAAATGCATAAAAAATGCTACCTGGAAGACAAAACAAACAATGAAATAGTTGATAACTGCACAGATAAAAATAATACATAAATAAATAATGTCGAGTCTTTAAAGTACTACAAAGAAATATATAAAAAGATATCAAGCAGACGTCTGGAACAACATACACCCGACTCGCGTTTCGAATCTCTCTCTCTATATATATGTTAATACTAAGTACTTTTCGCAAGTCATAACAAAAACAATATAATATGACATTTTAACAATTGCAAACACTTAATTTTGAAGATGGTCCTGTACCCTTTTCATGTTTTTACATATATTCAAGTTAGACTGCAATGCAGGATGATAGAAAATATTATTGGTCATAATGATCATAGAAATACATATATTCTTTCTCAGTCGTATTTCCATATTAATCATTATTAACAGTAGACAATTTCCTTGGTTTTGCATGGTCTCGATATCTATCGTCTGTACTTGGTTGGACATTTGGCGTGTTGTCTCTTGGAGTATTAGGCATACATTTGCTTAGCATTCATGTGTTGTCATTAGCAGAGAGAGTTCATATTCCCTCCGAGCTTTCTTAGCAGCTGTCATTCATCTTCCAGCTGAGGTAGATATTCAGTCAAAAGGTGACCTGTTTGTTTTAAAATAAATTATTTCTACTCTAGTTCATTTCATTCTGTGTCTGGAAAATACTTACAAATTATATCCTGTCTCTTTGTTCAGAATGGAAAACTTACGTCGGGTGAAAATTATTGTTGAAGATGAAGGGAAATCTCTACCATTCAAGGACCTTCATCCACACGTGGCGCAGATGAGGGTAAAGGAAGGCAGCAAAATCCGTAATTTAGTTGGCTATGCATTATCTTACATGGCATCAGAGGGAACTGGGCAGATTATCTTTGGAGCCTATGGTCAAGCTGTTACTAAAGCCATTACCTGTGCGGAAATATTGAAAAGGCAAGTAGGTGGTCTCCATCAAATCACCAAGATACAGTACAAAACTTTACAGGAAGAATGGGAGCAGAAGGGGCCAGTCATTAAGAACCCAGTCCCATGTATAACTGTTTATAAAAATCGTCCTTCCATTTATATACTACTGTCTAAGTATCCCTTGGATCCACAAGAAGATGGTTACCAACCCCCTGAAAATCTTCCTACAGGAGAGACTGGAAAGAGGATACTTGAATTACATGGTTCATCAGATCCAAAGAAGAGAAAGACAAATTTCACTAGTGAAAGTGAAGACTGATAAAACTTGAAAAAACATTGTGGTAATACCTCACGAATATCCATGCTATATACCAATTGCAAACTAATGGAAAGAATGACAATACTTTGGGTTGCATCAGTGACCATTCAAATTTAAACCAGGCAAAACAGTTGTAGTCAATGCAATGATTGTAGAACTAAAAATCACAAAATCCCAGCTATTACTTGGTATCCATTGTTCCTTTTAACATTTGATAATATTCTAGCTTTCCCACTGCAATATTTCCATAGAAAAAAATCTGAATATAGTTGAGATTTACATATGAGCACAATACTACCTATATTAAACAATTAGAAATGTTCTACTTTCTATTGAATTCATTAAAGATTTTTGAAACAATTTTGAACATTTTCAGCTGCACAAATACAATTCTTCATTATACTAAGATAAAGCACGGTGTATATATTAAACCCAAAATATGAAATATGCTACGTATATTCAGCAACCTAATTATAAATGAGTATGTAGAGAATGATACTGCAATTTATACAAATCAGGCATAACATTTAAGCCAGCTGTCTAATTTTGCACCCCGTGTGACTATGTGACTATGTAGCTTTATACTGTATGCATAAACTGAGGTGCATTGTGAGTTCTGATGCCTTTCAACAATGAGTCCTACCATAGGTATTCTGTGCGATTGGATTAAGTGAGCTTGTCTTTGCACATGCATCAATGAGAATTGGGTGTCCCACTCGCTGGTTGTTCTTTCTTGGACCCCTTTTAGGAGGTACTAACCATTGCATATTTAGTGACCCCCTTACCCACCCAAGACCTGTCGTTTTGGAAAATCTTCTTACCCAGTTATGTAGCCATCACAATTTCTTATCAAAATCACTCTTATCTTTACACTTGTCTATTTTTCCTGATTAAAGCTTATCAACTTCAATACTTGCCTGCCTAAGGGCTACTTGTTTGCTGAGCAGTGGTCGTTTAATAGCCTGTATAGACAGGCCGTCCATGCTCATGATGAGCACAGAACGATCAGTAATAAATTGTTCCGTGTGCATAGACTGTCATTAATCATGGCAATACAGGTCTTGATTACACAGGATGGTGTGCTGCCGAGAATGAAGATTTGATTTTTTTTATTCCAGCCAAAATATCATTTCACCACACAATCGATCGTATTGCTTGTTTTTCGACTGATTGGCAGCCTGCTTACGTTGACCAATAATTGTGATTAAAAGTATTCCTTAGAACACTCGTTCCCAATAATCGTGTAGTGCATTTGCACTTTAAAAGCTGGTTAACACAACCAAACTTTTGGCATTAAACTACAGTCAATCAGCTACTAATTGCCTGTTTAGACAAGCCTTTCATGCTTACGAAGCCCACAGAATAATCAGTGATCAGTAATAGACAGTTCTGTGCACTTAGTGTGTCATTGTTCTCAGCACAGGTCCAGTTTTCACAGTATGATGTGCTGCCGAGAATTATTATTTATTATTATAGTGCCATTTATTCCATGGCGCTTTACATGTGAAAAGGGGTATACGTAGCAAAAACAATTACAAAAATCTTGAACAAAATGTAACGGTGACTGGTACAGGAGGAGCGAGGACCCTACCCACGAGGGCTCACAATCTACAAGGGATGGGTGAGGATACAGTAGGTGAGGGCAGAGCTCTTCATGCAGCGGTGTGGTGGAGCGATTGTTACTGCAGGTTGTAGGCTTGTTGGAAGAGGTCGGTCTTCAGGTTCCTTATGAAGGTTTGAGAATGATGACTTTTTACGAAAGACAAAAGATCATTTCATCAAACGAACAAGCATTTTGAGCAGTGTAAATGCACTCTCAAAATATCTTAATTCATGAAAGGTGCCACTATCTATGATATTAATTTCACCTGTATGTGGTTTTGGTAATGGTGACTGAATCTTTATGACTATTAAAATAATCTGTCTGTAGGGATTAGTTATATGTGAGAATATGTATACATTATAGAACAAATCTCAAGTGGTGATGCAATAGTGCTGGTAGAAAATAGCACCAACTATATGGTTCTGGCACAGGAGACAATTGATAGTGATATGATCAGAGCCTGGAGGCATCTGCCCAGTTATATACTTCATATTCTGTTGCAAAATTTCAATGATGCATTGACATCCCTGGTGCCACCAATGCAATTGTCAATAGCTAGAGAGCCAAATATAAAAGGCCAAAGCCACATGTTAAGGAACACCAATTTATAAAACAGTAAAGAAAACTATTTGACATGTCTATAGACTAAAGACAGGTTACGGGGGGAAAGTCATATATTTTAAATGCTGCATACTAAGCATTTTCCAAACTGGCCTGATGATGGTACCAGATTCTTCGCCAAGCTCTACTCACCCATCAACAGTCTTGCTCATTGAGCACTACTAGGAAGGTAGATATTCAGATTTGTGGCATAGTGACATACTATGCCAACGTGCTAACTGATGTGCAGCTTTAGCTTTGTGAGTGGTCTATATCTCCATTTTTATCTATGGGTAGATCCACGTAAAAGCCAGCACTCGTAGTATTCCATAAAAAAAATAAGTTTATTGTTCAGATAAAAAATATGAGTGGAAAAGAGCAGCAACAAAAATGAGCCCGGATGCCTGATTAGACGTGCGTCCATTCTCCAAATCAGTGTTGTTGCTGCTCTTTGCCACTCATATTTTTAATCCGAACAATAAACTTATTTTTTTTATAGAATACTACGAGTTCTGGCTTCTACGTAGATTCACCCATATTATTACAGGGCTAATAGGCTAAAACGCAATCCTCATCCATCTTCTATATGAACTGCAAGGTTGTCTGACGGACCATTAGAATCTATCTTTATTATAAAATGACATCTTGAAAATGAAATAAAGGAACTCCCATAAAATTTAACAACTAAAAGGTTGCCTTTAACTTTCATCGCCCTTGATCTGTAAATCCAGGAGATATCCATTATGAACTGTATCTAGCTATACATTTACAAGCATAAAGTATTGTACAGAATTGTACAACCAGAAATAAATTAACCGCAGTACTCTACAAAACTTTGGAGGTGGTGGTTAATTTAGAGAAGCCACTTGGAAAGTACATTCTGTACTGTAATATAACTCGAAAATTGGATCTTTTTTTAAGTACTTGTTATTAATCAGCAGTACATAGGAATACCTTTGTAATACATCTTATTTAGGAAAGTGACACATGCCATATTTTCTAGCAGTCTGTAAGCCCCCCTTCCTTGGATTCTGCAGTCCTCTATGTCAGTCTGTGAACATGGGTAAGTAACACATTAAACACATGTGATTGGTCAGTGCCCGCTGCATGGCCGCCAACTTCCTACCAGGACGAGCCGCCCACTCAGTACAGTCCTGGGGGAATTTTACAAGAAAGATGCTTAGGTTAGAAAACAGCCCAAAATATGCAGATTACACACACGTTTTCTGGCTACATTACATCTGATACACAAATGTATAAAACCTAATTGTGATTTTTTTTCTTCTGTTACACTAGGTATGCTTTAAGTGTAACTCTCAATTTTTTTTCATAACTCAGCAGAACAAACTGATATGCAACTTTGAAATATATCTTATTACAGAAAAATGCTTATTTCTCTACTTATGTAATGCTGGCTGATGGTGAAGTGATCCACTGCTAGCCAGCAAGAGCAGTGTGTTGGTCACACTTGGCGCTAGCCGTTGCACTGCCGGGCACCCTTGAGGGCCGGGTATACTCTTTATCAATCTCCCGGACCTGGCAAGGGGGAATTTTAACAGAGCCTTTCCCAGGCGGAGAGCAGCGCAGTGGCTGGTGACCGAACACACAAACAGCCGTCAGGTCAAACACAGCAGAACCAAAAACCGCAGTGTAATAGCATGAACTAAGGTGAATAGTGATTAGCCAAGCACAGGCACCAAAGCATGAACCACCTCAGAAGCAAAGAAACACCGATCTTAACCACCCACCAGAACTGAAAATAATCAGCAACAACAGGAGGAAGTGGCAGGTTTAAATCTGCCTCCCAGCAGCCACCTGACCACACTGGGGCAACACCCAATCTCCACCCCCAGACCACAGAGAAACCTGAGGAGGGGAGAGTAGACAGGAAGGAACCTCCCACCATCTGACTGCCCCAGCAGGTATGGTGTCCCGCACCCGTTGGCAGCAGCAAACACCAGGGGACCCGGCGTCCCGGGGTCCCCACACAGCACAATCGCTGGAAGCAGTGGCGTCCCACTCCCCATGGCCAGTGAAGAATGATGGATGACCCACCGGAGAGCCGGGGCCCGCCCAGAAGCGTCAGGGGGCTGCTCAGGTGTAGTAGTGGGGAAGGACGTAGCATCTCTATGGCACTGAAAGAGTTAAAAGAGAATGTTTCCGGTAGCTAAATTTCTCTGGGCTACAATTAGGTCCAGTTAAGGGGTTAGCTGTGATAATCTGGCTAGTAGAGTAGAGGGGGAACCTAGTGCCATGATCGAGCATAGAATGTGAATAAAGCTTAGTTTCTGATATGTTTCCTAACCAGCCACAAGATGCCACTGTCCCGGGTGCAGATTTCAGGTTAAGTCTGCCAGTAGTATTGCAGACAGTGAAGGGGTTAATTATGTGTGAGGACAGCCCATAGAGGGTGGGTACATTAGGAAAATCTCTGCTTAGTTTCCAGAAGCAGGAAGTGATGAGTCAGTGTTGTGCAGTGCCTGGGACAGGCCAGATAGGCTTCGTATAACTGGCTGCTAGGGCAGATGGGGGCCCCATACCCCAGACAGTAGGATTACCAGAGTGAAGATTCCCTCAACAAGAGTCCCCATAGTCGGCCGGAGAAACTCAACAGAGGTATTAAGGACCCGGGGGCACATTCTGTCTGCAGGCTGCAGAAGAAGCTAGGACTCAAGGCTAGGACATGGGGACACCTAGGGTCCGGATATACTGTCACTGGTGAGGAAGTTTCTCTAGGGCTAGAGAATAGAGCAACAGAGATGCTTCACTTAAAGAGGGAACCAGGGCTGAAATTGTTTCCAGTACGTGTGGGAAAGAAGACAACCCGTTGGGTCTTATCCATAATATCTGCCTGTAAATATTGTACATATTCCTCTTCCCCAAGTTATGGTTAAGAACCTCGTGTCTTCTGAATTTATTGGTGCCCTGGTTCCAGAAGAGAAATGCCTGGAGACCTACGCAACCGGATGGTCTGAAGTAAGTGGAGAGCACCACATACGCCGCAGCACATCAGAGAGAGGGCACACATTGTCTGTAGGGTGCCAGGGCGAGCAGGGACAACAGCTCGCCCACGACTATCTCGCTTGGGCACCTTACACAGGTACGGAGCTACCATTCCTGACAACTTATTAAACTCTCCTTCTCTTCCCACCTGACTCCTGTAATGATCTTTCAACCTGAATTCTCTGAAAAAAAAACAGTAAAGAGAGTAAAAGATGACAACAGAGATTATCAGGTTAAAGAGAATCTATCAGCAGGTTTTTGCTACCTCATCTGATAGCAGTATAATGTAGGAAAAGAGACCCTGATTCTAGCGATGTATCACTTAGATTACTGGGTGCAGCAGTTCTGACACAATCAGAGTTTTTAGATGTAGCATTTAGCAGAGCTCAGAAAGCTAACTCCATCCACGCCACAGCTTTCTGTATACATTATCTATTGACAGTGAGCTGCTTATAAGAGGAGGGGGTGTGGTCAAACTAGTTGGCACGATGGCGCTAGTCTGTGCAGTCATAATCTCCTAGTGATAAAACATTTATTGTATGGAAATAAAAGCACACAGCTTTATAAGTGACACATACCTGAAATCTATATCATGCTGTCCTCAGATTACATAGCAAAAACCTGCTGACAGATTCCCTTTAGGGATTACATTAGCTGCTAAACATAGACATCTGTAGAAAATGAATAGAGAATATGAGGAAGCAGCAGCTGCAGAAAAAGAGGTATGAAGACTGCTGCTGCTTATAGCAAGTGTGTTATGTCACCCCAGTACTGGATTCACAGCAACACTGCTCAGTACTGATGTACAATGCAGTTTGTGACTGTGAGAAAGAGCTAAAGATAGGGGTGTGCTCTGTGCATAAGAGACATCATAGCTGCTAGACTCTGCCCACTTAGGAGTATAGAGCATGCACATGAAAAAACTGTTAATAAATACAGGGTACATTTATATAATGGCCAGAAACTGTGATAGTCCTCATGCACACAACTTATTCTGAAAAGTCACCGGAAAGACAGGTACACTTTTTTCAAGTCAATTTCTTTGAGTGAAACACTAAATATCAAATAAATCGTGAACATTGAGTTGGTAGGAAGATGAATAAATTGAGAGAACACTATAACTGTCAGAATCCTTTTTGAGCTTGACCTTTTTCTGTTGCAGAAAAGGTTTCTTCGGAGTGGAAAAGTACTTTTCAGGCTACAATTATTACAACTGTGCAAGGAATTAGACGCTTGAGTTCACTAAGAGCCTGTGGCCTGCTGTACTTTATTACTGGAGCTGTGACTTCCAGCTCTGTGACAGAGCTTCTGTCAGTGTTATTGATGATGGTGTCAGCTGGGCTCTGTCTCACAGATTTTCTCACTAAACTTGCCCTCTGGCTACTAACTACATTTATAGTTAACCCTCCTACTTAAGCTTTATGTGTGTAAACCGGTTCACAAATCATTTCTGATAAATGAAATTAATGAAACTGGCTCATTTACAATAGTTTCAGAAAAGCCGTAATGGAAAACTGGTTTACTGCAATGAACTCTGGAGTGTAAATGATGCAGTGCAATATTGGTGCAGAAAAACTATGAGTGCCAAATTTGGAGCAAAGCAAATTGAAGGAGTTAATTAAAATATAATTGTTTCATGTGAAGATAAGATCTCAAGCAGATTGATATTTTACCGCTCTGTACAACCTCAGATTTGTACAGTGCAGTAGAAGGGCACCCTTGGAAGTGTATAAGACATTACTTTACCTTGTGATGTCTATCAAACAGAAGAATTCAGCATTTTTTTGTGTAATATATGCTTTATCATATAAAACTGCAAATTCCTCTAACATCATCACCCTAAGCCATTTAAAGCCAGCTTTGGCAGAGGTCAAGTGCTTAAGTATTAATTAGCAATGTTTCATTTGCTCTAAGTTGGTAACAAGTTTGCAGCTACTTCTATTGGTTCAGCTCCTGCCAGGTGTCTGTCATCTTGTCAGCTCACTTCCATGATTCCACCAAATATATTTACAAGATTAGTCCAGTTTACTTAGGAGTTGTTCAAACCAACCTCTTATAAAGTTATCAACTTCTCACAACTTTTCCCACTTGACAGCTGCAATCAAGGTAACACATCTCTTAAAGTGAGTCTCCATTTTGCCCATACTTGATTGCATTCCTGCCGTTAATCTTTGCCTTGGTTGACGATACTAGACTGCATTTACTTCTTGTTTACTCATGTGCTTAACTATTTCCCTGCTGGAAAATGCCAGAATGCATTCCTATGATTAATTGCTTATTTTCCAAAAGATACCAGTTTCCTATAATGCTAATTTCCTTTGCAAATCCACACACCTGACTTTGCTTCATCTGTGCTTCTTGCTCTTGTTTGCCATCCTACATACCCTGCTGTCTTGGTCCTCGCTGTTCCACATGTCATTCGTCAAGTCCCGCTTTTCTGTACTGTCACTTCTAGATTGTGCTGCTCATTCAGACCTACACCCTAGAGAATATACATAATCAGGTGAGCCTATAAAACCCTGTAAGCCTCCGTACAGACTTCAGCATGCTGTGTGCTGGGATCACACTTCTGTGTTTGTAACCATAACTGTTTTAAATGTCTTACTTTAAAATCATCATAATCTGCTACCAATGGCAAAAACTATAATGGGTGCAGGTGTTGTAGTTGCACCTGTGCCCTGAAGCCTAAGGGGTAAGGTGATCCAAAAGTTTTTTTTGGCCCATAAAAGAACACCAATACTATTGAAGGCCAATGGTAGTTGGGTGACCTGTTAGATATTTTGTATTGTGGCCCACAAGAACCAAGCTATTCCACTGTCTGTAATGTAAATGTAAAGTGGTTGTGTCCTCACACACCTACATCAGTGAAAAGTTATGGCTTTCAGTTTGGTGTGACAAAATCCACTTGTTCTTCAAAGCCAACAATAGCCACTTCCCCTGAGGCAGAGATGTAGTCATGTACAATTTGGAACCTGAAATGTCTCTCTGTGTGGCCTTCAACCATTAGGACACTGATATGCTTGTCTGACTCTCAGTAGGTTAGAACTGCAGAGCCTTCAAAGGACAACAGCATCTTTCTGAAGAAGACAACTGAGTTGCTGTCATTGGACAGCAGCTCTATCCTCTCTTACCCTCTCTGATCACTGACAATGTGACTCGCGAATCTCGCACCGATAGGAAGCACTGTTTATAGACAGCACAAGAGTGACACCGCATTATAAATGTTTCTGGGGGATAATATATATTAAATAATAAAGAGTGATAATGCCTGCAAAGTGCTGTGCAAATGAATGGTGCTATATAACCAAGTCAAATAAAAAAATAAAATAAAGAGCACCTGACACTAGAAACAACATATAGGCTCTGCCTGTTGTTGGAAGCTGCTAAGCATACCAAGAATCACCTAATCAGGAAGTTCGGATCTGACTCAATGGGGAAGTTGAGACATTTGTGCACATGAAAATATTTGGAAAAATATTTATTGTTTGAAGGACTACCGTAATTAAATTTTAAATAAAACTCATATGATGTTTTAAGTGATAGATCCTTTTTCAGTTTTATTGCCGTCCTTGGGAGTGGCACAGTTTGACTATGTTGGTGTCAGTAAAGGTATATAACCCGGGGTTAAAATCTCTTGTAAAAGATGAATTATGGTGTGTGTATGAGCCCTTATATTTGTGAGGAAAATAGATGAACAAGAGGTCAGGGATACATAGCCACTCTGGTCACTTGACACTAATTTTCAGACAAGTCGCACTCTCAAAGACATTTGTGAGATTTGTCTGTGACTTGCTGTTGAGTGACTATTGTACAGCTGAAATGTGCCTATAAAGAAACCCCCAAAACAGCTGGATCTTAAAACAGTTCGCATACGAGTTTCATCTCACACGCAACTTAAATTGAAGCCTCTCATGGCAAAATCCTATGTAACCTGTGACCAAAAATCCTACAGGATTGGATTTCTTTTAATGGTTGCGTCCCACTCGCAATAGATTGTGGGACATAACGCAATTCCATTAGCAATCATTAGATTTGATGTTGCCATGCAGCTCTATGATTTTCATGGTGTACACATGACAAGTTCTTGCCATGCTATTGATACTGAAAAATAATGAAAAAGAATAACCTCCAAGTGTAAGTTATCATCCTTTATAGAGGGAATAGCATTGAAGCATTTTAACCATCAGGATTTGCCTACTAAAAGAAACATGAAAAATGGCAATAAGTATTTATTCTCTGAAATGTTAGTTTTGCTTTAGCTGTTCCATGCATATGAAAACAAGAGCACAATCACTGTTCCATCTCTTGCAATTATTCAAATACCGGCTTACGGTGATTGAAAGTCTGAATATGTAGACAACGACTGTGATTGCATAACAGATAAGAGACATCTGTATTAAATACACCATGTATTATAAAAACCTCCTCTATGTAGCTTTACTGCAAAATCATTCAATTTTTGCTTCTTCTATAAAGTCGTAAGAAGTGCATTTTTCAGGAAATAAAGATAAGAGATTACAAGGACCGGATGCAGCATGTCCGATTATTACACCAGAAGACAATTGGCTATTGGAGAATGTTTCCCAGTTCACAGCTGCAATACAGAGATAGGAGGATAGAGATTTTAATCCGATTCCTGATCAGCCCCTGCGTTTTATTACGTGCCAAGCCCCGAAGGACATTGCAGGCATACAATACCTCAATGTCTTAGAAGAATGACAATAGAAGGAGCTGCACAACCCAGATTATATTGGAATTCCTAAAGGAATTCCAATAATTATAGTCAGGATGCTTAAGGATCAAATTAACCCTCTTTATTGATAGCCTCAATTCTGGAATAATATTAGTGCTCGTACATCGAAAAATTAGCTACTGTATATTTACCATGAAATTTGCATGCCGTGTTTTTCCTGCTAGCAAAGCGAGCAATCAATCTATGTTGACACAGAGGAAAGGAATTCACTTGTGGTTGCTGAAATATAGAATTTATATACACACTCTGGATATCCAAGATTAGAAAGTACAAAAAAAACCTGCGTGATTAATATGTTTGTACTTATACATATATGTGCACAGTAGTGTTTGTATCTATGTATATACAGTACAGACCAAAAGTTTGGACACACCCTCTCATTTAAAGATTTTTCTGTATTTTCATGACTATGAAAATTGTACATTCACATGAAGGCATCAAAACTATGAATTAACACATGTGGAATTATATACTTAACAAAAAAGTGTGAAACAACTGAAAATATGTCTTATATTCTAGGTTCTTCAAAGTAGCCACCTTTTGCTTTGATGACTGCTTTGCACACTCTTGGCATTGTCTTGATGAGCTTCAAGAGGTAGTCACCGGAAATGGTCTTCCAACAATCTTCAAGGAGTTCCCAGAGATGCTTAGCACTTGTAGGCCCTTTTGCCTTCACTCTGCGGTCCAGCTCACCCCAAACCATTTCGATTGGGTTCAGGTCTGGTGACTGTGGAGGCCAGGTCATCTGGCGTAGCAACCCATCACTCTCCTTCTTGGTCAAATAGCCCTTACACAGCCTGGAGGTGTGTTTGTGGTCATTGTCCTGTTGAAAAATAAATGATGGTCCAACTAAACGCAAACCGGATGGAATAGCATGCCGCTGCAAGATGCTGTGGTAGCCATGCTGGTTCAGTATGCCTTCAATTTTGAATAAATTCCCAACAGTGTCACCAGCAAAGCACCCCCACACCATCACATCTCCTCCTCCATGCTTCACGGTGGGAACCAGGCATGTAGAGTCCATCCGTTCACCTTTTCTGCGTCGCACAAAGACACGGTGGTTGGAACCAAAGATCTCAAATTTGGACTCATCAGACCAAAGCACAGATTTCCACTGGTCTAATGTCCATTCCTTGTGTTCTTTAGCCCAAACAAGTCTCTTCTGCTTGTTGCCTATCCTTAGTAGTGGTTTCCTAGCAGCTATTTTACCATGAAGGCCTGCTGCACAAAGTCTCCTCTTAACAGTTGTTGAAGAGATGTGTCTGCTGCTAGAACTCTGTGTGGCATTGACCTGGTCTCTAATCTGAGCTGCTGTTAACCTGCGATTTCTGAGGCTGGTGACTCGGATACACTTATCCTCAGAAGCAGAGGTGACTCTTGGTCTTCCTTTCCTGGGGCGGTCCTCATGTGAGCCAGTTTCTTTGTAGCGCTTGATGGTTTTTGCAACTGCACTTGGGGACACTTTCAAAGTTTTCCCAATTTTTCGAACTGACTGACCTTCATTTCTTAAAATAATGATGGCTACTCATTTTTCTTTACTTAGAATTTGTATTATGGCAAGAAAAAAGCAGCTAACAGTCTATTCAGTAGGACTATCAGCTGTGTATCCACCAGACTTCTGCACAACATAACTGATGGTCCCAACCCCATTTATAAAGCAAGAAATCCCACTTATTAAACCTGACAGGGCACACATGTGAAGTGAAAACCATTTCCGGTGACTACCTCTTGAAGCTCATCAAGAGAATGCCAAGAGTGTGCAAAGCAGTCATCAAAGCAAAAGGTGTCTACTTTGAAGAACCTAGAATAGAAGACATATTTTCAGTTGTTTCACACTTTTTTGTTAAGTATATAATTCCACATGTGTTAATTCATAGTTTTGATGCCTTCAGTGTGAATGTACAATTTTCATAGTCATGAAAATACAAAAAAATCTTTAAATGAGAAGGTGTGTCCAAACTTTTATATATATATACTGTTCAAAAAAATAAAGGGAACACTTAAACAACAAAATATAACTCCAAGTAAATCAGACTTCTGTGAAATCAAACTGTCCACTTAGGAAGCAAAAATTATTGACAAACAATTTCACATGCTGTTGTGCAAATGGAATAGACAATAGATGGAAATTGTTGGCAATTATCAAGACGCCCTCAATAAAGGAGTGGTTCTGCAGGTGGGGACCACAGACCACATCTCAGTACCAATGCTTTCTGGCTGATGTTTTGGTCACTTTTGAATGTTGGTTGTGCTTTCACACTCATGGTAGCATGAGACGGACTCTACAACCCTCAGAAGTTGCTCAGGTAGTGTAGCTCATCCAGTATGACACATCAATGCGAGCTGTGGCAAGAAGGTTTGCTGTGTCTGTCAGCGTAGTGTCCAGAGGCTGGAGGCGCTACCAGGAGACAGGCCAGTACACCAGGAGACATGGAGGGGGCCGTAGGAGGGCAACAACCCAGCAGCAGGACCGCTACCTCCACCTTTGTGCAAGGAGGAACAGGAGGAGCACTGCCAGAGCCCTGCAAAATGACCTCCAGCAGGCCACAAATGTGCATGTGTCTGCACAAACGGTTGGAAACTAACTCCATTAGAGTGGCATGAGGGCCCGAAGTCCACAGATGGGGCTTGCCATTTGCCACAGAACACCAGGATTGGCAAAGTCGCCACTGGCACCCTGTGCTCTTCACAGATGAAAGCAGGTTCACACTGAGCACATGTGACAGACGTGACAGAGTCTGGAGAGGCCGTGGAGAGTGATCTGCTGCCTGCAACATCCTTCAGCATGACCGGTTTGGCAGAGGGTCAGTAATTGTGTAGGTTGGCATTTCTTTGGAGGGCCGCACCGCCCTCCATGTGCTCGCCAGTCCAGGTCTGGGAGGAGGTCCCATAGGAGACCATCCGCAACCTCATCAGGAGCATGCCCAGGCATTGTAGGGAGGTCATACAGGCACGTGGAGGCCACACACAATACTGAGCCTCATTTTGACTTGTTTTAAGGACATTACATCAAAGTTGGATCAGCCTGTAGTGTGTTTTTCCACTTTAATTTTGGGGGTGACTCCAAATCCAGGTCTCCATTGGTTAATAAATTTGATTTCCATTGATGATTTTTGTGTGATTTTGTTGTCAGCACATTCAACTTTGTACAGAACAAAGTATTCAATGAGAATATTTCATTCATTCAGATCTAGGATGTGTTATTTGAGTGTTCACTTTATTTTTTGAGCAGTGCATATATATATTGTCATTTTTTACATTTTAAAAATTACCAAAAGTAAATGGGCTAATGCAAACATTTGGGCACCCTGCATGGTTAGTACCTAGTAGTACCAACTTTTGAAAATCTCACAGCTTGTAAATCCTTTTTGTAGCCAGACAAAAGTCTTTCAATTCTTGTGAGAAATTTTCATCTATTCTTCCTTGGAAAATTCTTCCAGTTCTATGAGATTCCTGGGTCATCTTGCCTACTCTACTATTTTGAGGTCTAGCCACAGATTTTCAATGTTCAGATCAGGGGACTGTGAGGGCCATTGTAAAACCTTCAGCTTGCGCCTTTTGAGGTAGTCTATTGTGGATTTTGACTTGCGTTTAGGATCATTGTCCATTTGTAGAAGCCATCCTCTTTTCAACTTCAGCTTTTTTACAGATTGTGTTATGTTTGCATCAAGAATTTGTTGAACTTTCATTGAATCCATTCTTCCCTCTACCTGTGAAATGTTCCCTATGCCATTGGCTGCAACACATCCCCAAAGCACGATTGATCCACCCCCATGCTTAATGGTTGGTGAGATGTTCTTTTCCTCAAATTCTGTGCCCTTTTTTCTCCACACATACCTTTGATAATTGTGGCCAAAGAGTTCTATTTTAAGTTCATCCGTCCACAGGACTTGTTTCCAAGATGCATTAGGCTTGTTTAGATGTTCTTTTGCATACTTCTGATGCTGAATTTTATGGTGAGGATGCAGGGGACGTTTTCTTCTGATGACTCGTCCATGAAGGCCATATTTGTGCAGGTGTCTCTGAACAGTAGAACAATGTATCACAACTCCAGAGTGTGCAAAATCTTTCTGAAAGTCTTTTGCAGTCAAGCGGGGGTTCTGATTTGCCTCTCTAGCAATCCTACGAGCATCTCTCATTTAAATTTTCCTTGGTCTTCCAGACCTTATCTTGACCTCCACTGTTCCTGTTAACTGCTATTTCTTAATTACATTTTGAACTGTGGAAAGGCAACTTGAAAACGTTTTGCTATCTTCTTATGGCCTTCTCCTGCTTTGTGGGCCTCCACCATTTTCATTTTTAGAATGCTAGGCTGCTGCTTAGAAGAACCCATGGCTGCTGTTTTTTGGCACAAGGTTAGAGGAGGCTGGGTTTTTATAAAGCTGTGATATTTGCATCACCTGGCTTTTCCCAACGATGATAGTGAACAAGACATAGCCCTAACAGGCTAATTAATGACTGAAACATTGGTCAAAGTTATCTGAGCACACAAATTTCCAAGGGTGTCCAAACTTTTGCATTGGCCTATTTTTCTTTTTGTAATTTTGAAAAAGTAAAAAATGACAATATTATTAGTGTTGAGCGAGCATGCTCGACACTTCTCGGGATGTTCGGCGAGCACCGAGCATTTCCGGGTTACTAGGGCGGGAGCTCGGGTCTCCACCCTGCATGTTTGGTGCTCTTTACAGAGCCAATGAACATGCAGGGATTGCCAGCCAGTCACTGTAATGCCACAGCCATGTTGGCTGTGGGCATTACAGTGATTGGCTGGCCGCACAGCGTCACCTCGAGTATTTAAAACCGGGTGCCGCCATCTTGGACACAGACGCTCGGGATCAGACGGTGTGGGAGAGTGCTGCTGAGCTAGGGAGAGATTTATACTGCGAAATAGATAGTGTAGGGTCTCTAAAACCTGCAAAGTCAAACAAACAGTCCTTCTCAGGACTAATATCCATCCCAGATATCAGGCAGGCAGGCAGGCTGTATAGCAGACACAGTGGTTATACCAACAAACAGTGCATTACAGTCCTGTGTGCTGCTTCTCAAATTGCTAGACTTAGCCCCAGGTCTCAGGGGCCAGGAAAAATCCTTTTTTTTTTCATCTAAATCCTTTTTTTTTTTTTTCTCCTCAGTCAGACTGTACAAATACCCGTCTTATTAACCTTTTGGCATCCCCCCCGAATAAAAAAAAAATTGAGTGTGTCTGTGAGTGTTCAGACACAAATATGTCTGTTTAAAAGAGTCTAGTTTCGGTCACATAACTAGAACTGTGGTTTTGAAGTTCCACGGTTCAAATCTCTGTATTATCCACTTTTTTGCCTTTTTTCCATAAAAAAAAACAGTTTGAGTGTCTCGCTGACTGTTCAGACACAAATATATCTGTTTAAAAGATTCTGGTGTAGGCCAGAGAACTAGAACTGTGGTTTTCCTCTTCCATGATTCAAATCTGGGTGTAATCCATCTTTTTGCATATAAAAAACAGTTTGAGTGTCTCTCTGACTGTTCAGACACAAATATATCTGTTTAAAAGATTCTGGTGTAGGCCAGAGAAATAGAACTGTGGTTTTCCTCTTCCACGGTTCTAATATCCTTTTTATTACCCTTTTGCCATTGATAGTGCGAGTGTAAGCTATTTTACTTCATTTACAATAGGCAAGGCGCGTGGCAAGGGACGTGGAACTGGACGTTCTGGTGATGGTGCGTGCAGAGGACGAGGCCGTGGCCAAGGTGAAAATGTGCCACAACCAACAGCCACATCTTCTCGCTCCCAGTTCTTGACCGAATTACTAGGGAAGCACACAACAACACCACTATTGCGAACTGATCAGTGTGAACAGGTTATTAATTGGATAGCAGATAATACTTCCAGTCACCTGGGCACCACCACCTCCGGTCTGTCTTCCACACGGTCAAGTCTTAGTAGCCCTGAGTCTCGACCGCATACTCCTCCTCACCCTGATGCTCCTTCCTCCCACCATGCCGAGTGTCGTCAGACAGCAACTGATCCCACACTTAGACACTCTGATACGCTGTTCACTGGTCGATTTCCCTATTTGTGCCCCTCGCCTGCTCTGCTTGAAGTGGTGGAAGAGGAGATCCCATGTAGTGATGGCCAAATATTTAAACAGTCACGGCCACAGTAAGGCGAAGCTGGCAATTTGTTACAAGAGGTGGATGATGACGAGACACAATTGCCACAAAGTGAGGAGGAGGACCGTGGTGCGGAAGTGGAAGAGGAGGAGGTGGTGGATGATCTAGTAACTGACCCAACGTGGCAGGAGAACACGCAGAGCGAGGCCAGAAGCACACAGGGGAGGGAGGCAGAGTACCCCAACAGGCAGGAAGAAGCAGTGTGGAGGCCGCAGACAGAAGGCGGGCAACCGCTCCCCGTAACACCAACACGAGGGACTTTGCCAGTACAACCGGTAGGTCTTCCAGAGTCTGGAATTTTTTTAAAGACTCTGCTGATAACCCCAAAAAGGCCATTTGTACCACCTGCCAGGCCAGCATCAGCAGGGGTGACAAAACTACCAGCCTGACCACCACCAGCATGATCAGGTACATGTCAGCAAAGCACCCGACTTTGTGGGGCGAACCCCAGGGTCCACTACCAGTGTCAGTGGGTGTCTCCACTGCTTCTTCCGGTGTTGTGCGTGTAAGAGAACCCCCTGTTGTGTGTGCAACACAATCCCTTGTCCATACTGCATGCAAAGATGCCCCCTCCTCTCAGTCTTCAAATGTTATGGCAGTTTCTCAGGAAACAGCATCAACGTCCACGTCGACGTCCCGCCGCAGCGTTCAATTGTCCATATCACAGAGCTTTGAACAAAAGCGCAAATTCGCAGCCAACGCCCCACAGGCCACAGTGATAAATTCGCACATTTCACGACTGCTTGCGTTGGAAATGCTGCCTTTTAGGCTGGTGGAGACGGAATCCTTCCGCAACCTTATGGCGGTGGCCGTCCCTCGGTACTCGGTCCCCAGCCGACACTATTTTGCCCGGTGTGCCATCCTGCACTACGCAAGTACGTGTCCCAAAACATCTGCCGTGCCTTCAACAACGCAGTTACTGGGAGAGTCCACCTGACAATGGACACGTGGACAAGTGCTTGTGGCCAGGGACGGTACATCTCCCTGACGGCACACTGGGTAAACATAGTGTAAGCCGGGACCCAGTCGGACCTTGGGATGGAACACATCCTCCCCACACCGAGGATTGCGGGCCCTATGTCAGAGTTGCCTGCACAGTGTACAGCTCCTGCGCATCATCCTCCTCCTCCTCCTCATGTTCAGCCTCCATCTCAGATATCACCACATCAGTTACAAGCTGGAAGCACTGCAGTACTGCCTCAGCCAAGCGGCAACAGGTTGTGCTGAAACTCATAAGCTTAGGTGATAACCCTCACACTGCTTGTGAGTTGTGGACAGCTGTGAAAGAGCAGGCAGATCTGTGGCTGAGACCGCTGAACCTACATCCAGGCATGGTTGTGTGTGACAATGGCCGTAACCTAGTGGAGGCTCTGAGGTGAGGCGAGATCACACACGTACCATGCCTGGCTCATGTGGTTAACCTCGTGGTTCAGCGGTTTCTTAAATCATACCCAGAGTTGCCAGATCTGCTCGTCAAAGTACACCGCCTGTCAGCTCATTTTCAGAAGTCGGCTACAGCTTCCGCTGCCCTTGTTGTGTTGCAGCAGCGTTTGCAGCTTCCGGCAAACCGACTGGTGTGTGATGTCCCCACACGTTGGAACTCTACCCTCCACATGTTGCAAAGGATTTGTGAGCAGAAGAGAGCAGTTGTGGAGTACCAGCTGCAACAAGGCCGTCGATATTCAGGTCAGACTCCACACATAAGACCTCAGGAGTGGACCTGGATGTCTGACATATGTACCATCCTGACAAACTTTGAGGAGTCCACCAAGATGGTGAGTGGCGATGACGCCATCATTAGCGTCAGCATCCCACTTGTCTGTCTCTTGCAACGCTCTCTGCAGAGAATTAAAGAGGAGGCATTGCAGCCAGAGTATGATGAGATGGATCAAGAAGCCATAGCGGGCGATTACACACAGCCCAGCCTCATCTCATCCCAACGTGCATTGGGGGACAATGAGGGAGCGGAGGAGGAGGAGGAGGAAGAACAGGAGCTGGTATCATGCGCTGTAGACGGTAGTACCTGTACAACTGTCATACCGTCGGTTCAGCGTGGGTGGCCTGGGGATAGGGGGGAGGAGGAGGAGGAGGAGAGCATGGTCAGTCGTCATCTTGGTGAGGACACAGAAGTCTTGCCTGTTACCAGTCTGGCACGCATGGCTGACTTTATGTTACGCTGCCTTAACCGTGACCCTCGCGTTGTCAAAATGTTGGGTGACAGTCATTACTGGTTGGTGACACTTTTAGACCCCCGCTAGAAGGAGAACTTTCACTCTCTTATTCCTAAGGTGGAGAGGTCTACAAAAATGGGGCAGTACCAGAAGGCCCTTGCTGCAGAACTGTTAAAAAAATTCCCATCTGAACACGCTAGCGGCAGAGGTCACAGTTCGTTGCCCAACCAAGGCGTACAGGCGGGAGAGACGCAACTCCAATCCAGCAGAGGCAGGGGAACACTGTTAACGTTCTGGGACAGTTTTCTGAGACCTGCCCAGCTTACAGGTCCTGAGGCGCGGGGTACTCTCACAAGGAATGGAAAGTTTCAAAAGATGGTGAGTACCTTGCCGACCGTACCAGCGTCCTCCGTGATTCCTCTGTGCCTTTTAATTATTGGGCATCCAAGCTGGACACTTGGAATGAACTCGCTCTGTACGCCTTGGAGGTCCTGGCGTGCCCTGCCGCTAGCGTGTTATCGGAGCGTGTTTTTAGTGCCGCTGGGGGAATTATAACTGATAAGCGCACTCGCCTGTCAACTGACAATGCTGACAAGCTGACCCTTATCAAAATGAACAAGGGCTGGATTGGGCCAGACTTCTCATCACCACCAAATGACAGCAGAGTAACATAAAGTCAAATCCACTGTGTTATTTTGGGAGGTGTATTCCCATGCACCGCTTCACACCCACACATGGGTATACGCTTCCTCATTTCGGCTGTTTTTTCCTATTCTCCTTCTCCTCAGCCTCCACCACCACTATACCATCAGGGTGACCGTGGTCCGTGTTGCCAGCATTGCAAGTTCCTCCGTCCTAATTTTTGGCAGCTTTTGCTTGGAAGGCATAGGCAAAGACAATGGGAGACCCACTCCCCAATAATGGGAATAATGTTTTTAATATGCTGTACTGCATGGCTCTTGTAAGGGGCATTGCAAGTTCCTCCGTCCTAATTTTTGGCAGCTTTTGCTTGGAAGGCATAGGCAAAGACTATGGGAGACCCACTCCCCAATAATGGGAATAATGTTTTTAATATGCTGTACTGCATGGCTCTTGTAAGGGGCATTAAAATCATCTTGTTAAGCTACTTTGACCTCCACGTCTCTTCCAAGGGTCATTGATATTGTCTTTTTATTCCACTGGGACCTCCACGTCTCTTCTAAGGGGCATTGATATTGTTTTTTTATTCCACAGTGACCTCCACGTCTCTTCCAAGGGGCATTAAAACGGTCTTGTTAAGCTACTGTGACCTTCACGTCTCTTCCAAGGGGCATTAAAACCATCTTGTTAAACCACTCTGAGCTCCACGTCTCTTCCAAGGGGCATTAAAACCATCTTGTTAAGTTACTGTGACCTCCACGTCTCTTCCAAGGGGCATTAAAACCGTCTTGTTAAACCACTCTGAACTCCACGTCTCTTCCAAGGGGCATTAAAACTGTCTTGTTAAACCACCCTGAACTCCGCATCTCTTCCAAGGGGCATTGAAATGTTGTTTTTAATTAACTCTAACCTCCACGACTCTTCCAACGGGCATTGCATTTCCTCCTAATTTTAGTCAGCTTTTGCTTTTCAATGCATAGGCGAACACTAAGGGAGACCCACTCCCCAATAGTGGGTAGAAGGTTTTTAGTACGCTGTAATCCACGACTGTTTCAAGGGGTATTGCAGTTCCTCATAATTTTTGGAAAGCCTTCCATTCACTGCTTAGGCCAACAGTGTACAGGAGACCCAGTTGCTATAAATGGAAAAAACGGTTCAGTTAAGGCCTCTGACCTCCATGTCACTTCCAAGGGGCATTGGAGTGCCTCAAAATTTTTGGTAGGCATTGCACTCACTGTATGCCCTATAACTGCGTAGCCGAACCGCTCCTTTTGGTGCAGAAACATATCCTACAAGACATGTGTGGTTGACTGGCCTGATATTGATGTGAATGGTCCCTGTTCCTCCTGCTCTTTCTCCTTTGCCACCACCTCATCCATCATTCATCAGCTGAAGCTTTGTTTTAACGGGAGTCATAGAACTGGGATAGTAGCAGGAAAACATCCAGCAATCCTCGGAGAAGGTAGGATATGCGCCAAAACGCTGACCACCTCCGGCCTAGCCGCTACTACATACATGCGCTTGCATTCCAAGGAACAGAAAGCTAAGGAGATGGATGGCCTCATGATCATGAATAATTTACTCGTTGTGTAGGAGGTCGACCACTGCTGCTGTCTACCTTCTGAACTTTGTGTTGAAGCCTGATTTACCCAGGACCCGCAATCCTCTATGTCTGGAGAACGTGTTGCATCCCAGTGTCCAACTGTGTCCCGCCTTCCACAATATTAACCCAGTGTGAAGGCGTCAGTGAGATGGACCATCCCTGGCCACATTCACTTGTCCACGTGTTTGTGGTTAGGCTGTCCTTCCCACTAAATGCACTGGGGAGGGCACAGGTAATGTTTTGGTATGCGCTCGTGTATAAGGCGCACTGGGACAAATAGGGGCGGCTGGGGACCGTTTATGGACACACAGCCGCCCCCAGGCGGCTGGGGACCGTGTGTGGGCACCCGGCCGCGGGGTGGCTGGGGACCGAGTATGGACACATATATATATGCCTAAAATACAAAGGAAATGTGTCATTTTTAACATTAGGTCTTTTAGGCTGTGTGCCCACGATGCGTTTTTAAGCGTTTCCGCAGCGGCAAAACGCTGCAGAAACGCTTAAAAAACGCTTGGTAGAAGGTCTGCCGTGTTCCCCAATGATAATCCGCATGTGCTATGCACATGCTGCAGAGATTTCCGCTGCGGATTATCATTGCGGAAAAATAAGCAGCATGTCCATTAATTTTGCGGACACGCAGCGTAATTGCCGCCATTGACTTGCATTGAAACGCATATTATCTGTGTCAGCACATTTGCTCACATGGATAATATGCAGTTCTATGTGCGGATGGTACCCGGGTGTGGAGGACAGGAGACTCCTCCAGACCCGGGTACCATAGAACCTGTGAAAAAAAGAATAAAATAAAAAATAAATATATTTACGATCTGATGGCCCGCGGTCTCCTTGTCTTCACTTGCCGGCAGCGCACTGTGGACTGAAGGACCTGCGCTGACGTCATAGTCATGTGAAGGCAGGTCCTTCAGTGTAGTGTACCGCGAGCTGCCGGCAAGCCAGGACGGAGCGAAGCAAGACTCCAGGGGCCATCGGAAGGTAAGTAATAAGTATAGATTAATTTTTTTATTTTTTGACATTCTTTTACGGTCACACTATATAAATTCATGCCGTTGCATAGATTTATATAGTGTGACCAAGTTGTCAAGCGCTTTCCAAGTGATGCTAAAATCGCTTGGAAAGCGCTTGTCAACCCGCCTGCGGAAATGCATGTGAAGAACGCTTCACATCTGCATGTCCCTTGCAGGAAAAACACATGTACAATCTGCATGCGTTTTTTCTGCCAGGGAGATGCAAAAACGCTCAGGAAAAAATCCTGAGCATTTCTGCATCATGGGCACATAGCCTTAGGGATCATTTAATCTTCAACTTGCTTAACTGTTCACAATAACGGTAATTTTCACTAAGGGTGCCCAAACTTTTACATGCCACTGTAGAGGGGCTGTGTGCGGGCTCATACGGTATAGGGGGATGTCAGCATACTTAATTCTGAATTAGTTCAGAATTAATTTCAGCCTATTTGTTCGGCCCTCCACAACAGTCACGCTCTGTCATGTGGCCCGTTCGGAAAAATTTATTGCCCACCCCAGATTTTAGTGTGCTGCCTAATTAAGGCTATGTTCACATGTTGCGTTTTTGCTGCGTTTTTTTTTCTTATTTTTATGAAAATTTATGCAAATTAAAAGCTGTGTTTTACAGTACCTGCAAAAGCTCTGAGATTTCAGAAATCTCATGCACACACATTGTTTTTTTCCTTACTGAATTGGAAAACTGATGCATTTTTGAAAACTGCAGCATGTCACTTCTTTCAGTGTTTTTGCAGCGTTTTTTTCACCCATAGAAAGCAATTAGTAAATGCAAAAATGCAGCAAAAAAAGTAGCAAAAAAAAGCAGGTATCAGGCTTTCCTGCGTTTTTAGTGAAAAAAAGCATGTACAGCAGTATGTGAAATCCATTTATTTTTGAGATTTTCCCAAGTTTAAACCATAATGTCTTGGTGTCCTCACATGAGCATGGCAGTTAGGATTAGTACAGTAAATCTTTTTCCACTAAATAGTTTGATCAAATTGCCCTTTTCTCCAAAAATGGTTTTATGGTTTCACATAGGTCTTGCATTGGTGACCTATGTTCATGCTTCTGTGGTGGAAGCACAGCAGAACTTTGGGATCCTGAAAAACGCAGCAAAACGCAGCAAAAAATGCAGCACAACCTGCTTTTTGCAAGCAGCTTTTTTACTGCCAAGAGAGCAGGTTTTGCCTGAACATAGCCTAAGTCTTAAATAAAGGTTTTAACACTGAGAAACAGTACAAAACTTGCATTCAATTTCATGAACAGTAGAGCAATTTTTAGGATATACTGTATTTTGCAAGTTATAAGATGCACCGCACCATAAGATGCACCACAAATTTTGAGTAGGAAAATATTAAAAAAATATTTTCAATAAAATGGTGGTGCATCTTATACTTACAGCTTACTGTAGATTACTGGGGGGGGGGGGTGGCTGCGGTGGAGCAGAGTCCCAGGAGGCAGGATTGCTGCTGCAGGAAGCGAAGCCTCTGCACTTCCCATGATTTTTAATGCAGCTGACCTTGGGAAAATGGCAGCCGGAAGCGGTACATGCGCAGATTGAGATCTCACCCCGAGATCTCAACCTGCACATGTGCCGCCTCAGGCGGCCATTTTATCTAAGTCCACCGCATTGAAAACCATGGAAAGTGCGGGGGCTCCAGCGACATTTTGTGAAAGCCCAGGGCCCTCTGCATCCTCGCACCGCCGAACACCGCCTCCTCCCAGCCTGGAGCCTGCAGGATCGCTTTATTCCTGCCGCCGCCACCACCAGTTTCCTGCAGCAGTGACCCTACCTTCTGGGACCCCGCTCCACCGCAGCAGCCCTCCCCGGTAAGCTAAATTCACATTATAAGAAGCACACCCATTTTCCCCCCAATTTATTGGAAAAAAGTGAGTCTTTTTTGACAATCAGCCGCGACACATGCAGCCGCAGTGGCTGAAACTGATATGCCAAGCAAGTCGAAACTACTCGGCGAGTACCCGAGCATGCTCGTTTAAAGCTTGCTCATCACTAGTGCTGAGTGATAAGAGATGCCCCAAGGTTTGTGATTTACAATTAGTACTCAATGTTATTTACATGTATTAATACTATTTATTTATTTACTAGCTGCTGCAGGGTATTTGTTCATTGATTTTATTCTAGGTTTTGTTTGTTAATGGCCACAGTGTGAATATGAACCTACATATTGCACTTATATCAACAGGTGCACTTGTGGCGCCCCTGCGGGTTCAGTCGCCACAGAGATACTGCATCTCACCCAGAGGTGTGGTATCTCACTCTCAGGTAAGGATAGAGTGCTGCCCGGGACCCTAACACCTGCATCCAAAATTACACTACTCCAGACTGGCAGGAGGGGCAAGATGCGCTGCTCCTTTGCTGAGCCCTGTCCCTGGCTGGAGTGGGGGGAACCAAAGTAGGGGGAACCATGTAGTGGGTGTGGGTGGAGGAAGTAGTTCAGGGGAGCTCAGTAAGATGCGATATAAAAGAGGGTGGAAGGTTCTAGAGGGAGATTGAGTCAGAGGAAAAGTTGGGAGCAGGAGCTCTGCGGGACCTCTGCTCAGGGAAGCGCGGGCCTGAGTGAGAGAGGCCCAGGAGAAGGAGAGGAAGAAGGAACGGGAGCAGAGGGAAGGCTCCAGGAGTGAAGAAGGGATCCCAGGTGTACGGGCAGTGCTGGAGGCCACCCGTACACCCGAATCTACCAGGCGGTGGAGGGATTAAGCCGCAGAAGGGGACCGGCCCCTAACTAGTGAGAATTACAACGTTCAACTAGAAACCGGAGGCTTCTACTCTTTCAGGGAGCAGTTGCCGCATCCGCACTCAAGTAATCAAAAAGGTAACCACATAGGATCCAGGGAACTCCAGGTTGCCCAGAAAGATCAGAGGATACACGAGGTGGGAGGTTATAAGCTGGCAGTTGTAACCAGGAGCAAACAGAGAACTGTGAGTAAACCCTGAAGGCTGCACCCCACTGTCTCTGTGAATCATTGCTGCGCAATCATCCCCTGCACCACAGTGCACAACCACAGTTACTTCATCATCTACCATCACCGCACCACCCTGGAGCTTAGCTCTACCTGTGGAGAGCTGAACCAACTCTGCAGCGGCTCCATATAGCCGCATACCACAGATGGCGTCACGAACATTAAACATAAACACTATAATCCTTTACTTTAAAACCCCTTTTATTGACCGCCTTGGGTCACTGACTGGGTTACCGCCACTGTGACATCTCCCCTAGCAACGACCGGCCCGGCTACCGAGTACCCCACGGCCCAAGGGACGAGTCACACTGGACATTTTTTTTTCGGTTTTGCTTTAGTTCCTTGTACTTTGTGCATATGGGGGCTTGGCCCACCCTTTTTGTGCTTTGCATCTTGTCTATATAACTTTCAATGACAGATGTGAAACAGTCAGGTCTGGGTCCTGTTCTGCCCCTGTGTATTTTGAGGCCTGCTGGCACATAGCGAGGTGAGATACTAGAGTTAGGCTATTTGCCCACAATGCAGAAATGCTCCGGATTTTTTCCTGAGCGTTTCTGCATCTCCCTGGCAGAAAAAACGCATGCGGATTGTACATGCGTTTTTCCTGCCAGGGACAAGCGGAAGTGAAGCATTTTTCAAATGCATTTCCGCATGCGGGTTGTGAAGCGCTTTCCAAGCGATTTTAGCATCACTTGGAAAGTGCTTGACAACTCGGTCACACTATATAAATCCATGCAACCAACATGGATTTATATAGTGTGACCGAAAGAATGGTAAAAAATAAAAAATAAATATTATGCTTACCTTCCGATGGCCCCCGATGTCTTTATCCGATGCGTCCTGGCTTGCCGGCAGCTCACGGTACACTAAAGGACCTGCCAACGTCAGCGGTCGCGTGACCCGTCACATGACTAAATGACGTCATGGCAGGTCCTTGAGTCCACCGCGAGCTGCCGGCCATCAGAAGGTACGTATAATATATATTTTTTATTTTATTATTCTTTTTTTTACAGGTACTATGGTACCCGAGTCTTCTCTTCTCCAAACCCGGGTACCATCCGCACATTGAAACGCATGGAATCCGCATGTACAGATGCAGTGATGCGGATTCCATGCGTTCCAATGCAAGTCAATGGCGGCGAAAACACCGCGCTTCCGCAAAATAATTGGTAGTGCTGCATATTTTTCCGCAATGATAATCCACAGCGGAAATTTCCACAGCATGTGCATAGCACATGCGGATTATCATTGGGGAACATGGCAGACCTTCTACCAAGCGTTTTTTAAGCGTTTCTGCAGCGGAATTGCCACTGCCGAAACGCTTAAAAAATGCATAGTGGGCACACAACGTAAGGGACCATCCTGATTGGGTACACCTTGTCGCGGTGTGATGGCTTTTATGCTCTTTTGATCAAAATGGTGTCAACTACATGTCCTATGTTATTTACATGTATTACTACTGTTTATTTGCTTACTGCAGGATATTAGCTCATTGTTTTTATTCCAGGTTTTTTTTTTTATTCAAACATTAACTTTATTAAGGATATTAAAAGCAAAAATGCAGCTGACACACATGGTATATCGAAAAAGAAATAAAAATAATTTTCAAACTAAGTAAAAAAAAAATATATATGTTAGTATTTAAGTATAATCCTAAAGTAATAGTAGATAGTAAATAATACCCTTAAAGTAAGCATATAATAAAATGGCTATAATTACCCTAGAAATCAATAGAGCCTATAAAAAATAGTACATAGATCAAATAAAGGTATAAATAATTATTTAATAACAGGAAATACATGAGAAAGGTTGAAAGGTGGGGGAGTCACGTAAAGGGGGACATACAGAGAAGGATGAGGTAATCAATATTAATTGTATTGAATGATGGATAATAACTATGGGGAAGAGTCAAGTATAGAAGAATGGTATAACAGTAAGATATTGGATGGTACACAAAACAAGTAGTAAGCATCTGAAATATTAGGGAAAGAACCTTGTATCCCAAGCATCTGGCTACATGTAGGATAGGCAAAGCAAGGATTCCAGTGATGTTCTGGATTTCAAACTTTAAGGCCACGTTCCCATTTGCTCAGTGTTTATAAGCCAAAATCAGGAGTGGGTGAAAAATGCAGAAGTGGTGACGTGTTTCTATTATACTTTTCCTCTAATTGTTCCTCTCCTGGTTTTGGCATACAAATATTGTGGTAAAAAACTGACACAAATACTGAATGTGTGAACATGGCCTAAGGGTATGTGCCCACAATCCAGAGCCGCTGTGGGTTTGAAGCTGCATGTTTATGCAGTGTCAAACTCGCAGCGTCCAGACGTTACAGCATAGTGGATGTTATTTCTAGAAATCCCATGTCCACTATGCGTCTACGGTCACCAGCGGAAACTGACATGCGGCACGTCTTTCAGACATGCCAATTTCTCTTGCGGGTACATATGTGGATTTTCCCCATAGACTTGCATCAATGAGTAAAGTCCGCATGTGAAAAAAAAAATTGCGGCCGTTCATTTGCATAATGAGGGCAGAAGCCGCGCATCTATTCTGCAGCATCGGGGCCGCAGCAGCTCCTGATCATGGGCACATACCCTTAGACAGAGAGTGCGGTAGATCTAGTGCTCACATCGAATTTACACACAGTCCTGAGAATTCGGCAGCCATGAAAATCTGATTATTTTTAGACCTTGTCCTTCCCCAAAATATGTCAGCACTTGGGAATGGTTTCTACGAACACTTGAGCTATGACTGATCATGATTTGTTATGGGTGGGACTTGTTGGAGAGGGGGCGTGGCCACTGGCGGACACAGACAGGAGAGGCCCCTGTAAGAACAGTATATGGGGCATTTGCTGGCCAAGAGCTCAATATAATGTATGTATAAGGCTGCGTGCCCACGTTGCGTATTACAAGCGTATATGCTGCGGAATTTCCGCAGCGTAAACACTTGTAAAACGCATGTATATCCGCACCCCATGGTCCCCAATGGCATTCCGCAATGTCATTGCCCATGCTGCGGATTTTTCCGCAGCGTATATGCTGCGGTCAAAAATCAGCAGCATGTTCATTAATTTTGCGTTTCCGCATGCGGATGGTACCCAAGTCTGGAGGAGAGGAGACTCGCATCCAGACCTGGGTACCAAAGAACCTGTAAAAAAAAAGAATAAAATAAAGTTTATACTTATCTTCTGATGTCTTCCCGGTGTTTTCCCGCCGTCGCGAGGTGTGTGAAGGACCTGCCACGTCATTGAGTCATGTGACCCATCACATGACTCAATGACGTCACCGAAGGTTCTGCACACAACAGCGTGAGCCGCTCAAGACTCCGGACGGGGCACAGAATGCATCGGTAGGTGAGTATAAACTTTATTTTTTTATTTTTTACCATTCTGATTCTTTTTTTTTTAACTATTACTTGGTCACACTATATAAATCCATGCCGGTTGCATGGATTTATATAGTGTGAACAAGTTGTCAAGCACTTTTCCAAGTGATGCTTGAATCACTTGGAGAAGTGCTTGATAACCCGCATGCGGAAATGCATGCAAAGACGCTGCAAAGACGCCTCACATACGCTTCTACCTGGCGGGAAAACCGCATGTAAAATCCGCATGCGATTTTCCTGCCAGGGAGAAGCGTAAAAAATACGCTTCATTTCCGCAACGTGGGCACATAGCCTAATAATTCACTTGCTTTGGAGATAGAAGTGGCCCCCTTAGCTCTTGGGCCTCTGTACCAATGATATGTCCACTTCTGGGCGTGGCTTTTTATAGGTGGGATTTTGGGCTTGACTTATGGTGCTGGGGGAGTGGCTTGACATGGGATGGAATTTATTGTGGGTGTGTCATTTTAGTGCGGGTTTATTTGAAGCGTAGTTTGTAATCGGATATAATTATGGGGTGTTGCCTGTCATGAGACAGGTGTTTATGGGACGTTCTTTAGAATGGGTGTGGTTTATTGGGGGGTGACTTGAAATGATGTGAAATTTGTTAGGGGTGTGGCCTGTCATTGGGCAAGTGTTTACGGGGGTGTGGTTTGTCATGAGTGGCTTTTGATGGGGCGTTGCATTACACAGATCTGGGTCTCCTATCTAGGGGCATCCAGCTTCTGACAACCTAGGTGCAGCTGTAGTTTTTCATAATTTTATTTATACATTTTTAAATTTAGGCAAAGTTTATATCATGAAGGACAGTGGGGTCTTTTGAAACGTATGCGTCCAAGACATACATTCCGTTATTCTGTTCTTAATTCGTAAAGTAATAATGGAACTCTTAACGTTGGTATGAGTCTTGAATTTAAAGTACCATTCCAGATGGCTTTTTTATTTCCCCATCTGTTAGCTATTAGTAATGTATCTTCAGAGTGTAGAGGATTTGTCTGGTACTTTAAAAATGATGGCCTATCTTTAGGGTAGGTCATCAATGTCTGATCGGTGGGGATAAGACACTGGTGGCAGGGACTGCTTAGTTATGGAGCTGCACAGCTCTGTCAACTGAATAGTGGCTGCAGCCAGGAACTGCACATCTGTCCCCTCTTGAAATCAATAGGGAGTGTATGTGCAGTACCAGCCTGCGGGCACTATTCCATTGATGGAGCTGTGAAACTCCATAACTAAGCATTTCTGCTGTTGACACCAAGAACAGCTGATCAGCGGGGGAACAGGGAGTCGCACCCCCACCAATCAGACGTTGATGACCTATCCTAAAGAAAGGCCATCAATGTTAAAGTCCCGGACATCCTCTTTAAATGCTTATCTCTCGCTGTCTTCTGCCATTTCCAGTGCCGCACTAGTTCTCTCCTGCATCATGTGACAACTTGACACACACAGCATTTCTGTGCAGACTGTCAGTCTTTTTTTCTATGTAAGTCCACGAGACTAAGACCGAGGCTCTAATAGACTTACATTAAATAGGTTGTTCGAGCATAGGTATTTGATCTAGCTACAGGGACCATCCATGTTGAGGTACATCTTAGTGTGGTTGGATACCTAGTATGCTTTTTGAAAGAAAATACCATGTCAACCTCATGTTTTTATGTATGTAGCAATAGTAGAATTCATGTATTCATTAATCGCAGTGCACAGTGTATCTATCTAGAGCAGGGGTGGGGAACCTTGGGCCAATGGGCCATTTACAGCCCTCGATGACCTTTTATCTTGTCCCCGGGCAGATTCCCAGGGCCACAGTGTTTGGGCTGGCAGCTGTATTTTGACGGCCTTTTAATTTCTTCTTGCTCTGTGAGCATGCACACACAGTGTTCAATACTGAACGTTGAGGTGCGTGCAATGAAATATTACATCCTGACACTAGTGCCAGCGGCAGGAAGTACTTTGAGGGCGGAGTTAGCGCTTGATTTGTGCAACCCCTGAAGGATGATATAAATATCCAAATGGCCTTTGGCAGAAATAAGGTTCCCAACCCCTCATCTACAGGATAGGTTATCAGCAGCAGATCAGTAGGGGGTCTGACACCAGGCTGTAAATACTCTGAATGAAGCTGTTGAGTTCATCTCTATTCAAAGAGTAGGAGCCGCTGTTGCTAGCTACTTTATTCACAGTATTGAAATCCAGTCGCCACCGGAACAAAAAAAAAATCTGATCGGTGAGGGTGTCAGACCCCCACTGATCTGCTTCTGATGACCTATCCTGTAAATAGGTCATTAAATTCTGATACCTGGACAACCTCTTTAAGAAAAGAACTAACGGTTGACTGTGTGACCTGGCAAGAAAGAGCTAGTCACCTGTTGCAGGAGAGAACTGAGGCAGAGCTGGAAACTGCAGAAGACACAACTAGTATTTTAATGCACTGTGGTAGGTCGGCTCACTTAGCTGCTCCATGAGGCATCCATAGGAACACTTTCCATTTAAGTTTCAACTGGTTTATTAAAATCGTACTGCATAAACCAGTGCAAAGTTAGGTAAATAAACACGACCCTTCTTACATAACAAGAAAATCAAAATAACATACAGTATAGTCTGTGTGGCTGCGGGGATCCGCCCACTCAGGAAAAACACAAGGTTCAGCTTTCTTTAACATGCGCACAGCACTGGAGCTCTCAACTCCAGAGACACCAAACCCCGAATGAGTCCAAAGGCTCCACATTTAGCTTCTGGACCACACCCTGGAGTGGAGATATGGTGGACAGCCTCCCACTCACTCTTCAGATGTCCACAAAAATCCTTAACATGGCCTGTGCCCGATTAACCCCTCTCAGCACTTAGTATGCTGGAGCATTTTTCCAAGTTCATAACAAATTTGGGATAAACCGCCGATAGTATCCCACAAGTCCCTGAAATGCCCTAACCTGTTTCTTAGAGAATGGTTGCGCACAATTTTGGATTGCCTCTACTTTGTTCACTTGCAGCTTTATTTCGCCTCTCCCGATCATATAGCCTAAGTATTTTGCCTCCTCCTTCCCCATAGCGCACTTCTTTGTGTTTATGGTAAACCCCGCCTTCCTCAGCACATCCAGTACTGCCTGGACCTTCTGCAGATGACTTCCCCAATCCAGGCCGAAGATCACAATATCGTCCAGGTAAGCTTCTTGTGAGGGGCTAGGATCCGGTCCATGGTCTTCTGGAAGGTAGCTGGGGCTCCCTGCAGCCCGAAAGGCATTCTAGTGTATTAGAAGCACCATCAGGTACAGAGAAGGCCGTCTTCTCCTTGGCACTTTGGGACAGGAGAATTTGCCAGTACCCTTTCGTTAGGTCAATGGTGTAATGTATCTGACTGACCCTAGCATCTCAATGAGTTAATTGACCCGAGGTCTTCAGATACGCATCGAACTTGCACACCTCGTTCAGCTTCCTATAATTATTACAAAACCGCCATTCTCCATCGGGCTTTCGGCACAAGGACAATGGGGCTGGACCAGACGCTCTTTGACTCTTGAATGACGCCAAGGCTCAAAGTTCTTTTTATTTCTTCAAATTCACCTCACAGCAGGCTTCGGGAATTCGACATGGCTTTAGGTTTACCCGTACATGCGCTTCCGTCAGAATTTCTTTGCTTGACAACCTGCATACATTCTGGCAACTCTGAAAACAGGTCTCGGTTCCGCTGAAGCAGTTTTTGGCACTGTTGTTTCTGGGCTGATGACAGTGTCTCTGCCACTGTGACATCCTCGACCTTGGTCTTCGGGACTGGCACCCAGACTCGTAGCCTCCACTGGTTCCCTGTCTCGCCACGACTTAAGTTGGTTGACGTGGTATACCTGGTACAGTTTACGTCTTCCTGGTTGATGAACCTTGTAGTGCACTTCACCAAGCCTTTCCATCACCTCATAGGGGCCTTGCCATTTGGCCAAGAACTTACTCTCTACTGTGGGAATAAGTACTAGGACTCGGTCCCGATGCAGAACTGTCTCACTCTGGCTGACCGATTATAGACCCTAGCTTGAACCTCTTGTGCCTGTGGGAGAGGTCCTTTTACAATGGGCATCACCTTTGCAATCCTCTCTTGCATCTGGGTGACGTGTTTGATGATGCTCCGGTGGGGTGTGACTTTGGCTTCCCAGGTTTCCTTCGCTATATCAAGGAGTCCCTGCAGATGTTGGCCATACAAAAGTTCAAACAGGGAGAATCCGGTAGAGACTTGCGGAATCTCTCAGATAGAGAACAAGAGATATGGTAGGAAACAGTTCCAGTCTCATCCGTCCTTTTCTACGATCTTCTTAAGCATACTCTTCAATGTTTTATTGAACCTTTCCACAAGGCTGGGGATAGTAATCTGACATCTTCAGTTGTGTAATTTGCAGGGCCTTTCACAGTTCTCTTATCACCTTACTCATGAAGGATATTCCTTGGTTGGTCAGGATCTCCTTCAGTAACTTGGTCTGGGAAAAACATGGACCAGCTTGTAGGCTATATTTTTCGCAGAGGAGTTTCTCAAGGGAACCGCTTTAGGGTACCGCATAGCATAGTCAAGGATGGCCAATATATAGTAATGCCCACAGTCAGATTTAACCAGGGGACCGACCAAGTCCATGGCAATTCTCTCAAATAGCACTTTTATGATTCACAACGGCACTAGGGGACTTTGAAAGTGGGGGGTGGGGGTGGTTAGATTCCCGAGCAGGTGGGACAGAACCTGCAATACTTTAAGATTTCCTGGTGATATCTGGGCCAAAAGAACCTTCGCATTACCCGTTCTTGAGTTTTATCCACCCCCAGATGGCCCCCCAAGACATGCGAATGAGCCATGCCCAACACCCACTGTCTATAGGGTCCAGGTACCAGCAATTGTTACAGTGTCTCCTCTCTCACCTTAGTAACCTGGTACAATAAATCCCCACTCAACATAAAATCCTGCGCTATGACGGTTACATTATTGATGCCTCCTTCAGTGTTTATTTCCCTATGTTGAGTTGCATCCCCAAGGAACCTTCAAACTCCTGATAACTTTCAACCTGTCTGACCAGGTCATCGGCATTACGGGGATCACCCTGGGCAACCCAAATCTGCATTTGCCTCAGAAGGGAATGCACAAAACGGTCCATCATCACACACTCTACCATCTGTGTGGGAGTAGAGGGCTCTGGCTGCAACCATTTTCAGACCAGGTGCAGCAGATCAAACATTTTGGAGCGAAGGGGTTTGTCACGGTGATGCGCCCTATGGTGAACTTGTTGTGCTCTTGACAGCTATTGTCACCCCCAAGTGCGACAAAATTTCAGTTTTCAGTTTCACATATTCTTTGGAGTCTTGTAAGGCTAAGTCCTTGGAGTCGGAGCTGCCGCCGTGTCACGAACCGCCTCTGTGAGCAACTCAATCTGCTGTTGCTGTTGTCGGTGCTGGACTTGCTGCTGCTGTTGCTGCTGGAACTGCTGCTGGTGCTGCTGCTGGACCTGTTGCATAAGCAGCTTACTTGTCTCCTGATGAACCAGCTGTTGCTGCTGATGGGCTTGCACCAGGTGCTTAATCAGGTCCTCTATACTGTGTGACGTAGCTTGTTGGATTATGGCCGCCTTCACCCAGGATATTCAGTACTAACTGGTTTTGTGACATTACATTACAGGAACTGCTTGGCTGAGTTCACACGATGCGTATTTAATGCGTTTCCGCGGCGTTTTTGCAGTTGCGTAAATGCCGCGGAAACGCATGAAAAACGCATGGTAGAAGGGCAGCAATGTTCCTCAATTGAAATCCGCATGTGCTGTGCCCATGATGCGGATTTTTCCGCAGCGTAAACGCTGCGCTCAAAAATCCGCAGCATGTCAATTAATTTTGCGTAAACGTGGCGTTTTCGCCGCCATTGACTTGCATTAGAACGCGCCAATTCCGCAAGACTGCATCTGTACTTGCGTTATTGGCGCGTTCTAATGTGCCGATGGTACCCGAGTGTGGAGAAGAGGAGAGTCTCCTCCACACCCAGGTACCATTGAAAAAGCTGTGAAACAAGAATAAAATAAAAAATATATATATACTTACCATCTGTCGGCCCGCGCAGCGCTCCTGCTTGGTTCCCGGCACTTGCAGTGAGTTGAAGGACCTGCGCTGACGTCAGAGTCATGTGACGGGTCACGTGACGCCGACGTCGGCAGGTCTTTCAATTCAAAGTTGCCGGCATCCGGGAGAACGGAGTGTAAAGCAGGACAGCGCGGGCCATCGGAGGTAAGTATATACACTCTCTGGGGTCACACTATATAAATCCATGCTGTTTGCATGGATTTATATAGTGTGACCTAGTTGTCAAGCACTTTCCAGGTGATGCTCAAATCGCCTGGAAAGCGCTTGTCAATCTGCATGCGGAAACGCATGTGAATCCGCATGTGGATCCGCATGTATTCTGCAGGAAAAACGCATGCACAATTTGCATGCGTTTTTTCTGCCAGGGAGATGCAGAAATGATGCAGAAATTTTCTGCTTCATTTCTGCATCGTGTGCACATACCCTTTGGGGTACGCTTTTCTAAAAGTGGAAAACCTCTGTAAGCTTTCACATTTATTTTTTTAGTTTTTAAACACACTAGCAGATTGTATCCTGCAGACATTTATTCTTGAGTACAATACACTGCAAATTTCTATATTTACATAGATATTTACAGGGTCAGACTGGCCCACCGGGGAACATACGTCACATGTGCCAACGATGCGAGCACTGACCGCTCTCCCACGTTTTCTAACTTGGAGGAGAGGTGACATAAGAAGCTGTCAGGGTGCAACAGCACTCTGTTACTTACAACTAGTGCACCGCAGTCTGCAGCAGGGGAGCGTGGCTTCAGTGTTCAGTGATGCGCATGCTGTGCTCTCCCGAGTTACTCTGGGAGGAGCAGCCAGCAAGGACGTCACTATTCCTCGCAGCTCCTTCCAGAGTTACACAACCTGGGCGAGAGAGCACACCGTGCATCACTGAACTCTGAAGCCACGCTCCCCTGCTGCAGACTGCGGCACGCTAGATGTAAGTAACAGAGCACTGTAGTTCCCTGATAGCTTCTTATGTCACCGCTCTTACTTGCGTTGAAGAAGCATGGAGAGCGGTGCAGCTCTGAATAAGGCAAACACTGATTGGCCGCAGAGCAGCCAATCAGTGTTAGCTTTGTGTGTGTCTTTCCCGGCTGTACAGTGTATGAAGAATGTGAGGGAAAGCTCTTTCAATATCACTCCAATGTCATACATCAGTGATTTAGGGCCCCCACCACTATTAGAGTGTACATTCACAATGTATTTGCTGCTGAATTTCTACAATGGAAATCCCACAGCAAATTAACAGCAGTAATATCCACACAGATATTGGGCAGATATTGCTGCGTTTACTACTGATGCACCTTTTCCATTGACTTGATCCTTTTGTATTGTAAAGGATGAAGTTGGTGGTGAATATCCGCAGCATATATTGGCACATTGTTAATGTGGAATCCGCAGCATCAATTCACACTGTGGAATTTCTCAGCGTATGGATGAGATGTCACAAAATCCCATCCACTGCGCTCATGCTATAAAACATTGGTTTAGTGGTTAATACACATCAGGGGACATTTATCCTTGAGTTTGCATCAAAATGTGGGCACCAGCTCTTTCTATAACAATAGGAAGTGTACTGCCTTACATTATACCCTGATATATTAGCATATGTTACCACACAATTGGTGGTCTTGTATTTATTTCTATGTAGCTACATAGTGGGCCCCAAGAATGACTTTCTCTGGTGGGCCCAATGTACTCCAGTCCGACGCCATATTATATATATATATATATATATATATATATATATATATATATATATATATATATATACAGTACAGACCAAAAGTTTGGACACACCTCCTCATTTAAAGATTTGTCTGTATTTTCATGACTTTGAAAATTGTACATTCACACTGAAGGCATCAAAACTATGAATTAACACATGTGGAATTATATACTTAACAAAAAAGTGTGAAACAACTGAAAATATGTCTTATATTCTAGGTTCTTCAAAGTAGCCACCTTTTGCTTTGATGACTGCTTTGCACACTTTTGGCATTCTCTTGATGAATATATATATATATATATATATATATATATATATATATATATATATATATACAGTACAGACCAAAAAAGGTAGTCACCGGAAATGGTCTTCCAACAATCTTGAAGGAGTTCCCAGAGAAGCTTAGCACTTGTTGGCCCTTTTGCCTTCACTCTGTGGTCCAGCTCACCCCAAATCATCTCAATTGGGTTCAGGTCTGGTGACTGTGGAGGCCAGGTCATCTGGCGTAGCACCCCAACACTCTCCTTCTTGGTCAAATAGCCCTTACACAGCCTGGAGGTGTGTTTGGGGTCATTGTCCTGTTGAAAAATAAATGATGGTCCAACTAAACACAAACCGGATGGAATAGCATGCCACTGCAAGATGCTGTGGTAGCCATGCTGGCTCAGTATGCCTTCAATTTAGAATAAATCCCCAACAGTGTCACCAGCAAAGCACCGCCACACCATCACACCTCCTCCTCCATGCTTCACGGTGGGAACCAGGTATGTAGAATCCATCCGTTCACCTTTTCTGTGCCACACAAAGACACGGTGGTTGGAACCAAAGATCTCAAATTTGGACTCATCAGACCAAAGCACAGATTTCCACTGTTCTAATGTCCATTCCTTGTGTTCTTTAGCCCAAACAAGTCTCTTCTGCTTGTTGCCTGTACTTAGCAGTGGTTCCCTAGCAGCTATTTTACCATGAAGGCCTACTGCACAAAGTCTCCTCTTAACAGTTGTTGAAGAGATGTGTCTGCTGCTAGAACTCTGTGTGGCATTGACCTGGTCTCTAATCTGAGCTGCTGTTAACCTGCGATTTCTGAGGCTGGTGACTCGGATAAACTTATCGTCAGAAGCAGAGGTGACTCTTGGTCTTCCTTTCCTGGGGCGGTCCTCATGTGAGCCAGTTTCTTTGTAGCGCTTGATGGTTTTTGCAACTGCACTTGGGGACACTTTCAAAGTTTTCCCAATTTTTCGGACTGACTGACCTTCATTTCTTAAAGTAATGATGGCCACTCGTTTTTCTTTACTTAGCTGCTTTTTTCTTGCCATAATACAAATTCTAACAGTCTATTCAGTAGGACTCTCAGCTGTGTATCCACCAGACTTCTGCACAACACAACTGATGGTCCCAACCCCATTTATAAGGCAAGAAATCCCACTTATTAAACCTGACAGGGCACACCTGTGAAGTGAAAACCATTTCCGGTGACTACCTCTCGAAGCTCATCAAGAGAATGCCAAGAGTGTGCAAAGCAGTCATCAAAGCAAAAGGTGGCTACTTTGAAGAACCTAGAATATAAGACATATTTTCAGTTGTTTCACACTTTTTTGTTAAGTATATAATTCCACATGTGTTAATTCATAGTTGATGCCGTCAGTGTGAATGTACACTTTTCATAGTCTTGAAAATACAGACAAATCTTTAATTGAGAAGGCATGTCCAAACTTTTGGTCTGTGCTGTATATGTGGCGCCCCTGAGGGTTCAGTCACCACAGGGGTACTGCACCTCAGTCCGAGGTGTGGTATCTCCTCCTCCGAGGTAAGGATGGAGCACTTCTCAGGACCCTACTTCACCATCCAACACTACACCTCTCCCACCTGAGGGGGGCTTATATGCACCAGGGTGCTGCCCCAGCCGGGATAAGTGGAGATTGGGGGAACCAAAGATAGGGGGAACCATGTAGTGGGAGAGGGTGGAGGAAGCACTTAGAGGTTACACCACAAAATTCATATTTAATAAACGGCCATTTTGGGCTTATGGTCTTTGATTGTGATCTTCATCACTGAACGTGGCTTTCTGTGTGAACCTGCAGCTGATAGAGGATACACGGTCCTCGTGCTCTGGCCTTGAGGCGAGGAGCGGGTTAGAGTTAACGGCTGTCTCTACCCGGTCAAGGTCCCTACCTAAGAAGGCCTGAAGGGGAGCAGAGGAGACAAGCTCCGCAGGCAAAAGGATCCCAAGGGGGATGCAGACGGAGCGGCACCTGTCCTCACTATTCTGGCCTAGTCAGAGGGATTCCTGCTGCAAAAGGGGTACCGGCCCCCGATATCTGACTCTGTCACTTCAAGTCTCAGTCAGAAAAGCCCGGAGGCTTAGTGGATCCCAGGAGGGATACGGACGGAGTGGCATACGCCACCTGTAACTCTCTACCTGCGCTTTATCCAGAGGGACCCAGTCTTACACCTAGTTCTAACCACACGTACAGTCAAGTGAAGACTTAGTGGGAGAACTCATCTAGGTGAGGAACACACACCAGAGGGGTCTCGACAGGTGCTCCTGATCTATCTGGAAAGTGCTGGACCCCCTTCCTGGTGGCCGCAGCACGCCGCGAGTAGCAGAGGGAAGCTTTGCGGCTAAAGTTCATCTGAATGTGAGTAAAAACCCTGGATGACTTCACACCTCGCTTCAGCCTGTTATTTACTGCGCGGCACTGCACCCACCATCATTCCGTCCTTCCTTATCCTGCCCTGAGGCCTGCTCCGCCTGCGGGGAGCTGTTCCATCTAAGCTGCCCCTTTAACACCGGCCTCAGTGGACTGAAGCAGCGCAGGTGTCTATCACCGGAAACCGTAGGTGGCGTAGTCGGAAAATTACCACTCAACCCTGAAAGCCCATTACATCTTTTATTGTGACCGCCCTGGGCACGGACCGGATCCGGGCCACGACTGCAACCCCCAACATCTGACCCGGCTCCGAGTAACCCCCACTTCCCAGGGTGAGGGCTGTGAGCGTCACATATATATACATACATACATTTGCCTAAAATACAAAGGAAATATGGGAAATATGTCATCTTTAAATTTAGGCATTTTAGAGATCATTTCATCTTCAACTTTCTTAACTGTTCACAATAACAGTAATTTTGACCAGGGGTGCCCAAACTTTTACATGTCACTTGTGAGGCAGTGAGGGGAATTATATGCGAGGGACGGTATGTATCCCCCAGGATGCGCATAGAAGCATATTGAACCAGCTGGAGTGCATTACAATCACAGATATAGTTGTGGTTGCAGTGCAGAATAAAGTTAAGTTTGGACTTGGTCAAGCTATTTGACCAAGGCAGATTTAGTAAAACCCGGCATGTGCTTTTATTCTTGCAGTTGACAACAGGATGGCAGAGGAGAGGTTCACTCCCTCCAGCCAGGTCTTAATAATGGTTCATGTCCACAGTTTTCATTTAAAAACTTGCAGGAAAGGTATGGGTGTGTCAGTCTTTGGTTTGCAAGCTGCAGAGCAGGAGGCTCTGTGCTATAGAGGCCTGTGTGAAGTGAATACAGAGCCCTAGGAAGGCAAAGCTTCTGACACTCCTCAGAATGATACGGCGGTGCAATCGCCCACGGCAACGGTGGTTTGTTTATACGGACTATTGTAGACAACCCGGCTGCGATCTGAAGGATAAAGCTGCCTTCACTGTGTAAGTTTTTTGGACGATAAAAACATTAAGTTGGACATTCTTGGGTCACTGCCTGTTAAATCGCACTGTATGAACACCGCCGCACTACACACTGTATATACAGGTGCATCTCACTAAATTAGAATTCAATCCAAAAGTGAAACTTATATATTATATAGAGTCATTACAAACAGAGTGATCTATTTCAAGTATTTATTTCTGTTAATGTTGATGATTATGGCTTACAGCCAATGAAAACACAAAAGTCATTATCTCAGTAAATTAAAATAATTAATAAAAAACACCTGCAAAGGCTTCCTAAGCATTTAAAAAGGTCCCTTAGTCTGTTTCAGTAGGCTCCACAATCTTGGGGAAGACTGCTGACTTGACAGATGTCCAGAAGGCAGTCATTGACACACTTCACAAGGTTCCACAGTTCCAATTTTCATTTGGAAATCAAGGTCCCAGAGTCTGGAGGAAGAGTGGAGAGACCACAATCCAAGCTGCTTGAGGTCTAATGTGAAGTTTCCACAATCAGTGATGGTTTAGGGAGCAATGTCATCTGCTGGTGTAGGTCCACTGTGTTTTATCAAGACCAAAGTCAGCGCCGCCGTCAACCAGGAAATTTTAGAGCACTTTATGCTTCCCTCTGCCGACAAGCTTTTTGGAGACAGAAATTTAATTCTCCAGCAGGACTTGGCACCTGTCCACACTGCCAAAAGTACCAATACCTGATTTAAAAACAACAGTATCACTGTGCTTGATTGGACAGCAAACTTACCTGACCTTAACTCCATAGAGAACCTTTGGGGTATTGTGAACAGGAAGATGAGAGACTCCAGACCCAACAATGAAGACGAGCTGAAGGCTGCTATCAAAGCAACCTGGGCTTCCATAACACCTCAGCGGTGCTGCAGGCTGATCGCCTCCATGCCACGCCGCATTGATGCAGTAATTGATGCAAAAGGAGCCCCGACCAAGTATTGAGGGCATTTACTGAACATACATTTCAATAGGCCAACATTTCGGATTTAAAAAATTTTTTCAAGATGTTGTTATAAAGTATTCTAATTTACTGAGATAATGACTTTTGTGTTTTCATTGGCTGTAAGCCATAATCATCAACATTAACAGAAATAAACACTTGAAATAGATCACTCTGTTTGTAATGACTCTATATATGAGTTTCACTTTTTGTATTGAAGAGCTGAAATAAATTAACTTTTTGATGATACTCTAATTTAGTGAGATGCACCTGTATCATATGAAACCACACCCAGCCCCCTATATACCTATAGACACAATATATTTTTCCTCAAAAAATAAAGAAAAAAGATTCTTTCAAAAAGATACATGTAAGCCTATAGAGACTATGAAGCAGCATATGAGCCACAATATTTAAATATATAATAATTTTATTAAAGATGCAAAATACCAAAATCAATAAAAAAATAATCTGATTTGTTGTCAGTTGTCCATAGAATCAACATATTATGCAGATAGAAAACAGAAACTGTAACCCTATATGGTGGTCATACGGTGTGGCACTTAGAGTTATGTAATATAATGGAGGCCATATGTATTAGCAATATTATAACAGACATACATTTAACTCTTGGCTAATCTAGGCCAGAAAAACATGGCAGAACCAAATGACTTGTAACATATATATTATGATAATACAGTAATCGCTTTAATAGCGTTCAAAATGGATAAACAAATCCTTCACCCCAGTATTGCCATATGAATTGACATGTGGTAGAACAACGCTATAATGGATAAACATCACAATGGATAAATATTACCTGTTGCCATATGGGAGCAGAAGGAAAAGAGGGCTACTGCATACCTCTATACCATAAGGGCTCACACACAGCCCCCTATATACAGTATGAGCCCCAAATAGCCTCTCTATATATAGCATGAGCACCACATAGCCTCCTATATACAGCATGAGCTCCACATAGCCTCCTATATACAGCAAGAGCACCTCCGTATATACAGTGGGAGCCCCCACATAGCCACCCTACATATAGTGTGAGCCCCACATAGCCTCCCTATATTCAATATGAGCACTCACATAGCCTCCTATACACAGTATAAACTCCCACATGGCCTTCTACATACAGTATGAACCCCACATAGCCTCCTACATTTGTATGAACCCCCACATAGCCTCCTATATATAGCATGAGCCCCATATAGCCTCTGTATATACAGCGTTAGCCCCGACATAGCCCCCTATATACAGTATGAGCCCCTACATAGCCTCCCTATATACAATATGAGTCCTCACATAGTCTCCTATATACAGTATGAGCCACGACACAGGCTCCTATATACAGTATGAGCCCACCACATAACCTCTATATATACAGTGTGAGCCCTACATAGCCTCCATATATACAATGTGAGCCTTACATAGCCTCCATATATACAATGTGAGCCCCACATAGCCTCCATATATACATTGTGAGCCCCACATAGCCTCCATATATACAGTGTGAACCCCACATAGCCTCCATATATACAGTGTGAGTCCCACATAGCCTACAATATACATACAAATATACCATACACATGAAAAAAAGCAATAACACATACCTTTTTATCAAATGCATACTCATATTCATTTAGGGCTTGTTAAAAACACACCTACGGTAAGCTATCACACAATGAAGACAGCCTGATGTTTGTAGTGCTTTTAATATTTACCTGTTGTACCTGTTGTCTTTTAGGCTACAGATGAAAAAATGCAGAAAAAAAAGTTAAATAAAAACTTGCTGGTTGTTGTGCACTATGCTGATAGCACACTGTCACAGAGTGGGTTGCAATCACACAGGACAAGACAAGTATGTGCCCCCTAACCCGTGAACCAATAGCACTCCCTGAGTCCTTTCCAAACGCCCAGTATTACACGTGTATTGTAATTTAAGGAAAATACTGATGTAATTATTGATCTTGATTTCATATCTTTAAAAGGGATATCCATACAATAAAGGCTGTGCTCATTCTGATGCGTTTCTGGCTGAAGCCCTTAGTCATAGAATGTAACAGGTGAGCTACAAAAGTGCAATGTAACAGATTCACTGTCAGGGTAAAAAAGAATATATATTTTCTCTACTTTTATACTTTTATACGCTTTGCTTATGTACTAACCACCATTTTGTGTCTTATAACAATAAGCTTTCCTTGCTACGTGTTACTTAGATCGAAATTTATGCTAAGATGGCGCCGGTATCAGCCAGCACCTGTTCCAGAGAAATGAAACCGAATCATCAACTGACGGTTGTCTGCCCAGAGACTGAGTTAAGGAGACATGGACCAATCAGGAGTGGCCGGATACTAGACATTTATGGCTTACCCCGCCCTGAACAATCCATTTATGGCTTACCCCGCCCCGAACAACCCCTTTCCCCTCCCCATTATGTAGTGTATTTAAGTTTGTGCATGCGGAAATAAAAGCAGAACATTGCTGAGATCATGGCTTGCCAGTAGCCTTCTGAGCATGCTCTGAGTTTGAACCAGCTTGTTGTCTGACTCATTCTTTGAATGGTTGACCCATGCTCACAGCCTTAATTTGGAGTGACTGGAGGATGAGTGGAATGTCGCTACGACCCCGACAAATGGCGCCCAACGTGGGGCGTGGCTAGCGGTACGCCGCCCTCCCGGACCCATATTGTTGACTTCCCCGGTGGTGACTGCGGCGGCTGAATCTGAGGCCTGATCAACCTCCATCGAACATGGTAAGTCAAGATATATTTTATATGTTTCTCTTGCCTGTGTGTCAGCCGCAGCGGTTCCTGTGGGGTTGTCAGTTTGGATCTGGGTGGGTGACCGGTCGAGTGGTGAGACCTCAGGCGTCCCGCGCCACGTCCTGAACCAGCAACTGTGAGACCGAGTGACGTCGCATGCCTGCGCGTGCTTGTGTGCACACCACCTCCTCCTCCCCCGGTCACTGTACTTTTCTTAGATAGTTGCCTCCCGTGACTGATAGTCAATTCCAAGCCATCCCTGAATTGAAGTGTAAGGGAGAAAGAATCTGTGACGAATTGAGGAGTGCTCTTCGTCTACCACAGAGACTGCTGTAAAGTCAAGGTTAGGGAAGGGGATAGATTGAGGTGTCTCTCTATCTCACCAGTGTATTGAGGTGTGCTCTACACTGACGGGTGGCGACCTGTAGTCAGGGTGCCGTGGTGAGTCGCACTGTAAAGTCGCCATTCAAGGTTAGGGAAGGGGATAGATTGAGGTGTCTCTCTATCTCACCAGTGTATTGAGGTGTGCTCTACACTGACGGGTGGCGACCTGTGGACTGCACCAGTGATCTGAGTCGCGACAGATCATTGCATTCTATAAGAAAATGTTGGGTATGTTCAAATCTGAAAGATCTCACAAGTTGCCGGATGGTGCAGTGGGAGTCATCCAGCTAGTAGAGTCACGGGAAGGCAAGAAGGCTGTTAAGAATGTTAGGAATCTGTATAAAATGATAAGCTTACCCAGTACGGGCAGACTTCAGCCTTCAGTATGGAAAGAATACGTTATACAAAATAAGGGGAAGTTGAGTGACGAAGGACTCCTGCACCAGGCTCAGGCACATTTTAGAGTAGCAAATGATTTAAAGGTTGAGGGCTGGAAAGAAGTAGATGGTGCAGGGGGAACAGAGAATGCCGAGCCTTTGTTCGGATACATGAAAGCTGCAGAATGTGATTTGTTATGTGACCCTAAATTGGCCGTAACCCCGTTGATGCCTGTCACTACACCGAGCCCTCAGCCACCACCCTATAATGGCGCCGACGCCAAATCATCGGAAGGATGGACGTGTCGTATGTGCGGAGAGCAAAACCCGCCCTGGGTGAAGTTCTGCTGTGTCTGTGGGGCGGGCCGCCCATGGCACGATGCCCAGCCTGTCTCCAAGAACAATCCCACCCCCACTCCAACTCCTCCCTCCAACGGCCATCTTACTACACCTTTTACTTGTTGTGGGAGGCCCGGGAAACCCCAATCCGGCCTATATCCATTACTAGATCCGTCCGGTGCTTATTACCAGCCGCCAGCACGGGTGGAAAAGCCCGCAGTCCCAGAGCACCCATCTGAAACTAATGTGATACCCTCTGCTCCAGTCCACGATGCTGAGGCGCTCCCTCTGTTCCCCATGGGTGTCACCCTTAACTCTGGGGATATCCTCCTCAACTCCCTAGAATTTCAGGCCAGACTGCTCTCGCTCCACCAACATACTGTTACTCAAGACGATACGGAGCCAGATGAGGGATGGGCTCAAGATACTCCAGCGCCCCTCCCTTTACCCCATACGTCTCCTATGGCATCCTCCACCCCACATTCATTACCCATACTCCGGCCCTTGCTCCAAGCAACTGCTGAAAGAGCACCACCCCCCAGTCCCTCAGAAGTCTGGGACCCCTGCCGCTCCCGGAATCTAGTAGACCCATCAGGACGCCCTGTCACTCTGTCAATAGGCTATGGTGACATCCTTACACATCGGGTGGGGGCCATAGTCAACCCTGCAAACACCCGTATGAGCCATGCTGGAGGATTGGCTCGTAAAATTGCCCTTGCTGCTGGTTCCACTCTGGCTGCAGAATGCCAGGCTCACTTAGCCGAAAACGGAGAGCTTTCAAAAGGCCAGACCTTAGTCACCCGTGCGGGTAGACTGCCCGCTGATGTCATCATACATGCAGTGGGTCCTATTTATGACCCCCAGAACCCCGAAGAGTCACGTTCCACTCTCGCATCTACCATCCGTTCAGTACTCCTCCATGCAGGAAAATTGAGTCATCAGGATATGCCCAGACGCACTTTAGCGATACCACTTATATCTTCTGGAATTTTCGGCTACCCACTCGGGCCGTGCATGGAGGAACACGTAATAGCCCTCAAGGAAGGCATGGAGACCCTCCCCCATGGATTGGACTCAATACGCATTGTATGTGTCCGTAGTCCAGCAGTTCATGCTGCTATGCCTTTGGCCCTTAAGCTACTAGTGGCAACCTCCTCCCCGACACCGATACCTAATGCGGTTCTGTTGCCTGAAGAATCCTCCCTAGCGGCCACCCCAAACACCACCAAGGCACACGTGACGCTGCCCGGTCCTCAACAAGTTTCTGGACCTTTAGGGATGATCAAATATCAACCCTTTACCCCAGTACAAGTAGACACTCTGGTCTCAAAGCTTCCTGATCCCGATAAATCTCCCATGCAGTATGCTAGACGCTTGGACACAACCAGAGCCATTTATGGTGCAACCTGGGCTGATTTGGCAGGTATCACATCTGTGAAGGCCAAGGAATATTTATTGCCTACTATCGAAAAGGCCATGGATTCCACAAAAGCAGGATCCCTTAGTACGTATGAATCCGGCCTAGAATACATGAAACAGTTAAAAACCTGGGCTCAGGATCGCTTGTCAGATCAAGCTGGGTCTGTACAAGATGTTCAACAAGACCCTGATGAATCTGTGGAAAGATATGCTGCAAGACTCAGCATGCATTTTGAGGATCTCGGATACAGTCCTCACGTCAAGACGCAGGCCGCCCTGTTGGTTCAGGCCCTAGTAGATGGCCTACAAGACGCTCTCAGAGATGAGGTTCTGAGGGTACGCCCCGAGATTCGTTCTTCTTCTTTTAACGACGCGGTGGACATTGTCAAAGCTTTCCAAAAAGCTATGCTAAAAATGGAAAAGGATACTAAGCCAAAGAAGAAAGCCGCTCCTGCCATGGTATATCAAGCTCAAGAAAGCTACCCACCCCCTGGCAACCAATATGGAATCAAGTGGGTAATGGTTAAAGGCACAGGTGATGATACTCCTCCCACATATAGGAAACAAGACAGAAGAAATGACAGGGGGCCACCTAGAGACAAGAGACAATCTCGTGATTCTGAAGGACGCATGCTGTGTTGGGAATGTGGTAGCCCTAATCACATTCTCAGAGACTGTCCAACCCGCAGACAGTACCATGACCGCTCGTTTCATGACGGTCCACCCAACCATGGACCTTTCGGTGAACCGTCTCACCCACGCCAATGACGGCCCGGTCAACCAGTGTCCACTTTCCCGGCTACGCACCCCACGGCCGCCTGTGGGACTGTCACTTTACAGGTGGACCATCAACCATTGAAGTTCCTGGTGGACACTGGGGCGGCCACATCTGTCATTTCTTCCACACAGCTCCCTCCCTCGGTATCCCTATCACCGGATACCCTCACCTGTGTTGGGGTGGAAGGCCAACATATTTCCTCTCCACTCACAGTCCCTGTGTCTGCAGGACCATTCACTGGAGTACTCACAAGATTCTTGGTCTCAGAAACTTGCCCCGTTAATTTGTTGGGAGCCGATCTCTTAGAGCGGATGAAGGCAACTATTACCTTCGGAAACCATGGCATGGAGCTTCTTCTGCGAGATCCTCATTCCGAACAAGGGACTGAAGACCGCTGCGTTCTCAAAGCCTTCCCTCTCATGATGATGACCATACAACCTCACACTCTTCTTGATACCTCACAGTTCCCTCACTCTCTGTGGTCCAGCGGGCCAGAGGACGTTGGCCTCCTGCAGGTTCCCCCGGTCCAAGTACACCTCAAGCCTGGACACAGGTACCCACGGTTGCCACAATACCCCCTCAAGGCGGCACAAGAACAAAGCTTGGGTACCCAAATCGCTTCCCTCCTGGAGTCAGGAGTCCTTGTCAGATGTGTATCTCCATGCAATACACCCCTCTTTCCTGCAAAAAGGAAAACCGCTCCGGGAGAGCCTCCAAGATACCGGTTGGTTCAGGATCTCAGAGCCGTCAATGCAGCTACCATTTTAGAAACTCCAGTGGTACCCAACCCAAACACCCTCTTGTCTCAGGTGCCTCCAACGGCCACCTTGTTTACGGTGTTAGATCTGGCCAACGCCTTCTTCAGTATACCCTTGCATGAAGATTCGTGGTTTCTTTTTGCCTTTACCTTTCAAGGAGCACAGCTTACATGGACCAGGACTCCACAAGGAGCCCAGAACTCTCCTAACCAATTCATTCATTCTATGAAGTCTATTCTGGAGCCATGGGTTCAAGAGAACCCTCAGGTCACTATTCTACAATATGTGGATGATCTTTTACTCTGCGGCACTGAAGAAAATTTGCCAGAGATGTCAGCATCCCTTCTCTGGTTTCTTCACTCAGCTAACTGTAAAGTCTCGAAAGGCAAAGTCCAATGGTGTCTGCCCAAGGTCATTTTCCTTGGACATTGTATATCACAAGGTGCTAGACATCTGACTGAAGAAAGAAAACAAGCCATCATGGATATCACCTTCCCAACCACCTACTCCGCTATGCAGACTTTCCTTGGTCTCATCACTTACTGCAGGCAATGGATCCCGGATGTCTCAAAGCTTATGCAACCCCTGTATGACTGTCTTAAGGACGAAGGCTCCGTCTGGTTTCATGCTGAAGATTCACGTATCTCTCACCAACGCAGACTATGTTTTGACAGCCTTAAACAGGCTGTTGTCTCTGCCCCGGCCTTGGGCTTACCAGACTATACACAGCCATTTCACCTCTTTGTCTCTGAATCGGAAGGTCATGCCTCTGGAGTTCTAGCACAACGCTATGATCATAAGTATCGGCCTTTAGGCTACTACTCAGCCCGCCTGGACCCTGTCGCCCGAACTGCCCCCACGTGCCTTAAGGCGGTCCACGCTGCTCACATCCTCCTTGACAAGTCAGCTGATATCGTCCTTGGACATGATCTAGTTATACAGGCTGGCCATGATCTCTCGGCTGTTCTGCAACAAACCTCTCCGAAACATCTAACCAACCAAAGACACCTGCGGCTGCAGTGTTCCCTATTATTGCCCTCCAATATAACATTTACCAGATGTCTGACTATCAACCCTGCCACTTTGCTTCCACCTTCTAGGGGGGAAGACGAACAGGGTGAAGGTTCATTGGTGGAACCTCATGATTGTATAAAAATTTTGCAGGAAGAGACTTCTGCTCCAGAGAATATGGTGGCACATCCGCTCGCACACCCTGCCTTGCACCTATGGACTGATGGATCCCGTTTCGCAGACCCTCAAGGGAAGTTCCACACGGGATATGCTGTCACAACAGATCTAACAGTCCTCAAGGCTGAAGCTCTACCACCATACATGTCTGCACAAGAAGCTGAACTTGTAGCTCTCACAGAAGCCTGCCACCTGGCAGCTGGAACAATGGCAAACATATATACCGATTCTAGGTATGGACATGGAATTTGCAATGATTTTGGACTCTTGTGGAAGTCTAGAGGATTCATCACAGCTGCAGGTACACCAGTGAAACATGCCTCATGGATTAAGGCCCTAATGAAGGCCCTGGAACTACCCATTCAGGTTGCTGTTATCAAGGTCAAGGCTCATGGAAGACTAGATTCCAGGGAAGCCAGGGGCAACCACCTAGCTGACCAAGCAGCCAAGACTGCGGCAGTGGAGAATGTGTCATCAAAGTCGCAGGAAAAGGAAGAAGAGATGGGGGAGACCCTGCAAACCGTAGCTGTGGCGCTCACTAGAGCAAGAGCCAAAGAACAGCCGGCGGAAGACCATACAAGTCCAGCGGAGACACGAGTGGAATCCAGGGGGGTCAGGATGCCTGAAGAAAAATTGTGTGAAGAACAAAGGAAGACCCCCACTGAAGAAGTCAAGCAATGGAAAGCGGCGGGAGCCATGCTGGCAGGTCGCAAAGATTTAAAGGTCGACTCAACTCTTTATCAAGCATGGGCTCACGGGCCTACACACAGAGGAAAGAATCAAGCCTTGGCATGTATCAAGAAACTGTACTTTGCACCCGGAATCTCTTCCACTGTGACTGCATACTCAAAATCCTGCTCTGTCTGCGCTACCTGCAACCCAACGTGTACGGCACGGGTCCCTCTCCAACACCTGGCTAAACCAGACTACCCTTGGCAGAGAATACAAGTCGACCATATCCAAATGCCTAAAGCAGGAAAATATGAGTATGTTTTGGTAGCCGTGGATATGTTCTCAGCCTGGCCCGAGGCCTACCCGGTTGTCAACATGACTGCTAAAGTCACAGCCAAGAAACTGATCACTGAAATTGCCTGCAGATTTGGAGTTCCCCAAGTCATAGAATCGGATCAAGGACCAGCTTTCACAGCAAATATCTACAAAGAACTTTGGAACATGTTGGGAACAGATTTGGGCCTCCACACTCCATACCATCCTGCCAGTTCAGGCAAAGTGGAAAGGATGAATTCCACACTCAAGACCCAGCTCTTGAAAATGACCCAAGATCATCCCCTCCCCTGGCCCGACCTACTCCCTATAGTATTGTATCATATCAGACACACCCCACAAGCTAAACATGGGCTAACTCCCTATGAAATTTTGTTTGGGACCCCACCTAAAATAGGAGAAATTAGGCCCCAAGAGTTGTCTGAAACACATGATAGAGTAGTAAAATTTGTGATTGCTCTGTCTAAAGAATTGACTAACACCCGCTCTACAGTATCTGCTTCTCTCCCAGAATCCACAGGTGATGCGGTACATGATTTCACCCCAGGCGACCTGGTGTACGTAAAGAAGTTTGTCCGGAAAGACTGTCTCCAACCCAGATTTGAGGGCCCCTACACTGTGATCCTGACTACTCCTAGAGCTCTGAAGCTTGAGGGCAAGAGCACCTGGATTCACGCCTCCCACTGCAAGAGAGACAAAACGAGCCTATAAAAGATGACTACCTTCTTCTATATCCTTTCCATATGCTTACTGTCTGTCCCAGGGTGGACAGCTACCACATTTTGGGTAGATACTCACGCAAAAATTCAGACGTATCGATTTGATTACTGTGACATAGTGGATTGTGCAGGAATGACATGGTACTGGTATAATGCTTATGCCCGAGGAACGTTTTATCTCTGTGTAACCCGTCCAGGAAACAAAAATTGCTATTATTGGTCAGATGTGGGGTGGAATACGGGAGATACTGACTGGGGATACAAACCAAAGGAAGCTGTAAACAGGAAGGACCGAGAAGGGAGATCTCTATTAACCCGAATGACCCTGAGCACTGGATTTATAGATAAGGTACAGTGGCCACGTAGACCAAAATGTTCATGGGAAAAGACTGCTTCCCTTTATATCTGAATTTGGAGAACCCTCAAACAGGAGATTTGGGGAAATATGTTTTGAGTAGCTACAATGGTGCTATAAACCCTAGGCAAGGAATAATAGAGCTAAAAGATATACAAACAAAACCTACACCAGCCCCTTTGAACACAAGTCAATCTAGCGAAGGTGTTATGCTGCAAAAAATTTTAAACGAGGTCATTCCCATCCCAGGGCTTGGGTGGGAAGAAGTTTTCTCCATAGAAACCCAGGTAAATCCCCGTAAAAATCTATGGTTAGAATGGGTACGGTACAATGTTAGAGCCCAGAACATATCCGTAAGTTGCGTGGCCTGTGCAGCCGCCAATACTCATCTGTACACCCATGCTTTCCCAGCTGACCATAATAGTACCCTCTGCTTATTAAAGTTGCTGAAAAATAAATTAGACGACAGCTCTTGTCCTGAATACATTCCCCTGGTTAGCTCCAAGGCAAAAAATTCGGACCCCAGGTGAAGTAACAATAACCAAAGATAATTATAGATGCTACTCCCCTGACAACTCTACCGGTCGTTCTTTAGGAATTTTCAAAGACGGTTTCTGTCAGACTAACGAGACTGTGGACACTGATCTACTAAGCAATCATTCTAGATATATATATGATAGTTATTGGCTCTGTGGGGATGGACGACTCAGACCCAGGCTTCCCACCACCTGGACCGGACAGTGCACCCTAGTAAAATTAGCCATGCAATTCAGAATCCTGCCCTGGAACCCGGAAACAACTCCTGAACTGACCAGGAAAAAGAGAAGTCTGGAACAGCTGCATATGAGCTATGCAGAAGACCCGAAGGTCTATATAGACTCTATAGGAGTCCCTAGGGGGGTCCCAGATGAGTACAAGGCCCAGAATCAAGTAGTTGCTGGATTTCTCTCACTCATCCCGGCTATACAGATCAATAGGAATGTAGATTGGATAAACTATGTCTATTACACTGAACAGAGATTTATAAATTACAGCAGAGATGTTTTCCAGGGCATAGTTGAGGAACTAGGGCCCAATACGAGGATGACTCTTCAAAATAGATTGGCAATAGATATGATTCTTGCTGAGAAAGGTGGAGTATGTGGGATGATAGGGGAAGAATGTTGCACATACATTCCCCAGAACTCTGGAGTGAATGGGAAAACCATGATAGCTCTTCAAAGGATAACAAGTCTGGCAGAGGAAGTGAAGGCGAATGCGGGGGTAGATACCTCCTTCTTCTCAGGTTGGTTGGGAGGGCTCAAGGGATTCCTCCAACAAGCTTGTCTAGTAATGGGAGGTCTACTAGTATTGGGCCTGGTGGTCCTATGCTGTATAGTCCCCTTATACAGGAAAGCTATAAACAATGCTGTTCCAACCTCCGGGACCTTTTTGAATCAAGAAACCACATCTCTGTTACATGATGATACCAGTAAGGAAGATATGGAGAAATACACTCCTTTGAACAAGCCTGACCAGACCCCCCATGACAGAGTCCAATTGAGAGATTTAGTTTAGGGTCAGTTGGGAGAACTCCATGTGTTATTTAGGGTAGGGCTCAATTGTTTGGGGGCGTCCCATAAGGGGGCAGCTTCTAAGATAATTGGGTGAAGAAATCCACCTCCCCTCTCCCCACACATGGACAGTCTCAAAGGCCCCGAAGCAAGGGAAAGCTTAGTGTTTAGGGGGGAATGTCAGGGTAAAAAAGAATATATATTTTCTCTACTTTTATACTTTTATACGCTTTGCTTATGTACTAACCACCATTTTGTGTCTTATAACAATAAGCTTTCCTTGCTACGTGTTACTTAGATCGAAATTTATGCTAAGATGGCGCCGGTATCAGCCAGCACCTGTTCCAGAGAAATGAAACCGAATCATCAACTGACGGTTGTCTGCCCAGAGACTGAGTTAAGGAGACATGGACCAATCAGGAGTGGCCGGATACTAGACATTTATGGCTTACCCCGCCCCGAACAATCCATTTATGGCTTACCCCGCCCCGAACAACCCCTTTCCCCTCCCCATTATGTAGTGTATTTAAGTTTGTGCATGCGGAAATAAAAGCAGAACATTGCTGAGATCGTGGCTTGCCAATAGCCTTCTGAGCATGCTCTGAGTTAGAACTAGCCTGTTGTCTGACTCATTCTTTGAATGCTTGACCCATGCTCATAGCCTTAATTTGGAGTGACTGGAGGACGAGTGGAATGTCGCTACGACCCCGACATCACCATCCAATGACTCTAAAGAAAACCCATGAACAGATGGAAGACATTTCTACACTGTTACTAAGCAGGAGTTGGGTCCCAAGATCTCAGTGAGGATATTGATCCAATAAATTAGAAAGCAATGGCCATTAAAAGTGCATTCATTTTTGTGCTGGGATGAGGTCATCGATGAATTTGCACAGAACAGCACAGATTGCCATACACAGGTTTGTAATTACACAAAAGCAAGCGAGAAACATGAACACATGTGATGCATGTTGGTTTCTTTCTAATCAGAACATTATGGTCACTCCAATATTCAATACTCATCGATACCAAGTAGCAGACAACTGCCAAAACTTTTCACCAATCGTGTGTGTCTACATGGCATAAAGAGGATTAGGGATCGATATAGATATATTTGATCACCACAATTAGGCTGAAAAGATAATGTATGCTATATATTCTTATATCTTCAATCATTATTGTGTCTACTGTTTTAAACATAATTGAGAATGTTTCATCACATTTAGTCCTATAAAGCAATTGAATATATACATTACTATTCTCCCACAAAGTACAGGAACATATGGTTCAATATCATCAGGCTGAGACAACAGAAAATGAGTAGCAAATGAATGAACACTGGTTATATGCACTGCACATGATTAGAGCTGTCTCCAATGATTAATTGCTCATTTTCTGTCATCTTGATCACTGCTTATACATAGCACTGAAGTCAAAATGAGTTTGTCATACTTTTGCGCTCTGCATAGGCAGCAAACAAAACAAACATTTGTCATTTCAGCTGCTGCTTATGCTGAGTACAGCAGTGGATGAGAAACTCATTTCGCTTGCTTTGTTTGCAGCCACTCAATGCAAATAATATAGAGATCTTAAATGTTTCTCGATAAGTACAATGGTCAGGTATATAGTTTATTGATTTTCGTGTGGATAAATAATACAGCATATTGTTAAAATGGGCCCTAAAATCCTAAAATTATTTGTGAGATAATACTGAAGTGATGGAAATGGAAAAGATAAAGTTTAAATCAACTAACTTAAAACAGTAGAACAGAAACAGATTTAATTTTATTACAGCCCTTATATCAAACTGATATATTCCAATACTTATACTGTAGCATACACCTTAGAATCTTATTGGTCAGTTACTGATCACATGACCAGTGCCATCCTGGTGCCCGTGCGCTCAGTTGACAGTTGATGAAAGTGACAGTTGGAGTTGACTGGTGATGGTGAAGAAGTTGTCTACGGACTGTGAGAAGAGTGCTAATATGGAGAAAGAGGATATTGTAGGGAGGAAGAGAGAGAGGAAAAGAAGACACTTGGACTCATCAGCTGATGAAGGGTCTTCAATCAAAAAAAACAAAAGGAGAGGAAGAAAGAGTAAAAAAATACACTCAGGACAGAAGATGTTGCCCACCCCAGAGATGGAGCGAGTGGATGAGGACGTCATTGCCCGGAGTGAAGGATTGAAGAACAGAAGACATTTGGACTCATCGGCTGATGAGAAGTCTTCAATCAAAAAGCCCAAAAGGAAGGGAAAAAAGACGAAGAAACCAGATTCAGGACAGAAGATGTCTCCCACCCCAGAGATGGAGCGAGTGGATGAAGACATCATTGTCCAGAGTAAAGGACCGAAGAACAGAAGAATCAGCCTGGACTGTTCAGAGGAAGGAAAGACACCATCAATCCAGGCTAATAGCCAGAAGAAAGAAGACGTGGGAGGCTCAGGTAAGAAGAGAGATGTAACTAGTAATTATAGGGAACGTTATTGGACATGTTTATACCTCCACATGTAATCCGGGGATAAAGTCAGCAAAATGATTCCAAATCTACCTTTATAATGAAGAATGGCCAAAACCAGTTTTATATTAGAGCAGATGATTATAGGGGTTGCAGGCAATTTACCAATATAAAGTGGTCAGAGTTATGTGTTCCCAAATCATGGTGAAATGTTCTTATCATTGTGTAATGTCCAGGTTCAGTTCTGCTGAGATTTACCACAACACATGGAAAATGCTGACGCCTTTTTAAAGGGAATCTGGCAGCAGTTTTTGTTACCCTATCTGAGAGCAGCATGATATAGCGGCAGAAACCCTTATACCAATGATGTTCTATTCATTGGACTGCATGGTATAATTTTGATAAAATCACAGTTTTATCTACTACAGATTTACCAGTTCTCTGAATGCTGAGCTCTGTATATCCCTGCTAACAACACTTATTCGCAGCTTTCTGTGTGTGTACACTGTGCATAGGCAGAAAGCTCCCAATCAGTGGTAGGGGCGGGGTTATACAGAGCTCATGAATATAGATGACTACCTGGCAGTAGTCCTCTAGTGATTATCTCCTGCTGATAAAACAGTTATTTTATCAAAACTGCAGCAAACAGCCCAATAAGTGACACATGTATCTCTATATATTATATATCTATACACTATATCTCTTTATATATTATATCTCAGATTAGTTGTCAAAACCTTGGTGACATGGCCCCTTTAAATGCTGCAGTGCTTGAAATAAAATAAAAAAACACATCTCCCCTGGAATGGCGCCATTCCAGCGATGTTGACTCTAAGGTAAATATGAAGTGTTTTTACTTTATTTGGGGCACTGTAAAATTCCAGAAGGGGTTAACAAGTAATGGACAAACCCTTAAATTACTTGTTCTGCAGAAAACGGTCCCAAAAAGTTGCCAAATTTATGGAAATGTTAGAATGTTGTAATCTCCTTCTCTACTCTCCTCTTATCTCCTCTTCCCACAATCACATACAAGATTTCTCCCGTGCATCCTCCCTACTCTGGAACTCTCTACCCCAACATATCAGACTCTCGCCCACCATGGAAACCTTCAAAAGGAACCTGAAGACCCACCTCTTCCAACAAGCCTACAACCTACAGTAACCACCTCTCCACCACACCGCTGCACGACCAGCTGTACCCTCATCTACTGTATCCTCACCAATCCCTTGTAGACTGTGGCCCTCGCGGGCAGGGTCCTCTCTCCTCCTGTACCAGTCTCTGACTTGTATTGCTCATCATTGTTGTACTTGTGTTTACTATGTATATATTCTTCTCACATGTAAAGCGCCAGGGAATAAATGGCGCCATAATAATAAAGAATAATAATAATCCTAGTGATACGTGTAAAGGATTGTCCGTCTCTTTGGAGGTTTATTTCATGAGTATTGCAGTAGCTTCTCAGCACCGTACGCCGTACATTTAGAGATCCTTGTGTCTGCCTTGTGTACCTGCTGTAGCAGATGTGCCATGTCTGTGTTATCCGCCATATTGAGGTCTTCTCCTATATTGTTTTCTGTAATGCAGACTACATTACCCATAATGCTCGATTCTCATCAATTGTTCTTGGTCCCATCTCCAGATAGCAGTGGTGGAGCAGTGACATAGAGCTGCTGTCCCCTGATGTATAATGCAGAGTCTCATTTATCAAAACTGTTCATTACATTGTCTTTGTTGTCCATAGCAACCAATCAGAGCTCAGATTTCATTTCTCAATCTGCTTTGGTAAAATGAAAGCTGTTCTCTGATTGGTTGTTATGGGCACAGTAGACAGTCCTACTGTAAGGTTGTGTGCACACTTTGTGTTTTTGCTGCGGTTTTTTTTCTGCGCAGATTTGTCACAAAACCTGAAGGTTTTCCTGAAGTGAATGAGAATCCTGAAGCCTCATGCACACGTTGCTTATTTGTGACTTGCAGATTTGGTGCAGACTTAACCCCTTCACGCCGCAGCTAATTTCCGTTTTTGTGTTTCCATTTTTTCCTCCCCTTCTTCCCAGATCCATAATTATTTTTCTGTTCACATAGACATATGAGGGCTTGTTTTTTGTGGGACGAGTTTTACTTTTGAATGACACCATTCATTTTACCACTAGTGTCCTGGAAAATGGGAAACAATTCCAAGTGCGGTGAAATTGTGGAAAAAAATGCAATTCTGACAATGTTTTATGGGAATTGTTTTTACAGTGTACGTTTTGGGGTAAAAATGACCTTACAATATTATTCTCCTCATCAATACGATTACGGCGATATCCAACATGTCCAGTTTTTTATCATTTTAGTGTTGAAAAAAGATCTGAAGTTTGCCCCCCAAATTTTGTGTCGCCATTTTCCGAGACCCATAACATTTTCATTTTTCAGTCGATGGAGCTGTCCGATGGCTTATTTTTGCGGGACGAGAAGACATCTTTAGTAATACCATTTTGGGAAAGATGTAACTTTTTTACAGCATTTTTCATGGAATTGCAGAGACTAAAAAATCGATACCGCATGTGTGTATTTTTTTTCATTTTTTAATATCTTTATTTTCAATGGGGGAAAAGAGGAATGATATGAACTTTTTTTTTTAACAGCAAATCAAACAATTAAAGGGTATAGCCATATTATTTGCATAAAAAACCCTAAAATGTAACCTTTATTAAAGATATTTAAAATTGTCCATTTTATTTAAATATTTACCTCAGAGCAGACCTGGGCCGCACCGTGCTATCCCACGCCCGCCTGCTTTCTCCATCCGCCCGCTGTCTCCATTCGCGTTGACTGCATTGCTGGAGGAGGGGCCTCCGACATCTTCCTCCACCAATCAGCGGGTGAAACAACTGACGCAATGACGTAATTTCATTGCGTCAGCTGTGTACTATAGAGAGTTAGCACACCTGAGACAGGAGCAGAGGAACAGGCAGAGCGCCGGGGAAACAGGATCGAGGTGAGTATGTGTTTTTTTTTTTCATGTGTATGGGAGCTTATGGGGGTCTCATGCAGGACATGGTGAGGCTATGGGGGTCTCATGCTGGACATGGTGAGGCTATGGGGGTCTCATGCTGGACATGGTGAGGCTATGGGGGTCTCATGCTGGACATGGTGAGGCTATGGAAGTCTCATCCTGGACATAGGGAGGCTATGGGGGTCTCATCCTGGACATAGGGAGGCTTTGGGGCTCTCATCCTGGACATGGTGAGACTATAAGGCTCTCATCCTGGACATAGGGAGGCTTTGGGGCTCTCATCCTGGACATGGTGAGACAATGGGGGGTCTCATCCTGGACAAAGGGAGGCTATGGGGGTCTCATCCTGGACATGGGGAGGCTATGGGGGTCTCATCCTGGACATGCGGAGACTATAAGGCTCTCATCCTGGACATAGGGAGGCTTTGGGGCTCTCATCCTGGACATGGTGAGGCAATGGGGGGTCTCATCCTGGACAAAGGGAGGCTATGGGGGTCTCATCCTGGAAATGGGGAGGCTATGGCGGTATTATCCTGGACCTGGGGAGGCTATAAGGCTCTCATCCTGGACATGGAAAGGCTATAAAGCTCTCATCCTAGACATGGGGAGGCTATGGGGATTCTCATCCTGGACATGAAGAGGCTATAAGGCTATCATCCTGGACATGGGGAGGCTATAAGGCTCTCATCCTAGATATGGGGAGGCTATGGGGATTCTCATCCTGGACATGAAGAGGCTATAAGGCTCTCATCCTGGACATGGGGAGGCTATAAGGCTCTCATCCTAGATATGGGGAGGCTATGGGGGTCTCATCCTGGACATGGGGAGGTTATAAGGCTCTTATCCGGTACATGGGGACGCTATGGGCATCTCTTCCTGGACATGGGGAGGCTATGGGGATCTAATGCTGACATGGGGAGGCAATGGGGGTCTCATTCTGGACATGGGTAGGCTAGGGGGGTCTCATGCTGGACATGAGGAGGCTGTGTGGCTCTCATACTGGACATGGGGAGGCTGTGGGGCTCTCATGCTGGACATGGGGAGGCTGTGGGGCTCTAATGCTGGACATGAGGAGGCTTTAAGGCTCTCATGCTGGACATTGGTGCACTTGTTTCTATTATACCTTTTCTCTGATTGTTCCTCATCTGGTTTTCTCTCCCAACATAAGTCAGCAAGGCAGCAATATAATATTGTATACGCTTCAATGCGGATATATATACAAAATATGACATCTCACAAATATGCCAATTAAATCATATGTAAATCCTTAGCCCTTCAGCTTGACCTCAAACGAGAAGCTATCCTGAGCTCAGATAGAAGTCACAATAATAGGCCCAAATAATTCATAATGCTATGGTGGCCACAAATATAAACATTAGTGCTGAAAAAAAGCACAGTTATCATAGACTGAAAAATGTATAGATAACATGGTTCATTATACTTATCAATCCACATGAATGATCTTTCAGTGTATCTTGACAAGTTTCCCCACTAGATGTTGGTTCATCAGGAAATCTATGGTAAATGGATAAATGTAGAGGCCCTTCAGCAAACCATCTGCAGGGCGTCCCTACATTGATCCGTACAATTTTAAATAACTTTAATAAAGGTTATATAATTACACGCACGCCGCTAGGTTCAGATAGGGTGAGACGGGTTTTATGAATTTGTTGGAATCCTGGGGGAACCGTTACCCAGGGCGACCATAGGCTGCAGCTTCTCTCAGGCACACGATAGATTCAATTGCTGACCAGACACATCTGACAAGATTCTTCATAACAGTTGAACAGTGGAGTTTAATCAAGTACGGCCAGGACCATTTAACTCTTTGAAGCAACAGGCTTCACCACAGTACAGTCTATTAAAGCAGGCACAGTAACGTCAGTCTCTTCAGTAGCATAATTCAGCACAGATTAGATCTCTTTGCAGCACACTTCTATGCATACACAACCACAGGTTTTTTCCTTCACAAGGACACAATAGTGCACATAATTCTTTATCCTGCATGGAGATGGAGGGGGAGGGAGGGTTTGATGAGGGAGAAGATCCCTATGACACGATTCCTTCCAGTCCTTATCTTTCTGCCCCATAATACTCCACACTGTTAGCTCAGGGAGTCTATCTGACCTGTGTTTAGCTTCCCTCCTGACCTGAATTCTGTTCCCTTGCCTTCTGTGAGATACAGATCACACACCACCTTTCTCTTAGGCTCCAGCCAGACAGTAAACAACTTCCCCACAATCCCCCTGGGGCTCTGCTAAAACACTCCCTGTCTCCTGTGACTGTGTTAACCCCTCTAGTTGCTGGATGCTTCTGGAGCACAACGCCTCCTGTCTCCTGTGCTTATGTTACTTCTAATAGTTGCTGGATGCTTTTGAAGCGACAGCACTACTTCTGCATGTCACAATATTTTAAGTTTTTTTACATTTTTTTCAAAACTTTTTTTATTTTTCTCACTGTTATTGTTAGCCCCCTTAGGGGACATGAAGATGTGATTGTCCGATTGCTTGTGCTATTTACAGCGATGCCACAGTATCGCTGTATATAGCATAAATCACGGTCTCCTTTGAAGCCTGGCCACAGGCAGGGTTTCAAAGGAGCTCCGTAATAACAGGCACGTAAGTCATCAGCTGACCCCCGGCTGTAAGGACAACCCATCGGCAACCTGCGATCACATAACAGGCACACCGATGGGCGGAGGGAACGATAGACACACATGCTGTCACGTGTTAAATGCCACTGTCAGAGATTGATTTCTTTAAACATATCTTTAGCTGCATGGGAGGACGTAAAGAGCGACAAGGAGGCTGAAGCTGGGTGGTGAGGGGTAGAGTCTGAGCTGTCAGGAGGTATTTGATAGGTGATGAGGTCATCTTACAAATCACATAATGTTAGAGCAGTGGAGTCCCGTCCATAGCGGCAGACCACGCGACTGTTATGGGGCCCGAGGGTTCAGGGGGCCCGGCGTCGACTGCCCTGTCCATAGACACGCCCCTCTAGATCAATACGCTGCGTGCACAATCACCATAGAGGAGCTGAGCAGCCTGAGCATGGTGATCATTGGAGCTTGGCTAATGGAGACAGAGGGAGCCGACCTGGATGCAGGGGTGAGACTCAGCTGACTGACTCAGCATGTTTAACAGCACAGCACTGTGCACTCTGTGTGAAATTAGTTTTTGCCCTGTGTGCTGTCTGTTGGATGTGCGGGTGTTAAGGCTGGGGGAGGGGAGGGGTCATAAATAGAATTGTGAAAGAGTCAGGAAGCCTCCTTCACATGGGGCAACTGTCTGTGTCCTGTGTCCATCACCACAGGGCCAGAGGTGGGGCTCCTGAACCTGGGACCAGAGGGGATTATAGCTGAACATGACACCTGGAAGCTCATTAGTAAATTGTATAAATTACTACTTTACACACATTTATCATTTATCTGCACTGCAGATCATGGTCTCTTAGGGGAGGATTAAAGAGGTTGTCCACTACTTTTTGATTGAAGACCCATTTTAAGCCAGTGCTTCTACTGTCACAGGTGTCATCTTCTGGTCCCTTAGGATAGATCATCAATGTCTGATAGGTCGGGAGCCGGCACCTGTCCCTCGCCAATCAGCTTCTATTGGTGCCGACCAGAAGTACTCACTTGTGGAGCTGGCTGTCTTCTGATAGTTGCCGAAGCTTCGATATACACAAATTGATGTATAGTACACTGCAGCTGCCGCTATCAGAAGATGGCCAGCTCCACAAGTAAGTACTTCCGGGCGGCACCGATAGCAGCTGATCGGCGAGGGTGCCGGGTGTCGGACCCCGACCGATTAGAGATTGATGACCTATCCTAGGGATAGGTCATGAATCAAAAAGTAGTGGACAACCTCTTTAATGGAAGGAGGAATGGACAGGCTGAAGAGTGCACAGCAGAGCAAAACACAAGGCTGTCAGAATCCGTAAATCTAACCCCCAGACCATCACTAACCATTAGTCTATTTGCCGCATCTAGCTTAAAAGGGTTGTCCAGGTTTGAGATGAAAGTCTGCAATCACTTTATATGACTGCTGACTTCTGAATCCTCACAGCGCACACTGCCAGAATTCTCTGATTCCTGCGGCGAGAGTGGGCGGTCATGCGACCACAAATAAGCGGTTTGCATGCTTCCAGTCACATTCCGACTAGAAGTGCTTGGTCTCGATCAATACAAGTGAACTGAGTGAGGCCAAGCATGTCTAATCAGCACGTGATCACATATATGCAAATCACATACTTGTAGCCACGTGACCAGCTGGTCTTGCCACTGGCATCAGAGAATCCTGACAGCGTATGATGTGAGGATTCAGATGTCTGCAGTCATATAGAGAGATTGCCGACTTTCATCCCAAACTTGGACAACCCCTCTTTCTGTGTATGTGTGCGTGTATATATATATGTGTGTTTGTGTGTGTGTGTGTGTGTGTGTGTGTGTGTGTGTGTGGCCACATAATAAACAAACAAAGCAATACAGTCTCCTCTGTAAGTGCAGAGATGCACAAAATGAAGGTACTTGGTGCATAAATTGGCCAATTCATGGGAGCCTATCAACAACGATAAGGTATGCCATTCTTTCATGGGGCCTAACCAAATTTAAAGGGCAGGTAGGATCCACCACTAATTAAAAACAGCCTTTCACACTTCAGATTTTTCCACATACAAGGAAAATGGACCAATTATTATAATTAGACTTTGATCAGAGTGTGGTCCAAGTGTCATCCGTTTTTATTATAAGTGGAGAAATAAAAAAAAACATTTGTGTGTCATCAGGATCACACGTTCTGGCGCCTGGGAAGCAGTGTACAGTTAGCGCTGTTGCCAAATGCCGGGTGCTGAAGGCATCTGTCATCATTGTCCCCTGCTTGCGCTGCGATCAACACCAGCAGGGTACAATGTTGAGAGTTGTATTCTGCTCCCGCTGTGTCCAGCAAGTGTAAAAATAAGAATACAATAAAAAACACCTGTCCGACATACTGTCCCACGTTGTAATCCACCTGACAGACAATTCTGCATCAGTGTGTGCGGGGGCTTGAAGCGACTGCAAACGCTGAGGAGCAGAGGAGAATGACTCACTCCAGCGAGTGGGCTCCTGATCTGCGTGGAGCTCACTGAGTAACAGTACACCACTCACTGAGCTCAGCACAGGGCAGGGGTCCGCTCGCTGAACTGAGTCATTCTCCTCTGCTCCTCAGCATTTGCGAGCGGCACACTGTAGTCACGCAGGTACACACGGACACGGATGTCTCCAGTACTTATTTTTCCAGTACCGGAAATATCTGGACGCGTGAAAGAGGACTTAGGCTGATGAAAGGAAATCAGTATACTATTGGGGATGGTGACTGCCTCCAAATCTGACTGATCCCCTCCCATCACCCTTAGGCCTCATTCACACATTAGTATTTTTGATCAGTATTTCATCAGTATTACTATGCCAAATCCAGGAGTGTCTCCAAAACACAGAACAGGTAGCAATCTTCGAATTATAGTTTTTCTCTATAAGCTTCACTCCAATTTTTCGCTAACAAACACTGTTGCAAAACACTGACGTGTGAATGAGGCCTTAAGCTGTTTTTAATTAGTTCTGGATCCTATCTGTCCTTTATATTTGTAGCTTTTAGACTGGGAGAGGTATGTCTGAAAATTATTAGGTTATGGTCCCATGAAAGAAAGATACGGATTGTCACGGCTGGTGGGCTCTCTTGAATTGGCCAATTTATGCACTAAGCACCTTCATTTTATAAGTATATTCTATATAGCAGTAATGAAGTTGAAATGTCATATATTCAGTGTTTGCACATCTCAACACTTACAGAGGCTGCTGTATTCTTCTATATAAACCATACATTCTTGGCAGGCTAACACAGTGGCGTGGGAGAGAGATGCGCTTTGCACAATCTTCACAGGTTACAAAGCCATAAAGCTAGCCCAGTTTCTGATCAGGGTATTTCGTCCACGATGTTGATATTTGGACAAAGGTCTTTATGAGTGAAATTCTATATCATCCATATATCATTTCACGATTGTAGTAACATGGACTTCACTATACATATGTATATGCCGTATTTTTCGGACTATAAGACGCACCAGACCATAAGACGCACCTAGGTTTTAAAGGAGGAAAATAGGAAAAAAAATTAAGCAAAAAATGTGGTCATGATGCCCTGTTATGGGGGAGGGGGTCTGCTGCTGACACTGGTATTGGGGTAATGTCCCCCAATTCTGTTAATATCCTCTATCCTAGTATGTATGGCCCCTCCTTCCTGGTATAAATGGCCCCCATCCCATCCTGGTATGCATGGCACCCCTTGATCCCCCATCCTGGTATGCATGGTACCCCTTGATCCCCCATCCTGGTATGCATGGTACCCCTTGAGCCCCCATCCTGGTATGCATGGCACCCTCTGAGCCCCCATCCTGGTATGCACGGCACCCCTTGAGCACCCATCCTGGTATGCACAACACCCCTTAAGCCCCCATCCTGGTATGCATGGTACCCTCTGAGCCCTCATCCTGGTATGCATGGCACCCTCTGAGCCCCCATCACGCTGCCTACAAAAAAATAAATAAACAATCATACTCACCTCCTCTCTCCGCCAGCACTGTCCTGCTCTGCTGCCGACACTCTCACTGTGTGAGCCACGCAAGGCAGGGTGCGCATGGCGTCCCTGCCATGCGCCCTCACACAGTGTGAGACGCTGTGCTGGAATAATCACTGCTCCCCACGCCGGGACTCTGTGCGTGGGGAGCAGTGACCATTCAGTCTGTTCAATAGCCGGCACACTGTACCGCAGTGCGGCTCCTGCTGCCACTCTGCGGTCAGTGTGCCCGCTATTAAAGACCATGGAGATTCACTACAACCCATGGGAGTGGGTTGTAGAAAGTATTCATGAGCTTTAATAGCGGGCACACAGACCGCAGAGCGCAGCAGGAGCCGCGTTGCGGTACAGTGTGCCGGCAATTAAGAAAAATGAATATTCATTGCTCTCCACGCCCATGGGCGTGGGGAGCAGGGAATATTCATTTTCTTTAGTATCGGGCACAGTGTAAGCTGCAGCAGGCGGGTGTTGCCTCCTGTGCCACACTGCTCCCCCACTGTCGCTCCTCCACACCCACCACCACACACAGCCATGTATATAGTATTCGGACTATAAGACCCACCCCCCACTTTCCTCCAAAATTTTGGAGGAAAAAAGTGTGTCTTATAGTCCGAAAAATACCGTACATAAAAATGTCACTGTGCAAAATAGCTCTTACTATAGAACAAGTGGCATACCACAAATAGCGGCAGACCTCATGGCCACTTTGAGCCTTGAGTTGAGGAGACCCAGTGCTAAAAGGTACAGCTGTACCATTAGGCCGTGAGTCTGTGTCTGAGCGCAGCAGGCATAATGACGTAGCTATATTACGTCTGCTGTGCATAGCCTCAGTTCACACGATGCATAGAGCAGCTCATTGGGGAAACAGGGCTAGGTAATACGTTTTTATATTTTTCATACATCAGTACTTGTAGGGGTTTGTGGGTCCTTATACTGTGATGGGGACTACTGAAAGGCTGTCATCATATTATGTGGGGGGCTTGTGGGGACCATCATATTGTGGCGGGGACTACTGTAGGGGCCAATTTTACTGTGTGTGGGGGATCTGTGCTGACTATCATACTGTGGGTACCTTCATCATATTATATGGGGTTCTGTGGAGGGCATGTGGGGCCATCATGCTGTGTGGGGGCTGTGAGGGCCATCATACAATCCGGGTCTGTGGAGATCATCATATTTTGCGAGGACCATCATACTGTGTGAGGAGGGGGTTGCTTGGGGGGTTGCTGTGGGGGTTTGTGAGGGCCATCATACTTTGTTGGTGTGTGTGGGCCATCATACTGTGTGGGTGGTTGTGGGGACATCATACTTTCCTGGGAGGACTATGAGTCATCATACTGTGCATGTAGGGGAATTTACTATAGGGGCTATCATGCAGTGTGTTGGATGCATTTTTGGGGGTATTTAAATCTATACGTCGATAAAAGGGGTATGAACACAACAGGGCTTCAGTATGGGCACATTTACTATGTATATGCTACAAGATATGTCCAGTTCCCTGTCTTCAAAAGTTGAGAAATATGCCATTTTGTGACTGCGCCTATATACACTGTGTTCCAAATTATTATGCAAGTAATATTTTCTCAGATTTTCCCAAATTACCTATATGAATTGCAGTCATTGTAATTTTCCAGTCAAATAACTATTAGAGTGCAATTGAAAGGTTTTTGTACAATCTGCCTATGATAACAGTATATTTTTTAAAAAATAAAACACTCAAACTGCACTCAAAATGCATGTTCCAAATTATTATGCACAGCAGAGTTTTCAACCTTTTCATTTTAATAAAGAACAAAAAAATGGTCATTTTTGAAATTATAAGCATTAGCAGGTTATTACAAACTGAAATCAAACAGTTTTCAACTCAAAACTTTATTCTAGGTGATGTTACATTTGCACATAGGACCCCTTGTTCGAAAGGAGCTTCTGAACTCTCTCGTCCATTGAATTTGTCAGGTTTTGGATGGTTTCTGCTTTAATTGTTTTGCATGAGGACAGAATACCCTCCCAGAGCTGTTGCTTAGATGTGAACTGCCTCCTGCCATCATAGACACTCCTTTTGATGATGCTCCAGAGGTTCTCAATGGGGTTGAGGTCAGGGAAGCATGAGGGCCACACCATAAGTTTGTTCCCTTTTATGCCCATAGCAGCCAGAGATGCAGATGTGTTATGTGCAGCATGAGACGGTGCATTATCATGCATGAAAATGATCTTGCTGCGGAATGCACGGTTCTTCTTGTTGAACCATGGCAGGAAGTGCTGTTTGAGAATCTCAACATACATTATGGAGTTCATCTTTACCCCTTCAGGGATCCTAAAGGGGCCGACAATCTCTCTCCCCATGATTCCAGCCCAAAACATTACTCTACCTCCTCCTTGTTGGCGCCGTAGCCGTGTTTGCATGGGGTGTCCATCAACCAGCCATCCTCCACTCCATCCATCTGGACCATCGAGCGTTGCACGGCACTCATCGGTGAACAAAACGGTTTTGAAGTCAGTCTTCATGTATTATTTGGCCCACTGGAGCTGTTTCTGCTTGTGTGCAGTGGATAGAGGAGGTCGACAGGATGGCTTACGCACAGCTGCAAACTTCTGAAGGACCCTGCATCTTGTTGTTCGGGGGACGTTGGAGGCACCAGCAGCTTCAAAAACTTGTCTGCCGCTATGACAAGGCTTTTTTGCCGCTGCTCTTTTAACCTGACGTAATTGCCTGTAGGAAAGAGTCCTCAATATTCCCTTATCAGCACGCACACGTGTGTACTGTGAATCAGCTACATACTTCTTGATTGTGCGATGATCACGATGAAGTGTCTTGGCAATGTTGATTGTAGTCATGCCTTGACCTAAACACTCCACAATTTGTTGCTTCTCAGCAGCCGACACATCCTTTTTCTTTCCCATTTTGCCAGAAAATGTAGGCTGCTTAATAATGTGGGACAGCCTTCTTAAGTAGTCTTGCCTTTCATTGGACACACCAGCCAAACTAATTAGCACAGGTGTCTGCAATTACTTACAGTGATATAAAGAGCCCTGACACACATCACCATCAATGAGTTTAACTGACAAACAAAAAAATTCTTACCTTATCCCTCCGAAACACTTTTTGCATAATAATTTGGACCACAGTGTACTGTGATTCCACTTCCTTTGCAGAATTATTTTTATAGGGGGGCCCAATTTGGACTTTTGCTATGGGGCCCCATGATTTCTATGTACGCCCCTGTGTCAGAGACTGACTTCCTGTCAACACATTAGTGCATGTACTGGAATAGTTGTCAGACTGGAGATCACATGACCCAAATCCCTATAATGAAGGGGAAATGTATAGATGTAACAGAGACGGGATGAAATAAAGTACTTGTGGCATAGCTCCCCACCGTCCCGGATACAGCGGGACAGCCCCGATGTGGAGACTCTTCCCGTACTCCCAGCCGTGAGCTACTAATCCCGCACTACAGTGAGAAGTAGCCACCTCTGGCTTCAGGCCACACCCCCTCCGGCTTCAGGCCACACCCCCTCCGGCTTCTGACTTCGTCCTCATCTCCTGTTCCTACCTATGATTCTCACAGGCTCACACGTGAGCAGTTATGGTGCAGACAGTGGCCGCATACAGCGCTTGTGTCCTCCTGGGAGTGAGGCAACTAGAATCAGCAGCCACTACAGAGCGCTGTGAGACGAGTGGTGATAATCCTGTGGCTGCCCCTCAAGGTCCCTGTGTGCCTGCAGTAGACACAGCAGTGAAGCAGCAGGCACACACGGCACTCAGAGCAAGCAGGACGGAGCACACAGGCGCTGCGGCTGCTGGGGACGGGTGTTTTTACTTGGTCAGTGATATGGAGAGATTAGAGGCATCAGCCCATGCTTCTATTAGACCATGCGATCCCATGGTCGCCTGCCTGGCCGAGCTGCTGGGTCCTAGCTGCACACCCAGCTCAGCTCTGCCAGTGACTTCTCCCTGTAACTGCTGCGCCTAGGGAGATTCAGGTACTGGGTGCAGTGGGAGATGTACAAAACCACCAAAGATGTATTTTTATGAGCGTTCTGGTGACAAATCCTGTGAAAAATGTGTGTGTGTATATATAAATTTTTTCCCCCATAAATTTTGTTCAGTTTATTAAAGGGAAGCTGTCACCAGATTTTTAACATATGAGGTAAGACCACCACTTTTCATTCCTCATATACCTGCGATACAAGAAAAAGACATTTTATATTCACCTGGGGGGGTCCGGTCCGATGGGTGTCGCTTGTCTTGGTCCAGCGCCTCCCTTCTTCTTGTGATGCTTTGTGTGGATGACGCATCCTACATCGTCCACACAGGGTCCCCGGCAACGTGCTCCTGCACAGGTATTTCTCTGCCCTATCGAGGGCAGAGCAAAGCACTGCAGTACGCAGGTGCTGGGAAAGGTCAAAGAGCCCGACGCCTGCTCACTGCAGTACTTTACTCTGCCCTGGTCAGGGCAAGAGTGCAATGCCGGGGAGACACTGTGTGGATGACATAGGGACACGTCATCCACACGAAGCAAGAAGGAGGATGGCATAGAAAGAAGAAAGGAGGCGCCGGACCAAGACCAGCGTCACCCCTCGGACTGGACCGGCCCATAGGTGAGTATGATTAAAAAGTCTTTTTCTGGTCTTGCAGGCCTGGCTGGGGGCTTACATACAGCATTATAGAATGCTGTATATGAGGGCTGAAAGCTGGTGGCTGTATCTCATATCTGTCAAACCTGGTGACAGGTTCCCTTTAAAGGGGTTGTTCAGGCTTGACGTATAAGTTTGCAGTTACTTTACGTGACTGCAGACTTTTGAATCCTCACAGCGCCCGCACTGCATGTTGTGAGGATCAGGGCCCGACTCGGACTGAAAACCAGCCCTGGCACACAAACCAAAGCAGCCCACACTCAAATCGCAGTTTTCAAACAGGAGTGTATGTTTTCTTTGCGATCTTTTGTACACAGTTGGTGGGTGAGAACACTATGGAAGTTCTATATGGGAACAATGACAGTACATGTCCTTCTCCCTGTCTTTAAAAGTTGGGAGATTCGCCATTCTGTGACTGAGCCTATGCCCCGTGACCCCGCTGAGAATTTTTACTTTTGGCAAGGTGAACTAGAATTAGGACTTCTTCTATAGGGCCCCATGCCTTCTATGTATGCTCCTAGCTGCAGGAGGACCTAAGGTCTGTGCATATTATAATAATTATCATTTATACACTCAGTCCATCCTCCCACCTCGTCAAAAGGATTTTTCACCGCACTGCTGACTAACAGAGTGTAATGTTGGAATTTGGCTTTACCAGGCGTTTCAGGCAGTTGTCACGTGACCATAAGTATGTGATCTGCCAAACACATTCTCATCACTTCTCATCCTCTTCTTACTTTTCTATTGAGAGAAGCAGATGAGAATGTGTTTGGCACAGTGAGGCCTCGCTCACACTGGCGTATAACACGGCTGAGTGCTATCCAATGTTTTATCAGAAAGCTCTTGGCCCAATGTTATATGATGGGCAGTGCAGATCTGCGTTTTTTTCTATAGACCAAATTGGTCTGTGGAAAAAAAAAAATGCAGCAATCTGTGAGAGGCTCCAAGTGCAAAACTGGGTGGAGGACTGGGCGTTTTTAGTAGGGAGAAACCGTAATTATTATCAGCCCCAAAAGTCAGCTACCAGACAGTTCTGGTCCAGAGGAGAGAAACATGAATAATTAAAGGGGTTGTGCACTACTTTAACACTGATGACTTATCCATAGGATAAGTCATCAATGTCTGATCGGTGTTGGTGCGACATCTGGCCGCACCGCAGGTCAGCTGTTTTCGGTACCGGCTGGAACTGTTCAGTTACAGAACTGAACATCTCTGCCTACTGTATAGTGACCGCAACCGGGTACTGCACATCCGCCCCTTATTGATTTGAATAGGTGACGAATGTGCAGTACCCAGCTGAGGCCACTATACAGTAGGAGGAGCTGTGCTGTGCCATAACGGAGCTGAGAGAACAACTGATAGGCGGGGGCACCAGGTGTCACAGCCACACAGATCAGACATTGATGCCCTATCCTAAGAATAAGTAATCAATGTTAAGAGTGGACAACCTGTTTAAAATTTACTAAATTTGTCTCTGGGCGGGGAAAGAACAGGAACTCACCCAGTAACCAAGACTTCTGCAGATTGGGGCAGGAACAACAACACACTGACTGCTGGTCTGGAGATGATTAGGCGGCGGCCTGGGGCGTACAGAGAAATCATGGGGCCCCAGAGCAAAAGTTCTAATAGCCCTGCACATAGTATGATGGCCCCACATACAGTCCTGCACATAGTATGATGGCCCCACATACAGTCCTGCACATAGTATGATGGTCCCACATACAGTCCTGCACATAATATGATGGCCCCACATACAGTCCTGCACATAATATGATGGCCCCACATATGGGCCTGCACATAGTATGATGGTCCTACATACAGTCCTGCACACAGTATGATGGTCCCACATACAGTCCTGCACATAGTATAATGGTCCCATATATAGTGCTGCACATAGTATGATGGTCCTACATACAGTCCTGCACACTGTATGATGGTCCCACATACAGTCCTGCACAAAGTATAATGGTCCCATATATAGTGCTGCACATAGTATAATGCACATATATATACTCCTGCACATATATTCCCCCATATAATATGATGGCCCCTAAATATAATCCCGCATATAATATGATGGCCCCCACATATAATCCCCCATATAATATGATGGCCTTCACATATAATCCCCCATGTAGTATGATGGCCCCTCATATTATCCCCCATGTAGTATAATGCCCCCCACATATAATCCCCTATGTAGTATGATGGCCTCCACATATAATCCCCCATGTAGTATGATGGCCCCCACATATAATCCCCCTTGTAGTCTGATGGCCTCCACATATAATCCTCCATGTAGTATGATGGCCTCCACATATAATCCCCCATGTAGTATGATGGCCCCCACATATAATCCCCCTTGTAGTCTGATGGCCTCCACATATAATCCCCCATGTAGTATGATGGCCTCCACATATAATCCCCCATGTAGTATGATGGCCTCCACATATAGGTAATCCCCCATGTAGTATGATGGCCCCACATATAATCCGCCATGTAGTATGATAGCCCCCACATATAATCCCCCCATGTAGTATGATGGCCCCCACATATAATCCCTATGTAGTATGATGGCCCCACATATAATCCCCCATGTAGTATGATGGCCTCCACATATAATCCCCCATGTAGTCTGATAACTCCCACATATAATCCTCCATGTACTATGATGGCCCCACATATAATCCCCCATGTAGTATGATGGCCCCAACATATAATCCCCCATGTAGTATGATGGCCCCCACATATAATCCCCCATATAGTCTGATGGCCCCCACATATAATCCCCTATATAGTCTAATGGCCTCCACATATAATCCCCCATATAGCCTGATGGCCCCACATATAATCCCCTGTGTAGTATGATGGCCCCCCACATATAATGCCGCATATAATATGATGGCCCCCACATATAATCCCGCATATAATATGATGGCCCCCACATATAATCCCCCATGTAGTACGATGGCCCCACATATAGGTAATCCCCCATGTAGTATGATGGCCCCACATATAATCTGCCATGTAGTATGATAGCCCCCACATATAATCCCCCCATGTAGTATGATGGCCCCCACATATAATCCCTCATATATTGTGATGGCTTACACATATAATCCCCTATGTAGTATGATGGCATCCACATATAATCCCCCATGTAGTATGATGGCATCCACATATAATCCCCCTTGTAGTATGATGGCATCCACATATAATCCCCAATGTAGTATGATAGCCTCCACATATAATCCCCCATGTAGTATGATGGCCCCCACATATAATCCCCCATGTAGTATGATGGCCCCCACATATAATCCCTATGTAATATGATGGCCCCCACATATAATCCCCCATGTAGTATGATGGCCTCCACATATAATCCCCCATGTAGTATTATAACCCCCACATATAATCCCCCATGTAGTATGATAACCCCCACATATGATCCCCCATGTAGTATGATGGCATCCACATATAATCCCCCATGTAGTATGATAACCCCCACATATAATCCTTCATGTACTATGATGGCCCCCACATATAATCCCCCATGTAGTATGATGGCCTCCACATATAATCCCCCATGTAGTATGATGGCCCCCACATATAATCCCCCTTGTAGTCTGATGGCCTCCACATATAATCCCCCATGTAGTATGATGGCCTCCACATATAATCCCCCATGTAGTATGATGGCCCCCACATATAATCCCCCTTGTAGTCTGATGGCCTCCACATATAATCCCCCATGTAGTATGATGGCCTCCACATATAATCCCCCATGTAGTATGATGGCCTCCACATATAGGTAATCCCCCATGTAGTATGATGGCCCCACATATAATCCGCCATGTAGTATGATAGCCCCCACATATAATCCCCCCATGTAGTATGATGGCCCCCACATATAATCCCTATGTAGTATGATGGCCCCACATATAATCCCCCATGTAGTATGATGGCCTCCACATATAATCCCCCATGTAGTCTGATAACTCCCACATATAATCCTCCATGTACTATGATGGCCCCACATATAATCCCCCATGTAGTATGATGGCCCCAACATATAATCCCCCATGTAGTATGATGGCCCCCACATATAATCCCCTATATAGTCTAATGGCCTCCACATATAATCCCCCATATAGCCTGATGGCCCCACATATAATCCCCTGTGTAGTATGATGGCCCCCCACATATAATGCCGCATATAATATGATGGCCCCCACATATAATCCCGCATATAATATGATGGCCCCCACATATAATCCCCCATGTAGTACGATGGCCCCACATATAGGTAATCCCCCATGTAGTATGATGGCCCCACATATAATCCGCCATGTAGTATGATAGCCCCCACATATAATCCCCCCATGTAGTATGATGGCCCCCACATATAATCCCTCATATATTGTGATGGCTTACACATATAATCCCCTATGTAGTATGATGGCATCCACATATAATCCCCCATGTAGTATGATGGCATCCACATATAATCCCCCATGTAGTATGATGGCATCCACATATAATCCCCCATGTAGTATGATAGCCTCCACATATAATCCCCCATGTAGTATGATGGCCCCCACATATAATCCCCCATGTAGTATGATGGCCCCCACATATAATCCCTATGTAATATGATGGCCCCCACATATAATCCCCCATGTAGTATGATGGCCTCCACATATAATCCCCCATGTAGTCTGATGGCCCCCACATATAATCCCCCATGTAGTATTATAACCCCCACATATAATCCCCCATGTAGTATGATAACCCCCACATATGATCCCCCATGTAGTATGATGGCATCCACATATAATCCACCATGTAGTATGATAACCCCCACATATAATCCTTCATGTACTATGATGGCCCCCACATATAATCCCCCATGTAGTATGATGTCCCCCACATATAATCCGCCATGTAGTATGATGGCCCCTACATATAATCCCCCATGTAGTATGATGGCCCCCACATATAATCCCCCATATAGTCTGATGGCCCCCACATATAATCCCCTATATAGTCTAATGGCCTCCACATATAATCCCCCATATAGCCTGATGGCCCCACATATAATCCCCTGTGTAGTATGATGGCCCCCCACATATAATGCCGCATATAATATGATGGCCCCCACATATAATGCCGCATATAATATGATGGCCCCCACATATAATGCCGCATATAATACGATGGCCCCCACATATAATCCCCAATGTAATATGATGGCCTCCACATATAATCCCCCATGTAGTACGATGGCCCCGACATATAATCCCACATGTAGTATGATGGCCCCGACATATAATCCCCCATGTAGTATGATGGCCCCCACATATAATCCCCCATCTAGTATGACGGCCGCCACATATAATCCCCCATATAGTCTGATGGCCCTCACATATAATCCCCCATGCAATCTGAGGGCCCCCACATATAATCCCCCATGTAGTATGATGGCCCCCACATATAATCCCCCATGTAGTATGATGGCCTCCACATATAATCCCCCATGTAGTCTGATGGCCCCAACATATAATCCCCCATGTAGTCTGATGGCCTCCACATATAATCCGACATGTAGTCTGATGGCCTCCACGTATAATCCCCATGTAGTATGATGGCCTCCACATATAATCCGCCATGTAGTATGATGGCCTCCACATAAAGGTAATCCCCCATGTAGTATGATAGCCCCCACATATAATCCGCCATGTAGTATGATAGCCCCCACATATAATCCCCCATGTATAATGATGGCCCCCACATATAATCCCCCATATATTCTGATGGCCTCCACATATAATCCCCTATGTAGTATGATGGCATCCACAAATAATCCCCCATGTAGTATGATAGCCTCCACATATAATCCCCCATGTAGTATGATGGCCCCCACATATCCCCCATGTAGTATGATGGCCTCCACATATAATTCCCCATATAGTCTGATGGCCCCCACATATAATCCCCTATATAGTCTAATGGCCTCCACATATAATCCCCCATATAGCCTGATGGCCCCACATATAATCCCCCATGTAGTATGATGGCCCCCACATATAATGCCGCATAGAATATGATGACTCCCACATATAATCCCGCATATAATATGATGGCCCCCACATATAATCCCCCATATATAATATGATGGCCCCCACATATAATCCCCCATATATAATATGATGGCCTCCACATATAATCCCCCATGTAGTCTGATGGCCTCCACATATAATCCCACATGTAGTCTGATGGCCTCCACATATAATACCCCATGTAGTCTGATGGCCCCCACATATAATCCCCTATATAGTCTAATGGCCTCCACATATAATCCCCCATATAGCCTGATGGCCCCACATATAATCCCCCATGTAGTATGATGGCCCCCACATATAATGCCGCATAGAATATGATGACTCCCACATATAATCCCGCATATAATATGATGGCCCCCACATATAATCCCCCATATATAATATGATGGCCCCCACATATAATCCCCCATATATAATATGATGGCCTCCACATATAATCCCCCATGTAGTCTGATGGCCTCCACATATAATCCCACATGTAGTCTGATGGCCTCCACATATAATCCCGCATATAATATGATGGCCCCCACATATAATCCCCCATGTAGTATGATGGCCCCCACATATAATCCCCCATGTAGTATGATGGCCCCCACATATAATCCCCCATATAGTCTGATGGGCTCCACATATAATCCCCCATGTAGTATGACGGCCTCCATATATAATCTCCCATCTCGTCTGATGGCCCCCACATATAATCCCCCCATATAGTCTGATGGCCTCCACATATAATCCCCCATGTAGTATGATGGCCTCCATATATAATCCCCCATGTAGTATGATGGACCCCACATATAATCCCCCATGTAGTATGATGGCCCCCCACATATAATCCCCCATATAGTCTGATGGGCTCCACATATAATCCCCCATGTAGTATGATGGCCTCCACATATAATCCCCCATAAAGTCTGATGGCCTCCACATATAATCCCCCATGTAGTATGATGACCTCCACATATAATGCCGCATAGAATATGATGACTCCCACATATAATCCCGCATATAATATGATGGCCCCCACATATAATCCCCCATATATAATATGATGGCCCCCACATATAATCCCCCATATATAATATGATGGCCTCCACATATAATCCCCCATGTAGTCTGATGGCCTCCACATATAATCCCACATGTAGTCTGATGGCCTCCACATATAATACCCCATGTAGTCTGATGGCCCCCACATATAATCCCCTATATAGTCTAATGGCCTCCACATATAATCCCCCATATAGCCTGATGGCCCCACATATAATCCCCCATGTAGTATGATGGCCCCCACATATAATGCCGCATAGAATATGATGACTCCCACATATAATCCCGCATATAATATGATGGCCCCCACATATAATCCCCCATATATAATATGATGGCCCCCACATATAATCCCCCATATATAATATGATGGCCTCCACATATAATCCCCCATGTAGTCTGATGGCCTCCACATATAATCCCACATGTAGTCTGATGGCCTCCACATATAATCCCGCATATAATATGATGGCCCCCACATATAATCCCCCATGTAGTATGATGGCCCCCACATATAATCCCCCATGTAGTATGATGGCCCCCACATATAATCCCCCATATAGTCTGATGGGCTCCACATATAATCCCCCATGTAGTATGACGGCCTCCATATATAATCCCCCATCTCGTCTGATGGCCCCCACATATAATCCCCCCATATAGTCTGATGGCCTCCACATATAATCCCCCATGTAGTATGATGGCCTCCATATATAATCCCCCATGTAGTATGATGGACCCCACATATAATCCCCCATGTAGTATGATGGCCCCCCACATATAATCCCCCATATAGTCTGATGGGCTCCACATATAATCCCCCATGTAGTATGATGGCCTCCACATATAATCCCCCATATAGTCTGATGGCCTCCACATATAATCCCCCATGTAGTATGATGACCTCCACATATAATCCCCCATATCGTCTGATGGCCCCCCACATATAATCCCCCCATATAGTCTGATGGCCTCCACATATAATCCCCCATGTAGTATGATGGCCTCCATATATAATCCCCCATGTAGTATGATGGCCTCCATATATAATCCCCCATGTAGTATGATGGGCCCCACATATAATCTCCCATGTAGTATGATGGCCCCCCACATATAATCCCCCATATAGTCTGATGGGCTCCACATATAATCCCCCATGTAGTATGATGGCCTCCACATGTAATCCCACATATAGTCTGATGGCCTCCACATATAATCCCCCATGTAGTATTATGACCTTCACATATAATCCCCCATATCGTCTGATGGCCCCCACATATAATCCCCCCATATAGTCTGATGGCCTCCACATATAATCCCCCATGTAGTATGATGGCCTCCATATATAATCCCCCATGTAGTATGATGGACCCCACATATAATCCCCCATGTAGTATGATGGCCTCCACATGTAATCCCCCATATAGTCTGATGGCCCCCACAAAGTACTGATTGGTTAAAAAAAAAAATGCTCACCTCCCCTCATTCCCCGCTATCCCGGCGGGGCCGCAGCTGAAGCGTTGCTAGGGTACGAGAGCAGACCGCGCTGACATATGACAGTGTCACTGTCAGCCCGCTCCTGGCTCCAGGGACCTGTGCGTCGCAGTATTCAGTTGATGAACGCTGTGTGCGTGCGCCCCGCCCCAGTGACACTGAGCCACCACTGTAGGCATCCAGAAAATTAAAGAAGCTGGCACCTGTAAAAACGGGCTGGTGGCCACGCAAGCAGTGCCACCCGGCAGCCCACCGGGAAAGTGCCCGGAAGTGCAGATTAGCAGTCCGGGCCTGGTGAGGATGCTCCTGTGCCGGGAGCGGGCAGTCATGTGACCACTAGTAAGTGATTTTCATACTTCTGACCACAATCCGACTAGACGTGCCAGGTCTCACTCAACACACTTGCATTAGGTGAGGCCATGCCCATCGCGTCGGCACATGACCATATGTATGCAAATCACATACTTGCGGTTACATGACCGCTCTCTCTCGGTACCAGAGAGTCCTCCCAACACGCAGTGCGGGTGCTGTGAGGATTCAAAAGTCTTGAGCTAAAAATAGAGAATGGACCGCACCTCCAAAAACATATGTTGATCTAATGCCTCTCGGCAAAAATATATAAAACTGAACATGAGGTTCTTAGTTTACCATTCTGATCAGACTGTATGAAGCCCACTGCCACGTCACGGCAAACCTCGTAGTGGGTCCTAACATTTCCCACCTGAACGGGAGCGGAGCCGTACGCCAATCACCGCCACAGCGACCATGGACCAGCAGGGCGGGCGGCCTGGTGCCTCACAGCACCCATGCTGCAAGACCGAGTCCCCATGACTCAAGGCCGCGCCACCCCACGAGCACAAAGCCACAGCAACAATGGACGACACACTGCACCAGCACCACATGAAAGAAGCATTGTGACTCACCTCCCACAAGCTCTCAAGTGAGAGCAAAAATAGGCTAGACCCTCTTTGCAGTCTCCTGCTAATTAAAATCGCCTGTGCCAAATGGGAGGAGTGCACATCCAAAAGAAAAGGACAGATCATGCATTGAGCTAAAAAAAGAGAATGGACAGCACCTCCAAAAACATACGTTGATCTAATGCCTCTCGGCAAAAATATATAAAACTGAACATGAGGTTCTTAGTTCTTAGATTCAAAAGTCTGACTTTAACCTTAAGCTTGAATAACCCCTTTAAGACAAAAATATATTTTATTATATATTAAAGGGGTTGTCCACTACCTGGACAACCCCTTTTGAAATAAATAGTCCCCCTTGTAAAACAAAAATACCCTCTTACTGGCGCAGTTCCAGTGATGCCAGCACTGGGTTTCCTGAGGCTCATGTGACATTATGCCACGTGAGCCCTGCAGCCAATCAGTGGCTGCTATTACTCTTCTGCACTCACTACTTTGTTTGCCCAAGGTTCGGACAAAGGAAGTGAGAGTGCAGTTGTCTAATAGCTACTCATGTGGCATAACATCACGTGAGACCTGGCGCCAACAATGCTGGAACAATGCCAGCACCCGTCTGTCTGCCCCCTAAAAGTGAGATCAGAGAAAGAACAAAGTGACGCCATCTGCCTCGATAAGGTCAACAGCCCCCTCACAGGTTGAGCTATTATCCTATTTTTCAGTTCTTTAGACAGAAGTCCTGATGGAGCAACTGACGTGTGACAAAAACACAATATGAACATAGCCTTAACATTGACAGGTCCACTCGCTTTTAAGGCCACAAATAATAATAATGTGCTGTTGGTTAATTGGGGCAATTAAAGTGGTTATCCGGGACTTTTGCATTCTTTTCTTAAGGGGCTAAGAATTTACAGGCTGGTAGTTGCTAACTACTAGAGATGTGGCCGAAAAGTGCCATGGTGCGTTCTGCTCACTGCAAGCTTTATTGCCCTTTCCCTTCCTTAAGAGTTGGGAGGTATGCAGATGTTATATAGTGGAGCTACAGAAAATTTAGAAAGTTCTGGCGGCTCCAACTGTGAATGAACAAAGAATAAATGCACAGGTCCCAACTAGAGATGAGCAGGACGCACAGATGATATTGCTGTGCCCTAAGTGATGAAAAGCACTGATCTGGACGCTGTACCGGAGTCCTGTGAATCGATCCACTCATCTCTAGTCCCAGATGTCCTGGATACAGCAGACAGTCACGGATTTGGGTCTATGCCCTGCAGTCTCAGGCGTCTGCGGAATTTCTCTCACTAACACCGCCCCTCTGACATCTCCTCCTGCCAGAGGAGAAAGAAATGGTAAATGGGTGATAATTGGGGTGTGGCCAGGGGCGTGGCTGCATACTTTATCCCTCATTCTCGTCTTCAGAACTTAGAAGGTATGGTTCTGGACGACCCATAGATTACATATTTCTGGACAGTCCACTCATTACTTTGCATTGACGTTCTAAAAAGTCAGTGGATTGTAAGCAGCTTGCACAAGATCATGTAGCTGTGGGTTGGGGAGCAGGCTGTCATACACAGCCAGACTTCCCAGACAGAAGGTAAAACATGGCTTATTACCATAGGCACCATCTCCATGGCTGTATACACAGTGCTAAACCAGCACTTGTGTCTACAGTTTAAGAAGAGATTAGGAAGCACTGACCATGCTGCCTCCTCCAGATCCAGGAAACATGTGATCGCTAGCTCTAGGGAAGGAATAGGAGCTGCTGGGTTGTAGGAGATCAAGTCAGCTGTACCATGCAGGCAGGAGCCTGAAATTCTCCTGTAACTGGGGCTAATATACCAGCCTTAGTTACAGGGCAAATTAGCAATAACAAAAATATTAAAATGTCTCCCACAGGTCTTTTAAGGCCTTAATGGAGGGTATAGTGTGTAAACTATATGAAACAATAAATGAAAAAAGCAAAAATAAAATAGAAAAAATGCATTAATAAAAAAATAAAAGAGAGACTCAGCCAGTCTGAATCACTGTTTCTATCCCTGTCCCCATTGAAAAGAAAAATATATTCAATATCTAAAAATCATTTCTATGCAAAGGGAATGCAATTTAAACGTGTTTTACTTGTCATCTGTGGAAAAAAAGTGAAAAATAGATATTTGAATTTGCGGAGAATAAATTCACTGTAAATCGAATGTCCCGGTGAAATCCATGAGATTTGTCTCTAGTGATAGGTGTCATTATGGGAAAACCCTTTAAATGTTCATATTGTTCAACCTCATCACAGTCAAGTGTATAATGGAAATATAATCATTTTATGAATTCTCTTCTTTAACAGACAAAACAATGTAAGATTGATTAAAGGAATACTACGTTACTTGTTAATAAAATCCATTAGCACAATTTATAAAATGAAGTACAAGCTTTACTTAGAACAGAAGATTTCCTCAGTGTGAATAACGTTCTGTAAATGTTAGATTTATTGTGATATTTGCCATTTTTCTCCCCTGATAGGATGCAGCGGTGTTCGGCCATCCAGCTCCAGCACAATCTCTCATTCCATCAAGGAGAGATTATTATTCCACCATGTGCTCGGCTTTGGAAGCTTTGGAAAGGTCCTGATGGCGGAAGATACTTTAACCCGCCAAGAATTTGCTGTTAAGATCATCAGCAAAAGAGCCCTGCTAGCCGGAGGGGGTAGGCTGGATGTCATGGTGGAGAGGCGAGTTCTTCAGCTGGCATCTGGAAGCCCCTTCCTCGTCCACGCGGACTTTGGATTCCAGACCAAGGTAGAATTGTGACTACTTAGTGCTAAAAGGCTTTGTCACTTCTTTGATGTTGATGACCTATCGTCTGAATAGGAGCAGTCCTGCAGTACCAGGAGCGACCACTAAACCTTGTTTGCTCCATATACTTTTTTCATCTGGCTTTTGGCGGAGATGGTAACAACTGATCGGACCCCCACCAATCTGATATTAATGACCTCTTCTAAGGATAGGTACATCATAATAGTGGAAAACCCCTTTAACAGATGTCACTGCATGTAACTAAGCTTCACTGCTCAATGGACAATACCTCTGCCAGGGACAAACTCTACAGAGATGATATAGAGGGTACACAGGTGATATAGAGGGTACACAGGTGATATAGAGGGTAAAGAGGTGATATAGAGGATACATTACCTGTCCCCATTGGAGCTCACAATTTACATTCCCTATCAGTATGTTTTTGGAGTGTGGGAAGAAACCGGAGAACCCGGAGGAAACCCAAGCAAACACCGGGAAAAACATACAAACTCCTTGCAGATGTTGTCCTTGGTGGGATTTGGACCCAGGACCCCAGCGCTGCAAGTCTGCAGTGCTAGCCACTGTGCTGCCCTGTCTATTTACACACGTTGTCCACTACTTTAGCATTGATGACCTATCCGTACGCTACAAATCCCTAAAAGACTATCGGTATTAAAAGACAAAGCAATTTTTTTAGGCAATTCAAATTTTACTTAGATGCCAGTATTTTAAAATTGAGCTCCCCCCCTTCTAGGGCCAAACATTCATACTGTCTAATTTTTTACTGTTCGGATGACATCCCTACTGAAGTCCCTTCCACACCAGGTCCAGTAATTGCTACTCTGCTGAGCACAATACGTGTTCAGTAGTCGTTTGCTAGAAAAGGCACCTCTTATTTTTTTTAAGTGCATTTACTCTCAAGTTCCCTAAAAACTAGCTAAAATACCATATGGGCAACTGAACCAATATAAAAGAAATAAACTCTTTTAGTACTTCTCACCAGATTAAATTTTGAGACTGCAATTTAGTAACCAAAGTCAATCTACCATTGACTTCATTGATCGGGTGTGTCTGGTTTACAAAACCTATTATTAAATATGTTAGGGAATTCTGACACCTTTATAAGCCAGAGCAACTGCAAAGAATCCATCTTGGTCTGTAGTACTATGCCAATACATTACATTCTATATCATTGTTTAGAATTTTAGGGGTCACAGCGGTTAAACCACGAGTGACTACGTATCTTAGCAATATGCTTTAACTTGCTTGGATGAAAAACCTCTTCAAGTACTGAAATGTGTATTTGTCTTTACTGTATAATAAATGGAAATGTTCCATGTTACAGATGAATGTTTTTCTTGGTATGGAATACATGAGCTGCGGGGACTTTTACCAACTTCTACACAGGAAGGGGCCGCTTGACATCACCAGTGCCAGGTAATGTGTTAAAGGAGTTGACTGGTCTCAGAAGAAAAGTCAGAAGTCTTTCTACATGACTGCAGAGTGCCAAGTCATGAAAGTGTACAATGCCCATACCTCGTTCAGGTGGGCGATCCTGTGATCACTGGTACAATCTGCATACTTGTGGTGACGTGCTGACTAGTCTCACCCGGCTTCTCTCAATAGGAGAGAATTGAGAGACGTGCAGGAGAATAGTCGGCATAAAATCGTAAGTGTGTAATTTTCATACATGCATTCTCGAGATTACAATATTGACAGTGTGCGCTTTTTACACATCACCATTCGGCAGTCACATAGAGTGATTGCAGACTTTTCTTCTGAGACCAGATAACCCCTTTAAAAAAGCCTCTAAGCTACGTTGTATATAAAATGGTAGTTAGATACTGTAGGTCACAGTGTTACTTCCACTGCTGACATGTCAGGTCCTGAGATTCTCTCTACTTCTGGAGGTGGAAATACTTTATAACAGTCTCTTCAGGAGCTCAGATTAATTCTGATTGTTGCTTAAAGTAACTGAAATGAAAATGCTTAGAGTAATGATATAAAATTGTCCTATGAGCGGAATAATATAGAATAATTCTCCTATTGACTTAACATGAATTCCCAAGTTTACTCTCTATGGGATCTGATACTTATCCATTTTCTCTTTGTCAGATTCTATGCCGCCGAACTAGTGTGTGGGATCCAGTTCCTCCATTCTAAGGGCGTCATCCACAGGTAATTCAGTCAGTGTGAGGCTGGGTCACACCAGCGTATATTCTCTAATCTAATAGAATCCGGATGATTATGCAAATCACATTTTGATTAAACTCTGAACAGAATTTGATCATAGTGTGATCCGATTTTTTTCTGATGAGAAGATGGAAAACAAAATGTCTCCATCTTCTCCATTCTGTCAGTCCGTGGAAATCGGACTGCACTCAGATATCATCCGAGTGCAGTCCGATGTTTTCCATGGACTCATTGACTTGCATGGCTGAGTGTGATCCAATGATTGGATCCAACTAGGGCATGCTGAAATTGGTCCGAGGAAAAAATCGAACATGTACACGGGCCCATAGAATAATATTGGTCCGAGTGATATCCGATATTTTGTTAGATAACACTTTTACTGAAAATATGATCATGTGCACGAGGCCTTAAAGTTTAGCTGCACTCAGTCCCTCCACCCTGGTGACGCAGAGACTGATGCCCTGTAGCTGGTGTCTAGCAGTCCTATCTGGTATCACTGTCAGGAAGCTGCAGCTGAGCGGCCGTCACATGTAATGCAGTGATCCTTACAGTGGGTCAGTTAGGCCACATAGTAAAGGAGTTATCCCAAATGAGGAAAGTGCAGCAGCAAGAGAAAATATGTTTATTCACGTATGTCGTCATTTCACCACAGATATGAGGACACTTACTTTTTACTCAGGTTACTTTTCTTTTTCTTACAGAGACCTAAAGGCCGAGAAGGCCGAACTTTTTAATTCCTATTTTGCATCTGTTTTCTCTCAGAAAGAAAATGTAACATCAACTGATCTTCACTGTACTTTTAGAGGAATAGAGGAATCCAAGTTATCTGTAAACAGAAAGATTGTGAGGGAATATTTAGCTAACATAAATGAGTTCAAGTCTCCAGGTCCAGATGAATTACACCCCAGAGTACTGAAGGAGATCATAGAAGAAATTTTAGAACCACTCTCCATAATCTTTGAAAATTCTTGGAGAACAGGAGAAGTCCCAGAAGACTGGAGAAGAGCAAATGTTGTTCCTATCTTCAAAAAGGGGAAGAAGGTGGACCCAGGGAACTATAGGCCGGTGAGTCTGACTTCTATACCAGGAAAGATCTTTGAACAAATTATTAAACAACATGTATGTAAGTACCTGGATAAGAATGAAGTGATTAACCAGAGTCAGCATGGGTTTGTAACTAACAAGTCATGTCAGACTAACTTAATTTCCTTCTATGACAGAATCACTGACTGGGTGGATCAGGGAAATGCTGTAGATATAGTATATCTTGACTTCAGCAAAGCATTTGACAAAGTATCTCACACCATCCTTATTGAAAAAATGACCAAGTATGCAATGGACCAGGCAACTGTTAGGTGGATTCATAACTGGCTTAGTGATCGGACTCAAAGGGTGGTTGTAAATGGCTTCACATCCAGCTGGATGAATGTCTCAAGTGGGGTACCACAGGGCTCCGTCCTGGGACCTGTATTGTTCAACATCTTTATCAATGATTTAGATGAAGGAATTGAGGGTAAACTGATTAAATTTGCTGATGACACAAAGCTAGGAGGGATAGCTAATACTAGAGAAGAGAGAGAGAGGATTCAAAAAGACCTAAATAAACTGGAGCAGTGGGCAGCAACCAACAGAATGGTTTTTAACAGGGAAAAATGCAAAGTACTACATCTGGGCAATAAAAATGAAAAAAGCATATACAGAATGGGAGGAATAGAGCTAAGCAACAGTACATGTGAAAAAGACTTAGGTATACTAATAGATCATAGACTGAACATGAGTCAACAGTGTGATGCAGCAGCAAAAAAGGCAAATACAATTCTGGGATGTATTAACAGAAGCATACAGTCTAGATCACGTGAAGTCATTATCGGTCTTTACTCCTCTTTGGTCAGACCTCATCTGGAATACTGTGTACAGTTTTGGGCACCACATTTTAAAAAAGACATAGACAAACTGGAGCAAGTTCAGAGAAGAGCGACCAGAATGGTGACTGGTCTGCAAACCATGTCCTATGAGGAACGGTTGCAGGATTTGGGAATGTTTAGCTTGCAAAAAAGAAGACTGAGAGGAGACTTAATAGCTGTCTACAAATATGTCAAGGGCTGTCACATTGTAGAAGGATCATCTTTATTCTTATTTGCACAAGGAAAGACTAGAAGCAATGGGATGAAACTAAATGGGAGGAGACACAGATTAGATATTAGAAAAAACTTTTTGACAGTTAGGGTGATTAATGAGTGGAACAGGCTGCCACGAGAGGTGGTGAGTTCCCCTTCAATGGACGTCTTCAAACAGAGGCTGGACAGACATCTGTCTGAGATGATTTAGTGAATCCTGCTTTGAGCAGGGGGTTGGACCAGATGACCCAGGAGGTCCCTTCCAACTCTACCATTCTATGATTCTATGATTCTATGAACATCCTGGTGACTGATACGGGCCACGTTAAGATCACGGATTACGGTCTTGCACTTGAGAACATGCACGGAGACCGAACAGCCACCAATTTCGCTGGGACCATGGGTTACATGGCTCCTGAGGTGAGAATAGAATGTTTTTATTTTTTGCATTTAGAAGGTTTTCCTGACACTTTCACATTGATGAGCTTTATTTAGGCTAGTTCATCAATATAAAATTATTGAGGGTCCGATCACACTGATTAGCTATTCTTCCTTCTGGCAGCAACCTGATGTAAACAGAGCAGAACATCACACCTCTGTACTGTTTAGTGGTCAGTACCGAGATCTGCAGATCAGTCCATGTTCATTCCAATAGGGGCTAATCTGTAGTACCGGCAGCCGCCACTAACCAGTGAACGGAGCTGTGATGTCTGTTTATTGGTTATATCCAACCACTGGCGGAAGCGATAACAGCTAATCAGTGGGACTGCCGAGTGTTGGCCCCCACCAATCTTATATTGATGACCTGTTTTGGTTATCAATATAAGAGTAGTGGAATCCCCCTTTAAAGGATTTTCAATATATCACCCATCCACAGAACAGGTCAAAAATGTGTGACCTCTGGGTGCCTCACTGCTATGTATCCCAAAATCACCAAATGGGAGGACCAGCGTCTCCTATTCCTCCTAGCTCGCATGTCTACATGGATAGTGAACTATGACCGACCAGGTGTAATGTAGAGTTATCCGGACCATAGATGTCCTAAAGTGCCAATAAAATGTGTGATAATGATATAGGAAAATGTAATATTTTATGTGCATTTATTACATTAATTAGATAACAAGTATCTGAAGTATAATAATAATAATAATAATAATAATAATAAGTACATCGGATTAAGCTGCTCTGTGTATATTAGACAAGGCCAGCCGCCACCTCAATACTATCAGCTATAATCTCACAGACAGCTCCTTAACCACTTCATGACATATGGTGTACATGTCACTCATATGTCATGTCCCTGCGTTTGATGCAGGGTCGGACACCGAGCGAGCATCTTTTCCTGCAGATGATGGCTGATTTAATCAGCCATCGTGGGCTTTTAACAGCTGCAGGTGTAATAGTACCCCGACTTTGGTATTTAGCACGCGCTGTAATGGGGGCTCATTTTTCTGCACACTGATCGGCGCACCTGTGACATGATCAAATCACCCCCCTTTTGCCCCATTTAAAATAAAACAATTAAGAAAAATAAAAGTACACATATCTGGTATTGCTGTGTTTGTAAAAGTCCGATCATTCAAAATATAAAATAAATTAATCCGATCCGTAAATGACGTAATGAAAAAATGCAATAAGAGGTGATCAAAAAATTGTATCTACCTCAAAATGGTGTCAATAAAAACGTCATCACATGTTTGGTATCTGCGCAATTATATTAACCTGGATAATCAAAATCCCAGGTCAGATTTACCATATAGTGAACATGGTAAATAAAAAAAATGTAAAAAATAATTGTGAAATTGCACTTTCTTTGCAATTTTAGCGTGCTTGGAATTTTTTTTACTTCTTTCAAGGGCATCACATGATAAAATGAATGGTGTCATTCAAAAGTACAACTTGTCCTACAATAAAAAAGCCCTCAAATGGTTATGTGAATGGAAAAATTAAAAAGTTATGGCTCTTCTAAGAAGGGGAGGAAAAACTGAAAATCGCCCGGGGTGAAGGGGTTAAAGTCTGAATCGGTAAAACATTGAGCTGAGTGTTGTCTGCGCCGTCACAATCATCTATATTACATTCAATCTGATTTTTAATATCTTTTATTAATTTAATTTATGGAGCATAATTATGAGAGATCCTTTTTGTTTCTTGATTAAGTAGTAAGACTTACTGTCATTTACTATAGAATCACATAACAATATGAGTGACATATAAGTACGGTGACATACAAGAGGTAGCACTACTAATAATGCTTCTCTATGACAGATCTTGGACAAGGAGGAGTATAACGCCGGAGTAGACTGGTACTCGTTTGGAGTCATCTTAAACGAAATGCTGACCAGCGAGTGTAACTACCATCCCTCACTCTTTGATGAATCTTCCTCCGGCGCCAAGGACATCATTGAATAGCTCCTCCAGGAAGATCCTGTCCAGAGATTAGGAGTCAATGGTAACATTCGAGAACATCCTTTCTTCCAGCGAATTGATTGGGTCTCAGTGGAAGCTCTTAGGATGGCCCCACCATACATCCCTGTAGTAAGTAAATGTACAGAATTGTCACATTTATCTGAATAAGATACTTTCCCACAATCTTCTACACTTTTGGATCTGTGATACATTATGTTTAATGTCAGGGTTGGAAAATAAATTGGACTGCGTTCATTTTTACATTAGTATTATAGACGATTGGACTGGTTGGACAATTTAATTTATTAATGGTCTGAAGACACGGGGTCTTCCTTGGTTGTAATACTATTCAGATAATACAGGGTGAGGGTAAGACATTGTGGGCAATACTTTATTGAACCACCAAATGGACAATAAACACATAGAACAGTCCCATCAAATACCCAAGTTGGTGCAAAAATTACACAGTCTGGCCCTTCTGCTGGCCCGCTGGTGATGGAACAGCTGTGACTTTGGGACATTCAGGGCCAACTACCTCAACCAGTGGTGCCTCCACTTTTTGTGGGCCCTCACAGAGAGGAAGTAGCAGCAAGCTTAGGAAGCTGGCAGTCCATCAAGGTACAAGACCAGGAGACCCGAGGGTTCCCACCCTGGCTTCTCTGAAAGTTTCCATGGGGCCAGATGACCGGCTGGTCCCAATCTGACTTCTCTGAACATCTCCATGGGTTCCAGGGGACCGGAGGGTCCCACCTGGCAACCCCAAACAACATATCCATGGGGCCAGATGATCTCATTGTCCCAACCTGGTTTTCCCAAATGTATCCATGAGTTCACTAATGGTCAATGGAGCAGATCTGCATCCTTCCAGTCAGGGCCATGTACCCTTAGGCTGGAATCCTAAAGAATCCAAATCTGTGTCTCTCTGGATGGAGCCATGCTACCAATCTGCTGTCCTGAAGAGTTTGTCTGATCTTTGATACTCCTTGCAACAGGATAGAAAGCCCCTTTTTATATTTACATATGTGGCTAAGGTCATCAGTCACAGGTTGGGGAGAAAGGTGCAGGGATCTGGTCTCATTGTTTAAGAATTTAATCAATTTACATAGTTGGTGCTCTTGTAAATCAACAACTAGCTGGTTTAGTACAATATGCAATTAGCATAGTAACAAACATCATTGTTCACAGACCAATAGAAGTCAGCATTCAGGGTTATACAAATACTAGTGTGTCCTTCTTGACCCACCAAACAAGTTGTAAAGTCAACATAAACACAAAAGTGCATTTCTCTTGGCTTAACAAATCTAAACATCTGGCTAATTAAGATTAGAAGCTGTGTCATCACATCTAGTCTAAAGTATTGTGCTTCTTTCAGACTTTTTTGCAGGCTATATGCAAATATTTAACTAGTTATACGTTCTGTCAGCTACAAACCATTTAATCTGGTAAAGCATTGCATAGGCATCTGTGGCTTGAGCTAGAGAACAAGATTCTTGGCTAACAAAAATTGAAATGAGCTCTCCATAATTTTTCAGGCAGTCCTGGAAGTGAATCTAAAGATTAGTTTACATTTTTCAATAATACTTCTCCTTTTTATAGTCTCCACTGCTGATTTTGACCAGAAGAAAACTAAAACAAAAAATTTGAAGCAATTTTGTCAAAAAACAAAACTGATGTAGCTAGACCAATTCGTAAAGAGTCTGTTAACATGTCAAAGTGTTCAGAGTTGAAGTAATAAGTACAAATTGTAGTGCACTTATTTCAAAACTTCTCGTTCTAACCATACTTGAGCTATTGCATGTTACCTGCAAATAATTCTGCATCTTATGTATGGTGAGACAGAATTATGATTGGCAATAGAGATGATTAGTGACACAGCAGCTCATTGAAGTGACTAGACTAGAGCTGCAATACTCGTGGTGTTGGTGTTGTCTTTAATATATTATATTTACATTTGAAAATGTTCCTTTAATATTGAGCAATTTATTTTCAATACTTCAAGTCAAGACTGTTTTGATTAGTCACCAAGTTCACCATGACTTTTTTCTGCATCTTTTTCTCTAGCCAACTAAGCCTAAACCCAGGTTCCGTGCTTTTAAGCTTGACAAGATCCAAGCGGCAGAGGCTGCATTATCTATAACACCAGAGGACCAGGCCGTGTTCAGAGGGTTTTCATTTGTCAACTAGAAAACCCTCAACAAGACACCTGCTCAATAATATCAGAGAAAGCTGTGTACCTGAGCTTCCAGAAGACAATGAAGAGAAGACCAGAAGATTGGATGTCCAATATCATCAGGGACCTCCACATGGATAACTATAAATGATAAGTATAGGTAAATATAGGAAAGAGAGGATAAGTATAGGAAGAGAGGATAAGTATAGGTAAAAAAGGATAAGTATAGGTAAGAAAGAATAAATATAGGTAAGTATAAGTAAGAAAGTATATGCATACGTAAGAAGAAAGGATAAGTATAGACAAAAAAGGTAAGGAATAGGTAAGAAAGGATACGTATGGGTAAATATAGGTAAGAAAAAATAAATATAGACAAAAAAGATAACAGTCATTAAAAAAGGATAAGTACAGGTAAAAATAGGTAAGAAAGGATGCGTAAAATTAAATATATGTAAGAAAGGACAAGTGTAGGTAAATATAGGTAAGAAAAGATAAGTATAGACAAAAAAGGATAACAATAGGTAAAAAAGGATATGTATAGGTAAGGAAACATTAGTAAAATTAAATATAGGTAAAAAAGGATAACTGTAGGTAAATAAGTATAGGTAAATATAGATAAAAAAGGATAAGTGTAAGTAAATATAGGTAGGAAAGTATAAGTAAAGGCAAATATAGGTAAGAAAGGATAAGTATAAGTAAATATATCTAAGAAAGGATACGTATAGGAAAAAAGGATAAGAATAGGTAAGAAAGGATTAATATATTTAAAATTCAACAAAATGAAAAAAAAGATAATTATAGGTAGGAAAGGATGAGTATAGGTAAGAAAATGCAATTCTACGTAAAAAAAGGAAAAGTTCCGCATATTTAATATTCAATCACTAAAAAAAGGATAAGCATGTGTAATTAAGGATAAGTATAGGTAAAAAAGGATAAGGATAAGTGTAAGTAAAAAAGAATAAATATAGGTAAAAAGGATAACTATAGGTAAGGAAGGATAAAAATAGGTAATAAGAAATAAGTATAAGTAAAAAAAGGAATAAATATAGTTAGGAAAGGATACATTTAGGTATAAAAGGATTAGTATAGGTAAAAAGGATAATTGTCGGTAAGATAAGTATAAGTAAAAAAGGATAAGAATATGTAAGAAAGGAGAAGTATATTTAAAATGTAATAATAAAAAAAGTATTGTTAAAAAAGAAAAAACATAGGTAGGAAAGGATTAGTATAGGTAAAAAAGGATAATTATATTTAGCATTCAATAAAAAAATGAAAGGATAAGTATAGGTAAGTAAAGAAAAGTATATGTGAGAAAGGATAAGCATAGGAATGTAGTAATAAGTATAGGTAAGAAACTTAAATTCCCAATAATCGACCAGTGGAAGTGCGCCCTTAGTTAGACATAAGCTTTAAATAGCCTAGATATAAAGATAAGATAGACATATGTGTATTAGATACGTATAAGATATTCAGTGTAAAGGTGTGACAGGGCCCCATCCAGAGCTGACACTGCAGTGAACCAGGGATTAGCCAATCGCCAGTACTTGGGGTCAGGAAGGAATTTTTCCCACACACATGGGGTTGTTTTGCCTTCCTCTGGTTCACATCCTTTTTATGCAGTAAATCCTATAAATGGCACTGGATGATTAAATTAAACTAAATTTGATAATAGATAAAAATAAAAATTATTAAACTCTATTCATTGTGTCTGTGTCTTCATTATATTCTGTTGATTCTGCTATAACTATTATTGTAATTTTGGACTGTTATAGTGAACGTTACAAATGGCAAGGAATTAAGAGTTAATCTGATTTTTTTGCGGGAAGTTGGGTAACATAGTAATGTAGGTTGAAAAAAGAACTAAGTCTATCAAGTTCAACCTTCCTCCCCCAATTGTACTCTCTACACTAACACCACACTAACTTACTAACTAACTGGGACTAGGCCTCACCAATGTATTATTATTACCATTTTTATTATTGCTGCACTATTACAATTAAAAATGTACCTGTTTCTAATTCACTTTTTTAAATTAGTTTTATATTTTGTATTATCTTGTGATTCTAACAATGGTTTTACTAAAATCCCTATACCTAAATCTGTTGATCCAGAAGAAGGCAAAAACTCCAGGACACATTCAGCCAATTTGTGTCACAGGGGAAAAATTCATTCTTGCCCCCAAGAAAAGGTGATCAGTCCTAGAACCGTGGATCAAACCTAATTGTTATTAGTTATGTAATTACTATAACCGTGCTAAATATAATACTATAGTGGTAACATTTTGTCACCCACAATGTTTTGTGTATCGATGAAATCATCCAGACCTTTTTTGAAAGCTGTTATAGTGTCTGCCATCACTACCTCTTGGGGTAGGGCATTCCACAGTCTGACTGCTCTGACTGTAAAGAACCCTTTCCTGTTTAGGTGCCGGAATCACCTTTCTTCCACTCGTAATAAGTGCCCCTGGTCCTTAATATAGTCTTTGGAAGGAATAAGTCATGTGCTAGTCCTTTGTACTGACCACACATATATTTATACATGTAAATAAGATCACCTCTTAGGCGTCATTTTTCTAAGCTAAACAAGCTCTACTTTTTTAATCTCTCATATGAGAGGCCTTCCATCCCTTGTAATAATCTAGTTGCCCGCCTTTGAACTGACTCTAACTTCTGAATATCTTTTTTAAAATGTGGAGCTCAAAACTGGATCCCATATTCTAGATGTGGCCTCACCAGTGATATATCAAGGGGCAACAGTATGTTGGGATTGCAGGATTTTTTTTCTCTCTTTATACATTCTACAATCTTGTTTGCTTTTGCAGCTGCTGCTTGACATTGAGTACTGCTGTTCAGCTTACTTGTAACCAGAATACCCGACTCTTTCTCATCTTCTGTAGTCCCAAGTATACTCCCATTTAATGTGTATGCAGCAATAGGATTACTCCATCCTGGGTGCATTACTCTACATTTATTTACATTAGACCGCATCTGCCAAGTGTTTGCCCATTCAGTCATCTTATCCAGATCATTCTGCAACGTCGTAATGTCAAGATCAGATTTTCATATCCTACATAGTTTGTTGTCTTCATCAAAGACTGACACTTAACTATCAATCCCATTCCCAAGGTCATTAATAAATTAAGGTTAAAAAGAATTGGTCCTAGCACAGATCCCTGCGGTTTGTCAATTGCTGAACTCAATTCCCTCAGTATCCGTGGATGAACACCATCTGGTTGGGAGATTTATCAATGTTTAATTTGCTCAGACGCAGGCATACTTCTTTTTGTGTTAAACTAGTTTTATCAAGTGGTGAGCTTTGATTTTTGCCTTGTTGAAAGATCCCTGGAAGAGACTGTTAGTTGGTGAACATGGATGAAAAGTTCCTGTTTAATATCTCAGCCTTTTCTTTGTCCTTTATAATTATCTTGTTATTATCATCTTTTAAATGGCCGATGCCATATGTTTTTTTCTTTTTGCCATTAATGTAGTTATAAATTTTTTTGGGATTTATTTTAATGTCACTGGCGATTTGTTGCTCATGTGATCTCGCTACCGATTCTTTCTCATTATGACAGTGATATTATGGCCATCTGTGATATGGCTTTCCCAGACTAATGTCCCTACCCCAATATGCGTCACATCATCAATCACATGTTGTACATGGGATAGGGCCAACATCATCAGCTACTGCTCTGTAACCCAAGTGAAGTGTCTCCACTAAAGTCCCTGCATATCACAGATCATAGAGGACAGGCATATTTCATAGTCACTATACTTACCCCACAGTAGCTCTAAACTGTGCACCATTTCAGTAGCCTCCAGCCCATCACATATGGAAAGGTGGACCTGGTGCAAGGGGATGTAATGGGAATAGAATATATTAGTGCAGCAAGAGATGTATTCAGTGGATCTAGACAGAAAAAGGAAGTGTCGTTAGCCTTACAGAACAAGGAGGTATAGTGGCAGGATAAAGATGGTGGGAACGGGATGCCACAATGTACTGTAATAATAGTAGTAAGCTGAACTGGCAACATGACCACAAACCTGGAAGCAAATGAGTGCCATGTGCCCAGGATAATGGGATCAGAAATAAAACATCAAAGCAAGAGAAAATGCATTGAAATAAGTTTCAGGTTAAGAATTTTACGACTCATAGAAGACGTCATTAAACAGTCTAATAAAAGTGTATTTCCACCATAAATAGTTATTACCTATCCACAGGATATGTCATCACTGTCTGATAGATGCTCTCCAATTTCTAATGAATAGATAGATGGCCATGAATATTCGTGTTCCTCTTCATTGAGTTCCATGTGAGTTACGGAAAAAGACATAAAAGCAGGATAGGGAACACCCATTCTGAAAAAAGGTGTGGATTACAAATGGGAAAACGGAATTTGTCAGACATTTACGGCATATTCTATGGACACAAATGTCTAAGATGGGAATACACCTTAAAAGTGGATCTTTTAGCAGCTTTCACATTACACACTGCAAAACTCATTAATTATGTCTATTTAATCTGATGAGACCGATGTACTTACCATGAAAATCAATATCAAAATGGCTGTCTAATACTCAAATTTAAAACAGCTAGACCTAGACTCATAAAAAAATAATTTTTAAATTAGGCAGGAAAAATGTCGTATTGCATCATGCACCCTTTTATAAAGGGATTTTCAAAATCTAAGATAATGTATTCAACTTGTGTCATGAAGTTTGGTGACTGATCCACTTCAACTTCTTTCATTTACTCTTTTTCCAAATATATTTATGGAAAATCTTATGCCAACACTTCTAAAAAAAAATTATGAAAGCAACTACAAAAAAAACACATAAAGCAAAATATTGGATAATCACTTTTTGTAGATGAAAAAACAGAAGAACCAGGAACAGGGTTAGACTCCACTGACGGGGTGCTGGGGAAATCCCTAGTGGGCCCTTGCAGAGGAGAGCAAGAGTCAGAGAAAAAGAACAAAAAAAAAAGGGGAAAAAAATAGTGGCTGCGGGCCCATTAAGGGCGCGAGCACGCACCTTCACCATCTCGATGCCCAGGACTGTGGTGGGCGAGACCAGGGAGCAGGAGAGCAGGAGTTGCACAGCCGCGTCACAATTGGCAGACACGGCCGCAGCAGCGTCTGCTAAAAGTGACGTCACTCAGCACGCCCTGCACTGCAGTCTCGCGCTGTAGAAGCGCTTCAATAAAGCATTTGGGCCGGACTGTAGACAAGCCAAGGTAGGTTAATATTTGTGTATGTTTATATTAATTTTTATGTATATACCTGCATGTGTGTATTTGTACATGTTTGCATGTCAATGTGTGCACGTCTACCTGGGTGGGTGTGTCTGCGTATGCATTTCTGTGAGCGTGTCTGTGTTTATGTGTGCATTTCGGTGTGTGTAAGCCTTTGTGTGTCTGCATGTGCATGTCTGTGTGGGAACGTGTGTGTGTCTGCCTGGATGTGCACGTCTGCGTTTGTCTACGTGTGTATTTCTGTGTGTATGCGTCTTCACATGTGTCTGCATATGCATTTCTGTGCATGTCTGTATGCACGTGTCTGTGTTTACATATGCATTTCTGTGCATGTATGTGTGTGACTGTGATTGTGTACGTGTCTGCCTGGGTGTGCATGTCTACGTATGTGTGTCTACGTATTCATTTATGTGTGTGCGCACGTGTCTGTGTGTGCATTTCTGTGTATCTGTATGTCTTTGAATGTCTGTGTGTGTGTACGTGGGTGTGTCTGCCTGGGTGTGCATTTGTGTATTTACATGTGAATATGTGTTTTAACACATGTGTGCATGCTTCCCTGCGTGTGAGTGCATGTTCTCATTTTTGTGTCTGTGCATGACTGCGTGTGCATTTCTCTGTGTGCTTGCCTGTGTTTGTATGTGTGCGTGTCCACATTTCTGCGAGTGCGTGTGTCTTCTCATGTATATTAGTGCGTGTCTTTGTGTGTGTAAGCGCGCTTCTGCATGTATATGTGTGTCTTTGTGCATGTCTGTGTGCTTTTCTGAAGATTTATCATATTTGGGGAGAGATGGAGAAGAAATTTTAGAAGACAGTATGGGGAGATGTGTGAAGAAACAGTATGGTGAACGAGGGGAGGGGGAATGGGTGCGGGAACAGAATGGGGAAGGGGGATGTATGAGGAGACAGTATGGAGAGTGGGGGAATGGTGTGAGGAGACAGTATAGAAGGAGAAAAGTGTGAGGTGACCCAGAATAGAGACTAGGTAGTGTGGGGGTAGGTATAGAGAGGGGGCAGTGTGGGGGGACAGTGTGAGGGCACAGCAAGGAGGGAACAGTATGCTGAGGAGCAGTGTGATGAAGGGGCACAGTATAGAGACTGGGCCCTATAGGGGGACACAGTGTTAGAGGACAATCTGAAGAGGAGACCCAGTATAGAAAAGAGAGGACAGTGTGGAGGCCATGTACCATAAGAGGGGTAGAGTGTGGGGGTCATATTTTGTGCAGGGAATATAGTGAAGGGAAATTATTTATTCAGGGGCTAAGCATAGGGCAGATATTTTTATTCCAGAGCATTATAATGACATTGCTATCTTTAAGGGCATTGTGTGGGTATGTGCTGCAGAATAACGGAGAAGATGGAAGTCTGCAGAGACTAGGTGTGGATGAGAAAACTTATCATGGCATCTGGACAAGATGTAGACGAAAAGAAAGAGAATGACTGCAATCAAAGAAGACGTACGATACCTGGATGTAAATGTTTGTGATACTGCCTGCGTCTCATCAGTACTGTGGTTCCTGTATGGTTCACAGTCTGATGATGACTGGTAACAACAACTCCCAGTATCCCTATTGTTAATTACATTCTAGTAGTGATGAGCGAACGTGCTCGCCACTACTCGGTACTCGCCCGAGCACCATGGTACTCGACAAGCTCGACGCTCAGCGAGTATTTTCAGGTTGCTCGGGTGGAAACTTGGGTCCCCTCCCTGCATGTTTGGCGCTCTTTAGAGAGCCAATGAACATGCAGGGATTGCCTGCCATGCACTGTAATGCCGTAGCCATGTTGGTTGTGGGCATTACAGTGATTGGCTGGCCGCACAGCGTCATCAGGTCTATATAAGACTTGGCGCCGCCATGCTCGTCACAGTCACTCCGGATCAGACAGTGTAGGGAGAGCTGCTGCTGTGTCAGGGAGAGATTTAATCGTGTATTAGGTAGTGTAAGGAGAAAAACCGTACATTACACATATCCATCTTAACAAACAGTCCTTTTGAGGACTAACTAATCCATCTGCAGAGATATCAGGCAGGCAGTGTATATAGGCAGGCAGGCAGGGTATATAACAGACTGCAGTGCACATAGGACAAGAGGCTCCATTCCAGTTCTGCCTTCTGCTGCTGTTATATTTCTAGAAATATGCCCAGGTTTCAGGGGCCAGGAATATTTTTTTTTGCATCTTAATCCTCATAATTTGCTAAAAAAGCAATCCAGAGAACACGGTCTTTCTGCGCCATTTGCTTGTTGTCACTGCAGAATACAGCCAGGTCCTTTCCATATTACAGCGCTAAAAATCCAGCTATTTAAAACTGTGTTTACTCCGTCACACGGATCACATATACGTTTTCACAAAATACTGCCATTTCTGGCCTCCATTAAAAGAAATTTTCAGTGTGTCAGTGAAGCAATTGACACCAGATTGCTGTTCAAAATAGTTACCGACAGGCCAGGTATTTAAAACTGTGTTTTCTGCGTCACACGGATCACATATACGTTTTCAGAAAATGCTGCCATTTCTGGCCTCCATTAAAAAAAAAATTTCAGTGTGTCAGTGAAGCAGCTCACAGTAGTTTGCTGTTCAAACTACTTACCTACAAGCCAGGTATTTAAAACTGTGTTTTCTCCGTCAAACGGCTCACATATAAGTTCACTCCAAACTCAGTCATTTGTAGTGAGCGTGGAAGATACTGTCCTCCATTTAAAATGGGCAAGGCACGTGGCAAGGGACGGGGAACTGGACGTGATGGTAATGGTGCATGCAGAGGCCGAGGACAAGGCTGTGGGCAAGCCGAAATTGTGTCACAACAAACACCCACATCTTCGTGCCTGACCATCCTGTCCCAATTTCTAGCGAACAGCAGCACACCACTATTGAACCCAGAGCAGTGTCGAAAGGTTGTTGGTTGGATAGCGGATAGCACTTCCAGTCACTTAGCCACCACCACCACCACCCTGTCTTCCACACGGTCAAGTCTCAGTAGCCGTGAGTCTGGACCGCATATTCCTCACCCTGATCCTCCTTCCTCCCTCCATGCCGAGTTCCAAGAGACAACTGACCCCACACTTGGACACTCTGAAGAGCTGTTCACTTTTCCATTTATAGATTCGGGCCTCTCGCCCGGTCCACTTGAAGCGGGGCAAGAGGAGATCGCGTGTAGAGATGCCCAAATATTTGAGCAGCCACGGTTACACGAAGGCGACGGTGGGAAAGTGTCACAAGAGGTGGACAATGATGAGACACAATTGCCAGAAAGTCAGGAGGAGGACCAGGGTGCGGAAGTGGAAGACGAGGTGGTGGAAGATATAGTAACTGACCCAACCTGGCAGGAGGACATGCAGAGCGAGGACAGCAGCACACAGGGGGAGGGAGGCAGAGCACCCCAACAGGCAGGAAGAAGCAGTGTGGTGGCCACAGACAGAAGGCAGGCAACCATTCCCCGTAACACCAACACGAAGGAAGTTGCCAGTACAACTGTTAAGTCTTCCTGAGTCTGGTTGTTTTTTAAAGACTCTGCCGATAACCCCAAAAAGGCCATTTGCACCACCTGCCAGGCCATCATCAGCAGGGGTGGCAAAACGACCAGGCTGACCACCACCAGCATGATCAGGCACATAGCAGCAAAGCACCCGACTTTGTGGGCCAAACCCCTAGGTCCAGGAACAGTGTCTGCGGGTGGCACCATTGCTTCTTCTGCTGTTGTGCATGCAAGCCAATCCCCTGTCCATGGTGCATGCGAAGACGCCTCCTGCCCTACACCTGTTGTTGCACACTCTCAAGTAGCAGCATCAGGAAGCACGTCCATGTCCTTATCCCAGCGCAGCGTTCAGTTGTCCATACCCCAGTCCTTGGAACACAAGTGCAAATACGCAGCCAACGCCCCACAGGCCGCAATACTAAATTCTCACATTTCACAACTGCTTGCGCTCAAAATGTTGCCTTTTAGGCTCGTGGAGACGGAAGCATTCCGCAACCTGATGGCGGCGCCGTCCCTCGGTACTCGGTCCCCAGCCGCAAATATTTCTCCCGGTGTGCCGTGCCCGCATTACACAAGCACGTGTCCCAAAACATTGGCCGTGCTCTCAACAACGCAGTTACCAGTAAAGTCCACCTAACCACGGACACGAGGACAAGTGTTTGTGGGCAGGGATGTAACATCTCGCTGACGGCACACTGGGTTAACATACTGGAAGCCGGGACCCAGTCGGACCTTGGGAGTGAACACGATCTCCCGACGCCGAGGATTGCGGGCCCTAGGTCAATCAGGGTTGCCCCCATGGTCTACAGCTCCTGCACCTCATCCTCCTCAGCCTCCTCCTCCTCTTCAGCCTCCATCTCCGAAATGACCACATCAGTCACAAGCTGGAAGCACTGCAGCACTGCCTCGGCCAAGAGGCAACAGGCTGTGCTGAAGCTAATATGCTTAGGTGAAAAACCGCACAATGCTGAAGAGTTGTGGACAGCTCTGAAAGAGCAGGCAGATCTGTGGCTCACACCGCTGAACCTACAACCAGACATGGTCGTGTGTGACAATGGCCGGAACCTGGTGGTGGCTCTGAGGCGAGGCGAGCTCACACACGTACCATGTCTGGCCCATGTGCTTAACCTCGTAGTTAAGCAGTTTCTCAAATCCTACCCGGAGCTGCCGGATCTGCTTGTTGAAGTACGCCGCCTGTGTGCCCATTTTCGAAAGTCAGCTACAGCTTCCGCCGCCCTTGCAGTGTTTCAGCAGCGTTTGCAGCTTCCGGCTCACAGACTGGTGTGTGATGTCCCCACGCTTTGGAACTCTGCACTGCAGATGTTGTGAAGGATTTGTGAGCAGAAGAGGGCAGTTGTTGAGTACCAGGATCAACAAGGCCGTCGGTATTCAGTTCAGACTCCACACATATGACCTCAGGAATGGCCATGGATGTCAGATATATGTACCATCCTCCAAAACTTTGAGGACTCCACCAAGATGGTGAGCGGCGATGACGCCATAATTAGCGTCACCATCCCGCTTCTCTGTCTTCTGAAATGCTCTCTGCTCACAATCAAAGAGGATGCATTGCAGGCAGAGCACGATGAGATGGAGCAAGGAACCATACAGGGTGATTACACACAGCCAAGCCTCATCTCATCCCAACGTGAATTGGCTGACAATGAGGAAGAGGAGGAGGAAGGACAGGAGCTAGTTTCATGCACTATAGACGGTACTACCTGCACAGCTGTCATACCGTCTGTTCAGCGTGGATGGCCAGAGGACAGAGAGGAGGAGGAGGAGAGCATGGTCAGTCATCCTCTTGGTGAAGACACGGAAGTCTTGCCTATTAGTAATCTAGCACGCATGCTGAGTTTATGTTACGCTGCCTTTCCCATGACCCTCGCGTTCTCAAAATTTTGGGTGACAGGCATTACTGGTTGGTGACACTTCTAGACCCACGCTACAAGGAGAACTTTATATCTCTTATTTCTGAGGCGGACAGGTCTACAAAAATGGGGCTGCTCCAGAAGGCCCTTGTTGCGGAACTATTAAAAAAATTCCCATCTGAAAACGCTGGCGGCAGAGGGCACACTTCGTTGGACAACCAAGGAGTACAGGCAAGAGAGACACAACTTCAATCCAGCACAGGCAGGGGAACACTGTCAAAGTTCTGGGAGAATTTTCTCAGACCCTCCCATCGCACAGGCCCTGAGGCGCGGGGTACTCTCACAAGGAGTGCAAAGTTTGGGAAGATGCTGAGGGAGTACCTTGCCGACCGTACCAACGTCCTCCATGATTCCGCTGTGCCTTATAATTATTGGGTATCCAAGCTGGATACGTGGAATGAACTGGCTCTCTATGCCTTGGAGGTCCTGGCCTGCCCTGCCGCCAGCGTTTTATCAGAGTGGGTTTTTAGTGCCGCTGGGGGAATTATAACTGATAAGCACTTCCGCCTGTCAACTGAAAATGCTGACAGGCTGACTCTTATAAAAATGAACAAGGGCTGGATTGGGCCAGACTTCTCAACACCACCGAATGATAGCAGCGTAACATAAACTCAAATCCAGCGTCTTTTCTTGGGAGGTGTATTCCCATGCACCTTTTCACACCCACACATGGGTATACACGTCCTGATTTTGGCTATTTGCTCTTGTCCTCCTCATTCTCCTCATCCTCCACCACCATATCACCAGGGTGACCGTGGTCCGTGATGCAACACCCACATCATTTTTTAAAGGGTGTTTATGATGCCCGTAAAAATAAATTTTGATACAGTATGTTCATGTATACCACCCAGGGGTAAATGTTTGTCAGCCCATACACTTAGTGCATGGGCATTACAAGTATAGGAGGCCCACTCCTTTCTAATGGGAACATTTTTTTATGAGGCCCTCCTCCACGTCTCTTCCAAGGGGCATTGAACTGCCTCCAAATTTTTGGCAGCCCTTGCATTCACTGCATAGGCCAACACTATGGGAGACTCTCTCCTTTCTAATGGGAATTTGTCGTTACTGTGGCCCTGCTCTTTGTGTCTTTAAATTCTTAGTGGGGTTTTTCCTAAAATTGTCAGCCATTGGACTCACTGCATACCCTATAACTGTATAGCAGACTCTTTCCTTTCTAATGGGAACATGTCGTACCTTGTTACTGTGGCCCTGCTCCATGTGTCTTTAAATTCTTAGTGGGGTTTTTCCTAAAATTGTCAGCCGTTGGACTCACTGCATACCCTATAACTGTATAGCAGACTCTCTCCTTTCTAATGGGAACATGTCGTACCTGTTACTGTGGCCCTGCTCCATGTGTCTTTAAATTCTTAGTGGGGTTTTTCCTAAAATTGTCAGCCATTGGACTCACTGTATACCCTATAACTGTATAGCAGACTCTCTCCTTTCTAATGGGAACATGTCGTACCTTGTTACTGTGGTCCTGCTCTGTGTCTTTAAATTCTTAGTGGGGTTTTTCCTAAAATTGTCAGCCGTTGGACTCACTGCATACCCTATAACTGTATAGCAGACTCTCTCCTTTCTAATGGGAACATGTCGTACCTGTTACTGTGGCCCTGCTCCATGTGTCTTTAAATTCTTAGTGGGGTTTTTCCTAAAATTGTCAGCCATTGGACTCACTGCATACCCTATAACTGTATAGCAGACTCTCTCCTTTCTAATGGGAACATGTTGTACCTTGTTACTGTGGTCCTGCTCTGTGTCTTTAAATTCTTATTGGGGGTTTTCCTAAAATTGTCAGCCGTTGGACTCACTGCATACCCTATAACTGTATAGCAGACTCTCTCCTTTCTAATGGGAACATTTCGTACCTTGCTACTGTGGCCCTGCTCTATGTGTCTTTAAATTCTTAGTGGGGTTTTTCCCAAATTTTGGCAGCCCTAGCAGTCACAGCATGGGCATTACCACTTATAGGAGACCCACTCCTTTATAATGGAAACATTTTTTTTACTGAGACCCTCCTCTATGTCTCTTCAAATGGGTATTGGGTTGCGTCCAAATTTTTGGCAGCCCTTGCAGTCACTGGATACGCAATAACAGTATAGGAGACCCACTTGTTAATAATAGGAACAACAAAGCATAGCCGGCTGATGGCTCTCTAACAATAGCTAGGACCGACTGCTGGCCTTTTAAGAATAGTAAGGGCCGTCTGATGTCCCTATAAAAATAGGCTTTATGACTTTCAGAGTCCCTCCATCATAAATAAAACAGGAAGTGTCTGATGATATGTCACACACAACATTGCCAGCTAAGGTTGTAAAATGTTAAAATGACATTTCCCAGTGAATGCATTTGTCTTAAAAAAAAACTTAAAAAAAACAAAACAATAGGATCTTTCTTCAGTATAAAAAACAGCATCACCAATTTAACAACAATGTAATGACATTGTTCAGCTCATGCACCTCTTCCTACATCTCCGAAATGACCACATCAGTCACAAGCTGACAGCACGGCAGCACTGCCTTGGCCAAGCGGCAACAGGCTGTGCTGACGATAACATGCTTAATGCTTAATTGACAAACCCCCCAGCGCTGCAGAGTTGTTGAAAGCTGTAAAACAGCAGCCTGATCTGTGGCTCTCACCGCTAAACATACAGCCAGGCATGGTCGTGTGTGACAATGGGCGGAACCTGGTGACGGAGAAATGACAGCCGGGGTAGATATGGTTTCCCTCTATGCCAGTCCTTTCACCGAGTCCTTTCACCGAGCTAAAGAATATGGCTGTGGTGAAATACAACTCCCACTGAGAAGCTGTTTCAGATTGAAAAACATTGAGCCAACTAGAGGATTTGATTCTGAGGGCTAACCTTTCTCCCCCGCTCAAGAGCCCCATAGCAGCTGCAAAGTTAGTGCTATCATGAACTTTCCTGAGGTAGAAGCCAAGGCACACCAGAGGATTCTCTGGTGGGACCATCCAACCCTGCCGAGAAGCAGTCCTGGCTAAGAAAAGTGTGTGGAAAGGTTCCCGGACACTCTATGGCTGCTTTTTTTAATGTGGATCGGCCATGCTTATGCATGTTATTTCTCAAACCGCATTACAGATCAGGCCATTGTCCAACTCTGTATTCAAGAAATTAAATGCGCAAAGAAGGATGTATGTGTGTGTCAAAGCACCACCGACAAGGGCGAGTTGATGTTGGACGGGCTGCCATTGCTTCTGCAACAAGCTGCATTACAGGACTTCCTGTGAGAAATGACAGGCAGGATAGATAGGGTTTCCCTCTATGCCAGTCCTTTCACCGAGCTAAATACAACTGTCAGCAAAAAAAAGTTGTGGACTGGCTCCGCACCGTCCCTGGCCACATTCACCTGTCCACGTGTTTGTGGTTAGGCGGTCCTTCCCAGTAAGTGCACTGGGGAGGGCACAGGTAATGTTGTGGGACCCGTGCTTGTGGAAGGCGGAGGCGATACCGGGAAATATAGTGGCGGCTGGGGACCGAGTATGGACACCCGGACGCCGCCGGCATGAGGTTGTGAAAAGCTTCCGCCTCCACGAGCTTAAAAGGCCATATTTCAAGTGCAAAAAGCTGCCCAGAAATCTGGCAGTTTAGTGTTGCAGCCTGTGGGTGGGTGGGTGGCTGGCTGCATACTTGCACTTGCATTCCAAGTAACAGAAAACTAAGCAGATGGTGGCCTCTATCATCATCATGGCCTCACCCCGGCGCTATGAACTCTCCTGAAGCCAGGGCCTGCCGGAGGAGTCTTAGGTTCTCTGGTGGGCCCGTCCAACCCTGCCGAAAAGCAGCCCTGGCTAAGAAAAGTGTGGGGGAAGGTTCCCGGACACTCTATGGCTGCTTTTTTAATGTGGATCGGCCATGCTTATGCATGTTATTTCTCAAACCGCATTACAGATCAGGCCATTGTCCAACTCTGTATTCAAGAAATTAAATGCGCAAAGAAAGATGTGTGTGTGTGTCAAAGCACCACTGACAAGGGCGAGTTGATGTTGGACGGGCTGCCATTGCTTCTGCAACAAGCTGCATTACAGGACTTCCTGTGAGAAATGACATGCAGGATAGATAGGGTTTCCCTCTATGCCAGTTCTTTCACCGAGCTAAATACAACTGTCAGCAAAAAAAAGTTGTGGACTGGCTCCGTACCGTCCCTAGCCACATTCACCTGTCTACGTGTTTGTGGTTAGGCTGTCCTTACCAGTAAGTGCACTGGGGAGGGCATGGGTAATGTTGTGTTACCCATACTTGTGGAAGGCGGAGGCAATACCGGGAAATATAGTGGCGGCTGGGGACCGAGTATGGACACCCGGCCGCCGCCAGCATGAGGTTGTGAAAAGCTTCCGCCTCCACAAGCTTAATAAGCTCGTATATTATTGCAGCCTATGAGTGGGTGGGTGGCTGGCTGCCTGCATACTTGAACTTGCATTCCAAGGAATGGAGTAGGGACAACTGAACGCTGCAGTGGGACAAGGACGTGGACGGTGATTGTTGCAAGTCTGCAATGACAGGTGCATGGCGGGAGGCATCTTCGCATGCGCCAAGGATCACTTATGATGGACACACTTTTAGGCAGTGACCTGGAAGTCAGAGATGCTTCCAGAGGTCTTCCCCATGCTGTTCCCATGTCTTTTCAGCACTGTATGCATGTGTCTGATGATGTGTCACACACCACATGGCCAGATAAGGTTGTAAAATGTTAAAATTACATTTCCTGGTGAATGCATTTGTCTTGGTTGAAAGCAATGCAAAAGTGCAAAAAAGCATAAAAAACGCAACGTGTGAACATAGCCCAAGGTGTGGAGGAGTATTTTTGGTTTTGGTTATTTATTTTGCCTTCTATACAAGTTATTACCCTGGAAAGGATGTTCCTTAACATATTTCCCATGAACATCCATTTTAGTTTCGTTTTTGTATGTTTTATTGTGAGTCCGTAAAAGTGGTGTAATACTCTGACAACGTTGTTAACAGCAGTGACCTGGGAGTCAGAAATGCTTCCAGGGGTCTTCCCCATGCTGTTCCAATGTCATTTGAGCACTGTTCCCATCGATTTGGGCAATTTTTAGGCCCTCTGCAGACCGCCCTGGGGAGCCGCCTGAAAAATGCTCGAGTTTCCCATAGACTTACATTGGGCTCGTTGCTCGTGTCGAGCATCCGAGTATTCCAATTTGCTCGACCCGAGCAACGAGTACCCGAGCATTTTAGTGCTCGCTCATCACTACATACTAGGAGTTTCAGGTTTATGCGATACAAATGTATATGGGTCTGACCTGACATTACAATTGATGTACTATGTACTGATGGTGGTTCAGATGATGTATTCATGTACTCAGGCGCGGACTGCTAATCTGCCCTTCCGCGCAATTTCCTGGTGGACTGCGGTGTGGCACTGCTTTCGGGGCCGCCAGCCCGTTTTTCCGGGTGCCGGCCCCTTTAATTTTCCTGGTGCCTGCAGTGGTGGTTTAGTGTCACTGGGGCTGGGCGTGCGCACACAGCGTTCATCAACTGAACGCTGCGACGGACAGGTGCCTGGAGCCGTGAACGAGCTAACACTTTCACATGTCAGTGTGGTCTGCTCTCCTGCCCTAGCAACGCTGCAGCCACGGCCCTGCCGGGATAGCGGAGAATGAGGGAAGCTGAGTATGTTTTTTTTAAATAAATTACTACTTTTTGGGGGCCATGATTCATCATACTATATGAGGGATTATATGTGCAGGACGATATGGGGGATTTTATATGGGGGATTATATGTGCAGGACGATATGGGGGATTTTATATGGGGGATTAAATGTGCAGTACGATTTGGGGGATTTTATATGAGGGATTATATGTGCAGGACTATATGGGGGATTTTATAAGGGGGATTATACGTGCAGGACAATATGGTGGATTATATGTTCAGGACTAGACCGTATGAGGGATTTTATATGGGGGATTATATGTGCAGGACTATATGGGAGATTTTATATGGAGGATTATATGTGCAGGACTATATGGGGGATTATATGTGCAGGACTATACGGGGGATTTTATATGCGGGACTATATGTGCAGGACTATATGGGGAATTTTATATGGGGATTATATGTGCAGGACTATATGGGGGATTTTATATGCAGGATTATATGTGCAGAACTATATGGGGGATTTTATATAGGGGATTATATGTGCAGGACTAAACTATATGGGGGATTATATGTGCAGGACTATATGGGGGATTTTATATGGGGGATTATGGGTGCAGGACTATATTGGGGATTATATGTCCAGGACTATATGGAGGATTTTATATGGGGGATTATATGTGCAGGACTATATGGGGGATTTTATATGAGGGATTATATGTGCAGGACTATATGGGGGATTTTATATGCGGGATTATATGTGCAGGACTATATGGGGAATTTTATATGGGGGATTATATGTGCAGGACTATATGGGGGATTTTATATGGAGGATTATATGTGCAAGACTATATGGGGGATTATATGTGCAGGACTATATGGGGGATTTTATATGCGGGACTATATGTGCAGGACTATATGGGGAATTTTATATGGGGATTATATGTGCAGGACTCTATGGGGGATTTTATATGCAGGATTATATGTGCAGAATTATATGGGGGATTTTATATAGGGGATTATATGTGCAGGACTAAACTATATGGGGGATTATATGTGCAGGACTATATGGGGGATTTTATATGGGGGATTATGGGTGCAGGACTATATGGGGGATTTTATATGGAGGATTATATGTGCAGGACTATATGGGGGATTATATGTGCAGGACTATATGGGGGATTTTATATGCGGGACTATATGTGCAGGACTATATGGGGAATTTTATATGGGGATTATATGTGCAGGACTATATGGGGGATTTTATATGCAGGATTATATGTGCAGAACTATATGGGGGATTTTATATAGGGGATTATATGTGCAGGACTAAACTATATGGGGGATTATATGTGCAGGACTATATGGGGGATTTTATATGCAGGATTATATGTGCAGAACTATATGGGGGATTTTATATAGGGGATTATATGTGCAGGACTAAACTATATGGGGGATTATATGTGCAGGACTATATGGGGGATTTTATATGGGGGATTATGGGTGCAGGACTATATTGGGGATTATATGTCCAGGACTATATGGAGGATTTTATATGGGGGATTATATGTGCAGGACTATATGGGGGATTTTATATGAGGGATTATATGTGCAGGACTATATGGGGGATTTTATATGGGGGATTATATGTGCAGGACTATATGGGGGATTTTATATGGAGGATTATATATACAGGACTATATGGGGGATTTTATATGGGGGATTTTATATAGGTGATTATATGTGCAGGACTAAATAATATGGGGGATTATACACCGCGTGCAGAATTATTAGGCAAATGCGTATTTTGATCACTTCGATACTTTTTATACATGTTGTCCTACTCCAAGCTGCGTAGGCTTGAGAGCCAACTACCAATTAAGTAAATCTGGTGATGTGCATCTCTGTAATGAGGAGGGGTGTTGTCTAATGACATTAACACCCTATATAAGGTGTGCTTAATTATTAGGCAACTTCCTTTCCTTGGCAAAATGGGTCAGAAGAGAGATTTGACGGGCTCTGAAAAGTCCAAAATTGTGAGATGTCTTGCAGAGGGATGCAGCAGTCTTGAAATTTCCAAACTTTTGAAGCGTGATCACTAGTGTTGAGCGAGCACTAAAATGCTCGGGTGCTCGAAGCTCGGGCCGAGCTCGCCGTGATACTCGGGTGCTTGACCCGAGCAACGAGCCCAATGTTAGTCTATGGGAGACTCGAGCATTTTTGCGGTGGCACCCCCGGCAGTCTTTTAAAAGCCTAACAAGTGCCCAAAACGATAGTGACAGTGCTCAAATGACATGGGGAAGCATTTCTGACCCCCAGGTCACTGCTGTCAACAACGTGGTCAGAGGTATTAAGCCACTTTTACAGGCTCACAATAAAACGAAAGTGAAACTTTTTTTCCAGTGAAATATGTTAAGGAACATCCTTTCCAGGGAAAAGACTTGTGTATAAGTTAAAATAAATGACCAAAAACAAAAATACTCCTCCACACCTTCGGCTATGTTCACAAGTAGCATTTTTTATGCGTTTTTGCACTTTTGTATTGCTTTCAACTATGACAAATGCATTCACCGGGAAAGGTCATTTTAACATTTTACAACCTTATCTGGCCATGTGCTGTGTGACACATGCATAAAGTGCTGAAAAGACATGGGAACAGCATGGGGAAGACCCCTGGAAGCATCTCTGACTCCCAGGTCACTGTCTAAAAGTGTGCCCATCATAAGTGATCCTTGCCGCATCAGAAGATGCAGACTTGCAACTATCCCCATGCAAGTTCTAGTCCCAGGGCAGTGTTCAATTGTACCTCCCCCATTCCTTGCAATACAAGCGCAAGTATGCAGCCTGCCACCCACCCACCCCCAGGCTGCAATACCATACTGCTTGCTTGCTTGAACTTGAAATTTGGCCTTTTAGGCATGTGGAGGCGGAATCTGGCCACCACGTCATGGCTGTGTTGGCGGCCTGGAATCCATACTCAGTCCCCAGCCGCCCGGCGGCCGGGTGTCCATACTCAGTCCCCAGCCACCTGGAGGCAGTCGGGTGTCCATAAACGGTCCCCAGTCGCCCCCATTTCTCCTTGGAACATCCCCCCACACACTTTTCTTAGCCCGGCCTGCTTTAGGCAGCATTGGACGAGCCCACCAGAGAACCAGACTCCTCCGGTGGGCCCTGACTTCTCCATCGGTGGAGTTGAGAGTGCCAAGGTGAGGAGCATGATGATGATGACAAAAGTTAGCATCTGCTATGTTTTCTTTTAATGCAAGTGTAAGTGTGCAGCCTGCCACCCACCCACCCCCAGACTGCAATTCATACTGCTAGCTTGCACTTGAAATGGGGCCTTTTAGTTTAGAGGAGGCCGAAGCTGGCCACTACCTCATGGCTGCTTCGGCAGCGAGGTATCCATACTCAGTCCCCAGCCGCCCCTATTTGTCCTGGTGTGCCTTATACATAAGATTAAGCGCGTATACCAAAACATTACCTGTGCCCTCCCCAGTGCATTTAGTGGGAAGGAGAGCCTATTCCGCTGTAGTGTGTGCATGCCAAACCCCTGTTCATGGTACATGCGAAGATGCCTCCCACCTTACACCTGTCGTTGCAGACTTGCAACTATCCCCATTCAAGTCCTTGTCCCAGGGCAGTGTTCAATTGTACCTCTCCCATTCCTTGCAATGCAAGCGCAAGTATGCAGCCTGCCAACCACCCACCCCCAGGCTGCAATACCATACTGCTTGCTTGCTTGCACTTTAAATTGGGCCTTTTAGGCATGTGGAGGCGGAATCTGGCCACCACGCCATGGCTGTGTCGGCGGCCTGGTATCCATACTCAGTCCCCAGCCGCCTGGTGGCCGGGTGTCCCCGCTTGCTCCCCAGCCTCCAGGGGGTGGCCGGGTGTCCATACTCGGTCCCCAGCCACCCCTATTTGTACCGGTAACCTTTCCCACACTTTTCTTAGCCTGGCCTGCTTTAGGGCAGCATTGGCCGAGCCCACCGGACTATCAGACTCCTCCGGTGGGCCCTGGCTTCTCCATCAGGGGAGTTGAGAGTGCCAAGGTGAGGAGCATGATGAGGATGATAGAAGTTAGCATCTGCTTTGTTTTGTTGTAATGCAAGCGCATGTATGTAGTAGCGGCTAGGCCTGAGGAGGTCAGCGTTTTGGCGCATATCCTACCTCCTCCGAGGACTGCTGGATGTTTTCCTGCTACTATCCAAGTTCTATGACTCCCGTTAAAACAAAGCTTCAGGTGATAAATGATGGATGAGGTAGTGGCAAAGGAGAAAGAGCAGGAGGAACAGGGACCATTCACATCAATATCAGGCCAGTCAACCAGATATGTATTGCAGGATTTGTTTCTGTAACAAAAGGAGCGGTTCGGCTACACAGTTATAGGGCATACAGTGAGTGCAACGCCTACCAAAAATTTCGAGGCACTCCAATGCCCCTTGGAAATGACATGGAGGTCAGAGGGCGTTAACTAAACCTTTTTTTCCATTTATAGCAACTGGGTCTCCTGTGCACTGTTGGCCTAAGCAGTGAATGGAATGCTTTCCAAAAATTATGAGGTACTGCAATGCCCCTTACAAGAGCCATGTGTGGCACCCCAGGGGTCTGGTCACCACAGTAATAGAGATTACGTCGGAGAGCAAGTGGGAGGTTTCCTGGTCAGGATCCCTTAAACATGCAACATCCTCCTGCCCCAGTCCTGGGAGGGGAGAATTCTGCCCTTATAAACTGGATCTGGGGTGGGGTTGAGTGAGTCAGAGAACAGAGAACAGTCAGAGTCAGAGTGAGAGCAAGGGAAAGTAACAGCAAGGAGCTCTGTAGGAGCTAGGAGCTAAAGACGAGGGGCTGGAAGCTGAGTAGAGCTCGCCCTGGCAGAAGACAATAGGAACCGGACACAGGAGTCCGAAGCTGTGAGGACTTATATTTCCAGCAGCAGAAACCAGCCGGCAGGGGATTTCAGGTCCTCTGGCCATAGAAGCCCGGAGGCTCAGTCACAAGCAAGGGACCAGCACCGCCGTCGTGGAACGGAGGCTAACAGAAGGCCCCAAGTCACCAGCCATACGGGTGAGCACTACACGGTACACTCAGGGACGTGGGCTACTTCTACCCGCTTACAGCAAGGTAGCCAGGAAGAGTGCAGACAGACGGGGAGGCCTACAACTGCACCTGGCCAGGGGAACTCCTGCTTGCTCACAGACTGACCAGGCCTCTTATGCTAGCCAGTACTCCCGGGAGGGTCTACCTTATAATCATCAGTAAAGACCCTGAACTGCACTGCAAAGACTCTGAGTCATTCCTGCTGCGCTCGTGCACCATCACCCCCATCTTCCACACTCACTGCCCTGAGGCTATACTCCTCCCGAGGGGAGTTATCCCATTTTATGCTGCGCACACAACACCAGCCTCAGCGGTCTGCCTCGCAGCGGTGGTACTCCCTGACCGCAATCCACGGGTGGCGCAGTCGGACAATTAACCTCAAAACCTAAGAAAGATTGCCACTGGTTTGACCAGCCTGAGCCACGGGACGGGGTCACCGCCACGGAGACTACAGACCCCAGAGACCCGACACCGGGTATCCCACACACGTGTACACACGGCCCAGGGGGCGCGTCACATGCAGTACAGCATATTACAAACATAAGTCCCATTATTGGGGAGTGGGTGTCCCGTAGTATTTGCTTATGCTTTCCAAGCAAAAGCTGCCAAAAATTAGGACGGAGCAACTTGCAATGCCCCTTACAAGAGCCATGCAGTACAGCATATTACAAACATAAGTCCCATTATTGGGGAGTGGGTCTCCCATAGTATTTGCTTATGCTTTCCCAGCAAAAGCTGCCAAAAATTAGGACGGAGCAACTTGCAATGCCCCTTACAAGAGCCATGCAGTACAGCATATTACAAACATAAGTCCCATTATTGGGGAGTGGGTCTCCCATAGTATTTGCTTATGCTTTCCCAGCAAAAGCTGCCAAAAATTAGGACGGAGCAACTTGCAATGCCCCTTACAAGAGCCATGCAGTACAGCATATTACAAACATAAGTCCCATTATTGGGGAGTGGGTCTCCCATAGTATTTGCTTATGCTTTCCCAGCAAAAGCTGCCAAAAATTAGGACGGAGCAACTTGCAATGCCCCTTACAAGAGCCATGCAGTACAGCATATTACAAACATAAGTCCCATTATTGGGGAGTGGGTCTCCCATAGTATTTGCTTATGCTTTCCCAGCAAAAGCTGCCAAAAATTAGGACGGAGCAACTTGCAATGCCCCTTACAAGAGCCATGCAGTACAGCATATTACAAACATAAGTCCCATTATTGGGGAGTGGGTGTCCCATGGTATTTGCTTATGCTTTCCCAGCAAAAGCTGCCAAAAATTAGGACGGAGAAACTTGCAATGCTGGCACCCTGGTGGTATAGTGGTGGTGGAGGCTGAGGATAAGGAGAAGAAGATTAAACAGCCGAAACGAGGAAGCGTATACCCATGTGTGGGTGTGAAGCGGTGCATGTGAATACACCTCCCGAAATAACACAGTGGATTTGACTTTATGTTACTCTGCTGTCATTTGGTGGTGATGAGAAGTCTGGCCCAATCCAGCCCTTGTTCATTTTGATAAGGGTCAGCTTGTCAGCATTGTCAGTTGACAGGCAAGTGCGCTTATCAGTTATAATTCCCCCAGCGGCACTAAAAACACGCTCCGATAACACGCTAGCGGCAGGGCAGGCCAGGACCTCCAAGGTGTACAGAGCGAGTTCATACCAAGTGTCCAGCTTGGATACCCAATAATTAAAAGGCACAGAGGAATCACGGAGGACGCTGGTACGATCGGCAAGGTACTCCCTCACCATCTTTTGAAACTTTCCACTCCTTGTGAGAGTACCCCGCGCCTCAGGGCCTGTAAGCTGGGCGGGTGTCAGAAAACTGTCCCAGAACGTTGACAGTGTTCCCCTGCCTCTGCTGGATTGGAGTTGCATCTCTCTCGCCTGTACGCCTTGGTTGGGCAACGAACTGTGACCTCTGCCGCTAGCGTGTTCAGATGGGATTTTTTTTAAGAGTTCTGCAGCAAGGGCCTTCTGGTATTGCCCCATTTTTGTAGACCTCTCCACCTCAGGAATAAGAGAGTGAAAGTTCTCCTTGTAGCGGGGGTCTACAAGTGTCACCAACCAGTAATGACTGTCACCCAACATTTTGACAACGCGAGGGTCACGGTTAAGGCAGCGTAACATAAAGTCAGCCATGCGTGCCAGACTGGTAACGGGCAAGATTTCCGTGTCCTCACCAAGATGACGACTGACCATGCTCTCCTCCTCCTCCTCCTCTTCCTCCTCCCCCCTGTCCTCAGGCCACCCACGCTGAACCGACGGTATGACACTTGTACAGGTACTACCGTCTACAACGCATGATAGCAGCTCCTGTTCTTCCTCCTCCTCATCCTCCTCCTCTCCCTCATTGTCCCCCAATACACGTTGGGATGAGATGAGGCTGGGCTGTGTGTAATCGCCCGCTACGGCTTCTTGATCCATCTCATCATACTCTGGCTGCAATGCCTCCTCTTTAATTCTCTGCAGAGAGCGTTGCAAAAGACAGACAAGTGGGATGCTGACACTAATGATGGCGTCATCGCCACTCACCATCTTGGTGGCCTCCTCAAAGTTTGTCAGGATGGTACATATGTCAGACATCCAGGTCCACTCCTGAGGTCTTATGTGTGGAGTCTGACCTGAATATCGACGGCCTTGTTGCAGCTGGTACTCCACAACTGCTCTCTTCTGCTCACAAATCCTTTGCAACATGTGGAGGGTAGAGTTCCAACGTGTGGGGACATCACACACCAGTCGGTGTGCCGGAAGCTGCAAACGCTGCTGCAACACAGCAAGGGCGGCGGAAGCTGTAGCCGACTTGCGAAAATGAGCTGACAGGCGGCGTACTTTCACGAGCAGATCTGGCAACTCGGGGTACGATTTAAGAAACCGCTGAACCACGAGGTTAAGCACATGAGCCAGGCATGGTACGTGTGTGATCTCACCTCGCCTCAGAGCCACCACCAGGTTACGGCCATTGTCACACACGACCATGCCAGGATGTAGGTTCAGCGGTCTCAGCCACAGATCTGCCTGCTCTTTCACAGCTGTCCACAACTCACAAGCAGTGTGAGGTTTATCACCTAAGCTTATGAGTTTCAGCACAGCCTGTTGCCGCTTGGCGGAGGCAGTACTGCAATGCTTCCAGCTTGTAACTGATGTGGTGATATCTGAGATGGAGGAAGAACATGAGGAGGAGGAGGAGGAGGAGGATGCGCAGGAGCTGTACACTGTGGGGGCAACTCTGACTGACATAGGGCCCGCAATCCTCGGTGTGGGGAGGATGTGTTCCATCCCAAGGTCCGACTGGGTCCCGGCTTCCACTATGTTTACCCAGTGTGCCGTCAGAGAGATGTACCGTCCCTGGCCACAAGCACTTGTCCACGTGTCCGTTGTCAGGTGGACTCTCCCAGTAACTGCGTTGTTGAGGGCACGGCAGATGCTTTGGGACATGTGCTTGTGTAGTGCGAGGATGGCACACCGGGCAAAATAGTGTCGGCTGGGGACCGAGTACCGAGGGACGGCCACCGCCATAAGATTGCGGAAGGATTCCGTCTCCACCAGCCTAAAAGGCAGCATTTCCAATGCAAGCAGTCGTGAAATGTGCGAATTTAGGACTGTGGCCTGTGGGGCGTTAGCTGCAAATTTCCGCTTTCGTTCAAAGGTTTGGGATATGGACAATTGAACGCTGCGGTGGGACGTGGACGTGGACGTTGATGCTGTTTCTTGAGAAACTGCCATAACAAGTGAAGACTGAGAGGAGGGGGCATCTTTACATGCAGTATGGACAGGGGATTGCCTTGCACACACAACAGGGGGTTCTATTGCACGCACAACAGTGGAAGAAGCAGTGGTGACACCCGTTGACACTGGTCGTGGACCCTGGGTTTCGCCCCACAAAGTCGGGTGCTTTGCTGCCATGTGCCTGATCATGTTGGTGGTGGTCAGGCTGGTAGTTTTGTCACCCCTGCTGATGCTGGCATGGCAGGTGGAACATATGGCCTTTTTGGGGTTATCAGCAGAGTCTTTAAAAAAATTCCAGACTCTGGAAGACCTACCGCTTGTACTGGCAACGTCCCTCGTGTTGGTGTTACGGGGAACGGTTGCCTGCCTTCTGTCTGCAGCCACCACACTGCTTCTTCCTACCTGTTGGGGTACTCTGCCTCCCTCCCCCTGTGTGCTGCTGGCCTCACTCTGCATGTCCTCCTTCCACGTTGGGTCAGTTACTAGATCATCCACCACCACCTCCTCTTCCACTTGCGCACCACGATCCTCCTCCTCACTTCCTGGCAATTGTGTCTCGTCATCGTCTACCTCTTGTGACAGATTGCCAACGTCGACTTCCTGTGGCCGTGGCTGTTCAAATATTTGGGCATCGCAACATGAGATCTCCTCTAACACCACTTCAAGCGTATCAGGCGAGGGGCCCAAATATGGAAATGGACCAGTGAACAGCTCTTCAGAGTGTCCAAGTGTGGGATCACTTGCTGTCTGACGACACTCGGCATGGTGGGAGGAAGGAGCATCAGGGTGAGGAGGAGTATGCGGTCGAGACTCACGGCTACTAAGAGTTGACCGTGTGGAAGACAGACCGGAGGTGGTGGTGCCCAGGTAACTGGAAGTATTGTCTGCTATCCAATTAATAACCTGTTCACACTGATCAGTTCTCAATACTGGTGTAGTTCTGTGCTTCTGTAGCACCCCGAGGACTCGGCTGCTACAGGGGTATTGCACCTCGAACCAGAGGTGTGGTATTCCACTCCCGGGTAAGGATGGAGTGTGGACCAGGGCTCAGTTAGCTGCATGCACCACACACACCCCATTTCCGAGGAACAGACCAACGGTGCTCCCACTAGACAGAGTGCAGGCACGACAGCTTCTGTTCCTGGCTGGAGTGGGGAGGGGGAGGAAAACCCAGTGGTGTAGGAGCAGATAGGGGTGGGTCTCTGGGCATAGGTAGGAGCCCATTGGTTGCTAGTCACCTGGGCTCACACATAGAGGAAGGTATATAAGGTGGCACCATCTTAGATCAGGGTTCAGTCCGGGTCAGTTCAGAGAGGAGCTCAGCCAGAGAGGGCTGACAGGGAGCTGTGGCTCAGTCTGGGCCTAGCTCCAGAGCCAGGTCTGGAGTAGAGGCCTGAGACAGCAGAGAGGGAGAGAAGAGAAGGAACAGCAAGGAGAGTAAGAAAGGAACTGAAACAGAGGAGAAAGGAGGCGAGGAACACAGAGAAAGGCCCAGAGACACGAAGGCAGAAGGAACCCCATATTCCCAGAGGAGATACTGGGTGAAGGGTTGGCAGAGCAGGGTACCGGAACCCGAATTGGTGGAGGCGACTAATCCTCAGCCAAAACCGCAGGTTGTCACCACATCTTGGTGCGACCCCTCACTACATCCACCAGAAAGGCATACCGCATAGGGTCAGGGAAACCGGAGAGAGGTTTCACCAACAGAAGGCCCGAGGAAGCTGGACAAAGGTGGGTCACTGGTGAGGACGGCCAGTAGAAAGGAAGAGAGGGGAGCTCTGAACCGCACTCTGGAATTGCCTGGGAGTTGACCGAGTCCCTCACCTGGTGGACGCAGCACGGCTCGGGCTGTCACTGCTGGCCGAAGTGATCTGAACAACAACAGTGAGTAAAGCTTTGGAAACTGCACCACAAGTCTCTGTGTTTCATCGCCGCACCAGCACCATCAGTACTGGGACACTTGCACCATCACTCCCATCATCTTCCACATTAGCTGCCCTGAGGCAATACTCCTCCCGTGGGGAGTCATCCCATACTCAGCTGCGCAAACAACATCAGCCTCAGCGGTCTGCAGCGCAGCGGCGGTCCCCACTGACCGCAATCCACGGGTGGCGTAGTCGGACACTTATTCCAATACAAATAGACTGCCACTGGTTTGACCACCCTGGGCACGGACCGGGTCACCGCCACGGAGAACTACAACCCCCAGCGATCCGGCTCCGGGTATTCCCCCTGCACAGCAGCAGCAGCACAGGCCCAGGGGGCGCGTCAACTTTGGCGTAGTCGGCAGGATCATTACCAACCCGCCACAAACGGGTATTGCGTGCCTGAAGAAAACTGCACATGTACCTTAAAAAGAAGTTTCCCGCCGTCCGGAGTCGTTTCCCGCCATCCTGAGCCGATTCCCGCCATCGGACGCCATCTTGGACTGTTTCCCGTCATCTTCATCCGCTTTTCCCGCCCTGGCAGAGCGGACGCCATTATGTGCGCACCAAAGGACAACAAGAAGCCACCTCCCATCGTGGGCCAGGTCCCAGAGTGGCGCCAAAGAAGGAGCCCGCCCCCACCAGCCATGAATGCAGCAATGGAGATGTCCATCAACATGGGGGGGCTGCCCCTGAAGGTGATTGTCAGCAGATGCCCCCAAGACCAACCCCCATGGGGGCGGATAGGAAAGAAAACTGTGGGGCAGGGCGCGCTCTGGATCAGTCTGGACCTGCTGCACCCGGAGATGGAGGGAGCAGAAAACTCCACCAGCACCCTGGCCCGCAGCCTGCTGCAAGCTGAACCACCCTGCAGCCTGACGGAACTGCTGGCCCAGCTTCCTAGAAACCCGGACCGTGCGCGCGCAGTGCTGGAAGATCTGAACAGGAGAATGGTCCGGGCGCAGCGGGATGTGTTTGCCGGGTGGAGAGAGGAGATGGCCCAGCAGCACGGAGGTGACCAGCAGAGGACTCCGCCGGGACCGGGCAACGCGCTGACTGCTAGGCGCGGAGAAGAGGGACCGGCAGCTGCAGATGACGCCGCGGAGGAGGCCACGGAGACTGAGGCAAGTAATGGGGACGTCACCACCCCAAGCCCGGGGAACACCAGCCTGCCCTCACTCTCCGTTGCGGGACCCGAAGCCCCGGGGACCGTACCTGACACCACGCCTCCACCGCCACCAGCTAGGCCTCAGGCAGCAAGCACCGTCGTCACGCCCCGCCCCGCGCTGTGCCCTCTGAACCCTGGCGCCGTACAGCGTGAGACGTCACAGGCCAGGACGCAAGGCCCAGCACACCCGGGCGCCGCTGCCTCACCAGCGCCCCCTACCTTGGCGGTGCCACCCCCGGGCGCGACCAACAAGCGACCACCGGCCTGGTCACAAGGCCGAGTGCCCCCGGGCGCTGCCACCCGTCCAAAGCCCACAGTGCCACCCTTGGGCGCGGACCTGTATGCCCAATATACCAGCCCGGACGGGCTACCCTTTGAATGGCCGCCGGAGTTCGCCAACCCCCGTCTCCGGAAAGAGCGACCCCTGAGTGAGCCTTTGATCCCGGCCCCGGAGCCCGCCAACATCGCTCCACCCCTGCCGGAGGATGCCCAGTTTGCATGGGACCCCACTGGTGAGAACCTCATGGGCTTCACCCAGGAGACCCGGGCAGAAGAAGCCCAGCGCCTGGAGTGCTGCCATCAGCAGCTAGCTACGTATGAGAGAGAGCGGCGGTAGAGGCGCATCAGGGAGCAGCGACTCCAGGCCAGAACCGTGGAGCAGAAGCGCAGGGCCCGACAAGACACCCACGCCATCCGCGGACCCAGAGCCACCGGGACCGTAGTCAAGTTCCAGCTGGAGCATGGCTGGGGCTTCATCAGAGACCCGCAGGCTGACACCGACGTCTTCGTCACGAGAAGGGACGTCGAAAGCCACCTGCCAGAGGGACATCACGGACGTGACCTGTACCCCGGCGACGTGGTCACCTACACCCGGCACAAGGGCGCAAAGGGACTGTATGCTCTCCATGTCCACCGTCTAACTGAGGAGGAGCTGCGGTACCGCCCAGACATGGACTACCCTGAGGATCCGGACGGGTCTGAAGAGTACAAGGAAAAGCATCAGGCGGACACCATTATTAGAAAATGGTAAAGTGGAACTGTACATAGTTACCCGTCAGGGTACAAGAACTGTTGCTAATTGAAGTGTGGTCCCCGTTGGGACTAATGTGGAACTGTTTCTTGATAAAAAAGTTTTCTGTGTGCGTGTTACCCCAATATCCTTTACCAGGCTGAGGACTGTGAGCAGCCATTCCCTTATCCCCACTGGCCGAGGACTGAGAGCGGCCAATCCCTTGTAAATAGTTGCGCTTCTTAAAGCGCCCCCTACTGGTTTTATACAAAAACCGCAACGTCTACCTCAAGACAGATCAAATGGACTGTTGCACTTAAAAGAAGAACGAACACCTGGTCACAAGTTGCACAGCGGCCAGAGCTCAAGAATGTGTTTTTGAAAGAAGATTGTTTTACTTGAAAATGCTTTAATGTGAAAAGTCTATGTGCTGCTAAAGTAGAAATGCCAAAGTTTTATATAGTGTTTTATAAAAGAGTTCCGGTGGCATTAGCGAGATGTCTTATAATGTTTTATGAAAATAATACCAGTAACGTTTAAAAAAAAAAAAGAAGAAGAGTACCTCCCATAAAGGGATGAGTTAATAGTTAATGTCTTATATACGAATGCATTCTAAAAATTTGTATGTTTTAAATTGTTTTGCTCTTTTCCAGCCCGAGGACGTGCTGTGATTTACCAGGGGGGAATGTAGCACCCCGAGGACTCGGCTGCTACAGGGGTATTGCACCTCGAACCAGAGGTGTGGTATTCCACTCCCGGGTAAGGATGGAGTGTGGACCAGGGCTCAGTTAGCTGCATGCACCACACACACCCCATTTCTGAGGAACAGACCAACGGTGCTCCCACTAGACAGAGTGCAGGCACGACAGCTTCTGTTCCTGGCTGGAGTGGGGAGGGGGAGGAAAACCCAGTGGTGTAGTAGCAGATAGGGGTGGGTCTCTGGGCATAGGTAGGAGCCCATTGGTTGCTAGTCACCTGGGCTCACACATAGAGGAAGGTATATAAGGTGGGCACCATCTTAGATCAGGGTTCAGTCCGGGTCAGTTCAGAGAGGAGCTCAGCCAGAGAGGGCTGACAGGGAGCTGTGGCTCAGTCTGGGCCTAGCTCCAGAGCCAGGTCTGGAGTAGAGGCCTGAGACAGCAGAGAGGGAGAGAAGAGAAGGAACAGCAAGGAGAGTAAGAAAGGAACTGAAACAGAGGAGAAAGGAGGCGAGGAACACAGAGAAAGGCCCAGAGACACGAAGGCAGAAGGAACCCCATATTCCCAGAGGAGATACTGGGTGAAGGGTTGGCAGAGCAGGGTACCGGAACCCGAATTGGTGGAGGCGACTAATCCTCAGCCAAAACCGGAGGTTGTCACCACATCTTGGTGCGACCCCTCACTACATCCACCAGAAAGGCATACCGCATAGGGTCAGGGAAACCGGAGAGAGGTTTCACCAACAGAAGGCCCGAGGAAGCTGGACAAAGGTGGGTCACTGGTGAGGACGTCCAGTAGAAAGGAAGAGAGGGGAGCTCTGAACCGCACTCTGGAATTGCCTGGGAGTTGACCGAGTCCCTCACCTGGTGGACGCAGCACGGCTCGGGCGGTCACTGCTGGCCGAAGTGATCTGAACAACAACAGTGAGTAAAGCTTTGGAAACTGCACCACAAGTCTCTGTGTTTCATCGCCGCACCAGCACCATCAGTACTGGGACACTCGCACCATCACTCCCATCATCTTCCACATTAGCTGCCCTGAGGCAATACTCCTCCCGTGGGGAGTCATCCCATACTCAGCTGCGCAAACAACATCAGCCTCAGCGGTCTGCAGCGCAGCGGCGGTCCCTACTGACAGCAATCCACGGGTGGCGTAGTCGGACACTTATTCCAATACAAATAGACTGCCACTGGTTTGACCACCCTGGGCACGGACCGGGTCACCGCCACGGAGAACTACAACCCCCAGCGATCCGGCTCCGGGTATTCCCCCTGCACAGCAGCAGCAGCACAGGCCCAGGGGGCGCGTCACTTCCCTAGTAATTCGGTCAAGAAGTGGGAGCGAGAAGATGTGGCTGTTGGTTGTGGCACATTTTCACCTTGGCCACGGCCCAGTCCTCTGCACGAACCATCACCAGAACGTCCACTTCCACGTCCCTTGCCACGCGTCTTGCCCATTGTAAATGAAGTAAAATAGCTTACACTTGCACTATCAATGGAAAAAGGGTAATAAAGAGTAGATTAGAACCGTGGAAGAGGAAAACCACAGTTATTGTTTACTGGGGTATACCACACTTTTTGAGCGACACAGTCAAACTGCTTTTTTTTTAGATACCAAAGGCCCAAAACTGGATAGTACAGCGATTTGACCCGTTGAACTGCGAAACCACACTGGGATGTCGGGCCTACACAAGACTATTTTCAACAGATATATTTTTGTGTCACAACAGTCAGGAGACACTTCTTCTTTTCTTTACGGAAAAAACTACCAAAACCTGAATAATACAGATTTTTTACCGTGGAACAGCAAAACCACAGTTATAATTTACTGGTGTATACCAGGCTTTTTAAAATATATATATATTTGCGGCTGAACAGTGAGCGACACACTCAAACTGTTTTTTTTAGATACAAATTGCCCAAAAGTGGATAATACAGAGGTTTGTACCGTGGAACTGCAAAACCACACTTGTATTTCTCGGGCCTACACCAGACTATTTTCAACAGATATATTTGTGTCTGAAAAATCAGGGAGACACTATTTTTTTTTTCTTTTTACAGCAAAAAATGCAAAAAGCAGGATAATAGAGATTTTTTACCGTGGAACAGCAAAAGCACACTTCTGTCTCTCTGGCCTACACCAGACTATTTTCAACAGATATATTTGTGTCTGAAAAATCAGGGAGACACTATTTATTTATTTTTTTTACAGCAAAAAATGCAAAAAGCAGGTTAATAGAGATTTTTTACCGTGGAACAGCAAAAGCACACTTCTGTCTCTCTGGCCTACACCAGACTATTTTCAATAGATATATTTGTGTCTGAAAAATCAGGGAGACACTATTATTATTTTTATACAGCAAAAAATGCCAAAAACAGGATAATAGAGATGTTTTACCGTGGAACATCAAAACCACAGTAATAATTTACTGGTGTATACCAGGCTTTTTAAAATATATATATATTTGCGGCTGAACAGTGAGCGACACACTCAAACTGTTTTTTTTAGATACAAATGGCCCAAAAGTGGATAATACAGAGGTTTGTACCGTGGAACTGCAAAACCACACTTGTATTTCTCGGGCCTACACCAGACTATTTTCAACAGATATATTTGTGTCTGAAAAATCCGGGAGACACTAGTATTATTTTTATACAGCAAAAAATGCCAAAAACAGGATAATAGAGATGTTTTACCGTGGAACATCAAAACCACAGTAATAATTTACTGGTGTATACCAGGCTTTTTAAAATATATATATATTTGCGGCTGAACAGTGAGCGACACACTCAAACTGTTTTTTTTAGATACAAATGGCCCAAAAGTGGATAATACAGAGGTTTGTACCGTGGAACTGCAAAACCACACTTTTATTTCTCGGGCCTACACCAGACTATTTTCAACAGATATATTTGTGTCTGAAAAATCAGGGAGACACTATTTTTTTTTTTTTACAGCAAAAAATGCAAAAAGCAGGATAATAGAGATTTTTTACCGTGGAACAGCAAAAGCACACTTCTGTCTCTCTGGCCTACACCAGACTATTTTCAACAGATATATTTGTGTCTGAAAAATCAGGGAGACACTATTATTATTTTTATACAGCAAAAAATGCCAAAAACAGGATAATAGAGATGTTTTACCGTGGAACATCAAAACCACAGTAATAATTTACTGGTGTATACCAGGCTTTTTAAAATATATATATATTTGCGGCTGAACAGTGAGCGACACACTCAAACTGTTTTTTTTAGATACAAATGGCCCAAAAGTGGATAATACAGAGGTTTGTACCGTGGAACTGCAAAACCACACTTGTATTTCTCGGGCCTACACCAGACTATTTTCAACAGATATATTTGTGTCTGAAAAATCAGGGAGACACTATTTTTTTTTCTTTTTACAGCAAAAAATGCAAAAAGCAGGATAATAGAGATTTTTTACCGTGGAACAGCAAAAGCACACTTCTGTCTCTCTGGCCTACACCAGACTATTTTCAACAGATATATTTGTGTCTGAAAAATCAGGGAGACACTTATTATTTTTATACAGCAAAAAATGCCAAAAACAGGATAATAGAGATGTTTTACCGTGGAACATCAAAACCACAGTAATAATTTACTGGTGTATACCAGGCTTTTTAAAATATATATATATTTGCGGCTGAACAGTGAGCGACACACTCAAACTGTTTTTTTTTAGATACAAATGGCCCATAGAACTGCAAAACCACACTTCTATTTCTCTGGCCTACACCAGACTATTTTCAACAGATATATTTGTGTCTGAAAAATCAGAGGCACACTTTTTTTTTGGGGGGGGGGCACCAAAAGGTTAATAAGATGGGTATTTGTACATTGTGAAGGAGGAAAAAAAAAAGAGGATTTAGATAAAAAAAAAGGATTTTTCCTGGCCCCCGGGACCTGGAGCTAAGTCCAGCAATTTCAGCAACAGGAGCAGCACACAGGACTGTAATGCAGCGTTTGCTGGTATAACCACTGCGTCTCCTATACAGCCTGCCTGCCTGCCTGATATACCTGGGATGGATATTAGTCCTGAGAAGGACTGTTTGTTTGATCTGGCAGCCTTTACAGACCCTATACTAACTATTTTGCAGGATATATCTCTCCCTAAATCAGCAGCGCTGTCCCTACACTGTCTAATCCGGAGCAACTGTGTCCGAGATGGCGGCGCCCGGTTTTAAATACTCGAGGTGACGCTGTGCGGCCAGCCAATCACTGTAATGCCCACAAACAACATGGCTGCGGCATTACAGTGACTGGCTGGCAATCCCTGCATGTTCATTGGCTCTGTAAAGAGCGCCAAACATGCAGGGCGGAGACCCGAGCTCCCGTCCGAGTAACCCGGAAATGCTCGGTGCTCGCCGAACATCCCGAGTAGCGTGATGCTCGGGCGAGTACCGAGCAGTGTCGAGCATGTTCGCTCAACACTAGTGATCACTGAACAATCAAGCGTTTCATGGCAAATAGCCAACAGGGTCGCAAGAAGCGTGTTGGCCAAAAAAGGTGCAAAATAACTGCCCATGAATTGAGGAAAATCAAGTGTGAAGCTGCCAAGATGCCATTCGTCACTAGTTTTGCCATATTTCAGAGCTGCAATGTTACTGGAGTATCAAAAAGCACAAGGTGTGCGATACTCAGGGACATGGCCAAGGTAAGGAAGGCTGAAAAACGACCACCTTTGAACAAGAAACATAAGATAAAACATCAAGAATGGGCCAAGAAATATCTTAAGGGTATGTGCACACGATGCAGAAATGCTCAGGATTTTTTCCTGAGCGTTTCTGCATCTCCCTGGCAGGAAAAAACGCATGCGGATTGTACATGCATTTTCCTGCCAGGGACATGCGGATGTGAAGCAGTCTTCACTTTCATTTTCGCATGCGGGTTGACAAGCGCTTCCCAAGCGATTTTAGCATCACTTGGAAAGTGCTTGTCAACTTCACACTATATAAATCCATGCAACCGGCATGGATTTATATAGTGTGTGAATGTCAAAAAATAAAAAAATAAATATATACTACCCTCCGATGGCCCCCGGTGTCCTGCTTCCCTCCGTCCCGGCTGCCGGCAGTGTAAGACTGAAGGACCTGCCGACGTCAGCGTCACGTGATCCGTCACATGACTCTGACGTCAGCGTAGGTCCTTCATTCAACCGCGAAGTGCCCGGGAAGCCAGGAGGACGCAGCGCGGGATGCCGGAAGGTGAGTATATATATATTTTTTATTTTATTCTTTTTTTTAAATGGTACCTGGGTCTGGATGAGAGTCCTCTCATCCACACCCGGGTACCATCCGCACATTAGAATGCATGGAATGCGCATCTACATATACAGTGATGCGGATTCCATGCGTTCTAATGCAAGTCAATGGCGGCGAAAAAGCAGCGTTTTCACAAAATTAATGGACATGCTGCGGATTTTTGATCGCAGCGTTTACGCTGCGGAAAAATCCGCATCATGGGCACAACACATGCGGATTTCCATTGGGGAACATTGCTGCCCTTCTACCATGCGTTTTTAATGCGTTTCCGCGGCGTTTCCGCAGCTGCAGAAACGCCGCGGAAATGCATTAAAAACGCATCGTGTGCACACAGCCTTAGACTGATTTTTCAAAGGTTTTATGGACTGATGAAATGAGAGTGACTCTTGATGGGCCAGATGGATGGGCCAGAGGCTGGATTAATAAAGGGCAGAAAGCTCCACTCCGACTCAGACCCCAGCAAGGTTAAGGTGGGGTACTGGTATGGGCTGGTATCATCAAAGATGAACTTGTGGGACCTTTTTGGGTTGAGGATGGGGTGAAGCTCAACTCCCAGACCTACTGCCAGTTTCTGGAAGACAACTTCTTCAAGCAGTGGTACAGGAAGAAGTCAGTATCGTTCAAGAAAAAGATGATTTTCATGCAGGACAATGCTCCATCACATGCATCCAACTACTCCACAGCGTGGCTGGCCAGTAAAGGTCTAAAAGAAGAAAAAATAATGACATGGCCCCCTTGTTCACCTGATTTGAACCCCATAGAGAACCTGTGGTCCATCATAAAATGTGAGATATACAGGGAGGGAAAACAGTACACCTCTCGGAACAGTGTCTGGGAGGCTGTGGTGGCTGCTGCACGCAATGTTGATCGAAAACAGATCAAGCAACTGACAGAATCTATGGATGGAAGGCTGTTGAGTGTCATCATAAAGAAAGGTGGCTATACTGATCACTAATTTTTTTTGTTTTTGTTTTTGCATGTCAGAAATGAATCTTTTGAGTTTGATTGAGAACATAGTTGTTGATCAATAATAAAAATAATCCTCTAAAATACAACTTGCCTAATAATTCTGCACACAGTGTTTGTGACTCACCCCCTGGGCAGTGGGGCACTCGGATCCGGGCAATTAGGGAAACGATGGGAGTAGTAGTGGCAACCCGGTTCCGTGGCTCAGGGTGGTCAGGCCAGTGGTAGTCCGTTATGTGTTAATGATTATGTCCGACTACACCACCCGTGGATTGCGGTTATTAGGAACCGCCGCTGCTTGCAGACCGCTGGGGCTGATGAGGTGTGCAGCTATGGTAGTGTGACTCCCCACGGGAAGAGTGCGGCCCCAGGGCAGTTTAGTGGATGGTGGGAGTGATGGTAGTGAGAGTCCCAGTGCTGATGGTGCTGGAGGAGCAAGGAGCACACAGACAACAGGTTGCAGTCCAGGGTCTTTACTAAACAGGTAAACTGACCCATAAACAGTCCCAGCTAGGAGGGGACCTGGATGTCTGAGAGCAACGGGGAAATTGGCCCTGGTCAGGGTGAGGGTGTAGGCCTACCGTGCTTTCTGCGCTCCTTCTGGCTATCTCCTCCTGATAGGGTAACAGCCCACGTTTCCGAGCTTTCCGTGTATTCTCGCCTGTATGGCCTGCGACATGGGTTCCTTTCTGCTCCCAGCCTTGTACGGCTTTACTGGTCCCTTTGGTTGTGGCAGGGCCTCCAGGCTTCTTAGGCCAAGGAATGTACAGTCCCTTGCGGACTGGTTCTCTGCTGGGGGATGTGGAATCCTTCCAGCCTCAGACACCAAAGTCTGGTAAAGCTAAGTCTTTCTCTGCCAAGACAGGCTCTCTTCGCCTCTTGTCTCTGGCTTGTGGCTCTCTCCTACTGCCACACTTCCTCTTAGGTGCAATCAACTTTCTGTCCTTGCTCCACTCTGGGACACGTCTCAAAGCTGAGAGAGGCAATCCAGTTCTCCCTAACCCTGTCCCCAGTACCAGCTTTTATAGGGGCAGCCTGCTCCCCCTACTGGCCTGAGACAGGAGGCATTGCATGCTAATGTTCCCCTGGCCAGAGAACCTCCCCCTTGCTCTCAGACATAGCTTTAATTACACTTGTGGCATCCAGGCCTGGGTGACACATTCCCCCCTAGTGAAATTTAGTACTCCGGGACTAAACAGTAAACAAAGATAATATACATAACAATAAAACATTAATAGACAGACGACGCACAAATTGAGTTCTTAAGGTCACAGTGTGGTCTGTGACCAGGTGTCCATATCACCAACACAACGGGGAGCCTTAACCAGGTGGGGGTCTGTCCTACCCCAAGTCCTTCACAGTCTTAGTTCATTCCTGGGCTAGGCTCAGAATGCAGTCCATACCAGGTCCCGGTTATACAAAGTCCATAACCTTTGAGTCCTTACGGTAGCTGCAAGAAACTGAAACAGAGTATTACCAAACATGCATGTAACTTTGCAAACGATTCAACATTTGGCAACAGGGTTATTTACAATTTTTGCGCGCTCTATATTCTCCAGCGAGCGGGTATCTGTCCCTTTGTGCTCCTGGTTGACCGCCTTAACCCACTGTCTGGTGGTGGACCAACCTGGCTTTCCCCACTAGCGTTAGGGGTACAGCTACCAGCTGGGTGTACAGGTAGGGCAGGCAGATGTCTGCGGGTCCTTTGGCTTACCGCAGGCATGGCAGGCTCACTGTCAGCAGAGGGTTGACTCTCCTGGGCTGCTGGAACAGGCTCTTCTGCCTCTAGAACCGCTTGCTCCTCTTCACCTTCCGGCTCTGGTGTTGGTTGTTGCTGGGCCGGTTGCAGGAAATGCAGGATGGGTACCACTATGGCATCATTTATGCGAGTCCAGGACTGAGGGAACTCTCCGAGAACGGTGCTGATCATTTCTTCCTTGTCCTCTGCGGGTTCAAGGTCACTCTGATCCTCTTCTGCACTACGGAGTTGCTCGGGGCATCTTTTGAGGTGGTCTCTGGAGACGACACTAGTGGTTTCTCCTCCGTCCTTGGTGATTATGCACACCTTTGGGTTGTCGTGGTCAGACTGCAGTACGGTGTAGGGTTCCCTTTCCCACTGGTCGTCCAACTTATCTAGCCTTCTTTTTCGCTTTAGGACTTGCTCACCAGGTTCTAGGGGACTAGCAGGGGCGTGTTGATTGAAGAGTCTTTCTTGCTTCTCTCTCACCTGGGCCAGGCTCTTCTCCACACTCTCCTGTACCTTCTTGTACTGCAGTTGCCTTTCCGTATCCCAGTCCGCATCCGGGGAGGTGTCCTCAGGTATTAGGACTCCCATCTCCAGGTCTACGGGCAGCTTACCTGGTCTAGCTCGCATCAGGTAAGCTGGGGTGCAGTTTGTAGCATTCACCGGGATATTGTTGTACATGTCTATCAGGTCCGGCAGTTTTTCTGGCCACAGGCTGCGTTCCTCCAGGGGCAACGTCTTCAGGAGATCAATGACTATATTATTCATCTTCTCACACATCCCGTTGGTATAGGGGTGGTAAGGCGTTGTCCGAATCTTCTTACAGCCATAGAGGTTGCAGAACTCCTGGAAGATTTCAGCCTCGAATGCTGGACCCTGGTCTGTCAGGACCTGTTCCGGATACCCGTGTGGACGGCAGAAGTATTGCTGGAAGGCTCTGGCCGCTGTTTGGGCTGTCAAGTCCTTTACCGGGACCACCACTAGAAATCGGGAATAGTGGTCCACGATTGTCAGGGCATAGATGTATCCGGACCGGCTTGGAGCCAATTTGACGTGGTCCAGAGCTACCAGCTCAAGAGGCTGCGTGGTGACGATGGGCCTCAAGGGTGTCTTCTGGCTGGTGCGGTCCTTCCTCCTCAGGTGACAAGGGCCACAGTCTCTGCACCACTTTTCTACAGCTCCTCTCATGCCGACCCAAAAGAACCTTCCTCTTAGTAGGAACTCCAGTTTCTTCCAACCGAAGTGTCCCGCTCTGTCATGGTAAGCTCCCAGGACCATAGCTGCATCTCGCCTTGGGACCACGACTTGCCAGGTCAGCTCGTGCGTCCGGTGGTTGACAATCCTTCTGCACAACTTGCCTTCGTAGAGGAACAGCTTGCTCTTCTCCTTCCATAGCTGCTTGGCTTCCTCTGGGGCATCTGGATCTAGGCGGGCGTCTTCCCGGGTCAGCAGATCTTTCACCAGGCGGACAGCAGGGTCACTATCTTGGGTTTCGGCCCAGCTGTGGTGAGGTAGGGGATTCATCATCACAGTTGTTAGATCCTCCTCCTTCACGCGGTGAGAGTGTTGAGCGGCTCCATACCGGTGAAACGCGGGGAGTTCTACCTCTTCCAGCTCTTCTGGGTCTTCGTCACCTTCAGGTAAGTGAGGCATTCTTGATAGGGCGTCCGCGTTGGCGTTGGTTTTGCCTGCCCGGTACTTGATCACGAAGTCATAGTTGGAGAGACGGGCCATCCACCGCTGTTCCAGGGCACCCAGTCTTGCATTGTCCAGGTGTGTCAACGGGTTGTTGTCCGTGTACACGGTGAACTTTGCGGAGGCCAGGTAATGCTTGAAGCGTTCCGTCACGGCCCACACCACCGCCAAGAATTCTAGCTTGAAGGAGCTGTAATTCTCCGGGTTCCTCTCAGTGGGCCTCAGCTTCCGTCTGGCGTATGCGATCACCCGTTCTCTGCCCTGTTGGTTTTGGGACAGTACGGCTCCCAGTCCCACATTACTGGCGTCTGTGTGGAGAATGAATGGCTGGCCATAATCAGGGTAGGCCAGGATCTCATCCCCCGTGAGGGCCATCTTTAGCTGGCGGAAGGACTCCTCTTCCGGTTTATCCCACTTAAAGGGTGGCTTTTGACTTCGGGACTTAGACTGTCCGATCAGGAGGTCCTGCATAGGAGCTGCCATCTTAGTGAACCCGGGGATGAACCTTCGGTAGTAGCCTACCAACCCGAGAAACTGTCTCACCTCTTTGATGTTCGAGGGGCTTGGCCAGCTCTTGATTGCCGTGACCTTGTCAGGGTCGGGGGCCACTCCCTCCGCACTTACCACGTGCCCTAGGTACTGGACCTTTGGTTTCAGCAGGTGACACTTCGATGGTTTCACCTTCAGGCCGTAGCCTGCCAGGGCTTCGAACACCTCGGCCAGGTGCTTTAGATGGTCCTCGTAGGTCTTCGAATAGACGATCACGTCGTCCAGGTAAAGGAGGACCGTCTCGAAGTTTCGGTGCCCTAGACAGCATTCCATCAGCCGCTGGAAGGTCCCTGGTGCGTTGCAGAGCCCGAAAGGCATACAGTTGAATTCGCTCAGTCCCATCGGGGTGGTGAAGGCGGTCTTCTCCTTGTCAGCCTCTGCCACAGGAACCTGCTAGTGCCCGCTAGTAAGGTCCAAAGTAGAAAAGAAGTTAGCAGATTTTAGTGCGGCTAAAGACTCTTCTATTCTATGCAGCGGATATGCGTCTTTGTGAGTGATACGGTTGATTTGTCTATAGTCCACGCACATTCTCATGGTGCCGTCTTTCTTTTTGACCAGAACCAAAGGGGCTGCCCAGGGGCTACAGCTGTCTCTAATAACCCCAGCTTCTTTCATCTCTCTTAGCATGCCCTTTGCGTTCTGATAATGTGCAGGGGGTACAGGTCTGTGCCTCTCTTTTATTGGTGGGTGGCTCCCGGTGGGGATGTGGTGTTCTATCCCCTTTACTCTGCCGAAGTCTAGCGGGTGCTTACTAAAGACTCTCTCGTACTCCTGTACCACCCGGTAGACTCCTTGTTTTTGGTGCAGGGGAGTGGAGTCAGCACCCACGTGGAGTTTCTGGCACCAGTCCTCCTTTTGTTTCTGGGAGCCATTACCCTCCGCCTGAGGAGATGGAGGCAAGGGTTCCACGGCCCTGATAGCTTGGTGTTCGACAACAAACAGTTTGGCGAGTGTAGCGTACCTGGGTAAGTGTACTTCCCTCTCCCCAATGTTGAGGATGCGGACGGGCACCCTCCCATGACGGACATCAACCACCCCCCGGGCTGTCAAAATGGTGGGCCTGCTGTCTGAGTACACGGGTTCTACCATGGCTTGGTAGTCTCTACCTCTCAACCCGATTGCAGTCCGACACCAGATCATCATTTCACTTTTGGGAGGCATGGAAATGGGGAATGGATCACTGAGTCTTACGCTACCGATCTCACCACCAGACAGTTCTACCTGCTGCCGTCTCATCAGGGCTTTTATCTCCTTGTTGAGGACTCTCTGTTGGCTGGAACTAGCATTCACCGCCACCTGTTGTAGAATTACAATTACTTCTGAAAGACAATTTTCAATGATGTTAGTACCCACAGTTATTTTAGGGTGACTTTCATGACGGTCAATGTCCACAATAATCACTCCCTGTGCCGGCAGTTCAACTTTACCAATTTTAATGGTCATCTCCTTGAACCCCATCTGCGGCACGGGTAAGCCATTACTGGCGATGATGCTCAAGTTACTGTCTGGATACCGTGTGATATCAGCATCAGTCCAATACTGCTTAAAAAGTACATAAGGGATAGTGGTTACTTGTGACCCAGTATCCAGCAAGGCGCTCATGGGGATACCGTCCAGCACCACGGGTAAAACCGGGCGCCCCCCAATGTACTTATTACGCCAATTGTAAGGGCCTGGTGATCTTATGCCTGGGGGTTGGCCCTCTGCCCCAGGTTGGACCCGTTTAAATTACAGTACCTGGAAATGTGTCCGGGCTGGTTGCATCGACGGCAAATGGGCTGTCCATCCTCTGCGTAGCGGTCTGTGGGCCTCCCTCAGAACGACAGTTTCCTCCTCTGTCGATGCCACGGGACATCCTCCGGACTTGAAACCAGCTCGATGGGTCTTGACGGGTCCACTTGCAACGCCTGGACGGTCCTGGTCAACGCCGCGACGCTCCTGGTCAGCTCCTGGACTTGGTGGTGCAGGCCTTTCGACGGGGCTTGGTTCAGGGCCTGTGCATCAGCCTCCACGGAGTCCATAGAGGAGGGCGCCGCCTCCTGGTGGTAGGTGATAGCAGGGCGCCGGGGGTTTATAGCGCCACTGGTTGTAGATTCACGGAGTACCCTTATGGCCCTGTCCTTAAATTGGGCAAAGGTCAGGTCGGGGTTCTGAAAGAACATGAGGCGCAGCTGGGCCCTGTGGGCGCTGGACAGCAGACCCTCTATGAATTGTTCTGTTAGCAGCTTATCGGTTTCCTGCACACTGCCAGGGTCAGTTTGTTGAATAGCCCTCAAGGCTTCCTGTAAATTTAAGGCATAGTCTCTGATGCTGTCCTGTGCCCGCTGCTTACATCCATAGAACCTCATTTTAATCTCAGCGGAGGTACGTGTATCAAAGGTACCCCGCAGCCGGGCCAGAATACCCTTCACAGTCATTTTCTCCTCAGTGGGCCATGATTTTACCTCCCTTTGGGCTGCGCCAGTTAACTGCCCTGTCAATATGCTGACCTTCTGTTCCTCTGTCAGGGGGTAAACTTGGAACAAACTATACAGTCTTTCCTTGAAGTCAGGTAGGGCATGGGGCTCCCCTGAGTACTTGGGCAGCCAGGCCGCTCCAGGGATGTAGGGCAAGGAAAAGGGCATCACCGCTGCTGCAGCTGCGTTGGTGGTAGTGGGCGCCTCTGTGTCCGACATCTTCCTCCCCCCCTAGTGAAGTGTGGCCTACCTTCCGACGATCCTCTTCTGTAGGCCGCGGCTCCGCTGCTGCTGCTATGGACGAGGACCTGGCGTCGCGTCCTGATGACGTCAGCGTCGCTCTCTCTCCCTTCCAGGACCTTGCGCAGCGTCGGTGCGTGGGGCGGAGCTTCGGATCTCGCGCGGTTTTGACGTCCACGCCCCTCTTCTTCTCGCGCGGCGTCCTGAAGATGGCGTCCGATCGCGGGAAGACGGCAGAAGACGGCGGGAAACGGTCCAAGATGGCGTCTGATGGCGGGAATCGGCTCCGGATGGCGGGAAACTACTCCGGACGGCGGGAAACTTCGCCACAGGTAAGTTACAAAAGTCTTTTTTCAGGCACGCAGTACCCGGTGGTTGCAGGCACGAAATCCTGCGGACTCACCCCCTGGGCCGTGGGGCACTCGGATCCGGGCAATTAGGGAAACGATGGGAGTAGTAGTGGCAACCCGGTTCCGTGGCTCAGGGTGGTCAGGCCAGTGGTAGTCCGTTATGTGTTAATGATTATGTCCGACTACGCCACCCGTGGATTGCGGTTATTAGGAACCGCCGCTGCTTGCAGACCGCTGGGGCTGATGAGGTGTGCAGCTATGGTAGTGTGACTCCCCACGGGAAGAGTGCGGCCCCAGGGCAGTTTAGTGGATGGTGGGAGTGATGGTAGTGAGAGTCCCAGTGCTGATGGTGCTGGAGGAGCAAGGAGCACACAGACAACAGGTTGCAGTCCAGGGTCTTTACTAAACAGGTAAACTGACCCATAAACAGTCCCAGCTAGGAGGGGACCTGGATGTCTGAGAGCAACGGGGAAATTGGCCCTGGTCAGGGTGAGGGTGTAGGCCTACCGTGCTTTCTGCGCTCCTTCTGGCTATCTCCTCCTGATAGGGTAACAGCCCACGTTTCCGAGCTTTCCGTGTATTCTCGCCTGTATGGCCTGCGACATGGGTTCCTTTCTGCTCCCAGCCTTGTACGGCTTTACTGGTCCCTTCGGTTGTGGCAGGGCCTCCAGGCTTCTTAGGCCAAGGAATGTACAGTCCCTTGCGGACTGGTTCTCTGCTGGGGGATGTGGAATCCTTCCAGCCTCAGACACCAAAGTCTGGTAAAGCTAAGTCTTTCTCTGCCAAGACAGGCTCTCTTCGCCTCTTGTCTCTGGCTTGTGGCTCTCTCCTACTGCCACACTTCCTCTTAGGTGCAATCAACTTTCTGTCCCTGCTCCACTCTGGGACACGTCTCAAAGCTGAGACAGGCAATCCAGTTCTCCCTAACCCTGTCCCCAGTACCAGCTTTTATAGGGGCAGCCTGCTCCCCCTACTGGCCTGAGACAGGAGGCATTGCATGCTAATGTTCCCCTGGCCAGAGAACCTCCCCCTTGCTCTCAGACACAGCTTTAATTACACTTGTGGCATCCAGGCCTGGGTGACACATTTGTGCAGGACTATATGGGGGATTTTATATTGGGGATTATGGGTGCAGCACTATATTGGGGATTATATGTTCAGGACTATATGGAGGATTTTATATGGGGGATTATATGTGCAAGACTATATGGGGGATTTTATATGGGGAATTATATGTGCAGGACTATATGGGGGATTTTATATGGGGGATTATATGTGTAGGACTATATGGGGGATTTTATATGGGGATTATATGTGCAGGACTATATGGGGAATTTTATATGAGGGATTATATGTGCAGGACTATATGGGGGATTTTATATGCAGGATTATATGTGCAGGACTATATGTGGGATTTTATAAGGGGAATTATATGTGCAGCACAATATGGGGGATTATATGTGCAGGACTAGACTATATGGGGGATTTTATATGAGGGATTATATGTGCAGGAATATATGGGGGATTTTATATGTAGGATTATATGTGCAGGACTATATGGGTGACTTTATAAGGGGGATTTTATATATGGGATTATATGTGCAGGACTATATGGGTGATTTTATATGCGGGATTATATATGTAGGACTATATGGGGGATTTTATATGGGGGATTTTATATGGGAGATTATATGTGCAGGACTAGACTATATGGGGGATTTTATATGTGGGATTATATGTGCAGAACTAGACTATATGGGGGATTTTATATGTGGGATTACGTGTGCAGGACTAGATTGGGGATTTTATGTGCAGGACTATATGGAGGATTTTATATGGGGATTATATGTGCATGACTATATGGGGGATTTTATATGGGGGATTATATGAGCAGGACTATATGTGGGGCCATCATATTCTGTGCAGGACTGTATGTGGGGCCATCATATTCTGTGCAGGATTATATGAGGGACCATCATATTGTGTGTAGGACTGTATGTGGTGCCATCATACTCTGTGCAGGATTATATGTGGGACCATCATATTGTGTGCAGGACTATATGTGGGACCATCATACTGTGTGCAGGACTATATGTCGGGCCATCTAATATGTGCAGGACAATATGTGGGGCCATCATATTCTGTGCAGGACTATATGTGGGACCATCATACTGTGTGCAGGACTATATGTGGGGCCATCATACTATGTTCAGCACTATACTGTATGTGGGCCCATCATACTATGTACAGCACTATATGTGAGGCCATCATACTATCTGCAGAACTATATGTGGGGCCATCATACTATCTGCAGCACTATACTGTATGTGGGGCCATCATACTATCTCCAGCACTATATGTGGGGCCATCATACTATGTGCAGCACTATATGTGGGGCCATCATACTATATGCAGCACTATATGTGGGGCCATCATACTATGTGTAGCACTATATGTGAGGCCATCATACTTTCTGCAGCACTATATGTAGGGCCATCATACTATCTGCAGCACTGTATGTGGGGCCATCATACTATCAGTAGTACTATATGTGGGGCCATCATATTATCCGCAGCACTATATGTAGGGTCATCATACTATCTGCAGCATTATATGTAGGGCCATCATACAATATGCAGCACTATTTGTAGGGCCATCATACTATCCGCAGCACTATATGTAGGGCCATCATACTATCTGCAGCACTATATATAGGGCCATCATACTATCCCCAGCACTTTATGTAGGGCTATCATACTATCTGCAGCACTATATGTAGGGTCATCATACTATCTGCAGCACTATATGTAGGGCCATCATACTATCCGCAGTACTATATGTAGGGCAATCATACTATCCACAGCACTATATGTAGGGCCATCATACTATCCGCAGCACTATATGTAGGGCCATCATACTATGTGCAGCACTATATATGGGGCCATCACAATATCTGCAGGACTATATGTGGGGCCATCATACTATCTGCAGCACTATATGTAGTGCCATCATACTATATGCAGCACAATATGTAGGGCAATCATACTATCCACAGCACTATATGTAGGGCCATCATACTATGTGCAGCACTATATGTGAGACCACCATACTTTCTGCAGCACTATATGTAGGGCCATCATACTATGTGAAGCACTATATGTGGGGCCATCATACTATGTGCAGCACTATATGTATTGCCATCATACTATCCGCAGCACTATATGTAGGGCCATCATACTATATGCAGCACTATATATGGGGCCATCACAATATCTGCAGGACTATATGTGGGGCCATCATACTATCTGCAGCACTATATGTAGGGACATCATACTATATGCAGCACTATATGTAGGGCCATCATACTATGTGAAGCACTATATGTAGGGCCATCATACTATGTGCAGCACTGTATGTGGGGCCATCATACTATCAGTAGTACTATATGTGAGGCCATCTTATTATCTGCAGCACTATACTGTATGTAAGGTCATCATACTATCTGTAGCATTATATGTAGGGCCATCATACAATATGCAGCACTATATGTAGGGCCATCATTCTATCCGCAGCACTATATGTAGGGCCATCATACTATGTGCAGCACTATATATGGGGCCATCACCCTATCTCCAGCACTATATGACTCGCCCCCTGAGCCGTGGGGCACTCGGATCCGGGCAACTGGGCATTAATGGGGGTAGTAGTGGCAACCCGGTCCGTGGCTCAGGGTGGTCAGACCAGTGGCAGTCTTCTATATGTTTTGCAATGTCCGACTACGCCACCCGTGGATTGCGGTCAGGGCTAACCGCCGCTGCAGTCCAGACCGCTGGGGCAGATGTAAATGTGCAGCACTGAATAGTACAACTCCCCACGGGAGGAGTATGGCCCCAGGGCAGTATATAGATGGATGATGGAGGGGATGATTCCGACCGCAATAGCCAGGAGACGGAGGCCTCTTAAACAGTTCAGGGTCTTTATTAGGACAGGTGAGTCGATCCCAAAAACAGTCCCGGCTAGGAGGGGGCCTGGATGTCTGAGAACAAGTGGGAAGCTTGCATTGATCAGGGTGAGGGTGTAGGCCTACCGTGCTCTCTGCACTCTTTCTGGCTATTTCCCTCCTCGTGGTGTAATAGCCCACGTTCCTGAGCTCGCCGTGTCTTCTCGCCCGTATGGCTTGCAACTTGGCTCCCTTTCTACTCCCGGCCTGGTACGGCTTTGCTGGTCCCTTTTGCTGTGGCGGAACCTCCGGGCTTCTTAGGCCAAAGGACATACAGTCCCCTGCGGACTGGTTATTTGCTGTAGGACTTGGAATCCTAACAGCCTCGGACACCAAAGTCCGGTAGATTAGCTTCTCTATCTGCCAGGACAGGCTCGCTTCGCCTCTTGCCCCTGGCTCTTGGCTCTCCTACTGCTACACGGCCTCTTAGGCTGCAACACAACTGTCTGTCCCTGCTCTGGGACACCTCTCACTCCAGAGACAGGTTGTCCAGTTCTCTCCTAACCCTGCCCCCAGTTCCAGCTTTTATAGGGGCAGCCTGCTCCCCCTACTGGCCTGGGACAGGAGGTGCTGCATGCTAATGGTCCCTGACCAGAGAACCTCCCCCTTGCTCTCAGACACAGCTTTATTAAACATTTGTGGCATCCAGGCAAGGGTGACACATTCCCCCCTAGTAAAATTTAGTACTCCGGGACTAAACAAGAAACAAGAATACTTATGCATGACCATAAAACATTATTAGGCAAGTGACGCACAGGTTGAGTTCTTAAGGTCACATGGTGGTCTGTGACTGGGTGTCCATATCACCAACACAACGGGGAGCCTTAACCAGGTGGGGGTCTGTCCTTGCCCCAAGTCCTTTACAGTCTTAGTTCATTCCTTGGTTAGGCTCCGAACGCAGTCCATAAGTCCCGGTTATTAAAAGTTCATAACTTTTTAGTCCATACGGCAACTGTAAGAAACTGAAATACACAATTACTAATCATGCAGGTAACTTTGCAAACATTTCAACACTTGGCAACAGGGTTATTTACAGTTTTCGTGCACCCTATATTTTCCAGCGAGTGGGTATCTGCCCCTTTGTGCTCCTGGTTGACCTGCGTAACCCACTGTCTGGTGGTGGTCTAACCTGGTTTTCTTCACTACCATTTAGGGTACAGTCACTGGCTAGACTTACAGGCAGGGCAGGCAGCTGTCTGCGGGTCCTCTGGCTTACCGCAGGCATGGCAGGCTCACTGTCAGCAGAGGGTTGATTCTCCTGGGCTGCTGGTACAGGCTCTTCTGCCTCTGGAACTGCTTGTTCTTCTTCACTTTCCCGCCCTGGTGTAGGTTGTTGCTGAGTTGGTTGCAGGAAATGCAGGACGGGTACCACTATGGCATCGTTTATTCGAGTCCAGGACTGAGGGAACTCTCCGAGAACGGTGCTGATCATTTCTTCCTTGTCCTCTGCGGGTTCAAGGTCTCTTTGATCCTCTTCTGCATTCCGTAGTTGCTCGGGGCACCTTTTTAGGTGGTCTCTGGAGACAGTACTAGTGGTTTCTCCTCCATCCTTGGTGATCACGCACACCTTCGGGTTGTCGTGATCAGACTGCAGTACTGAGTAGGGTTCCCTTTCCCACTGGTCGTCCAGCTTGCGTAGCCTTCTCTTTCGCTTCAGGACCTGCTCACCAGGTTCTAGGGAACCTGTAGGGGCGTGTTGGTTGAAGAGTCTCTCTTGCCTTTCCCTCATCTGGGCCAGGCTCTTCTCCGCACTCTCCTGTTCCTTCTTGTACTGCAGTCGCCTTTCCGTATCCCAGTCCGCATCTGGGGAGGTGTCCTCGGGTGTCAGGACCCCCATCTCCAGGTCTATTGGCAGCTTACCTGGTCTGGCTCGCATCAGGTAAGCCGGGGTGCAGTTTGTAGCATTCACCGGGATATGGTTGTATAAGTCTATCAGGTCCGGTAGTTTTTCTGGCCACAGGCTGCGTTCCTCCAGGGGCAACGTCTTCAGGAGATCAATCACTATATTGTTTATTTTCTCACACATCCCGTTGGTTTGTGGGTGGTAAGGCATTGTCCGAATCTTTTTACAGCCATAGAGGTTGCAGAACTCTTGGAAGATTTCGGCCTCGAACGCTTGGCCCTGGTCTGTCAGGACTTGTTCCGGATACCCGTGTGGGCGGCAGAAGTATTGCTGGAAGGCTCTGGCCGCCGTTTGAGCCGTCAAGTCTTTTACAGGGACCACCACTAGAAATCGGGAATAGTGGTCCACGATTGTCAGGGCATAAACGTATCCTGACCGGCTTGGAGCCAATTTGACGTGGTCCAGAGCTACCAGCTCAAGAGGCTGCGTGGTGACGATGGGCCTCAAGGGTGTCTTCTGGCTGGTGCGGTCCTTCCTCCTTAGGTTACAAGGGCACCACTTCTCTACAGCCCCTCTCATGCCGACCCAAAAGAACCGTCCTCTTAGCAGGAACTCCAGTTTCTTCCAGCCGAAGTGCCCCGCTCTGTCATGGTAAGCCTCCAGGACCATAGCTGCATCTCGCCTTGGGACCACGACTTGCCAGGTCAGCTCGTGCGTCCGGTGGTTGACGAGCCTTCTGCGCAGCTTACCTTCATAGAGGAACAGCCTGCTCTTCTCTTTCCATAGCTGCTTGGCTTCCTCTGGAGCATCCGGATCTAGACGGGCGTCTTCTCAGGTCAGCAGGTCTTTCACCATGCAGATTGCAGGGTCACTATCTTGGGTCTCGGCCCAGCTGTGGTGAGGTAGGGGATTGATCATGATGGTTGTTAAGTCTTCCTCCTTCATGCGGTGGGAGTATTGAGTGGCTCCATACCGGTGAAACGCAGGGAGTTCTACCTCCTCCAGCAATTCTGGGTCTTCGCCTCCGTCAGGTAAGTGAGGCATTCTTGATAGGGCGTTAGCGTTGGCATTGGTTCTGCCTGCCCGGTACTTGATCGTGAAGTCATAATTTGAGAGTCTCGCCATCCACCGCTGCTCTAGGGCACCTAGTCTTGCATTGTCCAGGTGTGTCAACGGGTTGTTGACCGTGTACACGGTGAACTTTGCGGAGGCCAGGTAATGCTTAAACCGTTCTGTGACGGCCCACACCACTGCCAAGAATTCTAGCTTGAAGGAGCTGTAATTCTCCGGGTTCCTTTCAGTGGGCCTCAGCTTCCGGCTGGCATACGCGATCACCTTTTCTCTGCCCTGTTGGTTTTGCGACAGCACGGCTCCCAGCCCCACATTACTGGCATCTGTGTGGAGAATAAAAGGCTGGCCATAATCGGGGTAGGCCAGGATCTCATCCCCTGTGAGCCCATCTTCAACTGGCGGAAGGACTCCTCTTCCGGCTTGTCCCACTTGAAGGGTGGCTTTTGGCTTCTGGACTTAGACTGTCCTATCAGGAGGTCCTGCATAGGGGCTGCCATCTTAGTGAACCCCAGGATGAACCTTCGGTAGTAGCCTACCAACCCGAGAAATTGCCTCACTTCTTTGATGTTTGAGGGGCTTGGCCAGCTCTTGATTACTGTGATCTTGTCAGGGTCGGGGGCTACTCCTTCTGCACTTACCACGTGCCCCAGGTACTGGACCTTCGGTTTCAACAGGTGAAACTTTGATGGTTTCACCTTCAGGCCATAGCCTGCCAGGGCTTCGAACACCTCTGATAGGTGTTTTAGATGGTCCTCGTAGGTCTTCGAATAGACGATCACGTCGTCCAGGTAAAGTAGGACCGTCTCAAAGTTTCGGTGCCCTAGACAGCATTCCATCAGCCTCTGGAAGGTCCCTGGTGCATTGCAGAGCCCGAAGGGCATACAGTTGAACTCACTCAGTCCCATCGGGGTGGTGAAGGCGGTCTTCTCCTTGTCAGCCTCTGCCACAGGAACCTGCCAGTACCCGCTAGTAAGGTCCAAAGTAGAAAAGAAGTTAGCAGTTAGTGCGGTTAAAGACTCCTCTATTCTAGGCAGCGGATATGCGTCTTTGTGGGTGATATGGTTGATTTGCCTATAGTCCACGCACATTCTCATGGTGCCGTCTTTCTTTTTTACCAGAACCAAGGGGGCTGCCCAGGGGCTACAGCTATCTCTAATGACCCCAGCTTCTTTCATTTCTCTTAGCATGCCCTTTGCGTTCTGATAATGTGCAGGGGGTACAGGTCTGTGCCTCTCTTTCATTGGTGGGTGGCTCCCCGTGGGGATGTGGTGTTCCACTCCCTTTTCTCGGCCGAAGTCTAGCGGGTGCTTACTAAAAATTCTCTCATACTCCTGAACCACCCGGTAGACTCCTTGTTTTTGGTGCAGGGGAGTGGAGTCAGCACCCACATGGAGTTTCTGGCACCAGTCCTCCTTGTGTTTCTGGGAGCCATTACCCTCCGCCTGTGGAGATGGAGGCAAAGGCTCCACGGCCCTGATAGCTTTGTGTTCGACAGCAAACAGTTTGGCAAGTGTAGCGTACCTAGGTAAGTGTACCTCCCTCTCCCCAATGTTGAGAATGCGAACGGGCACCCTCCCATGACGGACATCAACCACCCCCTGGGCTGTCAAAATGGTGGGCCTGCTGTCTGAGTACACGGGTTCTACCATGGCTTGGTAGTCTCTGCCTCTCAACCCGATTGCAGTCCGACACCAGATCATCATTTCACTTTTGGGAGGCATGGAAATGGGGAATGGGTCACTCATTCTTACGCTACCGATCTCACCACCAGACAGTTCTACCTGCTGCCGTCTCATCAGGGCTTTTATCTCTTTGTTGAGGACTCTCTGTTGGCTGGAACTAGCATTCACCGCCACCTGTTGTAGAATTACAATTACCTCTGAAAGACAATTTTCAATCACGTTAGTAACCACAGTTATTTTAGGGTGACTTTCACGATGGTCAATGTCCACAATAATCACTCCCTGTGCCGGCAGTTCAACTTTACCAATCTTAATGGTCATCTCCTTGAACCCCATCTGCGGCACGGGCAAGCCGTTACTGGCGATGATGCTCAAGTTACTGTCTGGATACCGTGTTATATCAGCATCAGTCTAATACTGCTTAAAAAGTACATAAGGGATAGTAGTTACTACCCGGTATCCAGCAAGGCGCTCATGGGGATACCGTCCAGCACCACGGGTAAAACCGGGCGCCCCCCAACGTACTTATTACGCCAATTGTAAGGGCCTGGTGATCTTATGCCTGGGGGTTGGCCCTCTGCCCCAGGTTGGACCCGTTTAAAGTACAGTACCTGGAAATGTGTCCGGGCTGGTTGCATCGACGGCAAATGGGCTGTCCATCCTCTGCGTAGCGGTCTGTGGGCCTCCCTCGAAATGACGGGGTCCTCCTCTGTCGACGCCAACGGACAGCCTGCGGACTTGAAGCCAACTCGATGGGTCTTGACGGGTCCACTTGTAATGCCTGGACGGTCCTGGTCAACGCCGCGACGCTCCTGGTCAGCTCCTGGACTTGGTGGTGCTGATCTTTCAATGGGGCTTGATTCCGGGCCTGTGCATCGGCCCCCACAGAGTCCATAGAGGAGGGCGCTGCCTCCTGGTGATAGGTGAGAGCAGCGCGCCGGGGGTTTATAGCGCCACTTGTTGCGGGTTCACGGAGCACCCTTATGGCCCTGTCCTTGAATTGGGCAAAGGTCAGATCAGGGTTCTGAAAGAACATGAGGCGCAGCTGGGTCCTGTGGGCGCTAGACAGCAGACCTTCTATGAACTGTTCTGTTAGTAGCTTATCCGTATCCTGCACGCTGCCAGGGTCAGCTTGTTTGATGGCTGTCCTGTGCCCGCTGCTTACATCCGTAGAACCGCATTTTAATTTCAGCAGAGGTACGTGTATCAAAGGTACCCCGCAGCCGGGCCAGAATGTCCTTTACGGTCCTTTTCTCCTCAGCGGGCCATGACTTTATCTTCCGCTGGGCTGCGCCAGTTAACTGCCCTGTCAGTATGCTGATCTTCTGTTCCTCTGTCAGGGGGTAAACTTGGAATAAACTGTACAGCCTTTCCTTAAAGTCAGTTAGTGCATGGGGCTCCCCTGAATACGTGGGCAGCCAGGCCGCTCCAGGGATGTAAGGCAGGGAGAATGGCATCACCGCTGTTGCAGCTGCGCTGGTGGTAGTAGGTGCCTCCGCGTCCGACATCTTCCTCCCCCCTAGTTAAGCGTGGCCTACCTTCCGACGATCCTCTTCTGTAGGCCGCGGCTCCGCTGGTCCTGCTCCAGACGAGGACCTTGCGTCGCATCCTGGTGAGGTCAGCGTCGCTCTCTCTCCCTTCCAGGACCTTGCGCAGCGTCGGTGCGTAGGGCGGAGCTTCGGGTCTCGCGCGGTTTGGACATCCACGCCCCTCTTCTTCCCGCGCGGCGTCCTGCAGATGGCGTCCGATGGCGGGAAAACGGCTGAAGATGGCGGGAAGCTGCTGAAGATGGCGGGAGATGGCTGAAAATGGCGGGAAACGGCTCCGGATGGCGGGAAACCTCTTTTTAAGGTACGTGTACAGTCTTTTTCAGGCACGCAATACCCGTCTATGGCGGGTTGGTCACAATCCTGCCAATTACGCCAAAGCTGACTCGCCCCCTGAGCCGTGGGGCACTCGGATCAGGGCAACAGGGCATTAATGGGGGTAGTAGTGGCAACCCGGTCCGTGGCTCAGGGTGGTCAGACCAGTGGCAGTCTTCTATATGTTTTGCAATGTCCGACTACGCCACCCGTGGATTGCGGTCAGGGCTAACCGCCGCCGCAGTGCAGACCGCTTGGGCAGATGTAAATGTGCAGCACTGAATAGTACAACTCCCCACGGGAGGAGTATGGCCCCAGGGCAGTATATAGATGGATGATGGAGGGGATGATTCCAACCACAATAGCCAGGAGACGGAGGCCTCTTAAACAGTTCAGGGTCTTTATTAGGTCAGGTGAGTCGACTCAAAAACAGTCCCGGCTGGGAGGGGGCCTGGATGTCTGAGAACAAGTGGGAAGCTTGCCCTGATCAGGGTGAGGGTGTAGGCCTGCCGTGCTCTCTGCGCTCTTTCTGGCTATTTCCCTCCTCGTGATGTAATAGCCCACGTTCCTGAGCTCGCCGTGTCTTCTCGCCCATATGGCTTGCAACTTGGGTCCCTTTCTACTCCCGGCCTGGTACGGCTTTGCTGGTCCCTTCTGCTGTGGCAGAACCTCCGGGCTTCTTAGGCCATAGGACATACAGTCCCCTGCGGACTGGTTATTTGCTGTAGGACTTGGAATCCTAACAGCCTCAGACACCAAAGTCCGGTAGATTAGCTTCTCTATCTGCCAGGATAGGCTCGCTTCACCTCTTGCCCCTGGCTCGTGGCTCTCCAACTGCCACACTGCCTCTTAGGCTGCAACACAACTGTCTGTCCCTGCTCTGGGACACCTCTCACTCCAGAGACAGGTTGTCCAGTTCTCTCCTAACCCTGCCCCCAGTTCCAGCTTTTATAGGGGCAGCCTGCTCCCCCTACTGGCCTGGGACAGGTGGTGCTGCATGCTAATGGTCCCTGACCAGAGAACCTCCCCCTTGCTCTCAGACACAGCTTTATTATACATTTGTGGCATCCAGGCCAGGGTAACACTTATATGTGGGGCCATCACCCTATCTCCAGCACTATATGTGGGGCCATTGTGGTGTCCCTGCGGGTTCAGTCACCACAGAGGTACTGCATCTCACCCAGAGGTGTGGTATCTCACTCTTAGGTAAGGATAGAGTGCTGCCCGGGACCCTAACACCTGCATCCAACACATCCACTTCAGTAGGGAAGGGCGAGATTGCTCCTAAGGGAGAGCACAGTCCCTGGTCCATGGCTGGAGTGGAGGGGAACCAAGTGAGGGGGAACCATGTAGTGGGTGTGGGTGGAGGAAGCAGATTAGGGGAGCACGTGAAAGAAGCTGTATAAAAAGGGGAGCCATCTTAGACAGACAAGTCAGAGGAGGAGAAGTGAAAGGAGCAGAGGCTCTGCAGGAGCTCTGCTCCGGAGGCAGGCCTAGTGAGAGGCCCAGGAGAAGGAGAGAAGAGAGGAGAGGGAGCAGGAGAAAGGCTACAGGAACAGAAGGGATCCCAGGGGTACGGGAAGTGCTGGAGGCCACCCGTACGCCCAAATCTGCCAGGCGGTGGAGGGATCGAGCCGCAGAGGGGACCAGCCCCTAAACTAGTGGAGAACTACAAGGCTCAGCTAGGAACCGGAGGCTGCTGTACTTGTAAGGTGTAGTGGCCACATCCGCAATTATATCGCTGAAAAGGTGGCCACAGAGGGTCCAGGGGACTGCAGGTCGCCCGACAAGACCCGAGGCTACCGGATTGGGACACTAATTGTGAGGCGCAGGACAGGAGGGCGAGAGCCAGCGCAGGAAGACGACTAAGGAAGGCACATAGAAAGGGGTCCTGTCAGGCACTCTTGAACTATCTGAGGGATTACTGAACCCCTGCCTGGTGAACGCAGCACGACGTGGGATGTTGTAGTCCGGAACCTGTAACCTGAGGAACTTAAGAACTGTGAGTAAACTCGGAAGACTGCACCCCACTGTCTCTGTGATTATTATCTGCGCCATCACCCCTGCACTACAACGCCCAGCACAACCTATAACATATACATTGCCCTGGAGCTATGCACTACCTGTGGAGAGCCACACCAACTTTGCTGCACTAACATCAGCTCCAGAGGACCTTCTCCACAGCGGCGGCTCCCTTTAGGTGCATACCACAGGTGGCGTCACAAACTTTGTACATAAATCCCCTGTAAATATTCCCCTATTGATTGACCGCCCTGGGTCACAGACCGGGTCACCGCCACTGTGACATCTCCCGTAGCGACGACCGGCCCGGCACCGAGTACCCCACGGTCCAGGGGGCGCGTCACTATCATACTATATGCAGCACTATATGTGGGGCCATCATACTATGTGCAGCACTATATGTGAGGTCATCATACTTTCTGCAACACTATATGTAGGGCCATCATACTATCTGCAGCACTATATGTGGGGCCATCATACTATGTGCAACACTGTATGTGGGGCCATCACACTATCAGTAGTACTATATGTGGGGCCATCATATTATCCGCAGCACTATATGTAGGGTCATCATACTATCTAGAGAATTATATGTAGGGCCATCATACTATCCGCAGCACTATATGTAGGGCCATCATACTATCCGCAGCACTATATGTAGGGTCATCACACTATCCGCAGCACTATACGTAGGGCCATCATACTATCTGCAGCACTATATGTAGGGCCATCATACTATGTGCAGCACTATATGTATATGGGGCCATCACACTATCTGCAGGACCATATGTGGGGCCATCACACTATCTGCAGAATTATATGTGTGGTCATCATACTATTTGCAGCACTATATATAGGGCCATCATACTATCTGCAGCACTATATGTCGGGCCATCATACTATATGCAGCATTTTATGTAGGACCATCATACTATCCACAGCACTATATATAGGGCCGTCATAATATGTGCAGCACTATATGTAGGGCCATCATACTATGTGCAGCTCTATATGTGGGGCCATCATACTATGTGCAGCACTATATGTGGGGCCGTCATACTATGTGCAGCATTATATGTGGCACCATTATACTATCTGCAGGACTGTATGTGGGGCCATCATACTACCTGCAGCACTATATGGGGGATTATATGTGGCGCCATCACATTATGTGCAGCACTATATGTGGTGCCATCTAGTGATGAGCGAGCATGTTCGCTACTGCTCGGTGCTCACCCGAGCATCTCACTGCTCGACATGCTCGCCGAGTATTTCCGAGGTTGTTCGGCGGGAGCTTGTGTCTCCTCCCTGCATGTCAGCGCTCTTTAGAGAGCCAATGAACATGCAGGGATTGCCTGCCATTCACTGTAATGCCATAGCCATGTTGGTTCTGGCATTACAGTGATTGGCTGGCCACACAGCGTCATCAGGTCTATATCAGACCTGGCGCCGCCATGCTCATCACAGTCACACCGGAATCAGACAGTGTAGGGAGAGCTGCTGCTGAGCTAGGGAGAGATTCTCTTGTTTCTAGTTAGTGTGGGTGTACCAAACTATATTAGAGACACTTATCCATCTCAACAAACAGTCCTTCTGAGGACTAATTCATCTGCAGAGATATCAGGCAGGCAGTGTATATAGGCAGGCAGTGTATATAGCAGACTGCAGTGCATATAGCACAAGAGGCTCCATTCCTGTTCTTCCTTCTGCTGCTGTTAGAAATTTCGAGACACAGGCCCAGGTCTCAGGGGCAAGGAATAATTTTTTGGGGATCTTAATCCTCATTATTTGCTTAAAAAGCAATCCAGAGAACACCATTTTTCTGTGCCATTTGCTTGTTGGCACTGCAGAATACAGCCAGGTCCTTTCCATATTACCGGGCTAAAAATCCAGCTATTTAAAATTGTGTTTTCTCCGTCACACGGATCACATATACATTTCAGAAAATACTGCCATTTCTGGCCTCTATTAAAAAAAAATTTCAGTGTGTCAGCAAAATTTTTGACACCGGTTTGCTGTTCAAAATAGTTACCTACAGGCCAGGTACTTAAAACGGTGTTTTCTCCGTCACACGGATCACATATACGTTTTCAGAAAATACTACCATTTCTGGCCTACATTAAAAATTTGTTGCAGTGTGTCAGTGAAGCAATTGACACCAGATTGCTGTTCAAAATAGTTACCTACAGACCAGGTATTTAAAGCTGTGTTTTCTCCGTCACACGGATCACATATACGTTTTCAGAAAATACTGCCATTTCTGGCCTCCATTAAATTCTTTTTTCCGTGTGTCAGGAAAGTTTTTGACACCGGTTTGCTGTTCAAAATAGTTACCTACAGGCCAGGTATTTAAAACTGTGTTTTTTCCGTCACACGGATCACATATACGTTTTCAGAGAATACTGCCATTTCTGGCCTCCATTAAAAATTAGTTTCAGTGTGTCAGTGAAGCAATTGACACCAGATTGCTGTTCAAAATAGTTACTTACAGGCCAGGTATTTAAAACCGTGTTTTATCCGTCACACGGATCACATATACGTTTTCAGAAAGTAATGCCATTTCTGGCCTCCATTAATTTTTTTTTTCAATGTGTCAGCAAAGTTTTTGACACCGGTTTGCTGTTTAAAATAGTTACCTACAGGCTAGGTATTTAAAACTGTGTTTACTCCGTCACACGGATCACATATACGTTTCCAGAGAATACTGCCATTTCTGGCCTCCATTAAAATTTGTTTCAGTGTGTCAGTGAAGCAATTGACACCAGATTGCTGTTCAAAATAGTTACCAACAGGCCAGGTATTTAAAACTGTGTTTTCTCTACCACACGGATCACATATACGTTTTCAGAAAATACTGCCATTTCTGGCCTCTATTAAATTTTTTTTTCAGTGTGTCAGCAAAATTTTTGACACCGGTTTGCTGTTCAAAATAGTTACCTACAGGCCAGGTACTTAAAACTGTGTTTTCTCCGTCACACGGATCACATATACGTTTTCAGAAAATGCTGCCGTTTCTGGCCTCCATTAAAAATTAGTTTGTGTGTCAGTGAAGCAATTGACCCCAGATTGCTGTTCTAAATAGTTACCTACAGGCCAGGTATTTAAAACTGTGTTTTCTCCGTCACACAGATCACATATACGTTTTCAGGAAATACTGTCATTTCTGGCCTCCATTAAAAAAAAATTTCAGTGTGTCAGCAAAGTTTTTGACACCGGTTTGCTGTTCAAAATAGTTACCTTAAGGCCAGGTATTTAAAACTGTGTTTTCTCCGTCACACGGATCACATATACATTTTCAGAAAATACTACCATTTCTGGCCTCCATTAAAAATTTGTTGCAGTGTATCAGTGAAGCAATTGACACCAGATTACTGTTCAAAATAATTACCTACAGGCCAGGTATTTAAAACAGTGTTTTCAGCGTCACACGGATCACATATACGTTTTCAGAAAATACTGCCATTTCGGATCTTCATTAAAACTTTGTTGCAGTGTGTCAGTGAAGGAATTGACACCAGATTGCTGTTCAAAATAGTTACCTACAGGCCAGGTATTTAAAACTGTGTTTTCTTCGTCACACGGATCACATATACGTTTTCAGAAAATACTGCCATTTTTGGCCTCCATTAAAAATTTGTTTCAGTGTGTCAGTGAAGCAATTGACACCAGATTGCTGTTCAAAATGGTTACTTACAGGCCAGGTATTTAAAACCGTGTTTTATCCGTCACACGGATCACATATGCGTTTTCAGAAAATAATGCCATTTCTGGCCTCCATTAAACTTTTTTTTCAGTGTGTCAGCAAAGTTTTTCACACCGGTTTGCTGTTCAAAATAGTTACCTACAGGCTAGGTATTTAAAACTGTGTTTACTCCGTCACACGGATCACATATACGTTTTCAGAGAATACTGCCATTTCTGGCCTCCATTAAAAATTAGTTTCAGTGTGTCAGTGAAGCAATTGACACCAGATTGCTGTTCAAAATAGTTACCAACAGGCCAGATATTTAAAACTGTGTTTTCTCCGTCACACGGATCACATATACGCTTTCAGGAAATACTGCTATTTCTGGCCTCCATTAAAAATTTGTTGCAGTGTATCAGTGAAGCAATTGACACCAGATTGCTGTTCAAAATAGTTACCTACAGGCCAGGTATTTAAAACTGTGTTTTCTGCGTCACACGGATCACATATACGTTTTCAGAGAATAATGCCATTTCTTGCCTCCATTAAATTTTTTTTTCAGTGTGTCAGCAAAGTTTTTGACGCCGGTTTGCTGTTCAAAATAGTTACCTACAGGCTAGGTATTTAAAACTGTATTTACTCCGTCACACGGATCACATACACGTTTTCAGAGGATACTGCCATTTCTGGCCTCCATTAAAAATTAGTTTCAGTGTGTCAGTGAAGCAATTGACACCAGATTGCTGTTCAAAATAGTTACCTACAGGCCAGGTATTTAAAACTGTGTTTTCTCCGTCACACGGATCACATATACGTTTTCAGAAAATACTGCTATTTCTGGCCTCCATTAAAAATTTGTTGCAGTGTATCAGTGTAGCAATTGACACCAGATTGCTGTTCAAAATAGTTACCAACAGGCCAGGTATTTAAAACTGTGTTTTCTCCATCACACGGATCACATATACGTTTTCAGAAAATACTGCCATTTCTGGCCTCTATTAAATTTTTTTTTCAGTGTGTCAGCAAAATTTTTGACACCGGTTTGCTGTTCAAAATAGTTACCTACAGGCCAGGTACTTAAAACTGTGTTTTCTCCGTCACACGGATCACATATACGTTTTCAGAAAATACTGCCGTTTCTGGCCTCCATTAAAAATTAGTTTGTGTGTCAGTGAAGCAATTGACCCCAGATTGCTGTTCTAAATAGTTACCTACAGGCCAGGTATTTAAAACTGTGTTTTCTCCGTCACACAGATCACATATACGTTTTCAGAGAATACTGCCATTTCTGGCCTCCATTAAAAATTTGTTTCAGTGTATCAGTGAAGCAATTGACACCAGATTGCTGTTCAAAATAGTTACTTACAGGCCAGGTATTTAAAACCGTGTTTTATCCGCCACACGGATCACATATACGTTTTCAGAAAATAATGCCATTTCTGGCCTCCATTAATTTTTTTTTCAATGTGTCAGCAAAGTTTTTGACACAGGTTTGCTGTTTAAAATAGTTACCTACAGGCTAGGTATTTAAAACTGTGTTTACTCCGTCACACGGATCACATATACGTTTTCAGAGAATACTGCCATTTCTGGCCTCCATTAAAAATTTGTTTCAGTGTGTCAGTGAAGCAATTGACACCAGATTGCTGTTCAAAATAGTTACCTACAGGCCAGGTATTTAAAACTGTGCTTTCTCCGTCACACGGATCACATATACGTTTTCAGAAAATACTGCTATTTCTGGCCTCCATTAAAAATTTGTTGCAGTGTGTCAGTGTAGCAATTGACACGAGATTGCTGTTCAAAATAGTTGCCAACAGGCCAGGTATTTAAAACTGTGTTTTCTCCATCACACGGATCACATATACGTTTTCAGAAAATACTGCCATTTCTGGCCTCTATTAAATTTTTTTTTCAGTGTGTCAGCAAAATTTTTGACACCGGTTTGCTGTTCAAAATAGTTACCTACAGGCCAGGTACTTAAAACTGTGTTTTCTCCGTCACACGGATCACATATACGTTTTCAGAAAATACTGCCGTTTCTGGCCTCCATTAAAAATTAGTTTCAGTGTGTCAGTGAAGCAATTGATCCCAGATTGCTGTTCTAAATAGTTACCTACAGGCCAGGTATTTAAAACTGTGTTTTCTCCGTCACACAGATCACATATACGTTTTCAGGAAATACTGTCATTTCTGGCCTCCATTAAAAAAAAATTTCAGTGTGTCAGCAAAGTTTTTGACACCGGTTTGCTGTTCAAAATAGTTACCTACAGGCCAGGTACTTAAAACTGTGTTTTCTCCGTCACACGGATCACATATACGTTTTCAGAAAATACTGCCATTTCTGGCCTCTATTAAATTTTTTTTTCAGTGTGTCAGCAAAATTTTTGACACCGGTTTGCTGTTCAAAATAGTTACCTACAGGCCAGGTACTTAAAACTGTGTTTTCTCCGTCACACGGATCACATATACGTTTTCAGAAAATACTGCCGTTTCTGGCCTCCATTAAAAATTTGTTTCAGTGTGTCAGTGAAGCAATTGACCCCAGATTGCTGTTCTAAATAGTTACCTACAGGCCAGGTATTTAAAACTGTGTTTTCTCCGTCACACAGATCACATATACGTTTTCAGGAAATACTGTCATTTCTGGCCTCCATTAAAAAAAAATTTCAGTGTGTCAGCAAAGTTTTTGACACCGGTTTGCTGTTCAAAATAGTTACCTACAGGCCAGGTATTTAAAACTGTGTTTTCTCCGTCACACGGATCACATATACGTTTTCAGAAAATACTACCATTTCTGGCCTCCATTAAAAAATTGTTGCAGTGTATCAGTGAAGCAATTGACACCAGATTACTGTTCAAAATAATTACCTACAGGCCAGGTATTTAAAACAGTGTTTTCAGCGTCACACGGATCACATATACGTTTTCAGAAAATACTGCCATTTCGGATCTTTATTAAAAATTTGTTGCAGTGTATCAGTGAAGCAATTGACACCAGATTGCTGTTCAAAATAGTTACCTACAGGCCAGGTATTTAAAACCGTGTTTTATCCGTCACACGGATCACATATACTTTTTCAGAAAATAATGCCATTTCTGGCCTCCATTAAATTTTTTTTTTCAGTGTGTCAGCAAAGTTTTTGACACCGGTTTGCTGTTCAAAATAGTTACCTACAGGCTAGGTATTTAAAACTGTGTTTACTCCGTCACACGGATCACATATACGTTTTCAGAGAATACTCCCATTTCTGGCCTCCATTAAAAATTAGTTTCAGTGTGTCAGTGAAGCAATTGACACCAGATTGCTGTTCAAAATAGTTACCTACAGGCCAGGTATTTAAAACTGTGTTTTCTGCGTCACACGGATCACATATACGTTTTCAGAAAATACTGCCATTTCTGGCCTCCATTAAATTTTTTATTCAGTGTGTCAGCAAAGTTTTTGACACCGGTTTGCTGTTCAAAACAATTACCTACAGGCCAGGCATTTAAAACTGTGTTATCTCCGTCACATGGATCACATATACGTTTTCAGAAAATACTGCCATTTCGGATCTTCATTAAAAATTTGTTGCAGTGTGTCAGTGAAGCAATTAACATCAGTTTGCTGTTCAAAATAGTTACCTACAGGTCACGTATTTAAAACTGTGGTTTATCCGTCACACGGATCACATATAAGTTCGCTCCAAATTCATTCATTTGTTGTCAGCGTGGAAGATATTGCTCTCCATTTAAAATGGGCAAGGCACGTGGCAAGGGACGGATAACTGGACGTGATGGTGAAGGTGGTGCATGCAGAGGCCGAGGCCGTGATCAACCTGAAATTGTGCCACAACAAATACCCACACCTTCGCGCTCAACCTTCCTGTACCAATTAATAGGGGACCGCAGAACAACACTATTTTACACAGAGCTGTGTCTAAAGGTTATTGGTTGACTAGCAGATAATGCTTCTAGTCAGTTAGCCACCACCACCACCACCTTGTCTTTCACACGGTCAAGTCTCAGTAGCTGTGAGTCTGGACAGCATATTCCTCACCCTGAACCTCCTTCCTCCCACCATGCCGAGTGCCCAGAGACAGCTGATCCCAAACTTGGACACTCCGAAGAGCTATTTACTTTCCCATTTATAGATTCGGGCCTCTCGCCCGGTCCACTTGAAGCGGAGCAAGAGGAGATCGCATGTAGCGATGCCAAAATATTTGAGCAGCCACAGTCACACGAAGACGATGGTGGGAAAGTATCCCAAGAGGTGGACGATTATGAAACACAATTGCCAGAAAGTCAGGAGGAGGACCAGAGTGTGGAAGTGGAAGACGAGGTGGTGGATGATATAGTAACTGACCCAACCTGGCAGGAGGACATGCAGAGCGAGGACAGCAGCACACAGGGTGAGGGAGGCAGAGCTCCACAACAGGCAGGAAGAAGCAGTGTGGTGGCTGTAGAAAGAAGGCAGGCAACCGTTCCCCGTAACACCAACACGAAGGAAGTTGCCAGTACAACTGTTAGGACTTCCTGAGTCTGGTTGTTTTTTAAAGACTCTGCCGATAATCCCAAAAAGGCCATTTGCACCACCTGCCAGGTCAGCATCAGCAGGGGTGGCAAAACGACCAGCCTGACCACCACCAGCATGATCAGGCACATGGCAGTAAAGCACCCGACTTTGTGAGGCGAACCCCAGGGTCCAGGAAAAGTGTCTGCGGGTGGCACCATTGCTTCTTCGGCTGTTGTGCATGCAAGCCAATCCCCTGTCCATGGTGCATGCGAAGATGCCTCCTGCCCTGCACCTGTCGTTGCATACTCTCAAGTAGCAGCATCAGGAAGCATGTCCACGTCCTTGTCCTAGCGCAGCGTTCAGTTGTCCATACCCCAGTCCTTGGAACGCAAGTGCAAATACGCAGCCAACGCCCCACAGGCCACAGTACTAAATTGCCACATTTCACGACTGCTTGCGCTCGAAATGTTGCCTTTTAGACTCGTGGAGACGGAAGCATTCCGCAACCTGATGGCGGCGGCCGTCCCTCGGTACTTGGTCCCCAGCCACCACTATTTCTCCCGGTGTTCCATCCCTGCATTACACAAGCACGTGTCCCAAAACATTAGCCGTGCCCTCAGCAACGCAGTTACCAGGAAAGTCCACCTAACCACGGACACGTGGACAAGTGCTTGTGGGCAGGGACGGTACATCTCGCTAATGGCACACTGGGTTAACATAGTGGAAGCCGGGACCCAGTTGGACCTTGGGACGGAACACGTCCTCCCGACGCCGAGGATTGCGAGCCCTAGGTCAATCAGGGTTGCCCCGACAGTCTACAGCTCCTGCACCTCATCCTCCTCAGCCTCCTCCTCCTCTTCAGCCTCCATCTCCGAAATGACCACATCAGTCACAAGCTGGAAGAACTGCAGCACTGCCTCAGCCAAGCGGCAACAGGCTGTGCTGAAGCTAATATGCTTAGGTGACAAACTGCACAATGCTGAAGAGTTGTGGACAGCTTTGAAGAGCAGGCAGTTCTGTGGCTCACACCGCTGAACCTACAGCCAGGCATGGTCGTGTGTGACAATGGCGGCTCTGGTGGCGGCTCTGAGGCGAGGCGAGCTCACACACGTACCATGCCTGGTCCATGTGCTTAACCTCTCGGTTCAGCAGTTTCTCAAATCCTACCCGGAGCTGCCGGATCTGCTTGTTAAAGTACGCCGCCTGTGTGCCCATTTTAGAAAGTCACCTACAGCTTCCCTTGCCGTGTTTCAGCAGCGTTTGGAGCTTCCGGCTCACAGACTGGTATGTGATGTCCCCACGAGTTGGAACTCTACACTGCAGATGTTGGGAACGATTTGTGAGCAGCAGAATAGGGCAGTTGTTGAGTATTAACATCAACAAGGCCATCGGTATTCAGTTCAGACTCCACACATAAGACCTCAGGAGTGGACATGGATGTCAGACATATGTACCATCTTCCAAAACTTTGAGGACTCCACCAAGATGGTGAGCGGCAATGACGCCATAATTAGCGTCACCATCCCGCTTCTCTGTCTTCTGAAATGCTCTCTGCTCACAATCAAACAGGATGCATTGCAGGTGGAGCACGATGAGATGGAAAAAGGAACCATACAGGGTGATTACACACAGCACAGCCTCATCTCATCCCAATGTGGATTGGGTGACAATGAGGAAGAGGAGGAGGAAGAACAGGAGCTAGTTTCATGCGCTATAGACGGTACTACCTGCACAGCTGTCATACCGTCTGTTTAGTGTGGATGGCCAGAGGACAAAGAGGAGGAGAAGAGCATGGTCAGTCATCCTCTTGGTGAGGACATGGAAGTCTTGCCTATTAGCAGTCTGGCACGCATGGCTGAGTTTATGTTACGCTGCCTTTCCCATGACCCTCGCGTTCTCAAAATTTTGGGTGACAGTCATTACTGGTTGGCGACACTTCTAGACCCACGCTACAAGGAGAGCTTTATATCTCTTATTCCTGAGGCGGACAGGTGTACAAAAATGGGGCAGTACCAGAAGGCCCTTGTTGCGGAACTATTAAAAAAATTCCCATCTGAAAACGCTGACGGCAGAGGTCACAGTTCGGTTGACCAAGGAGTGCAGGCGAGAGAGACACAAATGCAATCCAGCAGAGGCAGGGGAACACTGTCAAAGTTCTGGGACAGTTTTCTCAGACCCTCCCATCGCACAGGCCCTGAAGTGTGGGGTACTCTCACAAGGAGTGCAAAGTTTGAGAAGATGCTGAGAGAGTACCTTGCCGACCGTACCAACGTCCTCCGTGATTCCTCTGTGCCTTTTAATTATTGGGTATCCCCGATACGTGGAATGAACTGGCTCTCTACACCTTGGAGGTCCTGGGCTGCCCTGCCGCTAGCATTTTATCAGAGCGGGTTTTTTGTGCCGCTGGTGGAATTATGACTGATAAGCGCATCCGCCTGTCAACTGTAAATGCTGACAGGCTGACTCTTATAAAAATGAACAAGGGCTGGATTGGGCCAGACTTCTCAACACCACCGAATGATAACAGCGTTACATAAACTCAAATCCAGTGTCTTTTCTTGGGAGGTGTATTCCCATCCACGTCTTCACACCCACACATGGGTATACGCTTCCTGATTTTGGCTATTTGCTCTTGTCTTCCTCATTCTCCTCATCCTCATCCTCCACCATCATATCACCAGGGTGGCCGTGGTCTGTGATGCAACACCCACATAATTTTTTAAAGGATGTTTATGATGCCCATAAAAAAAAAAATAATTATACAGTATGTTCATGTATACGCCCCAGGGGTAATTGTTTGTCAGCCCATACACTTAGTGCATGGGCATTCCAAGTATAGGAGACCCGCTCCTTTCTAATGGGAACATTTTTTTATGAGGCCCTCTAAGTCTCTTCCAAGGGGCATTGGAGCGCCCCCCAATTTTTTGCAGCCCTTGCATTCACGACATAGGCCAACACTATGGGAGACCCTCTCCTTTCTAATGAGAATTTGTCATTACTGTGGCCCTGCTCTATGTGTCTTTAAATTTTTAGTGGGGTTTTTCATAAAATTGGTCAGCCGTTGGAGTCACTGCATACCCTATAACTGTATAGCAGACCCTCTCCTTTCTAATGGGAATTTGTCGTTACTGTGGCCCTGCTCTATGTGTCTTTAAATTCTTAGTGGGGTTTTTCCTAAAATTGTTCAGCCGTTGGACTCACTGCATACCCTATAACTGTATAGCAGACCCTCTCCTTTCTAATGAGAACATGTCGTACTTGTTACTGTGGCCCTGCTTTATGTGTCTTTAAATTCTTAGTGGGGTTTTTCCTAAAATTGGTCAGCCGTTGGACTCACTGCATACCCTATAACTGTATAGCAGACTCTCTCCTTTCTAATGGGAATTTGTCGTTACTGTGGCCCTGCTCTATGTGTCTTTAAATTCTTAGTGGGGTTTTTCCTAAAATTGGTCAGCCATTGGACTCACTGCATACCCTATAACTGTATAGCAGACTCTCTCCTTTCTTATGGGAATTTGTCGTTACTGTGGCCCTGCTCTATGTGTCTTTAAATTCTTAGTGGGGTTTTTCCTAAAATTGTTCAGCCATTGGACTCACTGCATACCCTATAACTGTATAGCAGACCCTCTCTTTTCTAATGGGAACATGTCGTACTTGTTACTGTGGCCCTGCTCTATTTGTCTTTAAATTCTTAGTGTGGTTTTTCCTGAAATTGGTCAGCCGTTGGACTCACTGCATACCCTATAACTGTATAGCAGACTCTTTCCTTTCTAATGGAAATTTGTCGTTACTGTGGCCCTGCTCTATGTGTCTTTAAATTCTTAGTGGGGTTTTTCCTAAAATTGGTCAGCCGTTGGACTCACTGCATACCCTATAACTGTATAGCAGACTCTCTCCTTTCTAATGGGAATTTGTCATTACTGTGGTCCTGCTCTATGTGTCTTTAATTTCTTAGTGGGGTTTTTCCCAAATTTGGCAGCCCTTGCAGTCACAGCATGGGCATTACCACTATAGGAGACCTGCTCCTTAATAATGGGAACATTTTTTTTACTGAGACCCTCCTCTATGTCTCTTCAAAGGGGTATTGGGCTGCGTCCAAATTTTTGGCAGCCCTTGCAGTCACTGGATACACAATAACAGTATAGTAGACCCACTTGTTAATAATGGGAACAACAAAGCATAGCTGGCTGATGGCTCTGTAACAATAGCGAGGGCCGGCTACTGGCCTTTTAAGAATAGTAAGGGCCGTCTAATGGCCCTATAAAAATAGGCTTTATGACTTTCAGAGTCCCTCCATCAAAAATAAAACAGGATGTGTCTGAGGATCTGTCACACACCACATTGCCAGATAAGGTTGTAAAATGTTAAAATGACATTTCCCGGTGAATGCATTTGTCTTAAAAAATAACGTAAAAATACACAAAACAATAGGATCTTTCTTTAGTATAAAAAATAGAGTCACCAATTTAACCTCAATGTAATCACATTGTTCAGCTTCTGCACCTCCTCCTCCATCTCCGAAATGACCACATCAGTCACAAGCTGACAGCACTGCAGCACTGCCTTTGCCAAGCGGCAACAGGCTGTGCTGAAGATAACATGCTTAATGCTTAGGTGACAAACCGCCCAGCACTGCAGAGTTGTTGAAAACTGTAACACAGTAGACTAATCTGTGGCTCTCACCGCTGAACATACAGCCAGGCATGGTTGTGTGTGACAATGGGTGAAACGTGGTGAAGGAGAATTGACAGCCAGAGTAGATATGATTTCCCGGAGACGATACCTGGAAAAATAGTGGCGGCTGGGGCCCGAGTATGGATACCCAGTCGCCACCGACATAAGATTGTGGACAGCTTTCACCTCCTCGAGCCTAAAAGGCCACATTTCAAGTGCAAGCAGCTGCCCAGAAATCTGGCAGTTTAGTGTTGCGGCCTGTGAGTGGGTGGGTGGCTGGCTGCATACTTGAGCTTGAATTCCAAGTAACAGAAAACTAAGCAGATGGTGGCCTCTATCATCATCATGGCCTCACCTCGGCACTATGAATTCTCCTGAAGGAGAAGGCAGGGCCCACCGGAGGAGTCTCCGGTTCTCTGGTGGGCCCGTCCAACCCTGCCGAGAAGCTGCCCTGGCTAAGAAAAGTGTGGAGGAAGGTTCCCGGACACTCTATGGCTGCTTTTTTAATGTGGATCGAACATGCTTATTCATGTTATTTCTTAAACCACATTGCAGATCAGGCCATTGTCCAACTCTGTATTCATGAAATTAAATGCGCAAAGAAAGATGTTTGTGTGTCAAAGCACCACCGACAAGTGCGAGTTGATGTAGGACGGGCTGCCATTGCTTCTGCAACAAGCTGCATTACAGGACTTCCTGGGAGAAATGACACCCAGGGTAGATATGGTTTCCCTCTATGCTAGTCCTTTCACCGAGCTAAATACAACTCTCAGCAAAAAAAGCTGTGGACTGGCTCCGTACCGTCCCTGACGACATTCACCAGTCCACGTGTTTGTGGTTAGGCGGTCCTTCCCAGTAAGTGCACTGGGGAGGGCACGAGTAATGTTCTGGGATCCGTGCTTGTGGAAGGCGGAGACGATACCGGGAGAAATAGTGGCGGCTGGGGACTGAGTATGGACACCAGGCTGCCGCCGGCATGAGATTATGAAAAGCTTTCGCCTCCAAGAGCCTAAAAGGCCACATTTCAAGTGAAAGCAGCTTTAGAGGACTTCCTGGGAGAAATGACAGCTGGGTAGATATGGTTACCCAAGTCCTTTCACCAAGCTAAAGAATATGGCTGTGGTGAAATCCAAATCAGCAAAAAAAGCTGTGGACTGGCTCCGTTCCGTCCCTGGCCACATTCACCTGTCCACGTGTTTGTGGTTAGGAGGTCCTTCCCAGTAAGTGCACTGGGGAGAGCACGGGTAATGTTGTTGGACACGTGCTTGTGGAAGGCGAAGACGATACCGGGAAAAATAGTGGCGGCTGGGGACCGAGTATGGATACCCGGTCGCCGCTGCCATAAGATTGTGGACAGCTTCCGTCTCCACGAGCCTAAAAGGCCACATTTCAAGTGCAAGCAGCTGTCAAAAATTTGGCAGTATAGTAATGCTGCCTGTGGGAGGGTGGGTGGCTGGCTGCATACTTTCGCTTGCATTACAAGGAATGGGGTAGGGACAACTGAATGCTGCACTGGGGCAAGAACGTGGACGGTGATTATTGCAAGTCTGCAATGACAGGTGCATTGCGGGAGGCATCTTCGCATGCGCCAAGGACCACTTATGATGGGCACACATTTAGGCAGTGACCTGAAAGTCAGAAATGCTTCCAGAGATCTTCCCCATGCTGTTCCCATGTCTTTTCAGCACTGTATGCATGTGTCTGATGATGTATCACACACCACATGGCCAGATAAGGTTGTTAAATGTTAAAATGACATTTCTCAGTAAATGCATTTATCTTTGTTGAAAGCAATGCAAAAATGCAAAAACGCATCAAAAACACTACGCGTGAACATAGCCCAAGGTGTGGAGGAGTATTTTTGGTTTTGGTTATTTATTTTGCCTTATATAAAACTCATTACCCTGGAAAGGATGTTCCTAAACATATTTCCCAGGAAAATCCATTTTGGTTTAGTTTTTGTATGTTTTTTTGTGAGTCCGTAAAAGTGGTGTAATACTCTGACAATGTTGTTGACAGCAGTGACCTGGGAGTCAGAAATGCTTCCAGAGGTCTTCCCCATACTGTTCCTATGTCATTTGAGCACTGTGCCCATCGATTTGGGCAATTTTTAGGCCCTCTGCAGACCGCCGAGGGATGCCGCTTGAAAAATGCTCGAGATTCCCGAGACTTACATTGGGCTCGTTGCTCGGGTCAAGCACCCGAGTATTCCAATTTGCTCGACAAGAGCAACGAGTACCCGAGCATTTTAGTGCTCACTCATCACTAGTGCCATCATATTATGTGCAGCACAATATGTGGGGCAATCATACTATCTGCAGCACTATATGTAGGGCCATCATACTTTCTGCAAGACTATATGTAGGGCCATCACTATCTGCAGCAATATATGAGGGGCCATCATACTATCTGCAGCCCTATATGTAGAGCCATCATACTATGTGCAGCCATATATGTGGGGCCATCATACTATCTGCAGCACTATATGTTGGGCCATCATACTATCTGTAGCCCTCTATGTAGGGCCATCATACTATGTGCAGTACTATATGTGAGGCCATCATACTTTCTGCAGCACTATATGTGGGGCCATCATACTATCTGCAGGACTATATGTCTGACCATCATACTATCTGCAGGACTATATATCTGGCCATCATACTATCTGCAGGACTATGTGTGGGGTCATTATACTATGTGCAGCACCAAATGTAGGACCATCATACTATGTGCAGTACTATATGTGGGGCCATCATACTATCTGCAGCAGTATATGTAGGGCCATCATACTTTCTGCAACACAATATGTAGGGCCATCATACTATATGCAGCACTATATGTGGGGTCATCATACTCATACTGTGTGCAGCACTGTATGTGGGGCCATCATACTATCTGCAGCACTATTTATGGGGCCATCATATTATCTACAGTACTATATGTGGGGCCATCATGCTATCTGCAGCACGATATGTAGGACCATCATACTTTGTGCAGCACTATATGTGTGGCCATCATACTATCTGCAGCACTATATGTGGGGTCATCATACTATGTGCAGAACTGTATGTGGGGCCATCATACTATCTGCAGCACTATATGTAGGATCATCATACTATCTGCAGCACTATATGTGGGGCCATCATACTATGTGCAGCACTATATGTAGGGCCATCATACTATCTCCAGCACTAAATGTAAAGCCATCATACTATCTGCAGCACTATATGTAGAGACATCATACTATCTGCAGCACTATATGTAGGGCCATCATACTATCTGCAGCTTTATATGTGGCGCAATCAAACTATCTACAGTACTATATGTGGGGCCATCATAATATCTGCAGCACTATACAGGGTGGGCTAAAAGTAGGTGGACAGAAAGGGTAAAAAGGTTATGAAGGGGGAGATTTATCAAACATGGTGTAAAGTGAAACTGGCTCAGATTCCACTTTTCATTCCTCACAGACTCTTTGGAAAACCAGTGTCAGTGATTTAAAAAATTACATAAGAGATGCATTTCAAGAAATTAATACCCAAAGAGACTTGTGCAAAAAAGATTGTTGAAGCGTAAGAGGCAGACTTCAAAGCTGTGCAAATTGTAAAGAAAACAGTTTGAGCACCTGCGTTGATAAAATTTAAGGGCTTTTGTATTGTTCAGAATAAAATTTAATTGTCAATGTTATGCTTTGTGCTAGTAAATATAATTTTATATATAAATCAAAATAAATGTTATTATTTTCTGGCCACCTACTTTTGGACCACTCTGTATATGGGGCCATCATACTATCTACAGCACTATATGTGGGGCCATCATACTATCTGCAGCACTATGTGGGGCCATCATACTATCTGCAGCACTATGTGGGGCCATCATGCTATCTGCAGCACTATATGTGGGGCTATCATACTATCTGCAGCACTATATGTGGGGCCATCATACTATCTGCAGCACTATGTGGGGCCATCATACTATCTGCAGCACTATGTGGGGCCATCATGCTATCTGCAGCACTATATGTGGGGCTATCATACTATCTGCAGCACTATATGTGGGGCCATCATACTATCTGCTGCACTATATGTAGGACCATGATACTATCTGCAGCACTATATGTAGGGCCATCATACTATCTGCAGGACTATATGTGGGGCCACCATACTATCTGCAGCACTATATGTGGGGCCATCATACTATCTGCAGCACTATATGTATGGCCATAATACTATCTGCAGCACTATATATGGGGCCATCATACTATCTGCAGGACTATATGTGGGGCCACCATATTATCTGCAGCACTATATGCAACTGACAGAATCTATGGATGGAAGGCTGTTGAGTGTCATCATAAAGAAAGGTGGCTATACTGATCACTAATTTTTTTGGTTTTTGTTTTTGCATGTCAGAAATGTTTATTTCTAAATTTTGTGCACTGATATTGGTTTACCTGGTGAAAATAAACAAGTGAGATGGGATTATATTTGGTTTTTATTAAGTTGCCTAATAATTCTGCACAGTAATAGTTACCTGCACAAACAGATATCCTCCTAAAATAGCCAAATCTAAAAAAAAAACACTCCAACTTCCAAAATTATTAAGCTTGGAAATTTATGAGTCTTTTGGGTTGATTGAGAGCATAGTTGTTGATCAATAATAAAAATAATCCTCTAAAATACAACTTGCCTAATAATTCTGCATACAGTGTATATGTAGGGCCATCATAATACCTGCACCACTATATGTAGGGCCATCATACTATCTGCAGGACTATATGTAGGGCCGTCATAATATCTGCAGCACTATATGTAGGGCCATCATGCATTCTGCAGGACTATATGTAGGGACATAATACTATCGGCAGGACTATATGTAGGGCCATCATAATATCTGCAGCACTATATGTGGGGCCATCATAACATCTGCAGCACTATATGTGGGGCCATCATAATATCTGCAGCACTATATGTAGAGCCATCATAATATCTGCAGCACTATATGAGGGGCCATCATACTATGTGCAGCACTATATGTGAGGCCATCATACTATGTGCAGCAGTATATGTGGGGCCATCATACTATGTGCAGTATTACATGTAGGGCCATCATACTATCTGCAGCACTATATGTGGGGCCATCATACTATCTGCAGCTCTATATGTGGGGTCATCAAACTATCTGCAGCACTATATGTGAGGCCATCATACTATGTGCAGCAGTATATGTGGGGCCATCATACTATGTGCAGCACTTTATGTAGGGCCATCACACTATCTGCAGCACTATATGTGGGGCCATCATACTATCTGCAGCTCTATATGTGGGGTCATCAAACTATCTGCAGCACTAAATGTGGAGCCATCATAATCATACTTTGTGCAGCACTATATGTGAAGCCATCATACTATCTGCAGCACTATATGTAGGGCCATCATACTATCTGCAGCTTTATATGTGGGGCAATCAAATTATCTGCAGTACTATATGTGGGGCCATCATACTATCTGCAGCACTATATATGGGGCCATCATACTATCCACAGCACTATATGTAGCATCATCTTGCTATGTGCAGTACTATATGTGGGGCCATCATACTATCTGCAGCACTATATGTGGGGCCATCATACTATCTGCAGCACTATATGTGGAACCATCATACTACCTGCAGGACTATATGTAGGGCCATCATACTATCTGCTGCACTATATGTAGGACCATGATACTATCTGAAGCAGTATATCTAGGACCATCATACTATCTGCAGGACTATATGTGGGGACACCATACTATCTGCAGCACTATATGTGGGGCCATCATACTATCTGCAGCACTATATGTATGGCCATCATACTATCTGCAGCACTATATGTAGGGCCATCATACTATCTGCAGGACTATATGTGGGGCCACCATACTATCTGCAGCACTATATGTGGGGCCATCATACTATCTGCAGGACTAAATGTAGGGCCATCATAATATCTGCAACACTATATGTAGGGCCATCATGCTTTCTGCAGGACTATATGTAGGGACATAATACTATCGGCAGGACTATATGTAGGGCCATCATATCTGCAGCACTATATGTGGGGCCATCACAATATCTGCAGCACTATATGTGGGGCCATCATACTATGTGCAGCACTATATGTGGGGCCATCTTAATATCTGCAGCACTATATGTAGGGCCATCATGCTTTCTGCAGGACTATATGTAGGGACATAATACTATCGGCAGGACTATATGTAGGGCCATCATATCTGCAGCACTATATGTGGGGCCATCACAATATCTGCAGCACTATATGTGAGGCCATCATACTATGTGCAGCACTATATGTGGGGCCATCATACTATATGCAGTACTATATGTGGGGCCATCATACTATCTGCAGCACTATATATGGGGCCATCATACTATCTACAGTACTATATGTAGGACCATCTTGCTATGTGCAGTACTATATGTGGGGCCATCATACTATGTGCAGCACTAAATGTGGAGCCATCATAATCATACTTTGTGCAGCACTATATGTGAAGCCATCATACTATCTGCAGCACTTTATGTAGGGCCATCATACTATTTGCAGCTTTATATGTGGGACAATCAAACTATCTGCAGTACTATATGTGGGGCCATCATACTATCTGCAGCACTATATATGGGGCCATCATACTATCTACAGCACTATATGTAGGACCATCTTGCTATGTGAAGTACTACATGTGGGGCCATCATACTATCTGCAGCACTATATGTGGGGCCATCATACTATCTGCAGCACTATATGTGGGGCCATCATACTATCTACAGCACTATATGTGGAACCATCATACTACCTGCAGGACTATATGTAGGGCCATCATACTATCTGCTGCACTATATGTAGGACCATGATACTATCTGCAGCAGTATATCTAGGGCCATCATACTATCTGCAGGACTATATGTAGGACCATCTTGCTATGTGCAGCACTATATGTAGGACCATCTTGCTATGTGCAGTACTATATGTGGGGCCATGATACTATCTGCAGCACTATATGTGGGGCCATCATACTATCTGCAGCACTATATGTGGAACCATCATACTACCTGCAGCACTATATGTGGGGCCATCATACTATCTGCAGCACTATATGTGGAACCATCATACTACCTGCAGGACTATATGTATGGCCATCATACTATCTGCTGCACTATATGTAGGACCATGATACTATCTGCAGCAGTATATCTAGGGCCATCATACTATCTGCAGGACTATATGTAGAACCATCTTGCTATGTGCAGCACTATATGTAGGACCATCTTGCTATGTGCAGTACTATATGTGGGGCCATTATACTATCTGCAGCACTATATGTGGGGCCATCATACTATCTGCAGCACTATATGTGGAACCATCATACTACCTGCAGGACTATATGTGGGGCCATCATACTATGTGCAGCACTATATGTGAGGCCATCATACTATGTGCAGCACTATATGTGGGGCCATCATACTATATGCAGTACTATATGTGGGGCCATCATACTACCTGCAGGACTATATGTGGGGCCATCATACTATCTGCTGCACTATATGTAGGACCATGATACTATCTGCAGCAGTATATGTATGGCCGTCATACTATCTGCAGCACTATACGTAGGGCCATCATACTATTTGCAGGATTTTATGTGGGGCTATCATACTATCTCTAGGACTATATGTGGGGTCATCATACTATTCACAGCAATATATGTAGGATCATCATACTAACTACAGCCCTATATGTGTGGCCATCATACTGTCTACAGCTTTACATGTGGGGCCATCATACTAACTGCAGCACTATATATGGGTCCATCATACTATCTAGAGCACTATATGTAGGGCCATCATACTATCTGCAGGATTTTATGTGGGGCCATCATCCTATCTGAAGCACTATGTGTGGGGCCATCATACTATGTGCAGCACTATATGTAGGGCCATCATACTATCTGCAGCACTATATATGGGGCCATCATACTTTCTGCAGCACTATATGTAGTGCCATCATACTATCTGCAGCACTCAATGTAGGACCATGATACTATCTGCAGCACTATACGTAGGGCCATCATACTATCTGCAGGACTCTATGTGGGGGTCACCATACTATCTACAGCACTATATGTGGGGCCATCATACTTTCTGCAGCACTATATGTGGGGCCATCATACTATCTGCAGCACTATATGTATGGCCATCATACTATCTGCAGCACTATATGTAGGGCCATCATAATATCTGCAGGACTATATGTAGGGCCATCATAATATCTGCACCACTATATGTAGGGCCATCATACTATCTGCAGGACTATATGTAGGGCCATCATAATATCTGCAGCACTATATGTAGGGCCATCATGCTTTCTGCAGGACTATATGTAGGGACATAATACTATCGGCAGGACTATATGTAGGGCCATCATTTCTGCAGCACTATATGTGGGGCCATCATAATATCTGCAGCACTATATGTGGGGCCATCATACTATGTGCAGCACTATATGTGGGGCCATCATACTATGTGCAGCACTATATGTGAGGCCATCATACTATGTGGAGTACTATATGTGGGGCCATCATACTATATGCAGTATTATATGTAGGGCCATCATACTATCTCCAGCACTTAATGCAGACCCATGATATTTTCTGCAGCAATATATGTGGGGACATCAAACTATCTGCAGCACTATATGTAGGGCCATCACACTATCTTCAGCATTATATGTAGGGCCATCATACTATCTCCAGCACTTAATGCAGAGCCATGATATTTTCTGCAGCAATATATGTGGGGACATCATACTATCTGCAGCACTATATGTAGGGCCATCATACTATCTGCAGCACTCTATGTGGAGCAATCATAATTATACTGTGTGCAGCACTTAATGTGGGGCCATCATACTATCTGCAGCACTATATGTAGGGCAATCATACTTTCTGCAACACTATATGTAGGGCCATCATACTATATGCAGCACTATATGTGGGGCCATCATACTATCTGCAGCACTTTATGTAGGGCCATCACACTATCTGCAGCACTATATGTGGGGCCATCATACTATCTGCAGCTCTATATGTGGGGTCATCAAACTATCTGCAGCACTATATGTGGAGCCATCATAATCATACTGTGTGCAGCACTATATGTGAAGCCATCATACTATCTGCAGCACTATATGTAGGGCCATCTTACTTTCTGCAGCACTATATGTAGGGCCATCATACTATATGCAGCACTATATGTGGGGCCATCATACTGTCTGCAGCTCTATAAGTGGGGCCATCAAACATTCTGCAGCACTACATGTGGAGCCATCATAATCATACTGTGTGCAGCACTATATGGGGGGCCATCCTACTATCTGCAGCACTATATGTAGGTCCATCATACTTTCAGCAGCACTATATGTAGGGCCATCATACTATCTGCAGCTCTATATGTGGGGCCATTATACTATCTGCAGCACCATATGTGGGGCCATCATACTATCTGCAGCTCTATATGTCGGGCCATCATACTATCTGCAGCACTATTTATAGGGCCATCATATTATCTCCAGTACTATATGTGGGGCCATCGTGCTATCTGCAGCACAATATGTAGGACCATCACACTATGTGCAGCACTAAATGTTTGGCCATCATACTATCTGCAGCACTATATGTAGGATCATCATACTATCTGCAGTACTATATGTGGGGCCATCAAACTATCTGCAGCACTATATGTAGGGTCATCATACTATGTGCCGAGCTGTATGTTGGGCCATCATACTATCTGCAGCACTATATGTGGGGCCATCATACTATCTGCAGCACTATATGTAGGGTCATCATACTATGTGCAGCACTATATGTGGGGCCACCATACTATGTGCAGCATTATATGTTGGGCCATCATACTACATTCAGTATTATATGTAGGGCCATCATACTATCTCCAGCACTAAATGCAGAGCCATCATACTACCTGCAGCACTTTATGTAGGGCCATCATACTATCTCCAGCACTAAATGCAGAGTCATCATACAATCTACAGCACTATATGTAGGGCCATCATACTATTTGCAGCACTATATGTAGGGCCATCATACTATCTGCAGCACTATATGTAGGACCATCATACTATGTACAGCACTATATGTAGGACCATCATACTATGTGCAGCACTATATTTGGGGCCATCTATCTATCTGCAGGACTATATGTGGCGCCATCATACTATCTGCAGCACTACATGTGGGGCCATCATACTATCTGCAGCACTATATATGGGGCCATCATTATTAGAACCCTCCTGTTAGTTTTTGCTATCTTGTGTTTTGCGGTCACGTGACCAGCTGCCTATATATTCCAGCTCCGTCTTTCTGGCTTTGCTGGACTTCAGTGTTTTTGCCTGTCTCTCTAGCCAGGTGCTTCGGGGGCCTATCTCTGTCTAGTTCGCCTGGTCCTCTGGGACCTCTAGTACTTTTTTCAGTTTGTCTTTTTGCTCTGCACAACTTCTGTTAGGAGGTGTCCCATTTTTGTCCCAGTCCTTAGTTCTTTTAGGGACCCCTCCCTTTATTCTATAGGTCTCCGTTCAGACTAGCCGAGGTTAAAGGCGGGTCTGTTCACTAGGAACAGGCTGCCCGCTACATCGTAGGGATTCAGCTTAGTCTTACTGTAGGAACAGCTTTTCCCATTCTTTCCTTAGTTTATGTTGCAGATCATAACAGTAAGTCCAGCCCAAAGCAAAAAAAAAAAAAACTAAAAGGAAAGAAATTCGGGGATCAGTATGGTTTCCGTCCTGGAGTTGGCTCAACGCCTGCAGGGATTGTCTCTGGAGGTGGCCGAGCTTCAGCAACACGTGAGTAGCTGTCCTGGAGCGCATTTTGTCGAACCCAAGGTAGGACTGCCTGATATTTTTTATGGTAAACAGCAAGATTTTTTTTCCTTTAAAAATGCTTGTTTGTTATATTCTGGTTTGAGACCGAAGTCCTCTGGGAATGAATCACAGCGCATTGGTTTTATTATGTCACTTTTGCGCAAAGAACCACAGGGGTGGGCCTTTTCTCTCCAACCTAATGATCCGTGTTTAAGTTCAGTTGAAGAATTTTTTCTGCTATGGGGCTATTATATGACGATCCTGATCGAATCTCATCTGCTGAATCAGAACTTAGACGTTTGAATCAGGGGTCAGATGATGTTGAAATTTATTGCACACACTTCAGGAGATGGGCTTCAGAAGTTAAGTGGAATGATTCGGCGCTGAAAAGTTTATTTCTTGCTGGTCTGAGTGAAAGGGTTAAGGATTTGCTAATTGCATTCCCTGCACCTGAGACTCTGCAGGAAGCTATGCAGTTAGCTGTTCGTATGGACAGGAGAATAAGGTCCAGGGTCAATGATGTAAAAACTCCTGTAACTTCAGGTCCTAGTTTCCAGAAAATCTGCTCTGATAGCGGAGAACCAATGGAGGTTGGGGCGATGTCACTCCGCTCTCAAGAAAGAGATCGGAGATTCGCCGAAAGTTTTGTGTCTTTATTGTGGTAAAGCTGATCATTTGATCAAGTATTGTGAGCGTCGTTTAAGTAAAGAAAAAAAAAAGATCAGTAACGCCGTATAGCTTGTTTACGCTCTGCAGTGTAACATACCTGGCGGCGTCCTTGCATGGTGGTCCATCTCCCACTGTGCAAGAGGGCGCACTTGATCTCCTGTCCAGAATGTCTCTCTGGCTTCCCTCCATGCTGTCTGTTTGTGTCTGTTTCTGCTGCTTAAGGGCGGCGCCCGATCACTTCCTGCCTTTTGTACCTGCTGTGGGTCACACCCCTTGTGCGTCCTCAGCCTATTGCTGTCTGTCACTTGGTATATAGCTCAGCAGCTCCCTTCTATCCCTGCCTGAGCATAGTGTTTCCTTCAGTGTGTGCTTGCACTCTGAAGGTGCCAGGTCCCGTCTCTTGTCTCCTGCTTTTTGTATCAGTTCCCGTGTCTGAACTGAGTCCTGTATGTCTCCTGCTTTGCGGTATCAGCTCCCGTGTCTGAACTGTGTCCTGTATGTCTCCTGCTTTGCGGTATCAGCTCCCGTGTCTGAACTGAGTCCTGTATGTCTCCTGCTTTGCGGTATCAGCTCCCGTGTCTGAACTGACTCCTTTCTGTGTTCTCTTGTCTGTCCTGTCTGAACACGCTCCTAGCCTGTTCCTCTCGCCTTCTAGTGGCCGATTTCCTAGACCCGCTCCTGTGTCTGGTCTGTCCTGTCTGAACACGCTCCTTGCCTGTTCGTTCCGCCTTCTAGTGGCCGATTTCCTAGACCCGCTCCTGCGTCTGGTCTGTCTTGTCTGAACACGCTCCTTGCCTGTTCGTTCCGCCTCTCTGGGGGCCGTATTCCCAGACCCGCTCCTGTATCCCTCTGCAGTGTCGGTCTCCTCCGTACACTCAGTTCCAGTCTGAACTCTCTCCTGTCCTTTACCTGTTTTGCCTCTATGTCCGTTCCCTTCCTTTTTCTGCAGAGTCTGAACTCGTACCTAACTCCTGCTTGTTGTCTCTGTAAGTACTGTGTGAGTATCTGGCTCTGTCTTTCCCTTCCTGTCTGTTCCGTGTGAACAGAGCCCTGTCCTCCCTGCTCAGCCTTGTCTGCACTCTAGCTGTGCTTGCCTGTAACCCTCTGCCTGTATTGTTCCTGAGTCCCGGTGTGTACTGGGTCCTATCCCGCCTGTGTTCCTACCTGCTAGTGCCTCCCTGTCTGCACTCTAGCTGTGCTTGCCTTTACCCCCCTGCCTGCATACCCGCCTGCCTGCATACCAGTCGTGCCTGCCTATACCCACCAGTCTGTGTGCCAGCTTACCAGCCTGTTCCTGTATTCCCCTGTGTGGGTCAACAGCCGTGTCCGGGGTCTGTCCTGGAGTAGCACCTGGTCCCTCTGCTCGGTTCCTCCTTGGTGCACTGGCGTCGTATGCCGTCGTGCGACCCTGGTCGGATCGGGTGAATACTTAGTCACGCCCCTCCAGGCATTCACTCTCCGGCACGGTCCAGTGGAATCACTACCAATCACACGCACACGCCGCTTAGCCCGGGCGTGTGCATAACAGCATGCTCAGGCCATGGTTCCCGTTGAGCCCCACGGCCTTCGCTCTTTGAGAAGTTTTTCCAGCGAATACATGCATTAAAATAAAATAAATAAATTTTTTTCCCCCTTTAGCTGAGTTCCAGGCGAGTTACGCACCCGTCCAGATGGATCTATCAGCCCTCGTTCCTGCGGATCCGCCACGTTACTATGGGGATCCAAGACAGTGTCGTGCATTTGTGGAGCAATGCATGCTACACTTTAAGGCCTACCCTCTCTATTTTCCTTCCGATTGGGCTAAAGTGGCCTTTATGATTGACTACCTAGCGGGTGATGCCTTGAAATGGGTCACCCCCCTATGGGAAGCATGGGATCCTGTCATCCTTGACCTGCAGGCCTTCCTGGTGGCCTTTCGTATGGTCTTCGAGGACCCTAACTCTGAAGCCCCTGCTGAAGCTTCACTTCCCAATATCCCGGAGCAGCCCCGACGGGTAATGTGTGTGGGTAGCGCAATAGTCCTCCAGCCCAATGAGACTACTGCCCACCCAGAATCCTCACAGGGTGACTACGCTTTCCGGAATACTTCTCTCAACCTCAAGAGGCAGTCCAGACGTGCTAGACTTAGAGGCAAGCCGTCACGCCAGGGTCTGTCCTCCCTGAGACCTCCTGACCCCAACCTTGAAGTCCCTACTGAAGCTTCATCTCCCTGTATCCCGGAGAAACCCCAATGGGTAATGTGCGTGGGTAGTGCACCAGTTCTCCTGGCCGAAGAGACTTCTGCCCATCCAGACTCCACACAGGAGAACTTCCTGCACCCGGCATCAGATGCTTCTTTCTCTTTAACCGGTGTGCATGTCCAAGGATGCTCCAAAGCTGTGGTTACCTCAGAGTCTGTGCACCTCTACTACCTGGCGGAGGATCCCCTGTTGCCTCCTGAACCCTCCGGGATACCACTCGATGACAAATGGAGAGAGACTTCTCTACACCCGGTACTCAATACTTTGTCCGCTTCGTCCTGTGAGCCTGACAATGGGTACCCCAAAGTGGTAGTTACCTCCGAGTCTCTACACCCCTCCGACCAGGCGGAGGATCTCCAGTTGTCTCCTGAACCCTTCGGGGTGCTACCTGGTAGCGAAAGGACAGAGACTCTCCTATACTCTGTACCTGATACCTCGCTCGCTTCGTCCAGTGAGTCCAACTTAGTGTACTCCGAAGCAGAGGTTACTCCTGAGTCTCTACACCCCTCCGACCAGGCGGAGGACCGCCAGCTGTCTCCAGAACCCTTCGGGGTGCCACCTGGTGGTGAATGGACAGAGACTTTCCTATACTCGGTACCCGATACCTCGCCTGCTTCCTCCAGTGAGTCCGACCTAGTGTACTCTGAAGCAGTTGTTTTCTCTGAGCCTCTGCACTCTTCTGACCCGGCGGAGGACCTCCAGTTGTTTCCTGAATCCTCCGGGATACCACCAGATAACAAAGAGACAGTGACTTTTCCTCATTATGTACGTGATAACCCGTCTATTTCTTCCTGTGAGCTTGACAAGATGTACCTCGAAGCAGAGATTACCCTTAAGTCTCTGTCCCCCTCCAACCCAGTGAACGACTGGCCCTCGAATTCCCTGCGGAAGATTCTGGCAGGCCTGAAGAAGAGGGGGCGTAAGGGGGGAGGTACTGTAACATACCTGGCGGCGTCCTTGCATGGTGGTCCATCTCCCACTGTGCAAGAGGGCGCACTTGATCTCCTGTCCAGAATGTCTCTCTGGCTTCCCTCCATGCTGTCTGTTTGTGTCTGTTTCTGCTGCTTAAGGGCGGTGCCCGATCACTTCCTGCCTTTTGTACCTGCTGTGGGTCACACCCCTTGTGCGTCCTCAGCCTATTGCTGTCTGTCACTTGGTATATAGCTCAGCAGCTCCCTTCTATCCCTGCCTGAGCAAAGTGTTTCCTTCAGTGTGTGCTTGCACTCTGAAGGTGCCAGGTCCCGTCTCTTGTCTCCTGCTTTTTGTATCAGTTCCCGTGTCTGAACTGAGTCCTGTATGTCTCCTGCTTTGCGGTATCAGCTCCCGTGTCTGAACTGTGTCCTGTATGTCTCCTGCTTTGCGGTATCAGCTCCCGTGTCTGAACTGAGTCCTGTATGTCTCCTGCTTTGCGGTATCAGCTCCCGTGTCTGAACTGACTCCTTTCTGTGTTCTCTTGTCTGTCCTGTCTGAACACGCTCCTAGCCTGTTCCTCTCGCCTTCTAGTGGCCGATTTCCTAGACCCGCTCCTGTGTCTGGTCTGTCCTGTCTGAACACGCTCCTTGCCTGTTCGTTCCGCCTTCTAGTGGCCGATTTCCTAGACCCGCTCCTGCGTCTGGTCTGTCCTGTCTGAACACGCTCCTTGCCTGTTCGTTCCGCCTCTCTGGGGGCCGTATTCCCAGACCCGCTCCTGTATCCCTCTGCAGTGTCGGTCTCCTCCGTACACTCAGTTCCAGTCTGAACTCTCTCCTGTCCTTTACCTGTTTTGCCTCTATGTCCGTTCCCTTCCTTTTTCTGCAGAGTCTGAACTCGTACCTAACTCCTGCTTGTTGTCTCTGTAAGTACTGTGTGAGTATCTGGCTCTGTCTTTCCCTTCCTGTCTGTTCCGTGTGAACAGAGCCCTGTCCTCCCTGCTCAGCCTTGTCTGCACTCTAGCTGTGCTTGCCTGTAACCCTCTGCCTGTATTGTTCCTGAGTCCCGGTGTGTACTGGGTCCTATCCCGCCTGTGTTCCTACCTGCTAGTGCCTCCCTGTCTGCACTCTAGCTGTGCTTGCCTTTACCCCCCTGCCTGCATACCCGCCTGCCTGCATACCAGTCGTGCCTGCCTATACCCACCAGTCTGTGTGCCAGCCTACCAGCCTGTTCCTGTATTCCCCTGTGTGGGTCAACAGCCGTGTCCGGGGTCTGTCCTGGAGTAGCACCTGGTCCCTCTGCTCGGTTCCTCCTTGGTGCACTGGCGTCGTATGCCGTCGTGCGACCCTGGTCGGATCGGGTGAATACTTAGTCACGCCCCTCCAGGCATTCACTCTCCGGCACGGTCCAGTGGAATCACTACCAATCACACGCACACGCCGCTTAGCCCGGGCGTGTGCATAACATGCAGGAGTGTTCCTTTCTGAGTGTACTACTCTGCAGGGAGATTTGATTGAATTTCAGGTATTTGTGGATTGTGGTTCAACACTTAATGTGATTGATAAAGGGGTTTTGGAAAAACTTAAATTGAAATCCAAACCTTTGTCATCTCCTATTTCTGTGGTTGCAATTGATAACACTCCTTTGAAATGTATTACTCACAAGACTGCTGCATTTCCTCTCACTATCAATGGTGTTCACCAAGAAATTTTGGACTTGGTTGTTTTGGATAATTTACCCTCTCCAGTTGTTCTAGGATTGCCTTGGTTAAAACTGCACAATCCTTTGTTGGACTGGTCTACTAATGTGATTAAGTCTTGGAGTCCGAAGTGCTATGATAAATGTTGTAATGGTCGCATTGCGGCTGTGGAAAAAGGGGAATTACCAGTACCTATTCAAGATTTTTGGAGTTTTTTTTTCGAAGGAAGAGTCGCAAGTTTTACCTCCTCATAGGGATTATGATTGCGCCATTGAGTTTGTTCCGGGTGCTACTCTTCCCAAAAGTTGCTTGTTTAATCTGACTATCCCTGAAAGAAAGGCCTTGGAGGAGTACATAGAGACTAGCCTGGCTGCTGGTCAAATTAGACCTTCTAAGTCGCCTGTGGCAGTCGGATTCTTCTTTGTTAAAAAAAAGGACGGCGGTTTACGTCCATGTCTGGATTTTCGTGAAATTAATAAGATTACCGTACGCAATTCCTACCCATTGCCGTTAATTCCTGACTTGTTTAACCAGTTAGTGGGAGCCAAGTGGTTCTCAAAAATTGATCTCCGAGGGGCATACAATTTGTTACGTGTGAAGGAGGGTGATGAATGGAAAACTGCTTTTAACACTCCGGTAGGTCATTTTGAGAATCTGGTGATGCCTTTTGGTCTTACCAATGCACCTGCATTTTTTCAGAACCTTATTAATGACATCCTGAGACCTTTGATTGGTAAGAATGTGGTTGTGTATTTGGATGACATTTTGATTTATTCACCAGATTTAGAGTCCCATTGGCAGAGTGTACGTGAAGTTTTGCAGTTATTGAGTGATAATTCACTCTTTGCTAAGCTGGAGAAATGTGAGTTCGCTGTGCAGAAAATTAGTTTTTTGGGCTACATTGTCTCCAGCGAGGGCCCTGTGAAGGTTCAGGCTGTGCAGGAATGGCCTAGGGCTATTGGTTTGAAATCTATTCAGAGGTTTTTGGGTTTTGCCAATTATTACAGGAAATTCATTAAGAATTTTTCTGTAATTGTTAAACCTCTAACCGATCTCACCAGGAAAGGTGCGAATACGACCCAGTGGACTACTGAAGCCATTGAAGCGTTTGAGTATCTCAAAGAGAGGTTCAGTTCTGCCCCTATCCTTATACATCCTGATGAGACCAAACCTTTTTTGGTCGAGGTCGATGCTTCATCGGTGGGGGTCGGAGCAATTTTGTCTCAGGAGAACAAGGGTGGAGTACATCCTTGTGCCTTCTTTTCGAAAAAAATTTCGGAAACCGAACTGAATTATGATGTTGGAAATCGGGAGTTGCTGGCTATTAAACTTGCGTTTGAACACTGGCGTCATTTTTTGGAAGGCGCTAGATTTCCTATTCAGGTTTTCACGGATCATAAGAATTTGATCTATCTGGATGCTGCCAAGCGCTTGAATGCCCGTCAAGCTAGGTGGACACTTTTTTTTTCTCGGTTTCATTTTTCTGTTACCTATATCCCTGGTACTAAGAATGTTAAAGCCGATGCTTTATCTCTCAGCTTCTCTCCTACTGTCGGTGCCGAGGAGGAGGAGAGCATTTTGCATAAAGGAGTTGTGGTGGTGGCATTGGACTCCGATTTGGAGAATGGGATTCTGAATGCTCAAGATGATGCTCCATCTAACACTCCCCATGGGAGGTTGTTCGTGCCTAGAGCCTTTAGGAGAGATTTGTTTGTGGAGTGTCATGATTCTCGGTTGGCAGGTCATCCAGGAGTTTCGGAGACTAAGAGACTTATCAGTCGCAGTTTTTGGTGGCCTGGATGGCAGAAGGAAGTCATCAAGTGGGTGCGTCAGTGTACTGAGTGTGCTAGGTCAAAGGCTTCACATACTCCTGCTGTGGGGTTGCTTTGTCCTCTGGAGGGTCCTAGTGCGCCTTGGACGCATCTCACTATGCATTTTATTACTGATCTTCCTGTGTCTGAGGGTTTTACTGTCATCTGGGTGGTCGTAGACCGTTTTAGTAAGATGTGTCATTTGGTTCCATTCATTAAGTTGCCCTGCGCCAAGACACTCGCTAAGGCGTTTGTTAAGGAGATTGTCAAGCTCCATGGTGTTCCCACGGATATTGTTTCTGATAGAGGACCTCAGTTTGTGGCCCGCTTTTGGCGTGCTTTTTGTGACAGGTTGGGAGTTCATTTGTCATTTTCGTCAGGTTATCATCCTGAGTCTAATGGACAGACTGAAAGAAAGAACCAGGATGTTGAACAGTTTTTGCATTGTTTTGTGGCAGACAATCAAGAGGTGTGGTCTGAGTTTCTGCCTCTTGCAGAATTTGCTCTTAACAATCATACATCCTTTTTTTTGTTGCACTGGGAGACATCAGTCTTTTGGTTCGTTCTCCAAATTGGGGTCGGCGGTGCCGGAGGAGGAGAATTTTTCCGGTGATTTGGAGAGAGTTTGGACTAATGTACGTTGTAACCTGCAAGAGGCTAACAAGAAGTCCAAGAAGTATTTTGACATAAAACGTAAAGAGGTTTTGTTTACTGTGGGTAACATGGTTTGGTTGTCCTCGAAGAACTTGCGGTTGAGGATTCCCTCTAAAAAACTGGGTCTTAAGTTTGTGGGTCCATTTAAAGTGCTTCAGGTTGTTAACCCATCTGCTGTCAGGTTGGATGTCCCTACTTCCTGGAAGATTAATCCTTTGTTTCATGTTTCCTTGTTGAAAAAGGCTGACGTTTCTGATAGGGACGCCACTGTCACAGATCCTCCTGTGGTGGAAGACGGTGAATATGAAATTTCTCGTATTTTGAATTCTAGATGGCATAGAAGGAAATTACAGTATCTTGTCTCCTGGAAGGGTTTCGGTCCCGAAGACAACTCCTGGGTAAGGACGGATGATGTCTCGGCTCCTAGGCTTGTTAAAGCTTTCCACAGGAGGTTTCCTGATAGGCCTGGGCCTGGAGGATCCGGAGGATCCTCATAGAAGAAGGGGTACTGTTAGAACCCTCCTGTTAGTTTTTGCTCTCTTGTGTTTTGCGGTCACATGACCAGCTGCCTATATATTCCAGCTCCGCCTTTCTGGCTTTGCTGGACTTCAGTGTTCTTGCCTGTCTCTCTAGCCAGGTGCTTCGGTGCCTATCTCTGTCTAGTTCGCTTGGTCCTCTGGGACCTCTAGTACTTTTTGTCAGTTTGTCTTTTTGCTCTGCAACAACTTCTGTTAGGAGGTGTCCCATTTTTGTCCCTAGTTCTTTTAGGGACCCCTCCCTTTATTCTATAGGTCTCCGTTCAGACTAGCCGAGGACGAAGGTACAGGCTGCCCGCTACATCGTAGGGATTCAGCTTAGTCTTACTGTAGGGACAGCTTTTCCCATTCTTTCCTTAGTTTATGTTGCAGATCATAACAATCATACTATCTACAGCACTATATGTAGGGCCATCATACTATCTGCAGGACTATATATGGGGCCATCATACTTTCTGCAGCACTATATGTTGGGTCATCATACTATCTGCAGCACTCTATGTAGGACCATGATACTATCTGCAGCACTATATATAGGGCCATCATACTATCTGCAGGACTATATGTGGGGCCATCATACTATCTGCAGCACTATATATGGGGCCATCATACTTTCTGCAGGATTACATGTAGAGCCATCATACTATCTGCAGCACTATATATGGGGACATCATACTATCTGCAGCACTATATGTAGGGCCATCATACTATCTGCAGCATTATATATGGGGTCATCATTCTATCTACAGCACTATATGTAGGGCTCTCATAGTATCTGCAGGACTATATGTAGGGCCGTCATACTAGCTGCAGCACTATATATGGGGACATCATACTATCTACAGCACTATATGTAGGGCCATCATGCTATCTGCAGCACTATATGTGGGGGCAACATACTATCTGCAGCACTATATGTGGGGCCATCATACTATCTGAAGCATTATATATGGGGCCATCATTCTATCTACAGCACTATATATAGGGCCATCATACTTTCTGCAGGATTATATGTGGGGCCATAATACTCTCTATAGCACTATATATGGGGCCATCATACTTTCTGCAGCACTATATGTAGGGCCATCATACTATCTACAGCACTCTTTTTGGGGCCATCATACTTTCTGCAGCACTATATGTGGGGCCATCATACTATCTGCAGCACTATATATAGGGCCATCATACTATCTGCAGCGCTATATGTGGGGCCATCATACTATCTGCAGCACTATATGTGAGGCCATCATACTATCTGCAGCACTATATGTATGGCCATCATACTAACTGCAGCAATATATGTAGGACCATCATACTATCTACTGTTAGAAATCTCCTGTTAGGTTTTTTCTATTATGCTGGTCACATGACCGTTTTTGCCTATTTAATCCTGCTCCGCCCTTCTGGCCTTGCTGGACTTTATTGTAATTTCTACTCTTAAGCTAGCCAGGTGCTTTTTTACCTTTCTCAGTCAGTTTAGCTAGGTCTTTTGACCTCTATGTTCTATGTTGTTTGTTTGTCTTTTTACTGCTACAATTTCTGCTAGGAGGTGTCCATCTATCTCCCAGTCCCTAGTTCTTGTAGGGATCCCTCCCTCACATCTATAGGTCTTCGTTCAGACTAGCTGAGGACTTTAGCGGGTCTGATCGCAGGATCAGGTTCCCCGTTACATCGTAGGGATCTAGCTTAGTTCTATAGTAGGGACAGATCTCCTGTCTTTCCTTAGTGCTTGTAGCAGATCATAACAGTAAGTCCAGCCGAAAAAAAAAATTCTCTAAGGAAAGACCTCCAGTTTCCATCATGGTGTCGGTTCAGGATTTGGCTCAACGCCTGCAGGGACTCTCTCTGGAGGTGGCCGAGCTCCAACAACACGTGAGTAGCTGTTCTGGAGCGCATTTTGCGGAGCCAAAGGTACGATTGCCTGATTTATTTTTTGGTGAACAACAAGATTTTTTTTCCTTTAAAAATGCTTGTTTATTGTATTTTCGTTTGAGACCCAGATCCTCTGGTGATGAATCACAGCGCATAGGGTTCATAATGTCACTTTTGCGCAAAGAACCTCAGGGATGGGCCTTTTCTCTCCAACCTAGTGATCCGTGCTTTAGATCAGTGGATAGTTTTTTTTCTGCTTTGGGGTTGTATGATGATCCTGATTGTGTCTCATCAGCTGAGACGGAATTGAGACATTTGAGGCAGGGATCAGGTAATGTGGAAAATTATTGTACTCACTTCCATCGGTGGTCTGCTCAGGTGGGGTGGAACGATTCAGCTCTGAAAAGTTTGTTTCTTGCTGGTCTAGGTGAAAGGGTTAAGGATCTGCTGATTGCTTATCCTACACCTGGAAACTTGCAGGAGGCAATGCAATTAGCTATACGGGTGGACAGGAGACTGCGTGCAAGGGTTAATGAGAGTAAATCCTCTGCCATGTCAGCTCCGAGTCTTGAGAGGGTCTGTACTGACACTGGAGAGCTGATGGAGATTGCGGCGATGTCACCCCGCTCTCAGGAAAAAGACCGCAGGTTTTCTGAAGGTTTGTGCTTTTATTGCGGCAAGTCTGACCATTTCATTAAGAACTGTGTGCTTCGAATGAACAAAGAAAAAAAAGGTCAGTTACGCCCGTATAGCCTGTTTAAACACTAAGGGTGTATTTCTTTCTGCTACTACCGCAGCTCAGGAAGAATTAATTGAATTTCGGGTATTTGTGGATTGTGGTTCAACTCTGAATGTGATTGATGGGGGATTCTTGGAAAAACTTAATTTAAAACCCAAACCTTTGTCATCCCCTATTGCCGTGGTTTCTGTCGATGGCTCTCCCTTGAAATGTGTTACTCACAAGGTTTATGAATTTCCCCTCACTATTAATGGTATTCACCAAGAAAATTTGGATTTGGTGATATTAAATAATTTGCCTTCTCCAGTAGTTTTGGGGTTGCCCTGGTTAAAATTGCACAATCCTGTACTGGATTGGTCTACCAATGAAATTAAGTCCTGGAGCCCTAAGTGTTATGACAAGTGTTGTAACGGGCGCATTGCTGCTGTGGATAAAGGGGAATTACCTGTACCTATTCAGGATTTTTGGAAAGTTTTTCTGAGGAGGAGTCGCAAATCTTGCCTCCCCATAGAGACTACGATTGTACCATTGAATTTGTCCCTGGAGCGACTCTTCCTAAAAGTCGTTTATTTAATCTGACTATTCCTGAGAGAAAGGCTTTGGAGGAATACATACAGACGAGCTTGGCCGCCGGTCATATCAAACCCTCTAAGTCAGTGGTCCCCAACCTTTTTTGCACCAGGGACCGGCTTGAAGCAAGATCATTTTTCCATGGCCCAGCAAGGAGGGGGTGGGGTGGGCGGGGCTTTGGTCATATGGGGGCGGGGAAATGGAGGGATTTGGAGTTTAGTGCATACTTATCATATAGTGTAGACCAGGTCCCCGCCAGGAGCTATGCCAGGAGCCCCACATAATGTGCTGTGCCAGGAGCCGCATCACTGAGGCCCCATCACGCCCTGCAGCAGGACAGGGCAGCTGTCCTGACAGCTGCTGTTCAGCTGCATTTACTTCATCCCAGGGGCGGACACAGACTGTAGTGGGCCCCTGTGCAAGAAATTTTTGGGGGCCCCCCCCGCCCTTCATAAGGCAACAAAGTTATGTAAACATAACCCCCCCATGTGCATCTCTCACCCCCCCATGTGCAGCTCACCCCCGTGCATCTCTCATCCCCCTCCGTGCATCTCTCATCCCCCTCCGTGCATCTCTCATCCACCCCCCGTGCATCTCTCATCCACCCCCCGTGCATCTCTCATCCCCCCCGTGCATCTCTCACCCCCCCGTGCATCTCTCATCCACCCCCCGTGCATCTCTCATCCCCCCGTGCATCTCTCACCCCCCCGTGCATCTCTCATCCCCCCGTGCATCTCTCATCTCTCCCCTCCCTCCCATGTGCATCTCTCATCTCTCCCCTCCCCCCATGTGCATCTCTCATCTCTCCCCTCCCCCCATGTGCATCTCTCATCTCTCCCCTCCCCCCATGTGCATCTCTCATCTCTCCCCTCCCTCCCATGTGCATCTCTCATCTCTCCCCTCCCTCCCATGTGGATCTCTCATCTCTCCCCTCCCCATGTGCATCTCTCATCTCTCCCCTCCCTCCCATGTGCATCTCTCATCTCTCATCCCCCCCGTGCATCTCTCATCTCTCCCCTCCCCCCCATGTGGATCTCTCATCTCTCCCCTCCCCCATGTGCATCTCTCATCTCTCCCCTCCCCCCCATGTGGATCTCTCATCTCTCCCCTCCCCCATGTGCATCTCTCATCTCTCCCCTCCCCCCATGTGCATCTCCCATTCCCCCCACTCCTAGTTAATTGTATTTAAAAAAAAATAAAACTTGTTATACTTACCCCCATGCGATCCCTGCAGAATCCTGGCGCTCGTCCAAATCGCTGACACCAGGTTCTCCTGACTTCCGGCCATGTGACGGCGCCGTCACATGACCGGAAGTCAGGGGAATCATGAAGGTGCTGCCGCAGCAGCGCAGCGCTAAGATGTCCCGGACCCGGCGCTTAGCATGCGGCCGGGGGCCCCATGAGGAGAGAGACGCACAAGAGGGGGGCTTCGAGGGGGCTCCTACCGGCCGGGCCCCATACTGGAGTCAGGGCAGTCATGCCCTGATGGCGGCCCTGCTGGAGGCTGGAGGGGCCCCCTCTCCCCGCGGACCGGCTGAAAAACCCCAACGGCCCGGTCCTGGTCCGCGGACCGGCGGTTGGGGACCTCTGCTCTAAGTCACCTGTGGCTGTTGGATTTTATTTTTGTTAAAAAAAAGGACGGCGGTTTACGTCCTTGTTTGGACTTTCGCGAGATTAATAAAATTACTGTACGCAATCCCTACCCACTGCCATTGATTCCTGATTTGTTTAACCAGTTAGCGGGGCCAAGTGGTTCTCTAAAATTGATCTCCGGGGGGCATACAATTTGTTGCGCATGAAGGAGGGTGATGAATGGAAGACTGCTTTTAACACTCCTGTGGGTCATTTTGAGAATTTGGTTATGCCTTTTGGTCTTACCAATGCACCAGCATTTTTTCAGAATCTTATTAATGACATCCTTAGACCTTTGATCGGCAAAAATGTGGTTGTGTATTTGGATGACATTTTGATTTATTCGCCTGACCTGGAGTCTCATTGGCAGAGCGTACGTGAGGTATTGCAGTTATTGATTGACAATTCGCTTTTTGCTAAGCTCGAGAAATGTGAGTTCGCTGTACAGAGAATTAGTTTTTTGGGCTACATTATCTCCAACGAGGGCTTTGAGATGGACCCGGTGAAAGTTCAAGCTGTGCAGGAATGGCCTAGGCCTATTGGTTTGAAATCGATGCAGAGGTTTTTGGGTTTCGCCAATTATTACAGAAAATTCATTAAAAAATTATTATTGTTAACCAACTGACCAATCTCACCAGGAAAGGTTCTAATACGGTTCAGTGGACTACTGAGGCCATTGAAGCTTTTGTGTTTCTAAAGGAGAGGTTCAGCTCTGCCCCCATCCTTATGCAGCCTGATGTAACTAAGTCGTTTTTGGTTGAGGTTGATGCTTCTTCTGTGGGGGTCGGTGCGGTGTTGTCTCAGGAAAACAAGGATGGGAGTACATCCCTGTGCCTTTTTTTTCAAAAAAATTTTCTGAGACTGAACTTAATTACAATATTGGTAATCGGGAATTGCTGGCGTCATCTCTTGGAAGGTGCTGATTTTCCCATTCAGGTTTTCACTGATCATAAAAATCTGATCTATCTTGATGCTGCCAAGCGCTTGAATGCCCGTCAGGCTAGGTGGGCACTTTTTTTTTCGCGGTTTAATTTTTCCGTTACTTACATCCCGGGTACCAAGAATGTTAAAAGCTGATGCTTTGTCTCGCAGCTTTTCTCCCATGGTCGGTGCTGAGGAGGAGGAGAGCATTTTACAAGAAGGTGTTGTGATTGCTGCATTGGACTCCGTTTTGGAAGATGAGATTCTTAAAGCACAGGAGAATGCCCCATCTAACACTCCCCATGGGAGGTTGTTTGTGTGTAGAACGAGCAAAAAAGCTTGTAAAAGAACTTCAACATGACGTTTCAAGGATGGAGCGAGACTGCCATCTACTGGCCAGAGACAGTCAAGCAGAACCAAAATATACAAAGGAAGTTGCAGGGAGGGCAGATTCAGAGGCTGGACCCGATCAGGTGACTTCCAGGAAGGAGTTCAGAGAGATAAGAGGCCAGCGCGCCAAACCTGAGGGGTCTTTGGCGCCAAGCTGCAGAGAGGAGCAGACGTGCTCCCTGCGTCCTGAGAAACCCCGCGTGACAGGCCAAATCCAGAGGCCTGAGAGGTGCTCCAGCCGGGCACCGGTAAAAGAGCTCCGGATCCCTCACAGTTGTGACTCGAGTGCTGTGCCTGCTGAGGATACTAGGAACCTGATCACGGTGGTGAGTGAGTTCGCGGAACCCGACGTCGGCCGCCGACAGACGAGGCCTGGACCCCCCTATCCAAGGCTCGAGAGACTGCCCCCAACAGCCAAGCAGAGAGGAGCTGCATACGTGAGCAGGGCCGTCACTTCCACTGCTCACCCACGGTACCGGGGACAATTGGGTTTAAGTACTCAGGTTGGGAGGGGGACGGTTGGGGCTAAAGTAGCACAACGTGATTTAATTGAATTCTTCCGGAAAGAGACTCTCGGCCTAGCGGGAATAACCGGTGACCCCTGCTAGAGCCAAATTCACGGTTAAAGAACTTGTGTGGTGCTTCTCATGCTTGAGGGCATCACCTTACTTTAAGAGACTGCGCCTTATTTTAAGAGACTGCGCCTTATTTTAAGAGACTGCGCCTTACTTTGAGAAATTTCGTATTTTTCTGATATTTCAAACCACTGTTCATTACCCTTGTTGCTAATCCCTTGTTTCAGTATACCTGTTGTATAAAACTGTTTACAAACATCTCTGACTGTTCTCGTCTTGTGTCTCTGTTCGTTGCATTCCGGCACCCTGCATTACATTTGGCGTAGTCGGCAGGATGCAACATTCAGACGCAGAGATGGCGGATCAGTCTGTGGCTGGGTCCGACCGGAGCCATATACCCCTGGGGGCTATGCTCAGCCATCTTCCCAAGTTTACAGGGGATGGCATGTCACTTTGGGACTGGGCAGAAAGACTGAGAAGTATGCTACGTATGTATCCCCTTGACCCTCTAGCCCAGGCGGAGCTGGCCCTCCTAACCCTTGATGGAGAGGTCCGACAGACTGTGATGTACCGCCCACCTGGGGACCGTGACACCGTGGATAAAATGATAAAAATTCTAGAGGACATGCACGGTGACACTACAGATTTGGGACACTTGCGCTTACGGTTGTTTCAGCGGGTCCAAGGGGAAAATGAGACAGTAAATCAGTATGTTAATGAATTACAGGAGGTGACGGCCCATATCACTAAGAAAACTCGACATGGGAACCGAGGACTGGGACCATTGGATGAGGTGTTGCGTGACCAACTGATTGCTGGCTTGAAAGACCCTTCCCTGAGGCAGACCCTGATGGAGCGGCTGCGATATGAGCCCTGATATGGGCTTCCTGGAGGTAGGGGCTGAAGCTAGAGTCCTGAAGAGAGAAGTTCCTGTTCTCAAAGCCACAGTTAGAAGTCATGAGGCAATTGCTCCTGGATTCACCAAAGAAGAGCCTGATTGGGTATGGGAAATACGTCAGGAAATTCGAGACATTCGGGGTGAGCTGAATTCTATTAGGAAGACTCCTACTGCCCCCTTGCCGACGGACCGTACTGCTCAATGCGGACGGAGACCAGAACAAGAAAGATGTTCCTATCCGGCCCCAGCACGACATGTACCCGACCTATCGGCAGAACGAGGACCGGAGTGCTGGACCTGCGGAGGTAGGGGGCATATCTCCAAAGACTGTCCCAACCGAGAAAGGAGGAGGAGGGGACAGCCGTTAAACTAAAATGCCCCACGGTTGTGGAGCATACCGTGGGGTCTCGAGCTTCAGAGAGTTGAAGAGGGAGCTCTGAAGACATTGTCTCCGAGAGGCCCATTATCTGGGCTGAATTCAATGGGCAGCGGATCCGCTGTTTGATGGACACCGGGTCTCAAGTGACCACTATGCCTGAGACGTACTTCCAAAGTCACTTTCCTGAAGTCGCTCGTTCCTGCCGGGAACCCACTGTCAAACTGGTGGCGGCTAATCAACTACCTATCCCAGTAGCGGGAGTAGTATGGATGTCCGTGCGGGCATGTGGAAAGGACCTCGGTCGAAAAGGGATTGTACTGACCACCGGGCCCGGAGGCGATGGGCCCATTGTAACCCTGGGCATGAATGTGCTGAAAGAAGTCGGACAGTTCCTGGCTGAGGGCTGTAGCAAAAACAACTGGACCCGCGCCACTCGAGACCCAGCTAACAAGAGAGTGTTCCAGCACCTCTTGCGGGTCAGTCAGATTCAAAAGTTGCCCACTACCTCCCAGTACCTTGGTAAGGTATCGATACCGCCCGAAGCCACAATGACACTGCCGGTGGGACAGACTGTACTCACTTTGTCGGTGCTGGCACATGTGTCCTTAGAGGGCGTGGACATTCAAGTTGAACCAATGGAGGGAGAAGAAGCGCCCTCTGGACTCCTGATTGCTCGAACTCTGGCCACCGTGCGGCACGGTCGAGTACCCGTGCGCTGCATCAATTTAAGTGGCACCAGTTTACAGTTGTTGCCCCGACAAGAGGTGGCGCGAGTGTGCGTAATGCCGGAGGCCCTTACTAGAGCTGACGCTATAGGGCTGGCACCTGTGGAAGGAAAACCATGGACCCTAGAGGTGTCCCTCAATAGCCAGGAACATGGAAGAGAACCGTTGGCTGGACGCCACCTCCTGGAAGAAATGGAAGCTAACCTGACTGAGTTTTCTGCTGGACAAGTAAGGCAGATCGAACAACTTCTACAGCGATATCAGGGAGTGTTTGCACAGCATGAAGATGATTTCGGGTGCACTCGGGACATTCAGCACGAAATACCCACCGGAAATACTGCTCCCATCCGAGAGAGGTATCGGCAGATCCCGCCTCAAATGTACCAGGAGGTGAAAGAGCTGTTGGCCCACATGTTGCGGAACGGTGTGATCCGTGAAAGCCAGAGCCCCTGGGCCGCTCCGATCGTGCTGGTCCGAAAGAAGGACGGTACCCTGAGATTCTGCGTAGACTATCGGAAGCTGAATGTGACGCTTCCCCTGGGCCTGTGTTGTGCAGGGGAACCCGGAACCGGGCCTATTGTAGAATGCTGGGGGTTGTAGTCTCCGTGTGGCGGTGACCCGGTCCGTGCCCAGGGTGGTCAAACCAGTGGCAGTCTTAATGTATAGCAAATGTCCGACTACGCCACCCGTGGATTGCGGTCAGTGGGGACCACCGCTGCGCTGCCGACCGCTGAGGCTGATGTTGTTTGCGCAGCCGAGTATGGGATAACTCCCCACGGGAGAAGTATTGCCTCAGGACAGCTAATGTGAGAGATGATGGGAGTGATGGTGTGAGGGTCCCAGTGCTAATGGTGCTGGTGCGGCAAGGAATCACAGAGACGTGAGGTGCAGTTCAGGGTCTTTACTGATGGTACAAGGCAGACCCTCCCGGGAGTACTGGCTAGTATAAGGGGCCTGGTCAGTCTGCGAGCAAGCAGGAGTTCCCCTGGCCAGGTGGAGTTGTAGGCCTCCCCGTTTATCTGCACTCTTCCTGGCTACCTTGCTGTCAGCGGTTACAAGTAGCCCACGTCCCTGAGTATACCGTGTGGTGCTCACCCATATGGCTGGTGACTTGGGGCCTTCTGTTAGCCTCCGCTCCTGGATGGCGGCGCTGGTCCCTCCTTTGTGACTGAGCCTCCGGGCTTCTATGGCCAGAGGACCTGGAATCCCCTGCCGGCTGGTTTCTGCTGCTGGGTATATATCAGTCCCCACAGCCTCGGACTCCTGTGTCCGGTTTTAGTAACTTCAGCCAGGGCGAGCTATATCTCTGCTCACAGCCCCTGACCTTCAGCTGCTGCTCCTACAGAGCTCCTGTTCTCACTTTCCCTCTCCAGGCTCTGACTCCTCTGCTTGTTCTGCAGGCTCTGTCTCTGTCTGCAGCTTCACTCACTAATCCCGCCCCAGACCCAGTTTATAAGGGCAGATTCCTCCCCTCCCAGGTCTGGGCGGGCCGTGTTGCATGCTTAGGGCTGACCAGAGAAACCTCCCACTTGCTTTCAGACATAATATCTCTATTACTGTGGCAACCAGACCCCTGGGGTGTCACATTCCCCCCTAGTAAATTTTAGTACTCCGGGACTAAACACATTTTTAAAACATAATAACAGGGTATAACAATAACACAATAACATATTTACAAGAAGCTTTAGTTCTTTAAAGGTCACGGCGTGTCCGCAACCAGGTGTCCATATCACCCAAGGTGAAGTTTTTGAAACAAGAGGGTGTCTATGTCACCCAAGGTGAAATTTTTGAAACAAAGTAGGGGACCTGTCCAAAGCAAACCCCTTGCGTTGGCCTTGGGCGTGGCTGCAAGGGTAGACTAACTACTTTGGGCCGCAAGGAGGCCACGCCAGACAGGTTTTCTCTTCCGCGGCCGTCTTCGCAAGAGGCACTAAGGTGCAACTATCTACAAAACTGTTCCGGTTAGCCAGCGTCCATAACCTGTTAGTCCATAAAAATCTGCAGGGTAACTGAGAAACATAATTAATAACAGGCAACAAACATAATCCATAAACAGTTAACAGATAAATTCACAGTGCATTAGTTTAGATTCTCCAGCGAGTGGGCATCTGACCTCTAGTGACTCTAGTGGACCTACGGAGCTCACTAACTGGTTCTGCACTACAGGGTGTAGGAGGTGTTATGGGTAAGCTGGGCAGCTGTCTGCGCACTCTTTGGCTCACTAGGGGCACGGCAGGCTTACTACTAGCAGAGGGTTGATCCTCCTGTACTGCTGGTGTGGACTCTTCTGCCTCTTGGGCCGGCTGCTCTTCCAGCTCTACCGGTTCCTCTGTAGGCACTTGCGGGGCTGGCTGGAGAAAGGTGAGGACGGGTACCACGACAGCGCCGTTTACTTGTGTCCAAGACCGGGGGAAGTCTCCGAGTATGGTACTGATCATTTCTTCCCTTTCCTCTGCGGGTTGAGGGTTTCCTTGATCTTCTTCAGGGCTCTGCAGCTGCTCGGGACACTTCTTCAGGTGGTCTCTGGAGACAATGGCTGTGGTTTCTCCTCCATCCTTACTGATTACGCAGATTTTTGGGTTCTCATGGCTTGATGGCAGTACGGTGTACGGGTCCTTCTCCCACTGGTCGTCCAACTTGTGGAGCCGCCTCTTCCTCTTCAAGACCTGCTCTCCAGGTACCAGGGGAACAGCGGGAGCATACTGGTTATAAGCCTTCTCTTGCCTTTCTCTAGCTTGAGACAGACTTCGCTCGACGCTCTCCTGTACTTTCCGATACTGCTGCTGCCGTTCTGTATCCCAGTCTGCCTCTGGCGAGGTGTCCCACTCCTCAGGCGTCAGGACTCCCATATCCAGGTCAATAGGCAGCTTACCAGGTCTTGCTCTCATTAGGTAAGCCGGGGTACAGTTGGTGGAACCTACGGGGATGTGGTTATACAGGTCCACCAGATCGGGCAGTTTCTCAGGCCACAGACTGCGTTCTTCCAGGGGCAATGTTTTTAGCAGATCTATCACCACCTGGTTCATCTTCTCGCAGAGTCCATTGGTTTGAGGGTGATAGGGCGTTGTTCTTGTCTTCTTGCAGCCATACAGGTTGCAGAACTCCTGGAAGACCTCCGCTTCGAAGGCTGGTCCTTGGTCTGTCAACACTTGGTCCGGGTACCCATGTGGATGGCAGAAGTGCTGCTGGAAGGCTCTAGCTGCTGTTTGAGCCGTTAAGTCCTTGACCGGGACCACCACCAGGAACCGGGAGTAATGATCTACGATTGTGAGGGCGTAGACATACCCAGATCTGCTTGGAGCTAGTTTCACATGGTCCAGGGCTACCAGTTCCAGTGGCTGTCTGGTGATGATGGGCTGCAGGGGAGTCTTCTGGCTGGCTCGGTCTTTTCTTCTCAGGTGGCACGGGCCACAGTCTCTGCACCACCTCTCGATGGCTCCTCTCATGCCTACCCAGTAGAACCGTTCACGCAACAAGAACTCCAGCTTCTTCCATCCGAAATGCCCTGCTCCGTTGTGGTATGCCTCCAGAACCATAGCCGCGTCTCGTCTTGGGACCACTACCTGCCAGGTCAACTCATGTGTTCGAGAGTTAACCATTCTCCGGCACAGCTTCTCCCTGTAGAGGAACAGCTTACTTTTCTCCTTCCACAGTTGCTTGGTCTCCTCCGCAGCATCTGGGTCAAGACGGGCATCGGCCTGTGTCAGCATTTCCTTCACCAAATGGACTGCGGGATCACTGTCTTGCGTCTCCGCCCAGTTGTAGTGGGGCAAGGAGCGCCTGTCCTTCACATGGTGGGAATACAGGGTAATCCCATGACGGTGGAATGCAGGGAGCTCAACTTCTTCCAGATCTTCTGGATCTTCCCCTACGTCCGGTAAGTTCGGCATTCTAGACAGGGCATCCGTGTTGGCATTTGAGCGTCCTGCCCGGTATTTGATGGTGAATTCAAAGTTGGACAGGCGGGCCATCCATCTCTGTTCCAGGGCACCGAGCCTTGCAGTGTCCAGGTGTGTCAACGGGTTGTTATCCGTGTACACGGTGAATTTGGAGGAGGCAAGGTAATGCTTGAAACGTTCGGTCACTGCCCACACTACTGCCAGGAACTCCAGCTTGAATGAGCTATAATTCTCAGGGTTCCTCTCCGTGGGCCGTAGCTTTCGGCTGGCGTAAGCGATTACCCGTTCTTTCCCTTGCTGGATCTGGGACGGTACGGCTCCTAGCCCGATGTTGCTTGCGTCCGTGTGGAGGATAAAGGGCTGGCTGTAGTCTGGATATGCCAGGATTTCATCCCCCGTGAGGGCCATCTTCAGCTGGCAGAAGGACTCCTCTTCCAGCTTTTCCCACCTAAAGGGCTGCTTCTGGTTTTTGGCTTTCCGAGATTGACCTATCAGGAGGTCCTGCATAGGGGCTGCCATTTTGGTGAAACCGGGAATGAATCTTCGGTAGTAGCCTACCAACCCGAGGAACTGCCGCACTTCCTTTATGCTGGAGGGTCTTGGCCAGTCCTTAATCACGGTGATCTTACCAGGGTCAGGAGCCACTCCGTCAGCACTCACCACGTGTCCCAGGTATTGCACCTTTGGTTTCAGGAGGTGACACTTGGAGGGTTTCACCTTTAGGCCGTAGTTTGCCAGAGCTTCGAACACTTCTGCCAGGTGTTTCAGGTGGTCCTCGTAGGTCTTGAAATAGACGATGACATCGTCCAGGTATAACAGGACCGTCTCGAAGTTCCGGTGTCCCAGACAGCATTCCATCAACTGTTGGAAGGTTCCTGGTGCGTTGCAGAGCCCGAACGGCATACAGTTAAATTCGCTGAGACCCATCGGGGTGGTGAATGCGGTCTTCTCCCGGTCCGCCTCTGCTACAGGAACCTGCCAGTACCCGCTAGTGAGATCCAAAGTAGAGAAGAAGTTAGCAGATTTTAATGCAGCTAAGGACTCTTCTATCCTTGGTAACGGGTACGCATCTTTGTGTGTGATACGGTTGACCTTCCTGTAGTCTACACACATTCTCATGGTGTTGTCTTTCTTTTTCACTAAGACTAGTGGAGCTGCCCAGGGGCTACAGCTGTCCCTGATTACCCCAGCCTCCTTCATGTCTCTAAGCATCCCCTTGGCGTGTTGGTAGTGTGCCGGGGGTACGGGTCGGTATCTCTCCTTTATGGGAGGATGGTCTCCCGTGGGAATGTGGTGTTCTACCCCCTTTACTCGCCCGAAGTCTAGCGGGTGTTTACTAAACACTCTCTCGTACTCTCGAACCACCCGATAGACTCCCTGTTTCTGGTGTGAGGGAGTGGAGTCAGTACCCAAATGCAGTTGCTGACACCAGTCCTCCATTGGTTTCTTAGAGCCGTTACCTTCCTCTGGTTGAGATGGAGGCAAGGGTTCCACGGCCTGTACAGAGTTCTGGTTGATGGTGAACAATTTGGCTAGCGTGGCATACCAGGGCAGGTATACTTCTCTCTCCCCGATATTTATGATGCGAACGGGCACCCTCCCATGGCGTACATCGACCACCCCCCGTGCCGTCAAAATGGTGGGCCTACTGTCTGAGTAGACGGGTTCTACCATTGCTTGGTAGTCTCTACCTCTTAGACCAATAGCTGCCCGGCACCAAATCATCATCTCACTTTTTGGGGGCATGGCAATAGGGAACGGGTCACACATTCTCACGCTACCTATCTCACCACCAGATAGTTCCACCTGTTGCCGCTTCATCAGTGCCCGGATCTCTTTTTGGAGCACACGCTGCTGGCCGGAACTGGCGTTCTTGGCAACCTGCTGTAAAATGAGAATCACCTCTGCAAGACAATTTTCAATCACATTAGTTCCCAAGGTTATTCTAGGGTGACTCTCATGACGGTCTATGTCCACTATAATCAGTCCTTGTGCCGCCAGTTCGACTTTACCGATCTTAATGGTCACCTCTTTGAATCCCACCTGCGGCACGGGCTGACCATTGCTGGCGATGATACTCAGGTCGTCATCTGGGTAGCGGGTTATGTCCGAGTCATTCCAGTACTGTTTAAAGAGCACGTACGGGATGGTGGTCACCTGTGACCCAGTGTCTAGTAGGGCACTCATAGGAATGCCATCCAGTACCACAGGCAAGATTGGACGTCCCCCTACGTATTTATCACGCCAGTTTGATGGGCCTGATGGTCTTATGCCTGGGGGTTGGCCCTCTACCCCAGGTTGTGCCCGTTTAAATGACAGTACCTTGCCACATGTCCGGGTTGATTGCAGCGGCGGCAGATGGGTCGTCCGTCCTCGTTGTATCTGTCGCTGGGTCTTCCTCTGGCCGGTGGGGTCCTCCTCAGTCGGTGCCACGGGATGTCCTCCGGTCCGGATGCCAGCTGGATCTTTCCTGGAGAAGAGACCTGTAAAGACTGCACAGTTCTGGTTAGAACGGCAATGCTCTTAGTCAGCTCTTGGACCTGATGGTGCAGGTCTGTAGCCGGGTCACTGTTTAAAGCCTGCGCATCAGCTCCCACAGGCCCTGCAGACAAGGGCGCCGTCTCCTGGTGGTAAGTGATAGCAGGGGGCCTGTGGGTCACAGCGCCACCTGGTGCCGGTTCTCGGAGCACCCGGATGGCTCTGTCCTTGAACTGTGCAAAGTCCAGGTCAGGGTCCTGTAAGGCCATTGCCTGCAACTGGGTTCGGTGGGCATTGCACAGTAGACCCTCAATAAATTGTTCAGTCAACAGCTTATCTTCATTTCCCACGCTGTCAGGGTCTGCCTGCTTAATGGCTCTCAGGGCCTCTTGTAGGTTTAGAGCATAGTCTCTTATACTCTCATGTGCCCGCTGTTTACACCCGTAAAATCTGAGCTTTATTTCGGCTGAGGTGCGGGTATCAAATGTGTCTTTCAGCCGGGCTAGTATTTCTCTGACAGTCCTCTTCCTCCCAGGTGGCCAGGACTTTACCTCCCTTTGGGCTGCCCCGATTAATTGGGCCACCAGGATGCTCACTTTTTGCTCTTCTGTGAGGGGGTACACCTGGAAGAGGCTATCCAGTCTTTCTCTAAAGTCATTTAGAGTATGTGACTCCCCTGAGTACTGGGGTAGCCAGGTTGCCCCCGGGATATAGGGCATGGTGAATGGCATGACTGCTGCAGAGGTTGCGCTGGCGGTGGCTGTGGCAGTGGAGCTCCCCTCGGTATCCGGCATCCTCCTCCCCCCTAGTGGACCGTGGCCTACCTTGCGATGCTCTTCTTCCGTAGGCCGCGGCTCCGCAGTCGATCGTCGGGGTTGAGGACCTGGCGTCGCGCTCCGATGACGTCAGCGTCGCTCTTCCTCCCTTCCAGGACCTTGCGCAGCGTCAGAGCGTGGGGCGGAGCGTGGGGCGGAGCTTCGGATCTCGCGCGCTTTCGGCGTCCACGCCCCTCTTCTTCCCGTGCGGCGTCCCGAAGATGGCGTCCGAAGGCGGGAAGCAGCTGCGGATGGCGGGAAGAAGGCAGAAGACGGCGGGAAACGGTCCAAGATGGCGTCTGATGGCGGGAATCGGCTCCGGATGGCGGGAAACTTCACCACAGGTAAGTATAAAAGTCTCTTTTTCAGGCACGCAGTACCCGGTGGTTGCGGGCACGATATCCTGCCGACTACGCCAAAGTTGACGCGCCCCCTGGGCCTGTGTTGTGCAGGGGAACCCGGAACCAGGCCTGTTGTAGAATGCTGGGGGTTGTAGTCTCCGTGTGGCGGTGACCCGGTCCGTGCCCAGGGTGGTCAAACCAGTGGCAGTCTTAATGTATAGCAAATGTCGGACTACACCACCCGTGGATTGCAGTCAGTGGGGACCGCCGCTGCGCTGCCGACCGCTGAGGCTGATGTTGTTTGCGCAGCCGAGTATGGGATAACTCCCCACGGGAGAAGTATTGCCTCAGGGCAGCTAATGTGAGAGATGATGGGAGTGATGGTGTGAGGGTCCCAGTGCTAATGGTGCTGGTGCGGCAAGGAATCACAGAGACGTGAGGTGCAGTTCAGGGTCTTTATTGATGGTACAAGGCAGACCCTCCCGGGAGTACTGGCTAGTATAAGGGGCCTGGTCAGTCTGCGAGCAAGCAGGAGTTCCCCTGGCCAGGTGGAGTTGTAGGCCTCCCCGTTTATCTGCACTCTTCCTGGCTACCTTGCTGTCAGCGGTTACAAGTAGCCCACGTCCCTGAGTATACCGTGTGGTGCTCACTCGTATGGCTGGTGACTTGGGGCCTTCTGTTAGCCTCCGCTCCTGGATGGCGGCGCTGGTTCCTCCTTTGTGACTGAGCCTCCGGGCTTCTATGGCCAGAAGACCTGGAATCCCCTGCCGGCTGGTTTCTGCTGCTGGGTATATATCAGTCCCCACAGCCTCGGACTCCTGTGTCCGGTTTTAGTAACTTCAGCCAGGGCGAGCTATATCTCTGCTCACAGCCCCTGACCTTCAGCTGCTGCTCCTACAGAGCTCCTGTTCTCACTTTCCCTCTCCAGGCTCTGACTCCTCTGCTTGTTCTGCAGGCTCTGTCTCTGTCTGCAGCTTCACTCACTAATCCCGCCCCAGACCCAGTTTATAAGGGCAGATTCCTCCCCTCCCAGGTCTGGGCGGGCCGTGTTGCATGCTTAGGGCTCCTGACCAGAGAAACCTCCCACTTGCTTTCAGACATAATATCTCTATTACTGTGGCAACCAGACCCCTGGCGTGTCACAAATGCCTGTACAGTACGGGACTCCTATCCACTCCCCCAAATCGAAGAGTCTCTATCTGCACTAGGGAGCGCCAAATTCTTCTCCTCCCTCGACCTGGCCAGTGGCTATTGGCAGGTCCCAGTAGCTGAGAAGGATCGTCCGAAGACAGCTTTTGTTCTCCCTATGGGCCTGTTTGAGTTCAATCGAATGCCGTTCGGACTAACAAATGCGCCAGGAACCTTCCAACGGCTGATGGAGAGATGCTTGGGGGACCTCAACTTTGAAGCCACTTTAATATATCTGGACGATATAATTATCTATTCCGCAACGTTTGAGGATCATCTCCGCCGATTGGAACAAGTGTTAGAACGGCTACAAAGGCATGGTCTAAAAATTAAGCCTCGTAAGTGTCGTCTCTTCAAACGAGAAATTGAATATCTGGGGCACACTGTGTCCAGTGCAGGGGTGCACCCCACTGCGGAGAAAGTAGTTGCCGTGCAGAAGTGGCCCTCGCCCGCCAATCTAAGGGAACTAAGGGCATTCCTGGGGCTCACTGGATACTACCGCAGATTCATTAAAGACTTCGCTAAGATTGCGAACCCGCTCAATGAATTGCTGAGAGGAACAGCCGGGGGAGCCAAGCGGCAGCCCATTCAGTGGGGCCCACGACAAGAAGAGGCATTCCGAGCATTGAAAATGGCGCTAACAGATGCCCCGATTCTGGCCTACGCTGACTTTTCGCAGCCGTTCATGTTGTACACTGATGGAAGCTTGCATGGGCTGGGAGCAGTGCTGGCTCAAGTACAAGGAGGGAAAGAGCGAGTGATCGCGTATGCCAGCAGGTCACTCCGAGATACGGAGAAGAATCCGGACAACTACAGTTCGTTTAAGCTGGAGCTACTGGCACTGGTGTGGGCCATGACCGAGAAGTTTGCTGAGTACCTGTCAGGGTCAGGGTGCAAGTGCGGACAGATAACAACCCTTTGGCCCACTTGGAGAACGCCAAACTGGGCGCGTTAGAACAGCGGTGGGTCGCAAGGATGTCCAAATTCCAGTATAAAATCGCCTATCGGTCCAAGGCCCTGAACACACATGCAGATGCCCTGTCCCGGGTCACTCAGGCGGGGCCGAAGAAGGACAGAGATGAGGAGCTCGAAGGCAACGAGATCCCGGATTTCAGCCAGTTCGCCGCTGCTGTGGTCGACGCCCAAGAGACCAGAGGGGAGCCGAGGCCCACTCAGATTCTGGGCCGTTCAAGAGACAAATGGATACATCTGCAGCAATCCGACCCGGAGCAAGCAAAGTTGAGAGAATGGGTAGCCCTTAATCAGAGACCCGACCAGGAAACCAGAGCCGCTTCACTTCCAACTACCCTACAAATCCTAGGCCAGTGGGAGAGGCTCCTCCTGAAGGACGGCTTGCTATGCCGAAGAATCCAGCTGCCTCGAGAGTTTGATGTTACCTGGCAAGTGGTAGTTCCAGGAGCGCTAGTAACACAGCTAGCCCAAGAATCTCATAGAAGAGGTGCTCACTTCGGAGTAGAAAAGACCTTCCGGTGGTTGCAACGGCTGGTGTATTGGCCTCAACTGCGACAAGAAGTTGAGGGGGTCTGCCGAACATGTCGCCAGTGTGAGTTGAACAAGCCCCCGGAGCAAAGAGCTCCCATTCAGACCATCCGAACTTCTGCCCCCTTGGAAGTCTTGATGATTAACTACTTGATGGTAGGAACTTCATACAACGGTTATGGACACTGTTTACTCATGACTGATCACTTCACCAAGTTTGCAGTAGTGACGCCCACTAAAGATCAGACGGCAGAAGCCGCAGCCAAGGCCATCTGTCAAGATTTCATCCGGATTTATGGGTGCCCGAAGCGAATACATTCTGACCAGGGGGCCTGCTTCCAAGGACGAGTGATGGATGAGCTATACCGCATCTATGGGATCGACCGTTCCCGGACAACGCCCTACCACCCGCAAGGGAACGGTGCATGCGAGCGCTTTAACCGAACCCTGTTGCAAATATTGCGAACACTGGAAGCGGACAAAAAGATGAAGTGGCCCGAATTCGTGTCCGAGCTGGTGTGGGTGTATAATAATCGAGTTCATGCAACCACCGGCTACACCCCCTACATGTTGCTGTTTGGAAGAAGTGGCCGAGAAATCACCGAACTGGAACTAGACTCAGAAGACCCCGGTCCGGGCAGTAGCCCAAGTACCTGGATTCGAGAACACCAGCGTCGACTACATACCGTGAGAAGAAGGTTGCTCAGAAGTTTCAGGAAGTAGAGCATGCAGTTCGGCCCCCGACCACAGGTGGATCGCTTCAGCCAGGAGACCGAGTGCTGGTGAGGGCTAAACGATTTGGGAGTAAGCTGGACCATCGTTGGGAGGCAATACCATATCGGGTGGTGAAGAAGGTTCACCCAGACAACCCCGTCTACGAGGTTAGGCCCGAATGGGATGACGCCGCGACATCCAGGGTGTTGCACCGTAATATGTTGCGACCTTGCTCCTCTGAAGCAGAAGTCTGTAACAGGGCTGGGCCCTCAGACGTGTTGGCTGAAGTGCCACATACAGGAACCTTGGGGGATGAAGAAGGGTGGGCCACAATGCAGTTGGGCCCGTCAGAACCATTGGTGCCACTCCCGAGTGGAAGTCAGAATGAGTCAGGAAATGATTTGCAATCCCCACTAGTTGATTCCTCGGATCTCCCGGAGTCTCCTCCGCAAGAAGAGCCCCGCAGAACTGAGCGGGCTAATGCCGGAATTCCTCCTAACCGGTATGCTCAGGAAGAGTTTATCTGGTCTCGAATCCAACAGAAAACGCAGGAGTGTGCCCAACTCCTGTCTGAGCTTGCACTGCCTGGAAGGAGACATCAATTCTGCGAGGAGTCCACTCGCCCGAGGACTGGCGAGCAAAAAGGAGGGAGGAATGTAGAACGAGCAAAAAAGCTTGTAAAAGAACTTCAACATGACGTTTCAAGGATGGAGCGAGACTGCCATCTACTGGCCAGAGACAGTCAAGCAGAACCAAAATATACAAAGGAAGTTGCAGGGAGGGCAGATTCAGAGGCTGGACCCGATCAGGTGACTTCCAGGAAGGAGTTCAGAGAGATAAGAGGCCAGCGCGCCAAACCTGAGGGGTCTTTGGCGCCAAGCTGCAGAGAGGAGCAGACGTGCTCCCTGCGTCCTGAGAAACCCCGCGTGACAGGCCAAATCCAGAGGCCTGAGAGGTGCTCCAGCCAGGCACCGGTAAAAGAGCTCCGGATCCCTCACAGTTGTGACTCGAGTGCTATGCCTGCTGAGGATACTAGGAACCTGATCGCGGTGCTGAGTGAGTTCGCGGAACCCAAGGCTCGAGAGACTGCCCCCAACAGCCAAGCAGAGAGGAGCTGCATACGTGAGCAGGGCCGTCACTTCCACTGCTCACCCACGGTACCGGGGACAATTGGGTTTAAGTACTCAGGTTGGGAGGGGGACGGTTGGGGCTAAAGTAGCACAACGTGATTTAATTGAATTCATCCGGAAAGAGACTCACGGCCTAGCGGGAATAACCGGTGACCCCCGCTAGGGCCAAATTCACGGTTAAAGAACTTGTGTGGTGCTTCTCATGCTTGAGGGCATCACCTTACTTTAAGAGACTGCGCCTTATTTTAAGAGACTGCGCCTTACTTTGAGAAATTTCGTATTTTTCTGATATTTCAAACCACTGTTCATTACCCTTGTTGCTAATCCCTTGTTTCAGTATACCTGTTGTATAAAACTGTTTACAAACATCTCTGACTGTTCTCGCCTTGTGTCTCTGTGCGTTGCATTCCGGCACCTGCATTACATGTGCCTAGGACCTTTAGGAGAGATTTGTTTGTTGAGTGTCATGAGTCTCGGTTGGCAGGTCATCCTTGAATTTCTGAGACCAAGAGACTTGTGGGTCGCAGTTTTTGGTGGCCTGGATGGCAGAAGGAGGTCATTAAGTGGGTGCGTCAATGTACTGTGTGTGCTAGATCTAATTCTTCACATACTCCTCCTGCGGGGTTGCTTTGCCCTCTGGAGGTTCCTAGTGCACCTTGGACACATCTGGCTATGGACTTTATTACTGACCTTCCCCCCTCTGAGGGTTTCACAGTCATCTGGGTGGTCGTGCACCGTTTTAGCAAGATGTGTCACTTGGTTCCTTTCATCAAACTGCCCTGCGCTAAGACACTCGCTAAGGTCTTTGTCAAGGAGATTGTCAGACTCCATGGTGTTCCTACTGACATTGTTTCTGATAGGGGACCTCAGTTCGTGGCTCGTTTTTGGCGTGCCTTTTGTGACAGGTTGGGAGTTCATTTGTCATTTTCATCTGGATATCATCCTGTGTCAAATGGCCAGACAGAAAGGAAGAACCAGGATGTTGAGCAGTTCTTGCGTTGTTTTGTGGCAGACAATCAAGAGGGGTGTTCTGAGTTTCTTCCGCTTGCTGAATTTGCTCTTAACAACCATACATCCTCTTCTGCTGGGTGTTCGCCTTTTTTTTGTTGTTCTGGGAGACATCAGTCTTTTGGGTCATTCTCCAAATTGGTATCGGCTGTGCCTGAGGAGGAGAGTTTTTCCGGTGATTTGGAAAGAGTTTGGACGGATGTGCGTGGTAATCTTCAGGAGGCTAACAAAAAATCTAAGAGGTACTTTGACAGGAAACGTCAAGAGGTTTTGTTTACGGTTGGTGACATGGTTTGGTTGTCCTCTAAGAATCTGCGGTTGAGGATTCCTTCTAAAAAATTGGGTCCCAAGTTTGTAGGGCCCTTTAAGGTGCTTCAGGTAGTTAACCAATCTGCTGTTAGGTTGGAGGTTCCAACCTCCTGGAAGATTAATCCGGTGTTTCATGTTTCTCTATTGAAAAAAGCTTATGTATCAGATAGAGACGCAACTGCCACTGTTCCTCCAGTGGTGAAGGACGGGGAATATGAAATTTCCCACATCCTTAATTCGAGACGGTATAGAGGGAGTTTGCAGTATCTCGTCCCTTGGAAGGGTTTCGGTCCCGAGGATAACTCATGGGTGAGGGTAGATGATGTTTATGCTTCCAGACTTGTCAGAGCGTTTCACAAGAGGTTTCCTGATAAGCCTGGGCCTAGGGGATCCGGAGGATCCTCATAGAAGAGGGGGTACTGTTAGAACTCTCCTGTTAGGTTTTTTCTATTATGCTGGTCACATGACCGTTTTTGCCTGTTTAATCCTGCTCCGCCCTTCTGGCCTTGCTGGACTTCATTGTAATTTCTACTCTTAAGCTAGCCAGGTGCTTTGTTACCTTTTTCAGTCAGTTTAGCTAGGTCTTTTGACCTCTATGTTCTATGTTGTTTGTTTGTCTTTTTACTGCTCCAATTTCTGCTAGGAGGTGTCCATCTTTCTCCCAGTCCCTAGTTCTTGTAGAGATCCCTCCCTCACATCTATAGGTCTTCGTTCAGACTAGCTGAGGACTTTAGCGGGTCTGATCACAGGATCAGGTTCCCCGTTACATCGTAGGGATCTAGCTTAGTTCTATTGTAGGGACAGATCTCCTGTCTTTCCTTAGTGCTTGTAGCAGATCATAACATCTACAGCACTATATGTGGGGCCATCATACTATCTTCAGTACTATATGTAGGGCCATCATACTATCCAAAGCACTATATATAGGGCCATCATACTATGTGCAGCACTATATATTGGGCCATCATACTATCTGCAGCATTATATATGGGGCCATCATTCTATCTACAGCACTATATGTAGGGCCATCATACTTTCTGTAGGACTATATGTGGGGTCATTATATTTTCTGCAGCACTATATGTGGCGCCATTATACTATTTGCAGGACTGTTGTGACTTCATGATACCATCTGCAGCACTATATGTAGGGCCATCATACTATCTGCAGGATTTTATGTGGGGCCATCATACTATCTGCAGCACTATATGTAGGGCCAGCATGCTATTTGCAGGATTTTATGTGGGTCAATATACTATCTGCAGGACTATATGTGGGGCCATCATACTATCTGCAGCACTATATGTGGGGTCATCATACTATTCACAGCACTATATGTAGGATCATCATACTATCTACAGCCCTATATGTGTGGCCATCATACTATCTACAGCACTACTTGTGGGGCCATCATACTAACTGCAGCACTATATATTGGGCCATCATACTATCTAGTGCACTATATGTAGGGCCATCATACTATCTGCAGGATTTTATGTGGGGCCATCATACTATCTGCAGCACTATGTGTGGGGCCATCATACTATGTGCAGCACTATATGTAGGGCCATTATACTATCTGCAGCACTATATATGGGGCCATCATACTTTCTGCAGCACTATATGTAGTGCCATCATACTATCTGCAGCACTCTATGTAGGACCATGATACTTTCTGCAGCACTATATGTAGGGCCATCATACTATCTGCAGGACTATATGTGAGGTCATCATACTATGTGCAGCACTATATGTGGGGTCATCATACTATCTGCAGGACTATATGTGGGGTCATCATACTATCTGCAGGACTATATGTGGCGCCATCATACTATCTTCAGCACTACATGTGGGGCCATCATACTATCTTCAGCACTACATGTGGGGCCATCATACTATCTGCAGCACTATATGTGGGGCTATCATACTATCTGCAGCACTATATATGGGGCCATCATACTTTCTGCAGCACTATATGTAGGGCCATCATACTATCTGCAGCACTCTATGTAGGACCATGATACTATCTGCACCACTATATGTAGGGCCATCATACTATCTGCAGGACTATATGTGGGGCCACCATACTATCTGCAGCACTATATGTGGGGCCATCATACTATCTGCAGCATTATATATGGGGCCATCATTCTATCTACAGCACTATATGTAGGGCCATCATACTTTCTGTAGGACTATATGTGGGGCCATCATATTTTCTGCAGCACTATATGTGGGGCCATTATACTATTTGCAGGACTGTTGTGAGGTCATGATACCATCTACAGCACTATATATAGGGCCATCATATTATCTGCAGCACTATACGTAGGGCCATCATACTATCTGCAGGATTTTATGTAGCGCCATCATACTTTCTGCAGCACTATATGAAGGGCCATCATACTATCTGCAGCACTATACGTAGGGCCATCAATCATACTATTTGCAGGATTTTATGTGGGGCCATCATACTATCTGCAGGACTATATGTGGAGTCATCATACTATTCACAGCACTATATGTAGGATCATCATACTATCTACAGCCCTATATGTGTGGCCATCATACTATCTACAGCTTTACATGTGGGGCCATCATACTAACTGCAGCACTATATATGTGTCCATCATACTATCTGCAGGATTTTATGTAGCGCCATCATACTTTCTGCAGCACTATATGAAGGGCCATCATACTATCTGCAGCACTATACGTAGGGCCATCAATCATACTATTTGCAGGATTTTATGTGGGGCCATCATACTATCTGCAGGACTATATGTGGAGTCATCATACTATTCACAGCACTATATGTAGGATCATCATACTATCTACAGCCCTATTTGTGTGGCCATCATACTATCTACAGCTTTACATGTGGGGCCATCATACTAACTGCAGCACTATATATGTGTCCATCATACTATCTAGAGCACTATATGTAGGGCCATCATACTATCTGCAGGACTATATGTGGCGCCATCATACTATCTGCAGCACTACATGTGGGGCCATCATACTATCTGCAGCACTATATGTGGGGCTATCATACTATCTGCAGCACTATATATGGGGCCATCATACTTTCTGCAGCACTATATGTAGGGCCATCATACTATCTGCAGCACTCTATGTAGGACCATGATACTATCTGCAGCACTATATGTAGGGCCATCATACTATCTGCAGGACTATATGTGGGGCCACCATACTATCTGCAGCACTATATGTGGGGCCATCATACTATCTACAGCACTATATGTAGGGCCATCATACTTTCTGTAGGACTATATGTGGGGCCATCATATTTTCTGCAGCACTATATGTGGGGCCATTATACTATTTGCAGGACTGTTGTGAGGTCATGATACCATCTACAGCACTATATATAGGGCCATCATACTATCTGCAGGATTTTATGTGGCGCCATCATACTTTCTGCAGCACTATATGAAGGGCCATCATACTATCTGCAGCACTATACGTAGGGCCATCAATCATACTATTTGCAGGATTTTATGTGGGGCCATCATACTATCTGCAGGACTATATGTGGAGTCATCATACTATTCACAGCACCATATGTAGGATCATCATACTATCTACAGCCCTATATGTGTGGCCATCACACTATCTACAGCTTTACATGTGGGGCCATCATACTAACTGCAGCACTATATATGTGTCCATCATACTATCTAGAGCACTATATGTAGGGCCATCATCCTATCTGCAGCACTATGTGTGGGGCCATCATACTATGTGCAGCACTATATGTAGGGCCATCATTCTATCTGCAGCACTATATATGGGGCCATCATACTTTCTGCAGCACTATATGTAGTGCCATCATACTATCTGCAGCACTCAATGTAGGACCATAATACTATCTGCAGCACTATACGTAGGGCCATCATACTATCTGCAGGACTCTATGTGGGGTCACCATACTATCTGCAGCACTATATGTGGGGCCATCATACTTTCTGCAGCACTATATGTGGGGCTATCTTACTATCTGCAGCACTATATGTGGTGCTATCATTCTATCTGCAGCACTATATGTAGGGCCATCATACTATCCGCAGTACTATATGTAGGGCCATCATACTATCCAATGCACTATATATAGGGCCATCATACAATCTGCAGCATTATATATGGGACCATCATACTATCTGCAGCATTATATATGGGGCCATCATACTATCTGCAGCACTATATGTGGGGCCATCATACTATCTGCAGCACTATATGTGGGGCCATCATACTATCTGCAGCACTATATATGGGGCCACCATACTTTCTGCAGCACTATATGTAGGGCCATCATACTATCTACAGCACTATATATAGGGCCATCATACTTTCTGCAGGACTATATGTGGGGCCATAATACTTTCTGCAGCACTATACATGGGGCCATCATACTATCTGCAGCACTATATATGGGGACATCATACTATCTACAGGGCCGTATTTGTACTTAGGCACTTGTAGGCACGTGCCTAGGGCGCCGGAATTCGGGGAGGGCGGCGCCTGAGCGTGTTTCTTTTTTTGTGTGTGTTTTTTTTTTTTTTGTTTCGTGCCCCGAGCCGGCCGGCCGGGAGGCTCCGCCCCCCCCGTCATCGCACCCATAGGCGGATTATAAAGAGGGCAATCCGGGTTGTCTATGGCCGGATTGCCCTCATTATATGTGCGGCCGCTGCTTCTTCTCCG